>NC_139349.1:146630717-147354881 GCF_055883805.1 Amblyomma maculatum
TACATTTATATGGCTGGTCTGATTAGAGATGCTTTGTTTATTTGTGGAATCTTGAGACCACGTATGTATATTAGGTCCCTCACTAGATAATGCTCTCACCGCACAGTGACTGTGTGAAAACGTTTCAGCCACTGCGCGGTAGGTGGTCAGTTATGGCTGCCGGTGGACTGCGCGACCCTCCTGTGGCTTCCTGCGTGCAAACGTACAAGAGCACAAAAGGTGGTGTCAGAGGCGTTCTCTGTGCCAAGGGTCTAACCTAAGCAGAGGGCAAAATGCTTAACGTTGTTAGAGCGCAATCGATGCCTTTTTTTTTGAAATCTCACTGTCACCGCGTTCGAAAAGGACGCGTCTAGGTTGGTACATTTAATATGGCTGGTCGGATTAGAGATGATTTGTTTATTTTTGGAATCTTGAGACCATGTATGTATACTAGGTTCCTCACTAGATAATGCTCTCGCCGCACAGTGGCTGTGTGAAAACGTTTCAGCCACTGCGCGGTAGGTGGTCAGTTATGGCTGCCGGTGGACTGCGCGACCCTCTTCTAGCTTCCTGCGTGCAAACGTACTGGGCACAAAAAGAAGGGTCAGAGGCGCTCTCTGTGCCAAGGTCTAACTCAAGCAGACGGCAAAATGCACAAAGATGTTCCAGCGGAATCCAGACCTTGTTTTGTTTTTGAAATCTCAATGTCATCCACGTCTGAAAAGAATGCTGAGAGGTTAGTACATTTATATGGCTGGTCTAATTAGAGATGCTTTGTTTATTTGTGGAATCTTAAAGACCATGTATGTATATTAGGTCCCTCACTAGATAATGCTCTCACCGCACAGTGGCTGTGTGGAAACGTATCAGCCACTGTGCGGTAGGTGGTCAGTTATGGCTGCCGGTGGACTGCGCGACCGTCTTGTAGCTTCCTGCGTGCAAACGTACGGGGCTCAAAAGGTGGGGTCAGAGGCGCTCTCTGTGCCAAGCGTCTAACTCAAGCAGAGGGCAAAATGCACGAAGATGTTCCAGCGGACTCCAGGCCTTCTTTTGTTTTTGCAATCTCAATGTCATCCACGTCTGAAACGGATGCTCAGAGGTTAGTACATCTAATATGGCTGGTCTGATTAGAGATGCTTTGTTTATTTGTGGAATCTTGAGACCATGTATGTATATTAGGTCCCTCACTAGATAATGCTCTCACCGCACAGTGGCTGTGTGGAAACGTGTCAGCCACTGTGCAGTAGGTGCTCAGTTATGGCTGCCGGTGGACTGCGCGACCCTCCTGTAGCTTCGTGCGTGCAAACGTACGGGGCACGAAAGGTGGGGTCAGAGGCGTTCTCTGTGCCAAGGGTCTAACCCAGCAGAGGGCAAAATGCTTAACGTTGTTAGACCGCAATCCATTCCTTTTGTTTTTGAAATCCCACTGTCATCCGCGTTCGAAAAGGATGCGTCTAGGTTGGTACATTTAATATCATCATCATCATCATTATCATCATCATCATCAGCCTGATTATACCCACTGCAGGGCGAAGGCCTCTCCCATATTTCTCCACTTAACCCGGTTCTGTGCTAGCTGCATCCACTTGACCCCTGCGAACTTCTTAATCTCATCCGCCCACCTAACTTTCTGCCGCCCCCTGCTACGCTTTCCTTCCTTTGGAATCCAGTTTGTTACCCTCAGCGACCATCGGTTATCCTCTCTTCGCACAACATGTCCTGCCCATGTCCATTTCTTCTTGTTAATTTCCACTAGAATGTCGTTAACTTGAGTTATTTCTCTGACCCACTCTGCACGCTTTCTATCTCTTAATGTTACCCCTACCATTTTTCGTTCCATAGCCCTCTGGGTTGTCCTCAACTTAAGTAGAACTCTCTTGGTTAGCCTCCACGTTTCAGCCCCATAGGTGAGTACAGGCAAGATGCAACTGTTGTATACTTTCCTCTTGAGCGATACCGGTAAGCTGCTAGTCATAATCTGCGAGTGCTTGCCAAATGCGCTCCATCCCAATCTTGGTCTGATTAGAGATGATTTGTTTATTTTTGGAATCTTGAGACCATGTATGTATACTAGGTCACTCACTAGATAATGCTCTCACCGCACAGTGGCTGTGTGCAAACGGGTCAGCCACTGTTCGGTAGGTGGTCAGTTATGGCTGCCGGTGTACTGCGCGACCCTCCTGTAGCTTCGTGCGTGCAAACGTACGGGGCACTAAAGGCGGGGTCAGAGGCGTTCTCTGTGCCAAGGGTCTAACCCAAGCAGAGGGCAAAATGCTTAACGTTGTTAGAGCGCAATCCATGCCTTTTGTTTTGTTTTTGAAATCTCACTGTCATCCGCGTTTGAAAAGGATGCGTCCAGGTTGGTACATTTAATATTGCTGGTCTGATTAGAAATGATTTGTTTATTTTTGGAGTCCTGAGACCATGTATGTATACTGGGTCCCTCACTAGATAATGCTCTCACCGCACAGTGGCTGTGAGAAAACGTTTCAGACACTGTGCGGTAGGGGGTCAGTTATGGCTGCCGGTGGACTGCGCGACCCTCTTGTAGCTTCCTGCGTGCAAACGAACGGGGCACAAAAGGCAGGGTCAGAGGCGCTCTCTGTGCCAAGGGTATAACTCAAGCAGAGGGCGAAGTGCACAAAGATGTTCCAGCGGAATCCAGGCCTCCTTTTGTTTTTGGAATCTCACTGTCATCCGCGTTCGAAAAGTATGCGTCCAGGTTGGTACATTTAATATGGCTGGTCTGATTAGAGATGTTTTGTTTATTTCTGGAATCTTGAGACCATGTATGTATATTATGTCCCTCACAAGATAATGCCCTCACCGCACAGTAGCTGTGTGGAAACGTGTCAGCCACTGTGCGTTAGGTGGTCAGTTATGGCTGCCGGTGGACTGCGCGACCCTCCTGTAGCTTCGTGCGTGCGAACGTACGGGGCACAAAATATGGGGTCAGAGGTGTTCTCTGTGCCAAGGGTCTAACCCAAGCAGGGGGCAAAATGCTTAACGTTGTTAGAGCGCAATCCATGCCTTTTGTTTTGTTTTTGAAATCTCACTGTCATCCGCGTTCGAAAAGGATGCGTCCAGGTTGCTACATTTAATATGGCTGGTCAGAGTAGAGATGATTTGTTTATTTTTGGAATCTTGAGACCATGTATGTATACTAGGTCCGTCACTAGATAATGCTCTCACCGCACAGTGGCTGTGTGAAAACGTTTCAGACACTGTGCGGTAGGGGGTCAGTTATGGCTGCCGGTGGACTGCGCGACCCTCTTGTAGCTTCCTGGGTGCAAACGTACGGGGCACAAAAGGTGGGGTCAGAGGCGCTCTCTGTGCCAAGCGTCTAACTCAAGCAGAGGGCAAAATGCACGAAGATGTTCCAGCGGAATCCAGGCCTCCTTTTGTTTTTGAAATCTCAATGTCATTCACGTCTGAAAAGGATGCTGAGAGGTTGGTACATTTAATATGGCTGGTCTGATTAGAGATGCTTTGTTTAGTTGCGGAATCTTGAGACCATGTATGTATATTATGTCCCTCACAAGATAATGCCCTCACCGCACACTGGCTGTGTTGAAACGTGTCAGCCACTGTGCGGTAGGTGATCAATTATGGCTGCCGGTGGACTGCGCGACTCTCTTGTAGCTTCCTGTGTGCATACGTACGGGGCACAAAAGGTGGGGTCAGAGGCGCTCTCTGTGCCAAGCGTCTAACTCAAGCAGAGGGCAAAATGCACGATGATGTTCCAGCGGAATCCAGGCCTTCTTTTGTTTTTGAAATCACAATGTCATCCATGTCTGAAAAGGATGCTCAGAGGTTAGTACATCTAATATGGCTGGTTTGATTAGAGATGCTTTGTTTATTTGTGGAATCTTGAGGCCATGTATGTATATTAGGTCCCTCACTAGATAATGCTCTCACCGCACAGTAGCTGTGTGGAAACGTGTCAGCCACTGTGCGGTAGGTGGTCAGTTATGGCTGCCGGTGGACTGAGCGACCCTCCTGTAGCTTCGTGCGTTCAAACGTACGGGGCACAAAAGGTGGGATCAGAGGCGTTCTCTGTGCCAAGGGTCTAACACAAGCAGAGGGCAAAATGCTTAACGTTGTTAGAGCGCAATCTATGCCTTTCGTTTTGTTTTTGAAATCTCACTGTCATCTGCGTTCGAAAAGGATGCGTCCAGGTTGGTATATTTAATATGGCTGGTCTGATTACAAATGATTTGTTTATTTTTGGAATCTTGAGACCATGTATGTATACTAGGTCCCTCACTAGATAATGCTCTCACCGCACAGTGGCTGTGTGAAAACGTTTCAGACACTGTGCGGTAGGGGGTCAGTTATGGCTGCCGGTGGACTGCGCGACCCTCTTGTAGCTTCCTGGGTGCAAACGTATGGGGCACAAAAGGTGGGGTCAGAGGCGCTCTCTGTGCCAAGCGTCTAACTCAAGCAGAGGGCAAAATGCACGAAGATGTTCCAGCGGAATCCAGGCCTTCTTTTGTTTTTGAAATCACAATGTCATCCACGTCTGAAAAGGATGCGCAGAGGTTAGTACATCTAATATGGCTGGTTTGATTAGAGATGCTTTGTTTATTTTTGGAATCTTGAGACCATGTATGTATACTAGGTCCCTCACTAGACAATGCTCTCACCGCACAGTGGCTGTGAGAAAACGTTTCAGACAATGTGCGGTAGGGGGTCAGTTATGGCTGCCGGTGGACTGCGCGACCCTCTTGTAGCTTCCTGCGTGCAAATGTACGCGGCACAAAAGGTGGGGTCAGAGGCGCTCTCTGTGCCAAGCGCCTAACTCAAGCAGAGGGCAAAATGCACGAAGATGTTCCAGCGGAATCCAGGCCTCCTTTTGTTTTTGAAATCTCACTGTCATCCGCGTTCGAAAAGGATGCGTCCAGGTTGATACATTTAATATGGCTGGTCTGATTAGAGATGTTTTGTTTATTTCTGGCATCTTGAGACCATGTATGTATATTATGTCCCTCACAAGATAATGCCCTCACCGCACACTGGCTGTGTTGAAACGTATCAGCCACTGTGCGGTAGGTGGCCAGTTATGGCTGCCGGCGGACTGCGCGACTCTCTTGTAGATTCCTGCGTGCAAACGTACGGGGCACGAAAGGCAGGGTCAGAGGCGCTCTCTGTGCCAAGGGTATAACTCAAGCAGAGGGCAAAATGCACAAAGATGTTCCAGCGGAATCCAGGCCTCCTTTTGTTTTTGAAATCTCAATGTCATTCACGTCTGAAAAGGATGCTGACAGGTTGGTACATTTAATATGGCTGGTCTGATTAGAGATGCTTTGTTTAGTTGCGGGATATTGAAACCATGTATGTATATTATGTCCCTGACAAGATAATGCCCTCACCGCACACTGGCTGTGTTGAAACGTGTCAGCCACTGTGCGGTAGGTGATCAGTTATGGCTGCCGGTGGACTGCGCGACCCTCTTGTAGCTTCCTGCGTGCAAATGTACGCGGCACAAAAGGCAGGGTCAGAGGCGCTATCTGTGCCAAGGGTATAACGCAAGCAGAGGGCAGAATGCACAAAGATGTTCCAGCGGAATCCAGGCCTCCTTTTGATTTTGAAATCTCAATGTGATCCACGTCTGAAAAGGATGCGTCCAGGTTGGTACATTTAATATGGCTGGTCTGATTATAGATGCTTTGTTTATTTTTGGAATCTTGAGACCAAGAATGTATACTAGGCCCCTCACTAGATAATGCTGTCAACGCGCAGTGGCTGTGTGAAAACGTTTCAGCCAATTTGCAGTAGGTGGTCAGTTATGGCTGCCGGTGGACTGCGCGACCCACTTGTAGCTTCCTGCGTGCGAACGTACGGAGCACAAAAGGTGGGGTCAGAGGCGCTCTCTGTGCCAAGGGTCTAACCCAAGCAGAGGGCAAAATGCTTAACGTTGTTAGAGCGCAATCCATGCCTTTTGTTTTGTTTTTGAAATCTCACTGTCATCCACGTTCGAAAAGGATGCGTCCAGGTTGGTACATTTAATATGGCTGGTCTGAGTAGAGATGATTTGTTTAATTTTGGAATCTTGAGACCATGTATGTATACTAGGTCCCTCACTAGATAATGCTCTCACCGCACAGTGGCTGTGTGAAAACGTTTCAGACACTGTGCGGTAGGGGGTCAGTTATGGCTCCCGGTGGACTGCGCGACGCTCTTGTAGCTTCCTGCGTGCAAACGTACGGGGCACAAAAGGCAGGGTCAGAGGCGCTCTCTGTGCCAAGGGTATAACTCAATTAGAGGGCAAAATGCACAAAGATGTTCCAGCGGAATCCAGGCCTCCTTTTGTTTTTGAAATCTCAATGTCATTCACGTCTGAAAAGGATGCTGAGAGGTTGGTACATTTAATATGGCTGGTCTGATTAGAGATGCTTTGTTTAGTTGCGGAATCTTGAGACCATGTATGTATATTATGTCCCTCACAAGATAATGCCCTCACCGCACACTGGCTGTGTTGAAACGTGTCAGCCACTGTGCGGTAGGTGATCAATTATGGCTGCCGGTGGACTGCGCGACTCTCTTGTAGCTTCCTGTGTGCATACGTACGGGGCACAAAAGGTGGGGTCAGAGGCGCTCTCTGTGCCAAGCGTCTAACTCAAGCAGAGGGCAAAATGCACGATGATGTTCCAGCGGAATCCAGGCCTTCTTTTGTTTTTGAAATCACAATGTCATCCATGTCTGAAAAGGATGCTCAGAGGTTAGTACATCTAATATGGCTGGTTTGATTAGAGATGCTTTGTTTATTTGTGGAATCTTGAGACCATGTATGTATATTAGGTCCCTCACTAGATAATGCTCTCACCGCACAGTAGCTGTGTGGAAACGTGTCAGCCACTGTGCGGTAGGTGGTCAGTTATGGCTGCCGGTGGACTGAGCGACCCTCCTGTAGCTTCGTGCGTGCAAACGTACGGGGCACAAAAGGTGGGATCAGAGGCGTTCTCTGCGCCAAGGGTCTAACACAAGCAGAGGGCAAAATGCTTAACGTTGTTAGAGCGCAATCCATGCCTTTTGTTTTGTTTTTTAATCCCACTGTAATCCGCGTTCGAAAAGGATGCGTCCAGGTTGGTACATTCAATATGGCTGGTCTGATTAGAGATGATTTGTTATTTTTGGAATCTTGAGACCATGTATGTATACTAGGTCACTCACTAGATAATGCTCTCACCGCACAGTGGCTGTGTGGAAACGTATCAACCACTGTGCGGTAGGTGGTCAGTTATGGCTTCCGGTGGACTGCGCGACCCTCCTGTAGCTTCGTGCGTGCAAACGTACGGGGCGCAAAAGGTGGGGTCACATTCGTTCTCTGTGCCAAGGGTCTAACCCAAGCAAGGGCAAAATGCTTAACGTTGTTAGAGCGCAATCCATGCCTGTTGTTTTGTTTTCGAAATCTCACTGTCATCCGCGTTCGAAAAGGGTGCGTCCAGGTTGGTACATTTATTATGGCTGGTCTGGTTAGAGATGCTTTGTTTAGTTGCGGAATCTTGAGATCATGTATGTATATTATGTCCCACACATGATAATGCCCTCACCGCTCAGTGGCTGTGTGAAAACATTTCAGACACTGTGCGGTAGGGAGTCAGTTATGGCTGCCGATGGACTGCGCGACAGTCTTGTAGCTTCCTGCGTGCAAACGTACGGGGCACAAAAGGCAGGGTCAGAGGCGCTCTCTGTGCCAAGGGTATAACTCAAGCAGAGGGCAAAATGCACAAAGATGTTCCAGCGGAATCCAGGCCTCCTTTTGTTTTTGAAATCTCAATGTCATCCACGTCTGAAAAGGATGCTGAGAGGTTGGCACATTTAATATGGCTGGTCTGATTAGAGATGCTTTGTTTAGTTGCGGAATCTTGAGACCATGTATGTATATTATGTCCCTCACAAGATAGTGCCCTCACCGCACACTGGCTGTGTTGAAACGTATCAGCCACTGTGCGGTAGGTGGTC
The DNA here is from genome assembly GCF_055883805.1 of Amblyomma maculatum. Taxonomy (NCBI): domain Eukaryota; kingdom Metazoa; phylum Arthropoda; class Arachnida; order Ixodida; family Ixodidae; genus Amblyomma; species Amblyomma maculatum. The sequence continues at coordinate 146,638,662 of NC_139349.1, forward strand.
AGTTACGGCTGCCGGTGGACTGCGCGACTCTCTTCTAGCTTCCTGCGTGCAAACGTACTGGGCACAAAAGGTAGGGTCAGAGGCGCTCTCTGTGCCAAGGTCTAACTCAAGCAGACGGCAAAATGCACAAAGATGTTCCAGCGGAATCCAGACCTTGTATTGTTTTTGAAATCTCAATGTCATCCACGTCTGAAAAGAATGCTGAGAGGTTAGTACATTTATATGGCTGGTCTAATTAGAGATGCTTTGTTTATTTGTGCAATCTTAAAGACCATGTATGTATATTTGGTCCCTCCCTAGATAATGCTGTCACCGCACAGTGGCTGCGTGGAAACGTATCAGCCACTGTGCGGTAGGTTGTCAGTTATGGCTGCCGGTGGACTGCGCGACCCTCTAGTAGCTTCCTGCGTGCGAACGTACGGGGCACGAAAGGTGGGGTCAGAGGCGTTCTCTGTGCCAAGGGTCTAACCCAAGCAGAGGGCAAAATGATTAACGTTGTTAGAGCGCAATCCATGCCTGTTGTTTTGTTTTTGAAATCTCAATGTCATCCACGTCTGAAAAGGGTGCTGAGAGGTTGGTACATTTAATATGGCTGGTCTGATTAGAGATGTTTTGTTTAGTTGTGTAATCTTGCCATCATGTATGTATACGGGCAGCATTGTATCCAGTGGAGTGGTCACTCGACGGCCGAAGACAAGCTCGAAGGGTGTGAGCCGCGTCGTCTCCTGAAGTGCCGTATTGTATGCGAACGTGGCATATGGGAGGATTTGATCCCAGGTCTTATGCTCTATATCCACGTACATAGACAGCATGTCGGCCAGAGTTCTGTTTAGCCGTTCCACCAAGCCATTAGTTTGCGGGTGGTATGCCGTGGCCCGTCTATGGCTAGTATGTGTAAGGTTACAGCCTTAGTCAGGCGGGCCGTAAAAGCTGCCCCGCGGTCGGTAATGATAACAGCCGGAGCGCCATGACGCAACACGATGTCGTGGACAAAAAACTCTGCTACTTCGGTGGCAGTTCCATTTGTGAGCGACGCGGTTTCAGCATATCGGGTCAAGTAGTCTGTCGCGACAACAATCCAACGCTTTCCATTAGTTGACTTCGGGAAAGGACCAAGAAGGTCCATTCCCACTTGTTGGAATGGAGTTTGCGGTGGAGCGATCGGCTGAAGAAATCCAGCTGGTTTCACGGGTGGAGTCCTTCGGCGTTGACAGTCATGGCAGGTTTTAACGTAGGATCGTACTGAAGGTAATAATTTCGGCCAATAGTATTTTTCCCGAATTCTTGCAAGCGTACGACTAACTCCCAAGTGGCCGGCGGACGGTTCGTCGTGACAAGCGCTCAAGATGTCAGGCCGTAGGTGCGTAGGTACTACGAGTAGAAATGTCTCTCTTGATCTTTCAAAATTGCGCTTGTAGAGAACTCCACTTCGTAAAGCGTATGACTGCAAGCCACGACGAAAAACAAGCGGTACTCTACCACCGCGTCCTTCCAGATAATCGATGAGCGGCGCCAGCTCCGGGTCCTTGCGTTGAAGGTCAGCCATATGGGATTGAGTAATGGCCCCAATAAAGGGAAACTCGTCGGCGTTTTCTACTGCGGTGGAGTCCAATGGCGCGCGTGACAAGCAATCCGCATCTTGGTGTTTATGTCCCGACTTATAGACAACAGTAACGTCATACTCTTGAAGACGGAGGCTCCAACGAGCTAAGCGTCCAGACGGGTCTTTAAGGCTTGCCAGCCAGCACAAGGAATGATGGTCGCTGACAATACGGAAGGGTCGTCCGTACAAATATGGTCGAAACTTGCTGATGGCCCAGATTACCGCAAGGCACTCCTTCTCCGTTGTCGAATAGTTCGCCTCTGATCGTGAGAGTGTTCGGCTCGCGTAGGCGATAACCCGTTCTACTCCGCCTTGCCACTGAATGAGTACCGCGCCGAGGCCAACGTTGCTGGCATCAGTATGTACGTCTGTTGCGGCTTCTTCATCGAAATGGGCGAGAATTGGGGGTTTGTGTAGGCGGCTTCTAAGCTCCTGGAAGGCTTGCTCTTGATCGTCTCCCCACAGGAAGGGTATGTCATCTCTGGTTAGTGCTGTCAGTGGTTCAGCTATCTTAGAAAAATCTTTGACGAAGCGTCGATAGTACGAACAAAGACCTAGAAATCGTCGAAGTGCCTTTTTGTCGGTGGGACGTGGAAAATTTGACACTGCGGTAGTCTTCTCGAGATCAGGGAGAACGCCCTGTGCACTGACAACATGGCCGAGGAAGCGTAGTTCTTTGAAAGCAAAGTGGCATTTCTCAGGCTTGATCGTTAGTTGCGCGCCTTTGAGTGCTTGAAGCACGATGCGCAACCTGTCCAAGTGTTGCTCGAAAGTAGGCGAGAAAATAACAACATCATCTAAGTACACCAAGCACGATTGCCACTTGAGACCTGATAAAACCGTGTCCATCATACGTTGGAACGTGGCCGGTGCAGAGCAAAGACCAAACGGAAGCACCTTAAACTCGTATAGGCCATCGGGCGTCACAAATGCAGTCTTCTCTCTGTCTCTCTGATCCACTTCGATTTGCTAGTATCCGCTTTTGAGGTCTAATGAGGAGAAGTACCTGGCATCGCGTAGTCGGTCGAGGGCATCATCAATCCTGGGCAGCGGATAGACGTCCTTTTTGGTCACGTTATTTAACTTTCGGTAATCGACACAGAATCTCAAGGTGCCATCTTTCTTTTTGACAAGGACCACTGGCGACGCCCATGGGCTCGTCGAAGGCTGGATCACGTCGTCCGCAAGCATTTCATCCACTTGCGTTTTAATGGCGTCACGTTCCTTAGGAGAAACCCGGTACGGGCGCTGGCATACCGGTAACGTGGTCTCATCGGTGATGATGCGGTGCTTGGCGACAGGAGTACGACCGACCTTCGAGCCTGTGGCGAAGCAGTCTGCGAAATCGCTCAGAAGAGCCGAGAGAAGATTCCTTTGATCGGGCCTCAGGTCGGGGCTAATTTTAACGGTTTGCAGAGCATGACAAGGTGCGGCCTCTTCTTTAGGGTTCGTTCCGGCGGTGCATAAATGAGGTAAGGCAGTAACATCGTGAAGGACGGCAACAGCCGTGTCCTTGGCGAGATGCCGCATCTCCTTAGCAAAATTTGTCAGGAGGACAGTAGCACAACTGTTGTGGAGTTGTACGAGTCCTCGAGGAACGGCTAATTCCTTCTCGAGTAGTAGCGGAAGGTGCCCATCGGCGATGCCCTCGTAATCGTGGAACAAATCATGCTTTACAAGAACCAGCACACTAGAACGTGCCGGAACCCTCACGTCATCGTCGACTATACGCAAAACGTTCAGACCCGGATCTTCGTTTTCAATGCGCGCAACGGCTCGTTTCGTCGAAAAAGAAACACGCGCTTCTTTCAGGTCAATGACAGCGCCGTTGGTCTGCAGGAAGTCTAGACCAAGGATCAAGTCTTTCGAACACTCAGGAAGCACGATAAGTTCTCCGACATACACAAAACCACGGATGCCGACCCGCGCTGTGCACTTGCCTGCAGGTTCAATCAAGTGACTTCCCGCCGTACAAATTTTCGGGCCGGACCAATTTGTCAAAACTTTCTTCAATTCTCAGGCGAGACCACGGCTCATTACAGAATAATCGGCACCAGTGTCGAGTAACGCGGTGACATCCACTCCATCAATCGTTACACACAAATCGGAGGTAGTATGCCGGATGCTGTCGCTACCTGACACAAGTGAAATCTCGTCGGGTCGGCCTGACGATGACGGAGGATCTTCACATTTCCCGACATCAGCGACCCTGCCTCCGAAGGCCGCTGGTATTAGTTTTCCCGGCCAGGGCTGGGAGAGCGGCGTCGGGAAGAGTGGGGACTTGTCGAACGGTTGCTCGTCGGGGACGTAGACCGACGCTCTTGGTAACCGGACGTGACGGGGTACTGTCGTGCTGCAAGGTCGCTTGCAATCTCAGTGGGCCGTTCTGCATTCCGAGGGTAGAGGCCCTCCGAGGCGAAACCCCGCATGTTGACGCGGCGGTACGGGCACGCCCGGTAAATGTGACTGGCTTCACCGCAATGATAGCACAGGGGCCGACGATCCCGGGGCTGCCATACTTGACTTCTACGGGGTGGCTGGTAGATTGGCGGAGGGGAGTAGCGAGGCTGCATGCGGCTCCATGCGAGGTGCTCCATGCGGGGACCCTGCGGCTCCATTGCTGGAGCTGCGGCGTTGATACTATGGTCTAGCGGGGGAGCCTTACTCAGGACGGACGCGCAGGTGGGCCTCGCGTCAAACGTCTGGTGAGGAACGCGCTGCTGGGGAACAACGTCAGCAACTTGCTGAGCTGCCATACGCACCTCGTCCCGGACGACTTCAGCCAATGAAGGAAAAGATGCTGTGCTGCAAGGCATCCGGAGCGCTTGCAGTTCCTCCCGCACGACCGAACGGATGAGATTGCGTAGTGAGTCCATGTCACTGCCGACGTGTACTGGGGGTGCGTCTGACCTAATGATGTTCACGTCACGGTTGTACTGACGGGCTCGGTGTTGCAGCGTTGTCTCCATGGTCGCTGCCTCGCTGAGAAACTCCGCCACAGTGCGTGGTGGACTGCGCACCAGTCCCGCGAAAAGTTCTTGCTTAACGCCCCGCATCAGGTGACGCAGCTTCTTATCTTCTGACATTTGTGGGTCTGCACGGTTGAAAAGGCGTGTCATGTCCTCAAAGAACATACGCACGCTCTCGTTCTGGCGCTGAATGCGTGAGTGTAGCGCAGCTTCTGCTCGCTCCCGGCGGTCGGCGCTAGGAAACGTGGCTTTGAAATCACGACAGAAGGCTGCCCAGGATGGGAAGGAAGCCTCATGGTTTTCAAACCATGTCCGTGCAGACTCTTCAAGAGCAAAGAACACGTTGTGGAGCTTACGCTCATCAGTCCACCCGTTGTAACGAGCAACTCGCTCGTAGTTCTGAAGCCAGTCCTCGGCGTCCTCGAACACGTCGCCATGAAAAGAGGGGGGTGTTCGCGGCTGATGACACAGAATGTGGGTGGGAAGCCTGCTCTCAGATGTCATTGCAGCAGGTTCTACGGCCGTCTGAGGGTGCGTCGTCCTGGTAGCGGCCGGAAGGGGTCCAAATTCAGGGGGCTCTCCACGTAGGCGGCGGCCGAGGCGTTGATGTGCGGGGGTAAGCTCCGTATTGACAGGTTGATTATGCAGGACTGGATCGATACCTGGCTATTCCTCCACCAGATTTGTAACGTAACGTTACAGAGAAGGCGCTCTGGCACTCTGGCACCGAAGAACAGCAACAGCCAGTCAAGGCAGCACAAAAGCGCAGCACCGTATTGCTTCGTCGTCTTTTCCGAATCGCCCGTTCAAACCTTCGTCGTCTTTGAATGGCATGTGTCAATATTATGTCCCTCACAAGATAATGCCCTCACCGCACACTGGCTGTGTTGAAACGTATCAGCCGCTGTGCGGTAGGCGGCGAGTTATGGCTGCCAGTGGACTGCGCGACTCTCTTGTAGCTTCCTGCGTGCAAACGTACGGGGCACAAAAGGTGGGGTCAGATGCGCTCTCTGTGCCAAGGTCTAACTCAAGCAGAGGGCAAAATGCACAAAGATGTTCCAGCGTAATTAAGGCCTTCTTTTCTTTTTGAAATCTCAATGTCATCCCAGGTCTGAAAAAGATGCTGAGAGGTTAGTACATTTAATATGGCTGGTTTAATTAGAGATGCTTTGTTTATTTGTGGAATCTTGAGAACATGTATGTATATTAGGTTCTTCACTAGATAACCTCTCACCGCACAGTGGCAGTGTGGAAAAGTGTCAGCCACTGTGCGGTAGGTGGTCAGTTATGGCTGCCGGTGGACTGCGCGACCCTCCAGTAGCGTCCTGCGTGCAAACGTACGGGGCACAAAAGGTGGGGTCAGAGGCGTACTCTGTGCGAAAGGTCTAACCCAAGCAGAGGGCAAAATGCTTAACGTTGTTCGAGCGCAATACATGCCATTTGTTTGTTTTTGAAATCTCACTGTCATCCGCGTTCGAAAAGGATGCGTCCTGGTTGGTACATTTAATATGGCTGGTCTGATTAGAGATGTTTTGTTTATTTTTGGAATCTTGAGACAATGTATGTATATTAGGTCCCTCACTAGTAATGCTCTCACCGCACAGTGGCTGTGTGAAAACGTTTACGCCACTGCGCGGTAGGTGGTCAGTTATGGCTGCCGGTAGACTGCGCGACCCTCTTGTAGCTTCCTGCGTGCAAACGTACGGGGCACAAAAGGCAGGGTCAGAGGTGCTCTCTGTGCCAAGCGTCTAACTCAAGCAGAGGGCAAAATGCACGAAGATGTTCCAGCGGAATCCAGGCCTTTTTTTTTGAAATCTCAATGTCATCCACGTCTGAAAAGGATGCTGAGAGGTTAGTACATCTAATATGGCTGGTTTGATTAGAGATGCTTTGTTTATTTGTGGAATCTTGAGACCACATATGTATACTAGGCCCCTCACTAGATAATGCTCTCACCGCACAGTGGCTGTGTGAAAACATATCAGCCACTGTGCGGTAGGTGGTCAGTTATGGCTGTCGGTAGACTGCGCGACCCTCTTGTAGCTTCCTGCGTGCAAACGTACGGGGCACAAAAGGCAGGGTCTGAGGCGGTCCATGAGCCAAGGGTCTAACTCAAGCAGAGGGCAAAATGCACAAAGATTGTTCAGCGGAATCCAGGCCTTCTTTTGTTTTTGAAATCTCAATGTCATCCCAGGTCTGAAAAGGATGCTGAGAGGTTAGTACATTTAATATGGCTGGTCTAATTTGAGACGCTTTGTTTATTTGTGGAATCTGGAGACCATTTATGTATATTAGGTCCCTCACTAGATAATGCTCTCACCGCGCAGTGGCTGTGTGAAACGTTTCAGACACTGTGCGGTAGAGGGTCAGTTATGGCTGCCGGTGGACTGCGCGACCCTATTGTAGCTTCCTGCGTGCAAACGTACGGGGCACAAAAGGCAGGGTCAGAGGCGCTCTCTGTGCCAAGGGTACAACTCAAGCAGAGGGCAAAATGCACAACGATGTTCCAGCGGAATCCAGGCCTTCTTTTGCTTTTGAAATCTCAATGTCATCCACGTCTGAAAAGGATGCTCAGAGGTTAGTACATCTAATATGGCTGGTATGATTAGAGATGGTATGTTTATTTGTGGAATCTTGAGACCATGTATGTGTATTAGGTCCCTCACTAGATAATCCTCTCACCGCACAGTGGCTGTGTGGAAACCTGTCAGCCACTGTGCGGTAGGTGGTCAGTCATGGCTGCCGCTGGACTGCGCGACCCTCCTGTAGCTTCGTGCGTGCAAACGTACGGGGCACAAAATGTGGGGTCAGAGGCGTTCTGTGCGCCAATTGGGTCTAACCCAAGCAGAGGGCAAAATGCCTAACGTTGTTAGAGCGCAATCCATTCCTTTTGTTTTGTTTTTGAAATCTCACTGTCATCCGCGTTCGAAAAGGATGCGTCCAGGTTGGTACATTTAATATGGCTGGCCTGATTAGAGACGTTTTGTTTATTTTTGGAATCTTGAGACCATGTATGTATATTATGTCCCTCACAAGATAATGCCCTCACCGCACACTGGCTGTTTTGAAACGTATCAGCCACTGTGCGGTAGGTGGCCAGTTATGGCTGCCGGTGGACTGCGCGACTCTCTTGTAGCTTCCTGGGTGCGAACGTACGGGGCACAAAAGGTGGTGTCAGAGGCGCTCTCTGTGCCAAGCTTCTAACTCAAGCAGAGGGCAAAATGCACGAAGATGTTCCAGCGGAATCCAGGCCTTCTTTTGTTTTTGAAATCACAATGTCATCCACGTCTGAAAAGGATGCTCAGAGTTTAGTGCATCTAATATGGCTGGTTTGATTAGAGATGCTTTGTTTATTTGTGGAATCTTGAGACCATGTATGTATATTAGGTCGCTCACTAGATAATGCTCTCACCGCACACTATCTAATATGGCTGGTTTGATTACAGATGCTTTGTTTATTTGTGGAATCTTGAGACCATGTATGTATATTAGGTCGCTCACTAAATAATGCTCTCACCGCACACTGGCTGTGTGGAAACGTGTCAGCCACTGTGCGGTAGGAGGTCAGTTATGGCTGCCGGTGGACTGCGCGACCCTGCTGTAGCTTCGTGCGTGCAAACGTACGGGGCACAAAAGGTGGGGTCAGAGGCGCTCTCTGTGCAAAGGGTCTAACCCAAGCGGAGGGCAAAATGCCTAAAAGTGTTAGAGCGCAATCCATGCCTTTTGTTTTGTTTTTGAAATCTCACTGTCATCCGCGTTCGAAAAGGATGCGTCCAGGTTGGTACATTTAATATGGCTGGTCTGATTATAGATGCTTTGTTTATTTTTGGAATCTTGAGACCATGTATGTATACTTGGTTCCTCACTAGATAATGCTCTCACCGCACAGTGGCTGTGCGAAAACATATCAGCCACTGTGCGGTAGGTGGTCAGTTATGTCTGCCGGTGGACTGCGCGAGCCTCTTGTAGCTTCCTGCGTGCAAACGTACTGGGCACAAAAGATAGGGTCAGAGGCGCTCTCTGTGCCAAGGGTCTAACCCAAGCAGAGAGCAAAATGCTTAACGTTGTTAGAGCGCACTCCAGGCCTTCTTTTGTTTTTGAAATCTCAATGTCCTCCACGTCTGAAAAGGATGCTGAGAGGTTGGTACATTTATTATGGCTGGTCTGATTAGAGATGCTTTGTTTAGTTCTGGAATCTTGAGATCATGTATGTATATTATATCCCTCGCAAGATAATGCCCTCACCGCACACTGGCTGTGTTGAAACGTATCAGCCACTGCGCGGTAGGTGGCCAGTTATGGCTGCCGGTGGACTGGGCGACTCTCTTGTAGCTTCCTGCGTCCCAACGTACGGGGCACAAAAGGTGGGGTCAGAGGTGTTCTCTGTGCCAAGGGTCTAACCCAAGCAGAGGGCAAAATGCTTAACGTTGTTAGAGCGCAATCCATGCCTTTTGTTTTGTTTTTGAAATGTCACTGTCATCCGCGTTCGAAAAGGATGCGTCCAGGTTGGTACATTTAATATGGCTGGTCTGAGTAGAGATGATTTGTTTATTTTTGGAATCTTGAGACCATGTATGTATACTAGGTCCCTCCCTAGATAATGCTCTCACCGCAATGTGGCTGTGTGAAAACGTTTCAGACACTGCGCGGTAGGGGGTCAGTTATGGCTCCCGGTGGACTGCGCGACCCTCTTGTAGCTTCATGCGTACAAATGTACGGGGCACAAAAGGCAGGGCCAGTGGCGCTCTCTATGCCAAGGGTATAACTCAAGCAGAGGGCAAAATGCACAAAGATGTTCCAGCGGAATCCAGGGCTACTTTTGTTTTTGAAATCTCAATGATATTCATGTCTGAAAAGGATGCTGAGAGGTTGGTACATTTAATATGGCTGGTCTGATTAGAGATGCTTTGTTTAGTTGCGGAATCTTGAGACCATGTATGTATACTAGGTCCCTCACTAGATAATGCTCTCACCGCGCAGTGGCTGTGTGAAAACGTTTCAGCCAATTTGGAGTAGGTTTTCAGTTATGGCTGCCGGTGGACTGCGCGATCCTCTTCTAGCTTCCTGCGTGCAAACGTACTGGGCACAAAAGATAGGGTCAGAGGCGCTCTCTGTGCCAAGGGTCTAACCCAAGCAGAGGGAAAAATGCTTACCGTTATTAGAGCGCAATCCAGGCCTTCTTTTGATTTTGAAATCTCAATGTCATCCACATCTGAAAAGGATGCGTCCAGGTTGGTACATTTAATATGGCTGGTCTGATTAGAGATCTTTTGTTTATTTTTGGAATCTTGAGACCATGTATGTATACTAGGTCCCTCACTAGATAATGCTCTCACCGCGCAGTGGCTATGTGAAAACGTTTCAGCCAATTTGGAGTAGGTGGTCAGTTATGGCTGCCGGTGGACTGCGCTGCCCTCTTGTAGCTTCCTGCGTGCAAACGTACGGGGCACAAAAGGCAGGGTCTGAGGCGCTCCATGAGCCAAGGGTCTAACTCAAGCAGAGGACTAAATGCACAAAGATTGTTCAGCGGAATCCAGGCCTTCTTTTGTTTCTGAAATCTCAATGTCATCCCAGGTCTGAAAAGGATGCTGAGAGGTTAGTACATTTAATATGGCTGGTCTAATTAGAGATGCTTTGTTTTTTTGTGGAATCTTGAGAACATGTATGTATATTAGGTCCCTCACTAGATAATGCTCTCACCGCACAGTGGCTCTGTGGAAACGTGTCAGCCACTGTGCGGTAGGTGGTCAGTTATGGCTGCCGGTGGACTGCGCGACCCTCCTGTAGCTTCGTGCGTGCAAACGTACGGAGCACAAAAGGCAGGGTCTGAGGCGCTCCATGAGCCAAGGGTCTAACTCAAGCAGAGGGCAAAATGCTTAACGTTGTTAGAGCGCAATCCATGCCTTTTGTTTTGTTTTTGAAATCTCTCTGTCATCCGCGTTCGAAAAGGATGCGTCCAGGTTGGTACATTTAATATGACTGGTCTGATTATAGATGCTTTGTTTATTTGAGGAATCTTGAGACCATGTATGTATACTAGGTCCCTCACTAGATAATGCTCTCACCGCACAGTGGCTGTGCGAAAACATATCAGCCACTGTGCGGTAGGTGGCCAGTTATGGCTGCCGGTGGACTGCGTGAACCTCTTGTAGCTTCCTGCGTGCAAAAGTACTGGGCACAAAAGATAGGGTCAGAGGCGCTCTCTGTGCCAAGGGTCTAACCCAAACAGAGGGCAAAATACTTAACGTTATTAGAGCGCAATCCAAGCCTTCTTTTGTTTTTGAAATCTCAATGTCATCCACATCTGAAAAGGATGCGTCCAGGTTGGTACATTTAATATGGCTGGTCTGATTAGAGATGTTTTGTTTATTTTTGGAATCTTGAGACCATGTATGTATACTAGGTCCCTCACTAGATAATGCTCTCACCGCGCAGTGGCTGTGTGAAAACGTTTCAGCCAATTTGGAGTAGGTTTTCAGTTATGGCTGCCGGTGGACTGCGCGGCCCTCTTGTAGCTTCCTGCGTGCAAACGTACGGGGCACAAAAGGCAGGGTCTGAGGCGCTCCATGAGCCAAGGGTCTAACTCAAGCAGAGGGCTAAATGCACAAAGATTGTTCAGCGGAATCCAGGCCTTCTTTTGCTTTTGAAATCTCAATGTCATCCCAGGTCTGAAAAGGATGCTGAGAGGTTAGTACATTTAATATGGCTGGTCTAATTAAAGATGCTTTGTTTTTTTGTGGAATCTTGAGAACATGTATGTATATTAGGCCCCTCCCTAGATAATGCTCTCACCGCACAGTGGCTCTGTGGAAACGTGTCAGCCACTGTGCGGTAGGTGGTCAGTTATGGCTGCCGGTGGACTGCGCGGCCCTCCTGTAGCTTCGTGCGTGCAAACGTACAGAGCACAAAAGGTGGGGTCAGAGGCGTTCTCTGTGCCAAGGGTCTAACCCAAGCAGAGGGCAAAATGCCTAAAAGTGTTAGAGCGCAATCCATGCCTTTTGTTTTGTTTTTGAAATCTCACTGTCATCCGCGTTCGAAAAGGATGCGTCCAGGTTGGTACATTTAATATGGCTGGTCTGATTATAGATGCTTTGTTTATTTTTGGAATCTTGAGACCATGTATGTATACTTGGTTCCTCACTAGATAATGCTCTCACCGCACAGTGGCTGTGCGAAAACATATCAGCCACTGTGCGGTAGGTGGTCAGTTATGTCTGCCGGTGGACTGCGCGAGCCTCTTGTAGCTTCCTGCGTGCAAACGTACTGGGCACAAAAGATAGGGTCAGAGGCGCTCTCTGTGCCAAGGGTCTAACCCAAGCAGAGAGCAAAATGCTTAACGTTGTTAGAGCGCACTCCAGGCCTTCTTTTGTTTTTGAAATCTCAATGTCCTCCACGTCTGAAAAGGATGCTGAGAGGTTGGTACATTTATTATGGCTGGTCTGATTAGAGATGCTTTGTTTAGTTGTGGAATCTTGAGATCATGTATGTATATTATATCCCTCGCAAGATAATGCCCTCACCGCACACTGGCTGTGTTGAAACGTATCAGCCACTGCGCGGTAGGTGGCCAGTTATGGCTGCCGGTGGACTGGGCGACTCTCTTGTAGCTTCCTGCGTCCCAACGTACGGGGCACAAAAGGTGGGGTCAGAGGTGTTCTCTGTGCCAAGGGTCTAACCCAAGCAGAGGGCAAAATGCTTAACGTTGTTAGAGCGCAATCCATGCCTTTTGTTTTGTTTTTGAAATGTCACTGTCATCCGCGTTCGAAAAGGATGCGTCCAGGTTGGTACATTTAATATGGCTGGTCTGAGTAGAGATGATTTGTTTATTTTTGGAATCTTGAGACCATGTATGTATACTAGGTCCCTCCCTAGATAATGCTCTCACCGCAATGTGGCTGTGTGAAAACGTTTCAGACACTGCGCGGTAGGGGGTCAGTTATGGCTCCCGGTGGACTGCGCGACCCTCTTGTAGCTTCATGCGTACAAATGTACGGGGCACAAAAGGCAGGGTCAGAGGCGCTCTCTATGCCAAGGGTATAACTCAAGCAGAGGGCAAAATGCACAAAGATGTTCCAGCGGAATCCAGGGCTACTTTTGTTTTTGAAATCTCAATGATATTCATGTCTGAAAAGGATGCTGAGAGGTTGGTACATTTAATATGGCTGGTCTGATTAGAGATGCTTTGTTTAGTTGCGGAATCTTGAGACCATGTATGTATATTATGTCCCTCACAAGATAATGCCCTCACCGCACACTGGCTGTGTTGCAACGTGTCAGCCACTGTGCGGTAGGTGGTCAGTTATGGCTGCCGGTGGACTGCGCGACTCTCTTGTAGCTTCCTGGGTGCAAACGTACGGGACACAAAATGTGGGGTCAGAGGCTCTCTCTGTGCCAAGCGTCTAACTCAAGCAGAGGGCAAAATGCACAAAGATGTTCCAGCGGAATCCAGGCCTTCTTTTGTTTTTTAAATCACAATGTCATCCACGTCTGAAAAGGATGCTCAGAGGTTAGTACATCTAATATGGCTGGTTTGATTAGAGATGCTTTGTTTATTTGTGGAATCTTGAGACCATGTATGTATATTAGGTCCCTCACTAGATAATGCTCTCACCGCACAGTGGCTGTGTGGAAACGTGTCAGCCACTGTGCGGTAGGTAGTCAGTTATGGCTGCCGGTGGACTGCGCGACCCTCCTGTAACTTCGTGCGTGCAAACGTACGGGGCACAAAAGGTGGAGTCAGAGGCGTTCTCTTTGCCAAGGGTCTAACCCAAGCAGAGGGCCAAATGCTTAACGTTGTTAGAGCGCAATCCATGCCTTTTGTTTTGTTTTTGAAATCTCACTGTCATCCGCGTTCGAAAAGGATGCGTCCAGGTTGGTAAATTTAATATGGCTGGTCTGATTAGAGATGATTTGTTTATTTTTGGAATCTTGAGACCATGTATGTATACTAGGTCCCTCACTAGATAATGCTCTCACCGCGCAGTGGCTGTGTGAAAACGTTTCAGCCAATTTGGAGTAGGTTTTCAGTTATGGCTGCCGGTGGACTCCGCGGCCCTCTTGTAGCTTCCTGCGTGCAAACGTACGGGGCACAAAAGGCAGGGTCTGAGGCGCTCCATGAGCCAAGGGTCTAACTCAAGCAGAGGGCTAAATGCACAAAGATTGTTCAGCGGAATCCAGGCCTTCTTTTGCTTTTGAAATATCAATGTCATCCCAGGTCTGAAAAGGATGCTGAGAGGTTAGTACATTTAATATGGCTGGTCTAATTAAAGATGCTTTTTTTTTGTGGAATCTTGAGAACATGTATGTATATTAGGCCCCTCCCTAGATAATGCTCTCACCGCACAGTGGCTCTGTGGAAACGTGTCAGCCACTGTGCGGTAGGTGGTCAGTTATGGCTGCCGGTGGACTGCGCGGCCCTCCTGTAGCTTCGTGCGTGCAAACGTACAGAGCACAAAAGGTGTGGTCAGAGGCGTTCTCTGTGCCAAGGGTCTAACCCAAGCAGAGGGCAAAATGCTTAACGTTGTTAGAGCGCAATCCATGCCTTTTGTTTTGTTTTTGAAATCTCACTGTCATCCGCGTTCGAAAAGGATGCGTCCAGGTTGGTACATTTAATATGACTGGTCTGATTATAGATGCTTTGTTTATTTGTGGAATCTTGAGACCATGTATGTATACTAGGTCCCTCACTAGATAATGCTCTCACCGCACAGTGGCTGTGCGAAAACATATCAGCCACTGTGCGGTAGGTGGCCAGTTATGGCTGCCGGTGGACTGCGCGATCCTCTTCTAGCTTCCTGCGTGCAAACGTACTGGGCACAAAAGATAGGGTCAGAGGCGCTCTCTGTGCCAAGGGTCTAACCCAAGCAGAGGGAAAAATGCTTACCGTTATTAGAGCGCAATCCAGGCCTTCTTTTGATTTTGAAATCTCAATGTCATCCACATCTGAAAAGGATGCGTCCAGGTTGGTACATTTAATATGGCTGGTCTGATTAGAGATCTTTTGTTTATTTTTGGAATCTTGAGACCATGTATGTATACTAGGTCCCTCACTAGATAATGCTCTCACCGCGCAGTGGCTATGTGAAAACGTTTCAGCCAATTTGGAGTAGGTGGTCAGTTATGGCTGCCGGTGGACTGCGCTGCCCTCTTGTAGCTTCCTGCGTGCAAACGTACGGGGCACAAAAGGCAGGGTCTGAGGCGCTCCATGAGCCAAGGGTCTAACTCAAGCAGAGGACTAAATGCACAAAGATTGTTCAGCGGAATCCAGGCCTTCTTTTGTTTCTGAAATCTCATTGTCATCCCAGGTCTGAAAAGGATGCTGAGAGGTTAGTACATTTAATATGGCTGGTCTAATTAGAGATGCTTTGTTTTTTTGTGGAATCTTGAGAACATGTATGTATATTAGGTCCCTCACTAGATAATGCTCTCACCGCACAGTGGCTCTGTGGAAACGTGTCAGCCACTGTGCGGTAGGTGGTCAGTTATGGCTGCCGGTGGACTGCGCGACCCTCCTGTAGCTTCGTGCGTGCAAACGTACGGAGCACAAAAGGTGGGGTCAGAGGCGTTCTCTGTGCCAAGGGTCTAACCCAAGCAGAGGGCAAAATGCTTAACGTTGTTAGAGCGCAATCCATGCCTTCTTTTGTTTTTGAAATCTCAATGTCATCCACGTCTGAAAAGGATGCGTCCAGGTTGGTACATTTAATATGACTGGTCTGATTATAGATGCGTTGTTTATTTGTGGAATCTTGAGACCATGTATGTATACTAGGTCCCTCACTAGATAATGCTCTCACCGCACAGTGGCTGTGCGAAAACATATCAGCCACTGTGCGGTAGGTGGCCAGTTATGGCTGCCGGTGGACTGCGCGAACCTCTTGTAGCTTCCTGCGTGCAAAAGTACTGGGCACAAAAGATAGGGTCAGAGGCGCTCTCTGTGCCAAGGGTCTAACCCAAACAGAGGGCAAAATACTTAACGTTGTTAGAGCGCAATCCAGGCCTTCTTTTGTTTTTGAAATCTCAATGTCATCCACGTCTGAAAAGGATGCTGAGAGGTTGGTACATTTATTATGGCTGGTCTGATAGAGATGCTTTGTTTAGTTGTGGAATCGTGACATCATGTATGTATATTATGTCCCTCACAATATAATGCCCTCACCGCACACTGGCTGTGTTGAAACGTATCAGCCACTGTGCGGTAGGTGGCCAGTTATGGCTGCCGGTGGACTGCGCGACTCTCTTGTAGCTTCCTGCGTGCAAACGTACGGGGCACAAAAGGTGGTGTCAGCGGCGCTCTCTGTGCCAAGCGTCTAACTCAAGCAGAGGGAAAATGCACGAAGATGTTCCAGCGGAATCCAGGCCTTCTTTTGTTTTTTAAATCACAATGTCATCCACGTCTGAAAAGGATGCTCAGAGGTTAGTACATCTAATATGGCTGGTTTGATTAGAGATGCTTTGTTTATTTGTGGAATCTTGAGACCATGTATGTATATTAGGTCCCTCACTAGATAATGCTCTCACCGCACAGTGGCTGTGTGGAAACGTGTCAGCCACTGTGCGGTAGGTGGTCAGTTATGGCTGCCGGTGGACTGCGCGACCCTCCTGTAACTTTGTGCGTGCAAACGTACGGGGCACAAAAGGTGGAGTCAGAGGCGTTTTCTTTGCCAAGGGTCTAACCCATGCAGAGGGCAAAATGCTTAACGTTGTTAGAGCGCAATCCATGCCTTTTGTTTTGTTTTTGAAATCTCACTGTCATCCGCGTTCGAAAATAATGCGTCCAGGTTGGTACATTTAATATGGCTGGTCTGATTAGAGATGATTTGTTTATTTGTGGAATCCTGAGACCATGTATGTATATTAGGTCCCTCACTAGATAATGCTCTCACCGCACAGTGGCTGTGTGGAAACGTGTCAGCTACTGTGCGGTAGGTGGTCAGTCATGGCTGCCGGTGGACTGCGCGACCCTCTTGTAGCTTCCTGCGTGCAAACATACGGGGCACAAAAGGCAGGGTCAGAGGCGCTCTCTGTGCCAAGGGTAGAACTAAAGCAGAGGGAAAAATGCACAAAGATGTTCCAGCGGAATCCAGGCCTCCTTTTGGTTTTGAAATCTCAATGTCATCCACGTCTGAAAAGGATGCTGAGAGGTTGGTACATTTAATATGGCTGGTCTGATTAGAGATGCTTTGTTTAGTTGCGGAATCTTGAGACCATGTATGTATATTATATCCCTCACAAGATAATGCTCTCACCGCACAGTGGCTGTGCGAAAACATATCAGCCACTGTGCGGTAGGTGGTCAGTTATGGCTGCCGGTGGACTGCGCGACCCTCTTGTAGCTTCCTGCGTGCAAACATACGGGGCACAAAAGGCAGGGTCAGAGGCGCTCTCTGTGCAAAGGGTAGAACTAAAGCAGAGGGAAAAATGCACAAAGATGTTCCAGCGGAATCCAGGCCTCCTTTTGTTTTTGAAATCTCAATGTCATCCACGTCTGAAAAGGATGCTGAGAGGTTGGTACATTTAATATGGCTGGTCTGATTAGAGATGCTTTGTTTAGTTGCGGAATCTTGAGACCATGTATGTATATTATATCCCTCACAAGATAATGCTCTCACCGCACAGTGGCTGTGCGAAAACATATCAGCCACTGTGCGGTAGGTGGTCAGTTATGGCTGCCGGTGGACTGCGCGAACCTCTTGTAGCTTCCTGCGTGCAAACGTACTGGGCACAAAAGATAGGGTCAGAGGCGCTCTCTGTGCTAAGGGTCTAATCCAAGCAGAGGGCAAAATGCTTAACGTTATTAGAGCGCAATCCAAGCCTTCTTTTGTTTTTGAAATCTCAATGTCATCCACATCTGAAAAGGATGCGTCCAGGTTGGTACATTTAATATGGCTGGTCTGATTAGAGATGTTTTGTTTATTTTTGGAATCTTGAGACCATGTATGTATACTAGGTCCCTCACTAGATAATGCTCTCACCGCGCAGTGGCTGTGTGAAAACGTTTCAGCCAATTTGGAGTAGGTTTTCAGTTATGGCTGCCGGTGGACTGCGCGGCCCTCTTGTAGCTTCCTGCGTGCAAACGTACGGGGCACAAAAGGCAGGGTCTGAGGCGCTCCATGAGCCAAGGGTCTAACTCAAGCAGAGGGCTAAATGCACAAAGATTGTTCAGCGGAATCCAGGCCTTCTTTTGCTTTTGAAATCTCAATGTCATCCCAGGTCTGAAAAGGATGCTGAGAGGTTAGTACATTTAATATGGCTGGTCTAATTAAAGATGCTTTGTTTTTTTGTGGAATCTTGAGAACATGTATGTATATTAGGCCCCTCCCTAGATAATGCTCTCACCGCACAGTGGCTCTGTGGAAACGTGTCAGCCACTGTGCGGTAGGTGGTCAGTTATGGCTGCCGGTGGACTCCGCGGCCCTCCTGTAGCTTCGTGCGTGCAAACGTACAGAGCACAAAAGGTGGGGTCAGAGGCGTTCTCTGTGCCAAGGGTCTAACCCAAGCAGAGGGCAAAATGCTTAACGTTGTTAGAGCGCAATCCATGCCTTTTGTTTTGTTTTTGAAATCTCACTGTCATCCGCGTTCGAAAAGGATGCGTCCAGGTTGGTACATTTAATATGACTGGTCTGATTATAGATGCTTTGTTTATTTGTGGAATCTTGAGACCATGTATGTATACTAGGTTCCTCACTAGATAATGCTCTCACCGCACAGTGGCTGTGCGAAAACATATCAGCCACTGTGCGGTAGGTGGCCAGTTATGGCTGCCGGTGGACTGCGCGATCCTCTTCTAGCTTCCTGCGTGCAAACGTACTGGGCACAAAAGATAGGGTCAGTGGCGCTCTCTGTGCCAAGGGTCTAACCCAAGCAGAGGGCAAAATACTTAACGTTGTTAGAGCGCAATCCAGGCCTTCTTTTGTTTTTTAAATCTCAATGTCATCCACGTCTGAAAAGGATGCTGAGAGGTTGGTACATTTATTATGGCTGGTCTGATTAGAGATGCTTTGTTTAGTTGTGGAATCGTGAGATCATGTATGTATAATATGTCCCTCACAAGATAATGCCCTCACCGCACACTGGCTGTGTTGAAACGTATCAGCCACTGTGCGGTAGGTGGCCAGTTATGGCTGCCGGTGGACTGCGCGACTCTCTTGTAGCTTCCTGCGTGCAAACGTACGGGGCACAAAAGGTGGTGTCCGCGGCGCTCTCTGTGCCAAGCGCCTAACTCAAGCAGAGGGCAAAATGCACGAAGATGTTCCAGCGGAATCCAGGCCTTCTTTTGTTTTTTTAAATCACAATGTCATCCACGTCTGAAAAGGATGCTCAGAGGTTAGTACATCTAATATGGCTGGTTTGATTAGAGATGCTTTGTTTATTTGTGGAATCTTGAGACCATGTATGTATATTAGGTCCCTCATTAGATAATGCTCTCACCGCACAGTGGCTGTGTGGAAACGTGTCAGCCACTGTGTGGTAGGTGGTCAGTTATGGCTGCCGGTGGACTGCGCGACCCTCCTGTAACTTTGTGCGTGCAAACGTACGGGGCACAAAAGGTGGAGTCAGAGGCGTTCTCTTTGCCAAGGGTCTAACCCAAGCAGAGGGCAAAATGCTTAACGTTGTTAGAGCGCAATCCATGCCTTTTGTTTTGTTTTTGAAATCTCACTGTCATCCGCGTTCGAAAATAATGCGTCCAGGTTGGTACATTTAATATGGCTGGTCTGATTAGAGATGATTTGTTTATTTTTGGAATCTTGAGACCATGTATGTATACTAGGTCCCTCACTAGATAATGCTCTCAACGCACAGTGGCTGCGTGAAAACGTTTCAGACACTGTGCGGTAGGTGGTCAGTTATGGCTGCCGGTGGACTGCGCGACCCTCTTGTAGCTTCCTGCGTGCAAACGTACGGGGCACAAAAGACAAGGTCAGAGGCGCTCTCTGTGCCAAAGGTATAACTAAAGCAGATGGCAAAATGCACAAAGATGTTCCAGCGGAATCCAGGCCTCCTTTTGTTTTTGAAATCTCAATGTCATCCACGTCTGAAAAGGATGCTGAGAGGTTGGTACATTTAATATGGCTGGTCTGATTAGAGATGCTTTGTTTAGTTGCGGAATCTTAAGACCATGTATGTATATTATATCCCTCACAAGATAATGCCCTCATCGCACACTGGCTGTGTTGAAACGTATCAGCCACTGTGCGGTAGGTGGTCAGTTATGGCTGCCGTTGGACTGCGCGACTCTCTTGTAGCTTCCTGCGTGCAAACGTACGGGGCACAAAAGGTGGGGTCAGAGGCGCTCTCTGTGCAAAGGGTCTAACCCAAGCAGAGGGCAAAATGCCTAAAGTTGTTAGAGCGCAATCCATGCCTTTTGTTTTGTTTTTGAAATCTCAATGTGATCCACATCTGAAAAGGATGCGTCCAGGTTGGTACATCTAATATGGCTGGTCTGATTAGAGATGTTTTTTTTATTTTTGGAATCTTGAGACCATGTATGTATATTATATCCCTCACAAGATAATGCCCTCACCGCACACTGGCTGTGTTGAAACGTATCAGCCACTGTGCGGTAGGTGGTCAGTTATGGCTGCCGGTGGACTGCGCGAACCTCTTGTAGCTTCCTGCGTGCAAACGTACTGGGCACAAAAGATAGGGTCAGAGGCGCTCTCTGTGCCAAGGGTCTAACCCAAGCAGAGGGCAAAATGCTTAACGTTATTAGAGCGCAATCCAAGCCTTCTTTTGTTTTTGAAATCTCAATGTCATCCACATCTGAAAAGGATGCGGCCAGGTTGGTACATTTAATATGGCTGGTCTGATTAGAGATGTTTTCTTTATTTTTGGAATCTTGAGACCATGTATGTATACTAGGTCCCTCACTAGATAATGCTCTCACCGCGCAGTGGCTGTGTGAAAACGTTTCAGCCAATTTTGAGTAGGTTTTCAGTTATGGCTGCCGGTGGACTGCGCGGCCCTCTTGTAGCTTCCTGCGTGCAAACGTACGGGGCACAAAAGGCAGGGTCTGAGGCGCTCCATGAGCCAAGGGTCTAACTCAAGCAGAGGGCAAAATGCTTAACGTTGTTAGAGCGCAATCCATGCCTTTTGTTTTGTTTTTGAAATCTCTCTGTCATCCGCGTTCGAAAAGGATGCGTCCAGGTTGGTACATTTAATATGACTGGTCTGATTATAGATGCTTTGTTTATTTGAGGAATCTTGAGACCATGTATGTATACTCGGTCCACACTAGATAATGCTCTCACCGCACATTGGCTGTGCGAAAACATATCAGCCACTGTGCATTAGGTGGCCAGTTATGGCTGCCGATGGACTGCGCGAACCTCTTGTAGCTTCCTGCGTGCAAACGTACTGGGCACAAAAGAAAGGGTCAGAGGCGCTCTCTGTACCAAGGGTCTAACCCAAGCAGAGGGCAATATGCTTAACGTTGTTAGAGCGCAATCCAGGCCTTCTTTTGTTTTTTGAAATCTCAATGTCATCCACGTCTGAAAAGGATGCTGAGAGGTTGGTACATTTAATATGGCTGGTCTGATTAGAGATGCTTTGTTTAGCTGTGTAATCTTGCCATCATGTATGTATATTATGTCCCTCACAAGATAATGCCCTCACCGCACACTGGCTGTGTTGAAACGTATCAGCCACTCTGCGGTAGGAGGACAGTTCTGGCTGCCGGTGGACTGCGCGACTCTCTTGTAGCTTCCTGGGTGCAAACGTACGGGGCACAAAAGATGGTGTCAGAGGCGCTCTCTGTGCCAAGCATCTAACTCAAGCAGAGGGCAAAATGCACGAAGATGTTCCAGCGGATTCCAGGCCTTCTTTTGTTTTTGAAATCACAATGTCATCCACGTCTGAAAAGGATGCTCAGAGGTTAGTACATCTAATATGGCTGGTTTGATTAGAGATGCTTTGTTTATTTGTGCATTCTTGAGACCATGTATGTATATTAGGTCCCTCACTAGATAATGCTATCACCGCACACTCGCTGTGTGGAAACGTGTCACCCACTGTGCGGTAGGTGATCAGTTATGGCTGCCGGTGGACTGCGCGACCCTCCAGTAGCTTCCTGCGTGCAAACGTACGGGGCACAAAAGACAGGGTCAGAGGCGCTCTCTGTGCCAAGGGTATAACTCAAGCAGAGGGCAAAATGCACAAAGATGTTACAGCGGAATCCAGGCCTCCTTTTGTTTTTGAAATGTCAATGTCATCCACGTCTGAAAAGGATGTTCAGAGGTTAGTACATCTAATATGGCTGGTTTGATTAGAGATGCTTTGTTTAGTTGCGGAATCTTGAGACCATGTATGTATATTATATCCCTCACAAGATAATGCCCTCACCGCACACTGGCTGTGTTGAAACGTATCAGCCACTGTGCGGTAGGTGGTCAGTTATGGCTGTCGTTGGACTGCGCCACTCTCTTGTAGCTTCCTGCGTGCGAACGTACGGGGCACAAAAGGTGGGGTCAGAGGCGCTCTCTGTGCAAACGGTCTAACCCAAGCAGAGGGCAAAATGCCTAAAGATGTTAGAGCGCAATCCATGCCTTTTGTTTTGTTTTTGAAATATCACTGTCATCCGCGTTCGAAAAGGATGCGTCCAGATTGGTACATTTAATATGGCTGGTCTGATTATAGATGCTTTGTTTATTTTTGGAATCTTGAGACCATGTATGTATACTTGGTTCCTCACTAGATAATGCTCTCACCGCACAGTGGCTGTGCGAAAACATATCAGCCACTGTGCGGTAGGTGGTCAGTTATGACTGCCGGTGGACTGCGCGAACCTCTTGTAGCTTCCTGCGTGCAAACGTACTGGGCACAAAAGATAGGGTCAGAGGCGCTCTCTGTGCCAAGGGTCTAACCCAAGCAGAGGGCAAAATGCTTAACGTTGTTAGAGCGCAATCCAGGCCTTCTTTTGTTTTTGAAATCTCAATGTCATCCACATCTGAAAAGGATGCGTCCCGGTTGGTACATTTAATATGGCTGGTCTGATTAGAGATGTTTTGTTTATTTTGGAATCTTGAGACCATGTATGTATACTAGGTCCCTCACTAGATAATGCTCTCACAGCGCAGTGGCTGTGTGAAAACGTTTCAGCCACTGTGCGGTAGGTGGTCAGTTATGGCTGCCGGTGGACTGCGCGACCCTCCTGTAGCTTCGTGCGCGCAAACGTACGGGGCACAAAAGGCAGGGTCAGAGGCGCTCTCTGTGCCAAGGGAATAACTCAAGCAGAGGGCAAAATGCACAAAAATGTTCCAGTGGAATCCAGGCCTCCTTTTGTTTATGAAATCTCAATGTCATCCACGTCTGAAAAGGATGCTGAGAGGTTGGTACATTTATTATGCATGTTTCTGATTAGAGATGCTTTGTTTAGTTGCGGAATCTTGAGACCATGTATGTATATTATGTCCCTCACAAGATAATGCCCTCACCGCACACTGGCTGTGTTGAAACGTATCAGCCACTGTGCGGTAGGTGGCCAGTTATGGCTGCCGGTGGACTGCGCGACTCTCTTGTAGCTTCCTGGGTGCAAACGTACGGGGCACAAAAGGTGGTGTCAGAGGCGCTCTCTGTGCCAAGCGTCTAACTCAAGCAGAGGGCAAAGCGCACGAAGATGTTCCAGCGGAATCCAGGCCTTCTTTTGTTTTTGAAATCACAATGTCATCCACGTCTGAAAAGGATGCTCAGAGGTTAGTACATCTAATATGGCTGGTTTGATTAGAGATGCTTTGTTTATTTGTGGAATCTTTAGACCATGTATGTATATTAGGTCCCTCACTACATAATGCTATCACCGCACAGTGGCTGTGCGAAAACATATCAGCCACTGTGCGGTAGGTGGTCAGTTATGGCTGCCGGTGGACTGCGCGACTCTCTTGTAGCTTCCTGCGTGCAAACGTTCGGGGCACAAAAGGTGGGGTCAGAGGCGCTTTCTGTGCCAAGGGTCAAACCGAAGCAGAGGGCAAAATGCCTAACGTTGTTAGAGCGCAATCCATTCCTTTTGTTTTGTTTTTGAAATCTCACTGTCATCCGCGCTCGAAAAAGATGCGTCCAGGTTGGTACATTTAATATGGCTGGACTGATTAGAGACGTTTTGTTTATTTTTGGAATCTTGAGACCATGTATGTATATTATGTCCCTCACAAGATAATGCCCTCACCGCACACTGGCTGTGTTGAAACGTATCAGCCACTGTGCGGTAGGTGGCCAGTTGCGGCTGCCGGTGGACTGCGCGAACCTCTTGTAGCTTCCTGCGTGCAAACGTACTGGGCACAAAAGATAAGGTCAGAGGCGCTCTCTGTGCCAAGGGTCTAACCCAAGCAGAGAGCAAAATGCTTAACGTTGTTAGAGCGCAATCCAGGCCTTCTTTTGTTTTTGAAATCTCAATGTCATAAACGTCTGAAAAGGATGCTGAGAGGTTGGTACATTTATTATGGCTGGTCTGATTAGAGATGCTTTGTTTAGTTGTGGAATCTTGAGATCATGTATGTATATTATGTCCCTCACAAGATAATGCCCTCACCGCACACTGGCTGTGTTGAAACGTATCAGCCACTTTGCGGTAGGTGGCCAGTTATGGCTTCCGGTGGACTGGGCGACTCTCTTGTAGCTTCCTTCGGGCAAACGTACGGGACACAAAAGGTGGGGTCAGAGGCGCTCTCTGTGCCAAGCGTCTAACTCAAGCAGAGGGCAAAATGCACGAAGATGTTCCAGCGAAATCCAGACCTCCTTTTGTTATTGAAATCTCAATGTCATCCACGACTGAAAAGGATGCTGAGAGGTTGGTACATTTAATATGGCTGGTCTGATTAAAGATGCTTTGTTTAGTTGTGTGATGTTGATATCATGTATGTATATTATGTCCCTCACAAGATAATGCCCTCACCACACACTGGCTGTGTTGAAACGTATCAGCCACTGTGCGGTAGGTGGCCAGTTATGGCTGCCGGTGGACTGCGCGACTCTCTTGTAGCTTCCTGCGTGCAAACGTACGGAGCACAAAAGGTGGGGTGAGAGGCGTTCTCTGTGCCAAGGGTCTAACCCAAGCAGAGGGCAAAATGCTTAACGATGTTAGAGCGCAATCCATGCCTTTTGTTTTGTTTTTGAAATCTCACTGTCATCCGCGTTCGAAAAGGGTGCGTCCAGGTTGGTACATTTAATATGGCTGGTCTGATTATAGATGCTTTGTTTATTTTTGAAATCTCGAGACCATGTATGTATACTAGGTCCCTCACTAGATAATGCTCTCACCGCACAGTGGCTGTGCGAAAACATATCAGCCACTGCGCGGTAGGTGGTCAGTTATGGCTGCCGGTGGACTGCGCGAACCTCTTGTAGCTTCCTGCGTGCAAACGTACTGGGCACAAAAGGTAGGGTCATAGGCGCTCTCTGTACCAAGGGTCTAACCCAAGCAGAGGGCAAAATGCTTAACGTTGTTAGAGCGCAATCCAGGCCTTCTTTTGTTTTTGAAATCTCAATGTCATCCACGTCTGAAAAGGATGCTGAGAGGTTGGTACATTTATTATGGCTGGTCTGATTAGAGATGCTTTGTTTAGTTGTGGACTCTTGAGATCATGTATGTATATTATGTCCCTCACAAGATAATGCCCTCACCGCACACTGGATGTGTTGAAACGTATCAGCCACTGTGAGGTAGGTGGCCAGTTATGGCTGCCGGTGGACTGCGCGACTCTCTTGTAGCTTCCTGCGTGCAAACGTACGGGGCACAAAAGGTAGGGTCAGAGGCGTTCTCTGTGCCAAGCGTCTAACTCAAGCAGAGGGCAAAATGCACAAAGATGTTCCAGCGGAATCCAGGCCTCCTTTTGTTTTTGAAATCTCAATGTCATCCACGTCTGAAAAGGATGCTGAGAGGTTGGTACATTTAATATGGCTGGTCTGATTAGAGATGCTTTGTTTAGTTGTGTAATCTTGCCATCATGTATGTATATTATGTCCCTCACAAGATAATGCCCTCACCGCACACTGGCTGTGTTGAAACGTATCAGCCGCTGTGCGGTAGGTGGCGAGTTATGGTTGCCAGTGGACTGCGCGATTCTCTTGTAGCTTCCTGCGTGCAAACGTACGGGGCACAAAAGGTGGGGTCAGATGCGCTCTCTGTGCCAAGGTCTAACTCAAGCAGAGGGCAAAATGCACAAAGATGTTCCAGCGGAATTAAGGCCTTCTTTTCTTTTTGAAATCTCGATGTCATCCCAGGTCTGAAAAGGATGCTGAGAGGTTAGTACATTTAATATGGCTGGTTTAATTAGAGATGCTTTGTTTATTTGTGGAATCTTGAGAACATGTATGTATATTAGGTTCTTCACTAGATAATCTCTCACCGCACAGTGGCTGTGTGGAAACGTGTCAGCCACTCTGCGGTACACACAGCCACTGTGCGGTAGGTGGTCAGTTATGGCTGCCGGTGGACTGCGCGACCATCCAGTAGCTTCCTGCGTGCAAACGTACGGGGCACAAAAGGTGGGGTCTGAGGCGCTCCATGAGCCAAGGGTCTAACTCAAGCAGAGGGCAAAATGCGCAAAGATCGTTCAGCGGAATCCAGGCCTTCTTTTGTTTTTGAAATCTCAATGTCATCCCAGGTCCGAAAAGGATGCTGAGAGGTTAGTACATTTAATATGGCTGGTCTAATTTGAGATGCTTTGTTTATTTGTGGAATCTCGAGACCATGTATGTATATTAGGTCCCTCACTAGATAATGCTCTCACCGCGCAGTGGCTGTGTGGAAACCTGTCAGCCACTGTGCGGTAGGTGGTCAGTTATGGCTGCCGGTGGACTGCGCGACCCTCCTGTAGCTTCGTGCGTGCAAACGTACGGGGCACAAAATGTGGTGTCAGAGGCGTTCTCTGTGCCAAGGGTCTAACCCAAGCAGAGGGCAAAATGCTTAACGTTGTTAGAGCGCAATCCAAGCCTTTTGTTTTGTTTTTGAAATCTCACTGTCATCCGCGTTCGAAAAGGATGCGTCCAGGTTGTTACATTTAATATAGCTGGTCTGATTATAGATGCTTTGTTTATTTTTGGAATCTTGAGACCATGTATGTATACTAGGTCCCTCACAAGATAATGCTCTCACCGCACAGTGGCTGTGCGAAAACATATCAGCCACTCTGCGGTAGGTGGTCAGTTATGGCTGCCGGTGGACTGCGCGAACCTCTTGTAGCTTCCTGTGTGGAAACGTACGGGGTACGAAAGGCAAGGTCAGAGGCGCTCTCTGTGCCAAGGGTATAACTCAAGCAGAGCGGAAAATGCACAAAGATGTTCCAGTGGAATCCTGACCTCCTTTTGTTTTTGAAATCTCAAAGTCATCCACGTCTGAAAAGGATGCTGAGAGGTTGGTACATATAATATGGCTGGTCTGATTAGAGATGCTTTGTTTAGTTGTGTGATCTTGCGATCATGTATGTATATTATGTCCCTCACAAGATAATGCCCTCACCGCCCACTGGCTGTTTAGAAACATATCAGCCACTGCGCGGTAGGTGGCCAGTTATGGCTGCCGGTGGACTGCGCGACTCTCTTGTAGCTTCCTGCGTGCAAACGTACGGGGCACAAAAGGTGGGGTCAGAGGCGCTTTCTGTGCCAAGGGTCAAACCCAAGCAGAGGGCAAAATGCTTAACGTTGTTAGAGCGCAATCCATTCCTTTTGTTTTGTTTTTGAAATCTCACTGTCATCCGCGTTCGAAAAGGATGCGTCCAGGTTGGTACATTTAATATGGCTGGTCTGATTAGAGATGTTTTGTTTATTTTTGGAATCTCGAGACCATGTATGTATACTAGGTCCCTCACTAGATAATGCTCTCACCGCACAGTGGCTGTGCGAAAACATATCAGCCACTGCGCGGTAGGTGGTCAGTTATGGCTGCCGGTGGACTGCGCGAACCTCTTGTAGCTTCCTGCGTGCAAACGTACTGGGCACAAAAGGTAGGGTCAGAGGCGCTCTCTGTACCAAGGGTCTAACCCAAGCAGAGGGCAAAATGCTTAACGTTGTTAGAGCGCAATCCAGGCCTTCTTTTGTTTTTGAAATCTCAATGTCATCCACGTCTGAAAAGGATGCTGAGAGGTTGGTACATTTATTATGGCTGGTCTGATTAGAGATGCTTTGTTTAGTTGTGGAATCTTGAGATCATGTATGTATATTATGTACCTCACAAGATAATGCCCTTACCGCACACTGGCTGTGTTGAAACGTATCAGCCACTGTGAGGTAGGTGGCCAGTTATGGCTGCCGGTGGACTGCGCGACTCTCTTGTAGCTTCCTGCGTGCAAACGTACGGGGCACAAAAGGTGGGGTCAGATGCGCTCTCTGTGCCAAGGTCTAACTCAAGCAGAGGGCAAAATGCACAAAGATGTTCCAGCGGAATTAAGGCCTTCTTTTCTTTTTGAAATCTCAATGTCATCCCAGGTCTGAAAAGGATGCTGAGAGGTTAGTACATCTAATATGGCTGGTTTGATTAGAGATGCTTTGTTTATTTGTGGAATCTTGAGACCACATATGTATACTAGGCCCCTCACTAGATAATGCTCTCACCGCACAGTGGCTGTGTGAAAACATATCAGCCACTGTGCGGTAGGTGGTCAGTTATGGCTGCCGGTAGACTGCGCAACCCTCTTGTAGCTTCCTGCGTGCAAACGTACGGGGCACAAAAGGCAGGGTCAGAGGTGCTCTCTGTGTCAAGCGTCTAACTCAAGCAGAGGGCAAAATGCACGAACATGTTCCAGCGGAATCCAGGCCTTTTTTTTTTTGAAATCTCAATGTCATCCACGTCTGAAAAGGATGCTGAGAGGTTAGTACATCTAATATGGCTGGTTTGATTAGAGTTGCTTTGTTTATTTGTGGAATCTTGAGACCACATATGTATACTAGGCCCCTCACTAGATAATGCTCTCACCGCACAGTGGCTGTGTGAAAACATATCAGCCACTGTGCGGTAGGTGGTCAGTTATGGCTGTCGGTAGACTGCGCGACCCTCTTGTAGCTTCCTGCGTGCAAACGTACGGTGCACAAAAGGCAGGGTCTGAGGCGCTCCATGAGCCAAGGGTCTAACTCAAGCAGAGGGCAAAATGCACAAAGATTGTTCAGCGGAATCCAGGCCTTCTTTTGTTTTTGAAATCTCAATGTCATCCCAGGTCTGAAAAGGATGCTGAGAGGTTAGTACATTTAATATGGCTGGTCTAATTTGAGATGCTTTGTTTATTTGTGGAATCTCGAGACCATTTATGTATATTAGGTCCCTTACTATATAATGCTCTCACCGCGCAGTGGCTGTGTGGAAACCTGTCAGCCACTGTGCGGTAGGTGGTCAGTTATGGCTGCCGGTGGACTGCGCGACCCTCCTGTAGCTTCGTGCGTGCAAACGTACGGGGCACAAAATGTGGGGTCAGAGGCGTTCTCTGCGCTAAGGGTCTAACCCAAGCAGAGGTCAAAATGCTTAACATGTTAGAGCGCAATCCAAGCCTTTTGTTGTGTTTTTGAAATCTCACTGTCATCCGCGTTCGAAAAGGATGCGTCCAGATTGGTACATTTAATATGGCTGGTCTGATTATAGATGCTTTGTTTATTTTTGGAATCTTGAGACCATGTATGTATACTTGGTTCCTCACTAGATAATGCTCTCACCGCACAGTGGCTGTGCGAAAACATATCAGCCACTGTGCGGTAGGTGGTCAGTTATGGCTGCCGGTGGACTGCGCGAACCTCTTGTAGCTTCCTGCGTGGAAACGTACGGGGTACAAAAGGCAAGGTCAGAGGCGCTCTCTGTACCAAGGTTATAACTCAAGCAGAGGGCAAAATGCACAAAGATGTTCCAGTGGAATCCTGACCTCCTTTTGTTTTTGAAATCTCAATGTCATCCACGTCTGAAAAGGATGCTGAGAGGTTGGTACATTTATATGGCTGGTCTGATTAGAGATGCTTTGTTTAGTTGTGTGATCTTGCGATCATGTATGTATATTATGTCCCTCACAAGATAATGCCCTCACCGCACACTGGATGTTTTGAAACATATCAGCCACTGCGCGGTAGGTGGCCAGTTATGGCTGCCGGTGGACTGCGCGACTCTCTTGTAGCTTCCTGCGTGCAAACGTACGGGGCACAAAACGTGGGGTCAGAGGCGCTCTCTGTGCAAACGGTCTAACCCAAGCAGAGGGCAAAATGCCTAAAGATGTTAGAGCGCAATCCATGCCTTTTGTTTTGTTTTTGAAATATCACTGTCATCCGCGTTCGAAAAGGATGCGTCCAGATTGGTACATTTAATATGGCTGGTCTGATTATAGATGCTTTGTTTATTTTTGGAATCTTGAGACCATGTATGTATACTTGGTTCCTCACTAGATAATGCTCTCACCGCACAGTGGCTGTGCGAAAACATATCAGCCACTGTGCGGTAGGTGGTCAGTTATGACTGCCGGTGGACTGCGCGAACCTCTTGTAGCTTCCTGCGTGCAAACGTACTGGGCACAAAAGATAGGGTCAGAGGCGCTCTCTGTGCCAAGGGTCTAACCCAAGCAGAGGGCAAAATGCTTAACGTTGTTAGAGCGCAATCCAGGCCTTCTTTTGTTTTTGAAATCTCAATGTCATCCACATCTGAAAAGGATGCGTCCCGGTTGGTATATTTAATATGGCTGGTCTGATTAGAGATGTTTTGTTTATTTTGGAATCTTGAGACCATGTATGTATAGTAGGTCCCTCACTAGATAATGCTCTCACAGCGCAGTGGCTGTGTGAAAACGTTTCAGCCACTGTGCGGTAGGTGGTCAGTTATGGCTGCCGGTGGACTGCGCGACCCTCCTGTAGCTTCGTGCGCGCAAACGTACGGGGCACAAAAGGCAGGGTCAGAGGCGCTCTCTGTGCCAAGGGAATAACTCAAGCAGAGGGCAAAATGCACAAAAATGTTCCAGTGGAATCCAGGCCTCCTTTTGTTTATGAAATCTCAATGTCATCCACGTCTGAAAAGGATGCTGAGAGGTTGGTACATTTATTATGCATGTTTCTGATTAGAGATGCTTTGTTTAGTTGCGGAATCTTGAGACCATGTATGTATATTATGTCCCTCACAAGATAATGCCCTCACCGCACACTGGCTGTGTTGAAACGTATCAGCCACTGTGCGGTAGGTGGCCAGTTATGGCTGCCGGTGGACTGCGCGACTCTCTTGTAGCTTCCTGGGTGCAAACGTACGGGGCACAAAAGGTGGTGTCAGAGGCGCTCTCTGTGCCAAGCGTCTAACTCAAGCAGAGGGCAAAGCGCACGAAGATGTTCCAGCGGAATCCAGGCCTTCTTTTGTTTTTGAAATCACAATGTCATCCACGTCTGAAAAGGATGCTCAGAGGTTAGTACATCTAATATGGCTGGTTTGATTAGAGATGCTTTGTTTATTTGTGGAATCTTTAGACCATGTATGTATATTAGGTCCCTCACTACATAATGCTATCACCGCACAGTGGCTGTGCGAAAACATATCAGCCACTGTGCGGTAGGTGGCCAGTTGTGGCTGCCGGTGGACTGCGCGAACCTCTTGTAGCTTCCTGCGTGCAAACGTACGGAGCACAAAAGCTGGGGTGAGAGGCGTTCTCTGTGCCAAGGGTCTAACCCAAGCAGAGGGCAAAATGCTTAACGATGTTAGAGCGCAATCCATGCCTTTTGTTTTGTTTTTGAAATCTCACTGTCATCCGCGTTCGAAAAGGGTGCGTCCAGGTTGGTACATTTAATATGGCTGGTCTGATTATAGATGCTTTGTTTATTTTTGGAATCTCGAGACCATCTATGTATACTAGGTCCCTCACTAGATAATGCTCTCACCGCACAGTGGCTGTCCGAAAACGTTTCAGCCACTGTGCGGTAGTGGGTCAGTTATGGCTGCCGGTGGACTGCGCGACCCTCTTGTAGCTTCCTGCGTGCAAACGTACGGGGCACAAAAGGCAGGGTCAGAGGCGCTCTCTGTGCCAAGGGTATATATAACTCAAGCAGAGGGCAAAATGCACAAAGATGTTCCAGCGGAATCCAGGCGTCCTTTTGTTCTTGAAATCTCAATGTCATCCACGTCTGAAAAGGATGCTGAGAGGTTGGTACATTTATTATGGCTGGTCTGATTAGAGATGCTTTCTTTAGCTGTGGAATCTTCAGATCGTGTATGTATATTAGGTCCCTCACTAGATAATGCTCTCACCGGAAAGTGGCTGTGTGGAAACGTGTCAGCCACTGTGCGGTAGGCGGTCAGTTATGGCTGCCGGTGGACTGTGCGAACCTCCTGTAGCTTCCTGCGTGCAAACGTACGGGCACAAAAGGTGGGGTCAGAGGCGTTCTCTGTGCCAAGGGTCTAACCCAAGCAGAGGGCAAAATGCTTAACGTTGTTAGAGTGATATCCATGCCTTCTGTTTTGTTTTTGAAATCTCACTGTCATCCGCGTTCGAAAAAGATGCGTCCAGGTTGGTACATTTAATATGGCTGGTCTGATAAGAGATGATTTGTTTAGTTGTGGAATCTTGAGATCATGTATGTATATTATGTCCCTCACAAGATAATGCCCTCACCGCACACTGGCTGTGTTGAAACGTATCAGCCACTGTGCGGTAGGTGGCCAGTTATGGCTGCCGGTGGACTGCGCGACTCTCTTGTAGCTTCCTGGGTGCAAACGTACGGGGCACAAAAGGTGGGGTGAGAGGCGTTCTCTGTGCCAAGGGTCTAACCCAAGCATAGGGCAAAATGCTTAACGTTGTTAGAGCGCAATTCATGCCTTTTGTTTTGTTTTTGAAATCTCACTGTCATCCGCGTTCGAAGACGATGCGTCCAGGTTGGTACATTTAATATGGCTGGTCTGATTAGAGATGATTTGTTTATTTTTGGAATCTTGAGACCATGTATGTATACTAGGTCCCTCACTAGATAATGCTCTCACCGCACAGTGGCTGTCTGAAAACGTTTCAGACACTGTGCGGTAGGGGGTCAGTTATGGCTGCCGGTGGACTGCGCGACCCTCTTATAGCTCCCTGCGTGCAAACGTACGGGGCACGGACGGCAGGGTCAGAGGCGCTCTCTATGCCAAGGGTATATCTCAAGCAGAGGGCAAAATGCACAAAGATATTCCAGCGGAATCCAGGCCTCCTTTTGTTTTTGAAATCTCAATGTCATCCACGTCTGAAAAGGATGCTGAGAGGTTGGTACCTTTAATATGGCTGGTCTGATTAGAGATGCTTTGTTTAGTTGCGGAATCTTGAGACCATGTATGTATATTATGTTCTCACAAGATTATGCCTTCACCGCCCACTGGCTGTGTTGAAACGTATCAGCCACTGTGCGGTAGGTGGTCATTTATGACTGCCGGTGGACTGCGCGACTCTCTTGTAGCTTCCTGCGTGCAAACGTACGGGGCACAAAAGGTGGGGTCAGAGGCGCTCTCTGTGCCAAGCGTCTAACTCGAGCAGAGCGCAAAATGCACGAAGATGTTCCAGCGGGATCCAGGCCTTCTTTTGTTTTTGAAATCTCAATGTCATCCACGTCTGAAAAGTATGCTCAGAGGTTAGTACATCTAATATGGCTGGTTTGATTAGAGATGCTTTTGTTTATTTGAGGAATCTTGAGACCATGTATGTATATTAGGTCATTCACTAGATAATCCTCTCACCGCACCGTGGCTGTGTGGAAACGTGTCAGCCACTGTGCGGTCGGTGGTCAGTTATGGCTGCCGATGAACTGCGCGACCCTCCTGTAGCAGCGTGCGTGCAAATGTACGGGGCACAAAAGGTGGGGTCAGAGGCGTTCTCTGTGCCATGGGTCTAACCCAAGCAGAGGGCAAAATGCTTAACGTTGTTAGAGTGATATCCATGCCTTCTGTTTTGTTTTTGAAATCTCACTGTCATCCGCGTTCGAAAAAGATACGTCCAGGTTGGTACATTTAATATGGCTGGTCTGATAAGAGATGGTTTGTTTAGTTGTGGAATCTTGAGATCATGTATGTATATTATGTCCCTCACAAGATAATGCCCTCACCGCACACTGGCTGTGTTGAAACTTATCAGCCACTGTGCGGTAGGTGGCCAGTTATGGCTGCCGGTGGACTGCGCGACTCTCTTGTAGCTTCCTGGGTGCAAACGTACGGGGCACAAAAGGTGGGGTCAGAGGCGTTCTCTGTGCCAAGGGTCTAACCCAAGCAGAGGGCAAAATGCTTAACGTTGTTAGAGCGCAATCCATGCCTTTTGTTTTGTTTTTGAAAACTCACTGTCATCCGCGTTCGAAAACGATCCGTCCAGGTTGGTACATTTAATATGGCTGGTCTGATTAGAGATGATTTGTTTATTTTTGGAATCTTGAGACCATGTATGTGTACTAGGTCCCTCACTAGATAATGCTCTCACCGCACAGTGCCTGTGCGAAA
Organism: Amblyomma maculatum; assembly: GCF_055883805.1. Classification (NCBI taxonomy): domain Eukaryota; kingdom Metazoa; phylum Arthropoda; class Arachnida; order Ixodida; family Ixodidae; genus Amblyomma; species Amblyomma maculatum. Next base: position 146,672,614 of record NC_139349.1, read on the forward strand.
ACATATCAGCCACTGTGCGGTAGGTGGTCAGTTATAGCTGCCGGTGGACTGCGCGACACTCTTGTAGCTTCCTGGGTGCAAACGTACGGGGCACAAAAGGGGAGGTCAGAGGCGTTCTCTGTGCCAAGGGTCTAACCCAAGCAGAGGGCGAAATGCTTAACGTTGTTAGAGCGCAATGCATGCCTTTTGTTTTGTTTTTGAAATCTCACTGTCATCCGCGTTCGAAAACGATGCGTCCAGGTTGGTACATTTATTATGGCTGGTCTGATTAGAGATGATTTGTTTATTTTTGGAATCTTGAGACCATGTATGTATACTAGGTCCCTCACTAGATAATGCTCTCACCGCACAGTGGCTGTCTGAAAACGCTCCAGACACTGTGCGGTAGGGGGTCAGTTATGGCTGCCGGTGGACTGCGTGACCCTCTTGTAGCTTCCTGCGTGCAAACGTACGGGGAACAGAAGGCAGGGTCATAGGCGCTCTCTATGCCAAGGGTATATCTCAAGCAGAGGGCAAAATGCACAAAGATATTCCAGCGGAATCCAGGCCTCCTTTTGTTTTTGAAATCTCAATGTCATCCACGTCTGAAAAGGATGCCGAGAGGTTGGTACCTTTAATATGGCTGGTCTGATTAGAGATGCTTTGTTTAGTTGCGGAATCTTGACACTATGTATGTATATTATGTCCCTCACAAGATTATGCCCTCACCGCACACTGGCTGTGTTGAAACGTATCAGCCACTGTGCGGTAGGTGGTCATTTATGGCTGCCGGTGGACTGCGCGACTCTCTTGTAGCTTCCTGCGTGCAAACGTACGGGGCACAAAAGGTGGGGTCAGAGGCGCTCTCTGTGCCAAGCGTCTAACTCCAGCAGTGGGCAAAATGCACGAATATGTTCCAGCGGAATCCAGGCCTTCTTTTGTTTTTGAAATCTCAATGTCATCCACGTCTGAAAAGGATGCTGAGAGGTTGGTACCTTTAATATGGCTGGTTTGATTAGACATGCTTTGTTTATTTGTGGAATCTTGAGACCATGTATGTATATTAGGTCCCTCTCTAGATAATCCTCTCACCGCACAGTGGCTGTGTGCAAACGTGTCAGCCACTGTGCGGTAGGTGATCAGTTATGGCTGCCGGTGGACTGCGCGACCCTCCTGTAGCTTCGTGCGTGCAAACGTACGGGGCACAAAAGGTGGGGTCAGAGGCGTTCTCTGTGCCAAGGGTCTAAACCAAGCAGAGGCCAAAATGCTTAATGTTGGTAGAGCGCTATCCAGGCCTTCTTTTGTTTTTGAAACCTCAAAATGTCATCCAGGTCTGAAAAGGATGCTGAGAGGTTGGTACATTTATTATGGCTGGTCTGTTTAGAGATGCTTTGTTTAGTTGTGGAATCTTGAGATCGTGTGTGTATATTATGTCCCTCACAAGATAATGCCCTCACCGCACACAGACTGTGTTGAAACGTATCAGCCACTCTGCGGTAGGTGGCCAGTTATGTCTGCCGGTGGACTGCGCGACTCTCTTGTAGCTTCCTGGGTGCAAACGTACGGGGCACAAAAGGTGGGGTCAGAGGCGTTCTCTGTGCCAAGGTCTAACTCAAGCAGAGGGCAAAATGCACAAACATGTTTCAGCGGAATCCAGACCTTGTTTTGATTTTGAAATCTCAATGTCGTCCACATCTGAAAAGGATGCTGAGAGGTTAGTACATTTATATGGCTAGTCTAATTAGACATGCTTTGTTTATTTGTGGAATCTTAAAGACCATGTATGTATATTAGGTCCCTCACTAGATAATGCTCTCACCGCACAGTGGCTGTGTGGAAACGTGTCAGCCACTGTGCGGTAGGTGATCAGTTATGGATGCCGGTGGACTGCGCGACCCTCCTGTAGCTTCGTGCGTGCAAACGTACGGGGCACAAAAGGTGGGGTCAGAGGTGTTCTCTGTGCCAAGGGTCTAACCCAAGCAGAGGGCAAAATGCTTAATGTTGTTAGTGCGCAATCCAGGCCTTCTTTTGTTTTTGAAACCTCAATGTCATCCAGGTCTGAAAAGGATGCGTCCAGGTTGGTACATTTAATATGGCTGGTCTGATTAGAGATGATGTGTTTATTTTTGGAATCTTGAGACCATGTATGTATTCTAGGTCCCTCACTAGATAATGCTCCCACCGCACAGTGGCTGTGTGAAAACGTTTCAGCCACTGTGCGGTAGGGGGTCAGTTATGGCTGCCGGTGGACTGCGCGAACCTCCTGTAGCTTCCTGCGTGCAAACGTACGGGCACAAAAGGGGGGGTCAGAGGCGTTCTCTGTGCCAAGGGTCTAACCCAAGCAGAGGGCAAAATGTTTAACGTTGTTAGAGCGCAATCCATGCCTTTTGTTTTGTTTTTGAAATCCCACTGTCATCCGCATTCGAAAAGGATGCGTCCAGGTTGGTACATTTAATATGGCTGGTCTGATTAGAGATGATTTGTTTATTTTTGGAATCTTGAGACCATGTACGTATACTAGGTCCCTCACTAGTTAATGCTCTCACCGCACTGTGGCTGTGTTGAAACGTATCAGCCACAGCGCGGTAGGTAGTCAGTTATGGCTACCGGTGGACTGCGCGACCCTCTTGTAGCTTCCAGCGTGCAAACGTACGGACCGCAAAAGGTGGGGTCAGAGACGCTCTCTGTGCCAAGGGTATAACTCAAGCAGACGGCAAAATGCACAAAGATGTTCCAGCGGGATCCAGGTCTTCTATAGTTTTTTTTTAAATCTCGATGTCATCCACGTCTGAAAAGGATGCTGAGAGGTTAGTACATCTAATATGGCTGGTCTGATTAGACATGCTTTGTTTATTTGTGGAATCTTGAGACCATGTATGTATATTAGGTCCCTCACTAGATAATGCTCTCACCGCACAGTGGTTGTGCGAAAAAGTATCAGCCACTGTGCGCTAGGTGCTCAGTTATGGCTGCCGGTGGACTGCGCGAATCTCTTGTAGCTTCCTGCGTGCAAACGTACGGGGCACAAAAGGCAGGGTCAGAAGCGCTCTCTGTGCCAAGGGTATAACTCAAGCAGAGGGCAAAATGCACAAAAATGTCCCAGCGGAATCCAGGCCTCCTTTTGTTTTTGAAATCTCAATGTCATCCAGGTCTGAAATGAATGCTGAGAGGTTAGTACGTTTAATATGGCTGGTCTAATTACAGATGCTTTGTTTAGTTGTGGAATCTTTTGATCATGTGTGTATATTATGTCCCTCACAAGATAATGCCCTCACCACACACTGGCTTTGTGGAAACGTATCAGCCACTGTGCGGTAGGAGGCCAGTTATGGCTGCCGGTGGACTGCGCGACTCTCTTGTAGCTTCCTGCGTGGAAACGTACGGGCACAAAAGGTGGGGTCAGAGGCGCTCTCTGTGCCAAGAGTCAAACCGAAGCAGAGGGCAAAATGCCTAACGTTGTTAGAGCGCAATCCATGCCTTTTGTTTTTTTTTTGAACTCTCACTGTCATCCGCGTTCGAAAAGTATGCGTCCAAGTTGGTACATTTATTATTGCTGGTCTGGTTAGAGATCCTTTGTTTATTTGTGGAATCTTGAGACCACGTAGATATATTAGTTCCCTTACTAGATCATGCTCTCACCGCACAGTGGCTGTGTGGAAAAGTATCAGCCAGTGTGCGGTAGGTGATCAATTCTGGCTGCCAGTGGACTGCGCGGCCCTCTTGTATCTTCCTGCGTGCAAACGTACTGGGCACAAAAGGAAGGGTCAGAGGCGCTCTCTGTGCCAAGGTCTAACTCAAGCAGAGGGCAAAATGCACAAAGATGTTCCAGCGGAATCCAGGCCTTCTTTTGTTTTTGAAATCTCAATGTCATCCACGTCTGAAAAGGATGCTCAGAGGTTAGTAAATCTAATATGGCTGGTTTGATTAGAGATGCTTTGTTTATTTGGGGTATCTTGAGACCATCTAGATATACTAGTTCCCTTACTAGATCATGCTCTCACCGCACAGTGGCTGTGTGGAAAAGTATCAGCCAGTGTGGGGTAGGTGATCAGTTATGGCTGCCAGTGGACTGCGCGGCCCTCTTGTAGCTTCCTGCGTGCGAACGTACGGGGCACAAAAGGCAGGGTCAGAGGAGCTCTCTGTGCCAAGGGTCTGACTCAAGAAGAGGGCGAAATGCACAAAGATGTTCGAGCAGAATCCAGGCCTTCTTTTGTGTTTGAAATCTCAATGTCATCCATGTCTGAAAAGGATGCTGAGAGGTTAGTACATCTAATATGGCTGGTTTGATTAGAGATGCTTTGTTTATTTGTGGAATCTTGAGACCATGTATGTATATTAGGTCCCTCACTAGATAATGCTCCCACCGTACAGTGGCTGTGTGGAAAAGTATCAGCCAGTGTGCGGTAGGTGGTCAGTTATGGCTGTCGGTGGACTGCGCGGCCGTCTTGTAGCTTCCTGCGTGCGAACGTACGGGGCACAAAAGGCAGGGTCAGAGGCGCTCTCTGCGCCAAGGGTCTAAATCAAGCAGAGGGCAAAATGCTCAAAGATGTTCGAGCAGAATCCAGGCCTTCTTTTGTGTTTGAAATCTCAATGTCATCCATGTCAGAAAAGGATGCTGAGACGTTGGTACATTTAATATGGCTGGTCTGATTAGAGATGCTTTGTTTAGTTGTGGAATCTTGAGACCATGTATGTATATTAGGTCCCTCACTAGATAATGCTCCCACCGCACAGTGGCTGTGTGGAAACGTATCAGCCACTGTGCGGTAGGTGGTCAGTTATGGCTGCCGGTGGACTGCGCGACCCTCTTGTAGCTACCTGCGTGCAAACGTACAGCTGCAATGGAAAAAAAATGACACAAGTGACTCATGATCGGAGCGCAAAACTTGCGAGACGTGGCGCTATTGTAGCCGTATGTGCAGATAATGAGAGTGCCAGGAATATTCCACTTTCCAAAGTGAGGGTGGCCGACAGAAAGCAGCACATCCCAAAGCTCGCATTTTAAATCATAGCTTGAGCGCTGCTTATCGGTATAATCCTGCGCCAACGTTTGTGTGCATGACTCCATTTCTTTATTTTTATAGCTGACGTTTTGAGCAGCGGCATTTTCTTTATTGACGTGTTCCCTCAAAGCCCACCGTTTGCTGGACGATATATGTCAATGGCTGTCATCGCTAACGAAGATCCATGGCATCATTCATGAACCTCCGCTTTCCAGAGACGAGTTTACTTTTCGGCAACATATGAACGCAGTAGTTTGAACCCACGATTTTCTCTTTATTGACAAATTTCTTTAACATTTACCACAGCACGTGAAATAAAGAAAAGTCTAAAATTAGTTGATAACTGGAAACAAATAAGTTTTTTAAAGCTAGATTAGTGACTGGCGAACGCTCCACCAGCCTCCACGACATTGCGCGTCCGTGCAGGTAGTGAGGCATAGAGGCTGCTCTCAAAACCAGGCATAACTTTCAGTCGCGTCCATTCCTCTTGCACAGCCTTCCAAAGCAGATCTGGTGACTCTCCATGTAGTTGCCGTCTTGCCAGCTGCTGCTTCATGAGGCCCCACACAATTTCAATAATATTAAAGTCTGCTCCTTTTGGAAGCCATGGAAGCTCTTGAATGCAGAGCTCCTCAAGCTTCTGCCGCACTATCCTTTTAAAAAAAAGTTTTCAAATCATGAAGCTTGAAATTCTTTTCGGGTAGCGCGAACAAAAGTGCAGAAGTGAGTTATGAGGATGCAGTAAATGAAAGCTAATGCTATTATTTGTAAGCTTATCGAACGAAAGCAATCTTTTTCAAAAATAACAAACTTGGGAAGTGAAATTTAATGAATGAACAAAAAATGATAATGCCATTTTTTTAATGATCAGCAAGAGGCGAACATTGTAAGTGGGTGAAAGCAGAAAACGAAAGTTAGCTGACAACAATCACAAATTAAGCCACGTAAAACATCGGTACCTCAGCGCTGAATACTATTCAAAAAATAAAAAGACATTTAGTCTTCCATTTCAGTGCACTGAAATAAGTCCATGTCTTCCATTTACAAACTGTCAGAAGAAACTTTAAGCTCTTCTGCGCGAAGTGCATATACGTTGAAAGTAGTTATACCTGCTTGTGTGGATGGGGCTTCTGTCATGCTGAAAAATGAACCTTCCTCAGGAAACGGGCCATCCAAGATGAAAGGAATTAAGTTTCTTTCAAGTGTATCCGCATAGGTTGAAGATGTCAGAACTCCGTCTTTCCGAACGAGCGGCCCAGGCCCTTGGTGTGTTATAACACCCCACACATTGACAGACCGCCGGCTGCTAGCGCCGACTTGTTGCGTATACTCGGTTTCAACCTGTAACAAAATGTGAACAGTTCTTTTCGAACATTCGCGTAGTAGGATTCAAAGGAAAAGTAAACTTCTTAGCTAGATGTTTTAGAATTTACCAGGCGTATAGAAATGAAATGAAATGAAAAGACCACTGCAGCAGCTGTCATAAACAAGCGACGATTATTTTCCGCACATATTCGAAAAGAAACGCTTAGAAAAATGCTGCTTTCCAGTCCTCTTAAACACAGAAGCACATTACCTACGGGGTGCAATCTGGCCTCCAAAAACGGCGCTTTTGATGCCACTTGCTGCTAAAGTTTAATTCGTCGGTTAATACTACATTCATCCATTATTCGGTCGTCCACGAAACATGTCTAGTGGCAAACTCCAACCTGAGCGCCTTGTTTTTGCGAGTCAAAAGTGGCCTCTGGCAAGACATCCTACTGCGGAGCCCTATTGAACGAAGACGTTCTCTTATGGTAGTAAAAGGGTCACAGCAAGCGGCGGCCACGATCAACCTGTCTTCTTCTTCAGTGGTCCGTCTTGGCCGCCCATCTCAAGCAGCGTCTCCAAGCCTTGCCTCTTGCCGAAAAGCCCGAACAATGCGCCTAACGCTGCCAAGCGAGCAGCCAACCTCCGCAGCAACACTCTTCTTGTCCGACCTGCTTGAACAAGGGTTAATATTTGCACTCTTGTCGGCTCGTCGATTCGCGGCATCCTTATGTTTATGTTGCGGCAAATTTTATGGGAACTACACCTGCTTTTAAACTTTCTCTGTCGTGTGACGCAGGCACTGCCACACGTTACTTTTGACAGTGCATTGCCAGCAAATATTAAAGGGAACAGTGATAAGGATACCGTTGCTCGCAAAGCCCAGCGCAAGAGCTTTGAAAATAAAACGAGATTATGTATTTAGCCACCTTGGCGTATGGTGTGGCCCATAGGAAATCAACATGCGTTCGTTTAGGATTTTGCATTTTTGATGGGCTAATGTTAGGAAGCGCCGTCTTCTGCCGGCAACCCCCTCTTTAGGAAATGGAATGTTCCTGGCACTCTCGCTATCGGCGTATACTCGGCAACCGTAGCGCCGCGTGTCGCGATTTTTCCGCTCCGGTCATGATTAGCTTGTGTCATTCTTTTTCCGTTACAGCTGTACGGGGCACAAAAGGTGGGGCCAGAGGCGCTCTCTGTGCCAAGGGTCTAGCCCAAGCAGAGGGCAAAATACCTAAAGTTGTTAGAGCGCAATCCATGCCTTTTGTTTTGTTTTTGAAATCTCACTGTCATCCGCGTTCGAAAAGGATGCTGAGAGGTTGGTACATTTAATATGGCGGGTCTGATTAGAGATGCTTTGTTTAGTTGTGGAATCTTTTGATCATGTGTGTATATTATGTCCCTCACAAGATAATGCCCTCACCGCACACTGGCTGTGTGGAAACGTATCAGCCACTGTGCGGCAGGTGGTCAGTTATGGCTGCCGGTGGAGTGCGCGACTCTCTTGCAGCTCCCTGGGTGCAAACGTACGGGGCACAAAAGGTGGGGTCAGATGCGCTCTCTGTGCCAAGTGTCAAACCGAAGCAGAGGGCAAAATGCCTAACGTTGTTAGAGCGCAATCCATGCCTTTTTTTGGTTTTTGAAATCTCACTGTCATCCGCGTTCGAAAAGGATGCGTCCAGGTTGGTACATTTAATATGGCTGATCTCATAAAGGGATGATTTGTTTATTTTTGGAATCTTGAGACCATGTATGTATACTAGGTCCCTCACTAGATAATGCTCTCACCGCACAGTGGCTGTGTGAAAACGTTTCAGCCACTGTGCGGTAGGTGGTCAGTTATGGCTGCCGGTGGACTGCGCGACCCTCCTGTAGCTTCCTGCGTGCAAACGTACGAGGCACAAAATGTGCGGTCAGAGGCCTGCTCTGTGCAAAGGGTCTAACCCAAGCAGAGGGCAAAATGCACAAAGATGTTCCAGCGGAATCCAGCCCTTGTTTTGTTTTTGAAATCTCAATGTCATCCACGTCTGAAAAGAATGCTGAGAGGTTAGTACATTTATTATGGCTGGTCTAATTAGAGATGCTTTGTTGATTTGTGGAATCTTGAGACCATGTGTGTATATTAGGTCCCTCACTAGATAATGCTCTCACCGCACACTGGCACACTGGCTGTGACGAAACATATCAGCCACTCTGCGGTAGGTGGTCAGTTATGGCTGCCGGCGGACTGCGCGACACTCTTGTAGCTTCCTGCGTGCAAAAGTACGGGGAAAAAAGGTGGGGTCAGAGGCGCTCTCTGTGCCAAAGGTCTAACTCAAGCAGAGGGCAAAATGCACAAAGATGTTCCAGCGGAATCCAGGCCTTCTTTTGTTTTTGAAATCTCAATGTCTTCCCCATTTGAAAAGGATGCGGAAAGGTTGATACATTTAATATGTCTTGTCCGATTAGAGATCCTTTATTTTGTTGTGGAGTCTTGAAACCACGTAGATACACTAGCTCCCCTACTAGATCATGCTCTCACCGCACAGTGGCTGTGCGGAAAAGTATCAGACAGTTTGCGGTAACTGATCAGTTATGGCTGCCAGTGGACTGCGCGGCCCTCTTGTAGCTTCCTGCGAGCAAACGTACGGGGCACAAAAGGCAGGGTCAGAGGTGCTCTCTGTGCCATGGGTATAACTCAAGCAGAGGGCAAAATGCACAAAGATGTTCCAGCGGAGTCAAGGCCTTGTTTTGTTTTTGAAATCTCAATGTCATCCACGTCTGAAAAGAATGCTGAGAGGTTAGTACATTTAATATGGCTGGTCTAATTAGAGATGCTTTGTTTATTTGTGGAATCTTGAGACCATGTGTATATATTAGGTCCCTCACTAGATAATGCTCTCACCGCACACTGGCTGTGTTGAAACGTATCAGCCACTCTGCGGTAGGTGGTCAGTTATGGCTGCCGGTGGACTGCGCGACTCTCTTGTAGCTTCCTGCGTGCAAAAGTGCGGGGCACAAAAGGTGGGGTCAGAGGCGCTCTCTGTGCCAAAGGTCTAACTCAAGCAGAGGGCAAAATGCACAAAGATGTTCCAGCGGAATCCAGGCCTTCGTTTGTTTTTGAAATCTCAATGTCTTCCCCATTTGAAAAGGATGCGGAAAGGTTGATACATTTAATATGTCTTGTCTGATTAGAGATCCTTTGTTTTGTTGTGGAATCTTGAGACCACGTAGATATACTAGTTCCCTTACTAGATCATGCTCTCACCGCACAGTGGCTGTGTAGACAAGTATCAGACAGTTCGCGGTAACAGATCAGTTATGGCTGCCGGTGGACTTCGCGGCCCTCTTGTAGCTTCCTGCGTGCAAATGTACGGGGCACAAAAGGCAGGGTCAGAGGCGCTCTCTGCGCCAAGGGTCTCACTCAAGCAGGGGGCAAAATGCACAAAGATGTTCCAGCGGAATCCAGGCCTTCTTTTGTTTTTGAAATCTCACTGTCATCCTGGTTCGAAAAGGACGCGTCCAGGTTGGTACATTTAATATGGCTGATCTCTAATAAGGGATGATTTGTTTATTTTTGGAATCTTGAGACCATGTATGTATACTAGGTCCCTCACAAGATAATGCTCTCACCGCACAGTGGCTGTGTGAAAACGTTTCAGCCACTGTGCGGTAGGTGGTCAGTTATGGCTGCCGGTGGACTGCGCGACCCTCCTGTAGCTTCCTGCGTGCAAACGTACGAGGCACAAAAGGTGGGGTCAGAGGCCTTCTCTGTGCCGAGGGTCTAACCCAAGCTGAGGGCAAAATGCACAAAGATGTTCCAGCGGAATCCAGGCCTTCTTTCGTTTTTGAAATCTCAACGTCATCCACGTCTGAAAAGAATGCTGAGAGGTTAGTACATTTATTATGGCTGGTCTAATTAGAGATGCTTTGTTGATTTGTGGAATCTTGAGACCATGTGTGTATATTAGGTCCCTCACTAGATAATGCTCTCACCGCACACTGGCACACTGGCTGTGACGAAACATATCAGCCAATCTGCGGTAGGTGGTCAGTTATGGCTGCCGGCGGACTGCGCGACACTCTTGTAGCTTCCTGCGTGCAAAAGTACGGGGAAAAAAGGTGGGGTCAGAGGCGCTCTCTGTGCCAAAGGTCTAACTCAAGCAGAGGGCAAAATGCACAAAGATGTTCCAGCGGAATCCAGGCCTTCTTTTGTTTTTGAAATCTAAATGTCTTCCCCATTTGAAAAGGATGCGGAAAGGTTGATACATTTAATATGTCTTGTCTGATTAGAGATCCTTTATTTTGTTGTGGAATCTTGAGACCACGTAGATATACTAGCTCCCCTACTAGATCATGCTCTCACCGCACAGTGGCTGTGCGGAAAAGTATCAGACAGTTTGCGGTAACTGATCAGTTATGGCTGCCAGTGGACTGCGCGGCCCTCTTGTAGCTTCCTGCGTGCAAACGTACGGGGCACAAAAGGCAGGGTCAGAGGCGCTCTCTGTGCCATGGGTATAACTCAAGCAGAGGGCAAAATGCACAAAGATGTTCCAGCGGAGTCAAGGCCTTGTTTTGTTTTTCAAATCTCAATGTCATCCACGTCTGAAAAGAATGCTGAGAGGTTAGTACATTTAATATGGCTGGTCTAATTAGAGATGCTTTGTTTATTTGTGGAATCTTGAGACCATGTGTGTATATTAGGTCCCTCACTAGATAATTCTCTCACCGGACACTGGCTGTGTTGAAACGTATCAGCCACTCTGCGGTAGGTGGTCAGTTATGGCTGCCGGTGGACTGCGCGACTCTCTTGTAGCTTCCTGCGTGCAAAAGTGCGGGGCACAAAAGGTGGGGTCAGAGGCGCTCTCTGTGCCAAAGGTCTAACTCAAGCAGAGGGCAAAATGCACAAAGATGTTCCAGCGGAATCCAGGCCTTCGTTTGTTTTTGAAATCTCAATGTCTTCCCCATTTGAAAAGGATGCGGAAAGGTTGATACATTTAATATGTCTTGTCTGATTAGAGATCCTTCGTTTTGTTGTGGAATCTTGAGACCACGTAGATATACTAGTTCCCTTACTAGATCATGCTCTCACCGCACAGAGGCTGTGTGGACAAGTATCAGACAGTTCGCGGTAACGGATCAGTTATGGCTGCCGGTGGACTGCGCGGCCCTCTTGTAGCTTCCTGCGTGCAAATGTACGGGGCACAAAAGGCAGGGTCAGAGGCGCTCTCTGCGCCAAGGGTCTCAGTCAAGCAGGGGGCAAAATGCACAAAGATGTTCCAGCGGAATCCAGGCCTTCTTTTGTTTTTGAAATCTCACTGTCATCCTGGTTCGAAAAGGACGCGTCCAGGTTGGTACATTTAATATGGCTGATCTCTAATAAGGGATGATTTGTTTATTTTTGGAATCTTGAGACCATGTATGTATACTAGGTCCCTCACAAGATAATGCTCTCACCGCACAGTGGCTGTGTGAAAACGTTTCAGCCACTGTGCGGTAGGTGGTCAGTTATGGCTGCCGGTGGACTGCGCGACCCTCCTGTAGCTTCCTGCGTGCAAACGTACGAGGCACAAAAGGTGGGGTCAGAGGCCTTCTCTGTGCCGAGGGTCTAACCCAAGCTGAGGGCAAAATGCACAAAGATGTTCCAGCGGAATCCAGGCCTTCTTTTGTTTTTGAAATCTCAACGTCATCCACATCTGAAAAGGATGCTGAGAGGTTAGTACACCTAATATGGCTGGTTTGATTAGAGATGCTTTGTTTATATGTGGAATCTTGCGACCATGTGTGTATATTAGGTCCCTCAGTTGATAATGCTGTCACCGCAAAGTGGCTGTGTGGAAACGTGTCAGCCACTGTGCGGTAGGTGGTCAGTTATGGCTGCCGGTGGACTGCGCGACCCTCCTATAGCTTCCTGCGTGCAAACGTACGGGGCACAAAAGGCGGGGTCAGAGGAGTTCTCTGTGCCAAGCGTCTAACTCAAGCAAAGGGCAAAATGCCTAAAGTTGTTAAAGGCAATTCATGCCTTTTGTTTTGTTTTTGAAATCTCACTGTCGTCCGCGTTCGAAAAGGATGCTGAGAGGTTGGTACATTTATTATGGCTGGTCTGATTAGAGATGCTTTGTTTAGTTGTGGAATCTTGATCATGTGTGTATATTATGTCCCTCACAAGATAATGCCCTCACCACACACTGGCTGTGTGGAAACGTATCAGCCACTGTGCGGTAGGTGGCCAGTTATGGCTGCCGGTGGGCTGCGCGACTCTCTTGTAGCTTCCTGCGTGCAAACGTACGGGGCACAAAAGGTGGCGTCAGAGGCGCTCTCTTTGCCAAGAGTCAAACCGAAGCAGAGGGCAAAATGCCTAAAGTTGTTAGACCGCAATCCATGGCTTTTGTTTTGTTTTTGAAATGTCACTGTCATCCGCGTTCGAATAGGATGCGTCCAGGTTGGTACATTTAATATGGCTGGTCTGGTTAGAGATCATTTGTTTATTTGTGGAATCTTGAGACCACATAGATATATTAGTTCCCTTACTAGATTATGCTGTCACCGCACAGTGGCTGTGTTGAAACGTATCAGCCACTGAGCGGTAGATGGTCAGTTATGGCTGCCGGTGGACTGCGCGACTCTCTTGTAGCTTCCTGCGTGCAAAAGTACGGGGCACAAAAGGTGGGGTCAGAGGCGCTCTCTGTGCCAAGGGTCAAACCGAAGCAGAGGGCAAAATGCCTAAAGATGTTACAGCGCACTCCATGACTTTTTTGCTTTTGAAATCTCAATGTCATCCACATCTGAAAAGGATTCTGACAGGTTAGTACATCTAATATTTCTGGTTTGATTAGAGATGCTTTGTATATTTGTGGAATCTTGAGACCATGTATGTATATTAGGTCCCTCACTACATAATGCTCTCACCGCACAGTGCGTGTGGAAAAGTATCAGCGACTGTGCGGTAGGTGGTCAGTTTTGGCTGCCGGTGGACTGCGCGACCCTCTTGTAGCTACCTGCGTGCAAACGTACAGCTGCAATGGAAAAAGAATGACACAAGTGACTCATGATCGGTGCGGAAAATTTGCGAGACGTGGCGCTATTGTAGCCGTATGCGCAGATAACGAGAGTGCCAGGAATACTACACTTTCCAAAGTGAGGGTGGCCGACAGAAAGCAGCACATCCCAAAGCTCGCATTTGAAATCATAGCTTGAGCGCTGCTTATCGGTATAATCCTGCGCCAACGTTTGTGTGCATGACTCTATTTCTTTATTTTTATAGCTGACGTTTTGAGCAGCGGAATTTTCTTTAATGACGTGTTCCTTCAAAGCCCACCGTTTGCTGGACGATATACTGTCAATGGCTGTCATCGCTAACGAAGATCGATGGCATCATTCATGAACCTCAGCATTCCAGAGACGGGTTTCCTTTTTGGCAACACATGAACGCAGCAGTTTGAACCCACGATTTTCTCTTTATTGACAAATTTCTTTAACATTTACCTCAGCACGTGAAATAAAGAAAAGTTTAAAATTAGTTGATAACTGGCAACAAATAAGTTTTTCTAAAGATAGATTAGTGACTGGCGAACGCTCCACCAGCCTCCACGACATTGCGCGTCCGTGCGGGTAGTGAGGCATAGAGGCTGCTCGCAAAACAAGGCATAACTTTCAGTCGCGTCCATTCCTCTTGCACAGCCTCCCAAAGCAGATCTGGTGATTCTCCATGTAGTTGCCGTCTTGCAGCTGCTGCTTCATGAGGCCCCACACAATTTCAATAATAATAAAGTCCGCTCCTTTTGGAAGCCATGGAAGCTCTTGAATGCAGAGCTCCTCAAGCTTCTGCCGCACTATCCTTTAAAAAAAAGTTTTCAAATCATGAAGCTTTCAATTCTTTTCCGGTAGCGCGAACAAAAGTGCAGAAGTCAGTTATGAGTATCCCGTACCTGAAAGCTAATGCTATTATTTGTAAGCTTATCGAACGAAAGCAATCTATTGGCGAAAATAACAACCTTGGGTAGTGAAATTTAATAAATGAACAAAAAATGATAATGGCATTTTTTTAATGATCAGCAAGATCCGAACATTGTAAGTGTGTGAAAGTAGAAAACGAATGTTAGGTGACAACAATCACAAATTAAGCCACGTAAAGCATCGGTACCTGAGCGCTGAATACTATTAAAAAAAATAAAAAGACATTTAGTCTTCCATTTCAATGCACTTAAATAAGTCCATGTCTTCCATTTACAAACTGTCAGAAAAAACTTTAAGCTCTTCTGCGCGAAGTGCGTATACGTTGAAAGTATTTATACCTGCTTGTGTGAATGGGGCTCCTGTCACGCTGAAAAATGAACCTTCCTCATAAAACGGGCCATCCAAGATCAAAGAAATTAGGTTTATTTCAAGTATATCCGCATAGGTTGATGATGTCAGGACTCCGTGCACAGAGGCGCCCTCTGTGCCAAGGTCTAACTCAAGGAGAGGGCAAAATGCACAAAGATGTTCCAGCGGAATCCAGGCCTTCTTTTGTTTTTGAAATCTGAATGTCATCCACGTCTGAAAAGGATGCTGAGATGCTGGTACATTTAATATGGCTGCTCTGATTAGAGATGTTTTGTTTATTTTTTGAATCTTGAGACCATGTATGTATACTAGGTCCCTCACTAGATAATGCTCTCACCGCACAGTGGCTGTGTGAAAACGTTTCAGCCACTGCGCGGTAGGTGGTATGTTATGGCATCCGGTAGACTGCGCGACCCTCTTAATTTGTAGCTTCCTGCGTGCAAACGTACGGGGACAAAAGGCAGGGTCAGAGGCGCTCTCTGTGCCAAGGGTCTATCTCAAGCAGAGGGCAAAATGCACAAAGATGTTCCAGCGGAATCCAGGCCTTCTTTTGTTTTTGAAATCTCAATGTCATCCACGTCTGAAAAGGATGCTGAGAGGTTAGTAGATCTAATATGGATGGTTTGATTAGAGATGCTTTGTTTTTTTTTAGAATCTTGAGACCATGTATGTATACTAGATCCCTCATTAGATAATGCTCTCACCGCACAGTGGCTGTGTGGAAACGTGTCAGCCACTGTGTGGTAGGTGGTCAGTTATGGCTGCCGGTGGACTGCGCGAGCCTCCTGTAGCTTCCTGCGTGCAAACGTACGGGGCACAAAAGGTGGGGTCAGAGGCGTTCTCTGTGCCAAGGGTCTAACCCAAGCAGAGGGCAAAATGCCTAAAGTTGTTAGAGCGACATCCATGCCTTTTGTTTTGTTTTTGGAATCTCACTGTCATCCGCGTTCGAAAAGGATGCTTCCAGGTTAGTACATTTAATATGGCTGGTCTGATTAGAGATGCTTTGTTTTTTTTTTAGAATCTTGAGACCATGTATGTATACTAGGTCCCTCATTAGATAATGCTCTCACCGCACAGTGGCTGTGTGGAAACGTGTCAGCCACTGTGTGGTAGGTGGTCAGTTATGGCGGCCGATGGACTGCGCGACCCTCTTGCAGCCTCCTGGGTGCAAACGTACGGGGCACAAAAGGAAGGGTCAGAGGCGCTCTCTGTGCCAAGGTCTAACTTAAGCCGAGGGCAAAATGCACAAAGATCTTCCAGCAGAATCCAGGCCTTCTTTTGTTTTTGAAATCTCAATATCATCCACGTCTGAAAAGAATGCTGAGAGGTTAGTACATTTAATATGGCTGGTCTGATTAGAGATGCTTTGTTTAGTTGTGGAATCTTGAGACCATGTATGTATATTAGGTCCCCCACTAGAAAAGGCTCTCACCGCACAGTGGCTGTGTGGAAAAGTATCAGCCAGTGTGCGGTAGGTGGTCAGTTATGGCTGTCGGTGGACTGCGCGGCCGTCTTGTAGCTTCCTGCGTGCGAACGTACGGGGCACAAAAGGCAGGGTCAGAGGCGCTCTCTGCGCCAAGGGTCTAAATCAAGCAGAGGGCAAAATGCTCAAAGATGTTCGAGCGGAATCCAGGCCTTCTTTTGTGTTTGAAATCTCAATGTCATCCACGTCAGAAAAGGATGCTGAGACGTAGGTACATTTAATATGGCTGGTCTGATTAGAGATGCTTTGTTTAGTTGTGGAATCTTGTGACCATGTATGTATATTATGTCCCTCACAAGATAATGCCCTCACCGCACACTGGCAGCGTAGAAACGTATCAGCCACTGTACGGTAGGCGGTCAGTTATGGCTGCCGGTGGATGCGCGACCCTATTGTAGCTACCTGCGTGCAAACGTACGGGGCAAAAAAGGTGGGGTCAGAGGCGCTCTCTGTGCCAAGAGTCTAGCCCAAGCAGAGGGCAAAATGCCTAAAGTTGTTAAAGCGCAATCCATGCCTTTTGTTTTGTTTTTGAAATCTCACTGTATCCGCGTTCGAAAATGATGCGTCCAGATGGGTACATTTAATATGGCTGGTCTGATTCGAGATGATTTGTTTATTTTTGGAATCTTGAGACCATGTATGTATACTAGGTCCCTCACTAGATAATGCTCTCGCCGCACAGTGGCTGTGTGACAACGTTTCAGCCACTGCGCGGTAGGTGGTAAGTTGTGGCTGCCGGTGGACTGCACGATTCTCTTGTAGCTTCCTGCGTGCAAACGTACGGGGAACAAAAGGTAGTGTCAGAGGCGCTCTCTGTGCCAAGGTCTAACTCAAGCAGAGGGCAAAATGCACTAAGATGTTCCAGCGGAATAAAGGCCTTCTTTTTTTTGAAATCTCAATGTCATCTACGTTTGGAAAGGATGCGGAGAGGTTGGTACAATTAATATGGCTGGTCTGTTTAGAGATCCTTTGTTTAGTTGTGCAACCTCGAGACCACGTAGATATGTTAGTTCCCTCACTAGATCATGCTCTCACCGCATAGTGGCTGTGTGGAAAAGTATCAGCCGGTCTGCTTAGGTGGTCAGTTATGGCTGTCGGTGGGCTGCGCGGCCCTTCTTGTAGCTTCCTGCGTGCAAACGTACGGGGCACAAAAGGCAGGGTCAGAGGCGCTCTCTGAGCCAAGGGTCTAACTCAAGCAGAGGGCAAAATGCACAAAGATGTTCCAGCGGAATCCAGGTCTTCTTTTGTGTTTGAAATCTGAATGTCATCCCAGGTCTGAAAAGGATGCTGAGAGGTTAGTACATTTAATATGGCTGGTCTAATTAGAGATGCTGTGTTTATTTGTGGAATCTTGAGAACATGTATGTAAATTAGGTCCCACAGTAGATAATGTTCTCACCGCACAGTGGCTGTGTGGAAACGTGTCAGCCACTGTGTGGTAGGTGGTCAGTTATGGCTGCCGGTGGACTGCGCGACCCTCCTGTAGCTTCCTGCGTGCAAACGTACGGGGCACAAAAGGTGGGGTCAGAGGCGTTCTCTGTGCCAAGGGTCTAACCCAAGCAGAGGAAAAAATGCCTAAAGTTGTTAGAGCGACATCCATGCCTTTTGTTTTGTTTTTGAAATCTCACTGTCATCCGCGTTCGAAAAGGATGCTTCCAGGTTGGTACATTTAATATGGGTGGTCTGATTAGAGATGCTTTGTCTTTTTTTTTTAGAATCTTGAGACCATGTATGTATACTAGATCCCTCATTAGATAATGCTCTCACCGCACAGTGGCTGTGTGGAAACGTGTCAGCCACTGTGTGGTAGGTGGTCAGTTATGGCTGCCGGTGGACTGCGCGAGCCTCCTGTATCATCCTGCGTGCAAACGTACGGGGCACAAAAGGTGGGGTCAGAGGCGTTCTCTGTGCCAAGCTCTAACTCAAGCAGAGGGCAAAATGCACAAAGATGTTCCAGCGGAATCCAGGCCTCCTTTTGTTTTTGAAATCTCAATGTCGTCCACGTCAGAAAAGGATGCTGAGACGTTGGTACATTTAATATGGCGAGTATGATTAGAGATGCTTTGTTTAGTTCTGGAATCTTGAGACCATGTATGTATATTATGTCCCTCACAAGATAATGCCCTCACCGCACACTGGCAGTGTAGAAACGTATCAGCCACTGTACGGTAGGCGGTCAGTTATGGCTGCCGGTGGATGCGCGACCCTCTTGTAGCTTCTGCGTGCAAACGTACGGGGCACAAAAGGCAGGTCAGAGGCGCTCTCTGTGCCAAGGGTATAGCTCAAGCAGAGGGCAAAATGCACAAAGATGTTCCAGCGGAATCCAGGCCTCCTTTTGTTTTTGAAATCTCAATGTCATCTACGTTTGGAAAGGATGCGGAGAGGTTGGTACAATTAATATGGCTGGTCTGTTTAGAGATCCTTTGTTTAGTTGTGCAACCTTGAGACCACGTAGCTATGTTAGTTCCCTCACTAGATCATGCTCTCACCGCATAGTGGCTGTATGGAAAAGTATCGGCCGGTGTGCTTAGGTGGTCAGTTATGGCTGTCGGTGGACTGCGCGGCCCTCTTGTAGCTTCCTGTGTGCAAACGTACGGGGCACAAAAGGCGGGGTCAGAGGCGCTCTCTGAGCCAAGGGTCTAACTCAAGCAGAGGGCAAAATGCACAAAGATGTTCCAGCGGAATCCAGGTCTTCTTTTGTGTTTGAAATCTCAATGTCATCCCAGGTCTGAAAAGGATGCTTCCAGGTTGGTACATTTAATATGGGTGGTCTGATTAGAGATGCTTTGTTTTTTTTTAGAATCTTGAGACCATGTATGTATACTAGATCCCTCATTAGATAATGCTCTCACCGCACAGTGGCTGTGTGGAAACGTGTCAGCCACTGTGTGGTAGGTGGTCAGTTATGGCTGCCGGTGGACTGCGCGAGCCTCCTGTAGCTTCCTGCGTGCAAACGTACGGGGCACAAAAAGTGGGGTCAGAGGCGTTCTCTGTGCCAAGCTCTAACTCAAGCAGAGGGCAAAATGCACAAAGATGTTCCAGCGGAATCCAGGCCTTGTTTTGTTTTTGAAATCTCATGTCATCCACGTCTGAAAAGGATGCTGAGAGGTTGGTACATTTAATATGGCTCGTCTGATTAGAGATGCTTTTTTTAGTTGTGGAATCTTGAGACCATGTATGTATGTTATGTCCATCACAAGATAATGCCTCAGCGCACATTGGCAGTGTGGAAACGTATCAGCCACTGTACGGTAGGCGGTCAGTTATGGCTGCCGGTGGACTGCGCGACCCTCTTGTAGCTTCCTGCGTGCAAACGTACGGGGCACAAAATCCAGGGTCAGAGGCGCTCTCTGTGCCAAGGGTATAACTCAAGCAGAGGGGAAATTCGCCAAGATGTTCGAGCGGAATCCAGGCCTTCTTTTGTCATCTACGTTTGGAAAGGATGCGGAGAGGTTGGTACAATTAATATGGCTGGTCTGCTTAGAGATCCTTTGTTTAGTTGTGCAATCTTGAGACCACGTAGATATGTTAGTTCCCTCACTAGATCATGCTCTCACCGCACAGTGGCTGTATGGAAAAGTATAAGCCGGTCTGCGGTAGGTGGTCAGTTATGGCTGTCAGTGGACTGCGCGGCCCTCTTGTAGCTTCCTGCGTGCAAGCGTACGGGGCACAAAAGGCAGGGTCAGAGGCGCTCTCTCTTAGCCAAGGGTCTAACTCAAGCAGAGGGCAAAATGCACAAAGATGTTCCAGCGGAATCCAGGCCTTCTTTTGTGTTTGAAATCTCAATGTCATCCCAGGTCTGAAAACGATGCTGAGAGGTTAGTACATTTAATATGGCTGGTCTAATTAGAGATTCTTTGTTTATTTGTGGAATCTTGAGAACATGTGTGTATATTAGTTCCCTCAGTAGATAATGGTCTCACCGCACAGTGGCTGTGTGGAAACGTGGCAGCCACTGCGTGGTAGGTGGTCAGTTATGTCTGCCGGTGGACTGCGCGACCCTCTTGCAGCTTCCTGCGTGCAAACGTACGGGGCACAAAAGGTGGGGTCAGAGGCGTTCTCTGTGCCAAGGGTCTAACCCAAGCAGATGGCAAAATGCTTAACGTTGTTAGAGTGATATCCATGCCTTCTGTTTTGTTTTTGAAATCTCACTGTCATCCGCGTTCGAAAAAGATGCGTCCAGGTTGGTACATTTAATATGGCAGGTCTGATTAGAGATGCTTTGTTTAGTAGTGGAATCTTGAGACCATGTATTTATATTATGTCCCTCACAAGATAGTGCCCTCACCGCACACTGGCAGTGTAGAAACGTATCAGCCACTGTACGGTAGGCGGTCAGTTATGGCTGCCGGTGGACTGCGCGACTCTCTTGAAGCTTCCTGCGTGCAAACGTACGGGGCACGAAAGGTGGGGCAAGAGGCGCTCTCTGTGCCAAGGGTCTAACCCAAGCAGAGGGAAAAATGCTTAAATTTGTTAGAGTGCAATCCATGGCTGTTTTGTTTTTAAAAATCTCAAAGTAATCCACGCTTGGAAAGGATGCGGTGAGGTTGGTACATTTAATATGGCTGGTCTGCTTAGAGATCCTTTGTTTAGTTGTGCAATCATGAGACCACGCAGATATATTATTTCCCTCACTAGATAATGCTCTCACCGCACAGTGGCTGTGTGGAACTTCCTGCGTGCAAACGTACGGGGCACAAAAGGCAGGGTCAGAGGCGCTCTCTGCGCCAAGGGTCTAAATCAAGCAGAGGGCAAAATGCTCAAAGATGTTCCAGCGAAATCCAGGCCTTCTTTTGTGTTTGAAATCTCAATGTCATCCCAGGTCAGAAAAGTGTGCTGAGAGGTTAGTACATTTAATATGACTGGTCTAATTAGAGATGGTTTGTTTATTTTTGGAATCTTGAGACCATGTATGTATACTAGGTCACTCACTAGATAATGCTCTCACCGCACAGTGGCTGTGTGGAAACGTATCAGCCACTGTGCGGTACGTGGTCAGTTATGGCTGCTGGTGGACTGCGCGACCGTCTTGTAGCTTCCTGCGTGCAAACGTACGGAGCACAAAAGGTGCGGTCAGAGGCGCTCTCTGTGCCAAGGGTGTAACCCAAGCAGAGGGCAAAATGCTTAACGTTGTTAGAGCGCAATCCAGGCCTTCTTTTGTTTTTGAAATCTCAATGTCATCCACGCCTGAAAAGGATGCTGGGAGGTTGGTACATTTATTATGGCTGTTCTGATTAGAGATGCTTTGTTTAGTTGTGGAATCTTGAGATCGTGTATGTATATTATTTCCCTCACAAGATAATCCCCTCACCGCACACTGGCTGTGTTGAAACGTATCAGCCACTCTGCGGTAGGTGGCCAGTTATGGCTGCCGGTGGACTGCGAGACTCTCTTCTAGCTTCCTGGATGCAAACGTACGGGGCACAAAAGGTGGGGTCAGAGGCGCTCTCTGTGCCAAGCGTCTAACTCAAGCAGAGGGCAAAATGCACGAAGATGTTCCAGCGGAATCCAGGCCTCCTTTTGTTTTTGAAATCTCAATGTGATCCACGTCTGAAAAGGATGCTCAGAGGTTAGTATATCTAATATGGCTGGTTTGATTAGAGATGCTTTGTTTATTTTTGGAATCTTGAGACCACGTATGTATACTAGGTCCCTCACTAGATAATGCTCTCACCGCACAGTGGCTGTGTGAAAACGTTTCAGGCACTGCGCGGTAGGTGGTCAGTTATGGCTGCCGGTAGCCTGCGCAACCCTCTTGTAGCTCCCTGCGTGCAAACGTACGGGGTACAAAAGTCAGGGTCAGAGGCGCTCTCTGTGCCAAGGGTATAACTCAAGCAGAGGGCAAAATGCACAAAGATGTTCCAGCGGAATCCAGGCCTCCTTTTGTTTTTGAAATCTCAATGTCATCCACGTCTGAAAAGGATGCTGAGAGGTTAGTACATTTAATATGGCTGGCTTAATTAGAGATGCTTTGTTTATTCGTGGAATCTTGAGAACATGCATGTATATTAGGTCCTTCACTAGATAATGCTCTCACCGCACAGTGGCTGTGTGGAAACGTGTCAGGCACTGTGCGGTAGGTGGTCAGTTATGGCTGCCGGTGGAATGCGCGAACCTCTTGTAGCTTCCTGCGTGCAAAGGTACTGGGAACAAAAGGTAGGGTCAGAGGCGCTCTCTGTGCCAAGGGTATAACTCAAGCAGAGGGCAAAATGCACAACGATGTTCCAGCGGAATCCAGGCCTCCTTTTGTTTTTGAAATCTCAATCTCATTCACGTCTGAAAAGGATGCTGAGAGGTTGGTACATTTAATATGGCTGGTCTGATTAGAGATGCTTTGTTTAGTTGCGGAATCTTGAGACCATGTATGTATATTATGTCGCTCACAAGATAATGCCCTCACCGCACACTGGCTGTGTTGAAACGTGTCAGCCACTGTGCGGCAGGTGGTCAGTTATGGCTGCTGGTGGAGTGCGCGACTCTCTTGCAGCTTCCTGGGTGCAAACGTACGGGGCACAAAAGGTGGGGTCAGAGGCGCTCTCTGTGCCAAGCGTCTAACTCAAGCAGAGGGCAAAATGCACGAAGATGTTCCAGCGGAATCCAGGCCTTCTTTTGTTTTTGAAATCACAATGTCATCCACGTCTGAAAAGGATGCTCAGAGGTTAGTACATCTAATATGGCTGGTTTGATTAGAGATGCTTTGTTTATTTGTGCAATCTTGAGACCATGTATGTATATTAGGTCCCTCACTAGATAATGCTCTCACCGCGCAGTGGCTGTGTGGAAACGTGTCAGCCACTGTGCGGTAGGTGGTCAGTTATGGCTGCCGGTGGACTGCGCGACCCTCCTGTAGCTTCGTGCGTGCAAACGTACGGGGCACAAAAGGTGCTGTCAGAGGTGTTCTCTGTGCCAAGAGTCTAACCCAAGCAGAGGGCAAAATGCTTAATGTTGTTAGAGCGCAATCCATGCATTTTGTTTTGTTTTTGAAATCTCACTGTCATCCGCGTTCGAAAAAGATGCGTCCAGGTTGGTACATTTAATATTTCTGGTCTGATTAGAGATGTTTTGTTTATTTTTGGAATCTTGAGACCATGTATGTATATTATGTCCCTCACAAGATAATGCCCTCACCGCACACTGGCTGTGTTGAAACGTATCAGCCACTGTGCGGTAGGTGGCCAGTTATGGCTGCCGGTGGACTGGGCGATTCTCTTGTAGCTTCCTGGGTACAAACGTACGGGGCACAAAAGGTGGTGTCAGAGGCGCTCTCTGTGCCAAGAGTCTAACTCAAGCAGAGGGCAAAATGTACGAAGATGTTCCAGCGGAATCCAGGCCTTCATTTGTTTTTGAAATCACAATGTCATCCGCATCTGAAAAGGATGCTCAGAGGTTAGTACATCTAATATGGCTGGTTTGATTAGAGATGCTTTGTTTATTTGTGCAATCTTGAGACCATGTATGTATATTAGGTCCCTCACTAGATAATGCTATCACCGCGCTGTGGCTGTGTGGAAACGTGTCAGCCACTGTGCGGTAGGTGGTCAGTTATGGCTGCCGGTGGACTGCGCGGCCCTCCTGTAGCTTCGTGCGTGCAAACGTACGGGGCACAAAAGGTGGGGTCAGAGGTGTTCTCTGTGCCAAGGATCTAACCCAAGCAGAGGGCAAAATGCTTAATGTTGTTAGAGCGCAATCCATGCCTTTTGTTTTATTTTTGAAATCTCACTGTCATCCGCGTTCGAAAAGGATGCGTCCAGGTTGGTACATTAAATATGGCTGGTCTGATTAGAGATGATTTGTTTATTTTTGGAATCTTGAGACCATGTATGTATATTATGCCCCTCACAATATAATGCCCTCACCGCACACTGGCTGTGTTGAAACGTATCAGCCACTGTGCGGTAGGTGGCCAGTTATGGCTGCCGGTGGACTGCGCGACTCTCTTGTTACTTCCTGCGCGCAAACGTACGAGGCACAAAGGTGGGGTCAGAGGCGCTTTCTGTGCCAAGGGTCAAACCGAAGCAGAGGTCAAAATGTACGAAGATGTTCCAGTGGAATCCAGGCCTTCTTTTGTTTTTGAAAGCACAATGTCATCCACGTCTGAAAAGGATGCTCAGAGGTTAGTACATCTAATATGGCTGGTTTGATTAGAGATGCTTTGTTTATTTGTGGAATCTTGAGACCATGTATGTATATTAGGTCCCTCACTAGGTAATGCTCTCACCGCGCAGTACCTCTGTGGAAACGTGTCAGCCACTGTGCGGTAGGTGGTCAGTTATGGCTGCCGGTGGACTGCGCGACCCTCCTGTAGCTTCGTGCGTGCAAAGGTTCGGGGCACAAAAGGTGGGGTCAGAGGTGTTCTCTGTGCCAAGGGTCTAACCCAAGCAGAGGGCAAAATGCTTAATGTTGTTAGAGCGCAATCCATGCCTTTTGTTTTGTTTTTGAAATCTCACTGTCATCCGCGTTCGAAAAGGATGCGTCCAGGTTGGTACATTTAATATGGCTGGTCTGATTAGAGATGATTTGTTTATTTTTGGAATCTTGAGACCATGTATGTATACTAGATCCCTCACTAGATTATGCTCTCACCGCACAGTGGCTGTGTGAAAACGTTTCAGACACTGTGCGGTAGGGGGTCAGTTATGGCTGCCGGTGGACTGCGCGAGCCCCTTGTAGCTTCCTGCGTGCAAACGTGCGGGGCACAAAAGGCAGGGTCAGAGGCGCTCTCTGTGCCAAGGGTATAACTCAAGCAGAGGGCAAAATGCACAACGATATTCCTGCGGAATCCAGGCCTCCTTTTGTTTTTGAAATCTCAATGTCATTCACGTCTGAAAAGGATGCTGAGAGGTTGGTACATTTAATATGGCTGGTCTGATTAGAGATGATTTGTTTATTTTTGGAATCTTGAAACCATGTATGTCTACTAGGTCCCTCACTAGATAATGCTCTCACCGCACAGTGGCTGTGTGAAAACGTTTCAGACACTGCGCGGTAGGGGGTCAGTTATGGCTGCCGGTAGACAGCGCGACCCTCCTGTAGCTTCGTGCGTGCAAACGTACGGGGCACAAAATGTGGGGTCAGAGGCGTTCTCTGTGCCAAGGGTCTAACCCAAGCAGAGGGCAAAATGCTTAATGTTGTTAGAGCGCAATCCATGCCTTTTGTTTTGTTTTTGAAATCTCACTGTCATCCGCGTTCGAAAGGGATGCGTCCAGGTTGGTACATTTAATATGGCTGGTCTGATTAGAGATGATTTGTTTATTTTTGGAATCTTGAGACCATGTATGTATGCTAGGTTACTCACTAGATAATGCTCTCACCGCACAGTGGCTGTGTGAAAACGTTTCAGCCACTGTGCGGTAGGGGGTCAGTTATGGCTGCCGGTGGAGTGCGCGACTCTCTTGTAGCTTCCTGCGCGCAAACGTACGGGGCACAAAAGGTGGGGTCAGAGGCGCTTTCTGTGCCAAGGGTGTAACCCAAGCAGAGGGCAAAATGCTTAACGTTGTTAGAGCGCAATCCAGGCCTTCTTTTGTTTTTGAAATCTCAATGTCATCCACGCCTGAAAAGGATGCTGGGAGGTTGGTACATTTATTATGGCTGGTCTGATTAGAGATGCTTTGTTTAGTTGTGGAATCTTGAGATCGTGTATGTATATTATTTCCCTCACAAGATAATCCCCTCACCGCACACTGGCTGTGTTTAAACGTATCAGCCACTCTGCGGTAGGTGGCCAGTTATGGCTGCCGGTGGACTGCGAGACTCTCTTCTAGCTTCCTGGGTGCAAACGTACGGGTCACAAAAGGTGGGGTCAGAGGCGCTCTCTGTGCCAAGCGTCTAACTCAAGCAGAGGGCAAAATGCACGAAGATGTTCCAGCGGAATCCAGGCCTCCTTTTGTTTTTGAAATCTCAATGTGATCCACGTCTGAAAAGGATGCTCAGAGGTTAGTATATCTAATATGGCTGGTTTGATTAGAGATGCTTTGTTTATTTTTGGAATCTTGAGACCACGTATGTATACTAGGTCCCTCACTAGATAATGCTCTCACCGCACAGTGGCTGTGTGAAAACGTTTCAGGCACTGCGCGGTAGGTGGTCAGTTATGGCTGCCGGTAGACTGCGCGACCCTCTTGTAGCTCCCTGCGTGCAAACGTACGGGGTACAAAAGTCAGGGTCAGAGGCGCTCTCTGTGCCAAGGGTATAACTCAAGCAGAGGGCAAAATGCACAAAGATGTTCCAGCGGAATCCAGGCCTCCTTTTGTTTTTGAAATCTCAATGTCATCCACGTCTGAAAAGGATGCTGAGAGGTTAGTACATTTAATATGGCTGGCTTAATTAGAGATGCTTTGTTTATTCGTGGAATCTTGAGAACATGCATGTATACTAGGTCCTTCACTAGATAATGCTCTCACCGCACAGTGGCTGTGTGGAAACGTGTCAGGCACTGTGCGGTAGGTGGTCAGTTATGGCTGCCGGTGGAATGCGCGAACCTCTTGTAGCTTCCTGCGTGCAAACGTACTGGGAACAAAAGGTAGGGTCAGAGGCGCTCTCTGTGCCAAGGGTATAACTCAAGCAGAGGGCAAAATGCACAACGATGTTCCAGCGGAATCCAGGCCTCCTTTTGTTTTTGAAATCTCAATCTCATTCACGTCTGAAAAGGATGCTGAGAGGTTGGTACATTTAATATGGCTGGTCTGATTAGAGATGATTTGTTTAGTTGCGGAATCTTGAGACCATGTATATATTTATGTCCCTCTCAAGATAATGCCCTCACCGCACACTGGCTGTGTTGAAACGTGTCAGCCACTGTGCGGCAGGTGGTCAGTTATGGCTGCCGGTGGAGTGCGCGACTCTCTTGCAGCTTCCTGGGTGCAAACGTACGGGGCACAAAAGGTGGGGTCAGAGGCGCTCTCTGTGCCAAGCGTCTAACTCAAGCAGAGGGCAAAATGCACGAAGATGTTCCAGCGGAATCCAGGCCTTCTTTTGTTTTTGAAATCACAATGTCATCCACGTCTGAAAAGGATGCTCAGAGGTTAGTACATCTAATATGGCTGGTTTGATTACAGATGCTTTGTTTATTTGTGCAATCTTGAGACCATGTATGTATATTAGGTCCCTCACTAGATAATGCTCTCACCGCGCAGTGGCTGTGTGGAAACGTGTCAGCCACTGTGCGGTAGGTGGTCAGTTATGGCTGCCGGTGGACTGCGCGACCCTCCTGTAGCTTCGTGCGTGCAAACGTACGGGGCACAAAAGGTGGTGTCAGAGGTGTTCTCTGTGCCAAGAGTCTAACCCAAGCAGAGGGCAAAATGCTTAATGTTGTTAGAGCGCAATCCATGCATTTTGTTTTGTTTTTGAAATCTCACTGTCATCCGCGTTCGAAAAAGATGCGTCCAGGTTGGTACATTTAATATTTCTGGTCTGATTAGAGATGTTTTGTTTATTTTTGGAATCTTGAGACCATGTATGTATATTATGTCCCTCACAAGATAATGCCCTCACCGCACACTGGCTGTGTTGAAACGTATCAGCCACTGTGCGGTAGGTGGCCAGTTATGGCTGCCGGTGGACTGGGCGATTCTCTTGTAGCTTCCTGGGTACAAACGTACGGGGCACAAAAGGTGGTGTCAGAGGCGCTCTCTGTGCCAAGAGTCTAACTCAAGCAGAGGGCAAAATGTACGAAGATGTTCCAGCGGAATCCAGGCCTTCATTTGTTTTTGAAATCACAATGTCATCCGCATCTGAAAAGGATGCTCAGAGGTTAGTACATCTAATATGGCTGGTTTGATTAGAGATGCTTTGTTTATTTGTGCAATCTTGAGACCATGTATGTATATTAGGTCCCTCACTAGATAATGCTATCACCGCGCAGTGGCTGTGTGGAAACGTGTCAGCCACTGTGCGGTAGGTGGTCAGTTATGGCTGCCGGTGGACTGCGCGGCCCTCCTGTAGCTTCGTGCGTGCAAACGTACGGGGCACAAAAGGTGGGGTCAGAGGTGTTCTCTGTGCCAAGGATCTAACCCAAGCAGAGGGCAAAATGCTTAATGTTGTTAGAGCGCAATCCATGCCTTTTGTTTTATTTTTGAAATCTCACTGTCATCCGCGTTCGAAAAGGATGCGTCCAGGTTGGTACATTAAATATGGCTGGTCTGATTAGAGATGATTTGTTTATTTTTGGAATCTTGAGACCATGTATGTATATTATGCCCCTCACAATATAATGCCCTCACCGCACACTGGCTGTGTTGAAACGTATCAGCCACTGTGCGGTAGGTGGCCAGTTATGGCTGCCGGTGGACTGCGCGACTCTCTTGTTACTTCCTGCGCGCAAACGTACGAGGCACAAAGGTGGGGTCAGAGGCGCTTTCTGTGCCAAGGGTCAAACCGAAGCAGAGGTCAAAATGTACGAAGATGTTCCAGTGGAATCCAGGCCTTCTTTTGTTTTTGAAAGCACAATGTCATCCACGTCTGAAAAGGATGCTCAGAGGTTAGTACATCTAATATGGCTGGTTTGATTAGAGATGCTTTGTTTATTTGTGGAATCTTGAGACCATGTATGTATATTAGGTCCCTCACTAGGTAATGCTCTCACCGCGCAGTACCTCTGTGGAAACGTGTCAGCCACTGTGCGGTAGGTGGTCAGTTATGGCTGCCGGTGGACTGCGCGACCCTCCTGTAGCTTCGTGCGTGCAAAGGTTCGGGGCACAAAAGGTGGGGTCAGAGGTGTTCTCTGTGCCAAGGGTCTAACCCAAGCAGAGGGCAAAATGCTTAATGTTGTTAGAGCGCAATCCATGCCTTTTGTTTTGTTTTTGAAATCTCACTGTCATCCGCGTTCGAAAAGGATGCGTCCAGGTTGGTACATTTAATATGGCTGGTCTGATTAGAGATGATTTGTTTATTTTTGGAATCTTGAGACCATGTATGTATACTAGATCCCTCACTAGATTATGCTCTCACCGCACAGTGGCTGTGTGAAAACGTTTCAGACACTGTGCGGTAGGGGGTCAGTTATGGCTGCCGGTGGACTGCGCGAGCCCCTTGTAGCTTCCTGCGTGCAAACGTGCGGGGCACAAAAGGCAGGGTCAGAGGCGCTCTCTGTGCCAAGGGTATAACTCAAGCAGAGGGCAAAATGCACAACGATATTCCTGCGGAATCCAGGCCTCCTTTTGTTTTTGAAATCTCAATGTCATTCACGTCTGAAAAGGATGCTGAGAGGTTGGTACATTTAATATGGCTGGTCTGATTAGAGATGATTTGTTTATTTTTGGAATCTTGAAACCATGTATGTCTACTAGGTCCCTCACTAGATAATGCTCTCACCGCACAGTGGCTGTGTGAAAACGTTTCAGACACTGCGCGGTAGGGGGTCAGTTATGGCTGCCGGTAGACAGCGCGACCCTCCTGTAGCTTCGTGCGTGCAAACGTACGGGGCACAAAATGTGGGGTCAGAGGCGTTCTCTGTGCCAAGGGTCTAACCCAAGCAGAGGGCAAAATGCTTAATGTTGTTAGAGCGCAATCCATGCCTTTTGTTTTGTTTTTGAAATCTCACTGTCATCCGCGTTCGAAAGGGATGCGTCCAGGTTGGTACATTTAATATGGCTGGTCTGATTAGAGATGATTTGTTTATTTTTGGAATCTTGAGACCATGTATGTATGCTAGGTTACTCACTAGATAATGCTCTCACCGCACAGTGGCTGTGTGAAAACGTTTCAGCCACTGTGCGGTAGGGGGTCAGTTATGGCTGCCGGTGGAGTGCGCGACTCTCTTGTAGCTTCCTGCGCGCAAACGTACGGGGCACAAAAGGTGGGGTCAGAGGCGCTTTCTGTGCCAAGGGTGTAACCCAAGCAGAGGGCAAAATGCTTAACGTTGTTAGAGCGCAATCCAGGCCTTCTTTTGTTTTTGAAATCTCAATGTCATCCACGCCTGAAAAGGATGCTGGGAGGTTGGTACATTTATTATGGCTGGTCTGATTAGAGATGCTTTGTTTAGTTGTGGAATCTTGAGATCGTGTATGTATATTATTTCCCTCACAAGATAATCCCCTCACCGCACACTGGCTGTGTTTAAACGTATCAGCCACTCTGCGGTAGGTGGCCAGTTATGGCTGCCGGTGGACTGCGAGACTCTCTTCTAGCTTCCTGGGTGCAAACGTACGGGTCACAAAAGGTGGGGTCAGAGGCGCTCTCTGTGCCAAGCGTCTAACTCAAGCAGAGGGCAAAATGCACGAAGATGTTCCAGCGGAATCCAGGCCTCCTTTTGTTTTTGAAATCTCAATGTGATCCACGTCTGAAAAGGATGCTCAGAGGTTAGTATATCTAATATGGCTGGTTTGATTAGAGATGCTTTGTTTATTTTTGGAATCTTGAGACCACGTATGTATACTAGGTCCCTCACTAGATAATGCTCTCACCGCACAGTGGCTGTGTGAAAACGTTTCAGGCACTGCGCGGTAGGTGGTCAGTTATGGCTGCCGGTAGACTGCGCGACCCTCTTGTAGCTCCCTGCGTGCAAACGTACGGGGTACAAAAGTCAGGGTCAGAGGCGCTCTCTGTGCCAAGGGTATAACTCAAGCAGAGGGCAAAATGCACAAAGATGTTCCAGCGGAATCCAGGCCTCCTTTTGTTTTTGAAATCTCAATGTCATCCACGTCTGAAAAGGATGCTGAGAGGTTAGTACATTTAATATGGCTGGCTTAATTAGAGATGCTTTGTTTATTCGTGGAATCTTGAGAACATGCATGTATACTAGGTCCTTCACTAGATAATGCTCTCACCGCACAGTGGCTGTGTGGAAACGTGTCAGGCACTGTGCGGTAGGTGGTCAGTTATGGCTGCCGGTGGAATGCGCGAACCTCTTGTAGCTTCCTGCGTGCAAACGTACTGGGAACAAAAGGTAGGGTCAGAGGCGCTCTCTGTGCCAAGGGTATAACTCAAGCAGAGGGCAAAATGCACAACGATGTTCCAGCGGAATCCAGGCCTCCTTTTGTTTTTGAAATCTCAATCTCATTCACGTCTGAAAAGGATGCTGAGAGGTTGGTACATTTAATATGGCTGGTCTGATTAGAGATGATTTGTTTAGTTGCGGAATCTTGAGACCATGTATGTATATTAGGTCCCTCACTAGATAATGCACTCACCGCGCAGTGGCTGTGTGGAAACGTGTCAGCCACTGTGCGGTAGGTGGTCAGTTATGGCTGCCGGTGGACTGCGCGACCCTCCAGTAGCTTCGTGCGTGCAAACGTACGGGGCACAAAAGGTGGTGTCAGAGGTGTTCTCTGTGCCAAGGGTCTAACCCAAGCAGAGGGCAAAATGCTTAATGTTGTTAGAGCGCAATCCATGCATTTTGTTTTGTTTTTGAAATCTCACTGTCATCCGCGTTCGAAAAAGATGCGTCCAGGTTGGTACATTTAATATGGCTGGTCTGATTAGAGATGTTTTGTTTATTTTTGGAATCTTGAGACCATGTATGTATATTATGTCCCTCACAAGATAATGCCCTCACCGCACACTGGCTGTGTTGAAACGTATCAGCCACTGTGCGGTAGGTGGCCAGTTATGGCTGCCGGTGGACTGGGCGACTCTCTTGTAGCTTCCTGGGTACAAACGTACGGGGCACAAAAGTTGGTGTCAGAGGCGCTCTCTGTGCCAAGAGTCTAACTCAAGCAGAGGGCAAAATGTACGAAGATGTTCCAGCGGAATCCAGGCCTTCTTTAGTTTTTGATATCACAATGTCATCCACGTCTGAAAAGGATGCTCAGAGGTTAGTACATCTAATATGGCTGGTTTGGTTAGAGATGCTTTGTTTATTTGTGGAATCTTGAGACCATGTATGTATATTAGGTCCCTCACTAGATAATGCTCTCACCGCCCAGTGGCTCTGTGGAAACGTGTCAGCCACTGTGCGGTAGGTGGTCAGTTATGGCTGCCGGTGGACTGCGCGACCCTCCTGTAGCTTCGTGCGTGCAAACGTACGGGGCACAAAAGGTGGGGTCAGAGGTGTTCTCTGTGCCAAGGGTCTAACCCAAGCAGAGGGCAAAATGCTTAATGTTGTTAGAGCGCAATCCATGCCTTTTGTTTTGTTTTTGAAATCTCACTGTCATCCGCGTTCGAAAAGGATGCGTCCAGGTTGGTACATTTAATATGGCTGGTCTGATTAGAGATGATTTGTTTATTTTTGGAATCTTGAGACAATGTATGTATACTAGATCCCTCACTAGATAATGCTCTCACCGCACAGTGGCTGTGTGAAAACGTTTCAGCCACTGCGCGGTAGGTGGTCAGTTATGGCTGCCGGTAGACTGCGCGACCCTCCTGTAGCTTCGTGCGTGCAAACGTACGGGGCACAAAATATGGGGTCAGAGGCGTTCTCTGTGCCAAGGGTATAACCCAAGCAGAGGGCAAAATGCTTAATGTTGTTAGAGCGCAACCCATGCCTTTTGTTTTGTTTTTGAAATCTCACTGTCATCCGCGTTTGAAAAGGATGCGTCCAGGTTGGTACATTTAATATGGCTGGTCTGATTAGAGATGTTTTGTTTATTTTTGGAATCTTGAGACCATGTATGTATATTATGTCCCTCACAATATAATACCCTCACCGCACACTGGCTGTGTTGAAACGTATCAGCCACTGTGCGGTAGGTGGCCAGTTATGGCTGCCGGTGGACTGCGCGACTCTCTTGTTGCTTCCTGCGCGCAAACGTACGAGGCACAAAGGTGGGGTCAGAGGCGCTTTCTGTGCCAAGGGTAAAACCGAAGCAGAGGGCAAAATGTACGAAGATGTTCCAGTGGAATCCAGGCCTTCTTTTGTTTTTGAAAGCACAATGTCATCCACGTCTGAAAAGGATGCTCAGAGGTTAGTACATCTAATATGGCTGGTTTGATTAGAGATGCTTTGTTTATTTGTGGAATCTTGAGACCATGTATGTATATTAGGTCCCTCACTAGGTAATGCTCTCACCGCGCAGTAGCTCTGTGGAAACGTGTCAGCCACTGTGCGGTAGGTGGTCAGTTATGGCTGCCGGTGGACTGCGCGACCCTCCTGTAGCTTCGTGCGTGCAAAGGTACGGTGCACAAAAGGTGGGGTCAGAGGTGTTCTCTGTGCCAAGGGTCTAACCCAAGCAGAGGGCAAAATGCTTAAAGTTGTTAGAGCGCAATCCATGCCTTTTGGTTTGTTTTTGAATTCTCACTGTCATCCGCGTTCGAAAAGGATGCGTCCAGGTTGATACATTTAATATGGCTGGTCTGATTAGAGATGATTTGTTTATTTTTGGAATCTTGAGACCATGTATGTATACTAGGTCCCTCACTAGATAATGCTCTCACCGCACAGTGGCTGTTTGAAAACGTTTCAGACACTGTGCGGTAGGGGGTCAGTTATGGCTGCCGGTGGACTGCGCGAATCTCTTGTAGCTTCCTGGGTGCGAACGTACGGGGCACAAAAGGTGGTGTCAGAGGCGCTCTCTGTGCCAAGAGTCTAACTCAAGCAGAGGGCAAAATGTACGAAGATGTTCAAGCGGAATCCAGGCCTTCATTTGTTTTTGAAATCACAATGTCATCCACATCTGAAAAGGATGCTCAGAGGTTAGTACATCTAATATGGCTGGTTTGATTAGAGATGCTTTGTTTATTTGTGCAATCTTGAGACCATGTATGTATATTAGGTCCCTCACTAGATAATGCTATCACCGCGCAGTGGCTGTGTGGAAACGTGTCAGCCACTGTGCGGTAGGTGGTCAGTTATGGCTGCCGGTGGACTGCGCGAGCCTCCTGTAGCTTCGTGCGTGCAAACGTACGGGGCACAAAAGGTGGGGTCAGAGGTGTTCTCTGTGCCAAGGATCTAACCCAAGCGGAGGGCAAAATGCTTAATGTTGTTAGAGCGCAATCCATGCCTTTTGTTTTGTTTTTGAAATCTCACTGTCATCCGCGTTCGAAAAGGATGCGTCCAGGTTGGTACATTAAATATGGCTGGTCTGATTAGAGATGATTTGTTTATTTTTGGAATCTTGAGACCATGTATGTATATTATGCCCCTCACAATATAATGCCCTCACCGCACACTGGCTGTGTTGAAACGTATCAGCCACTGTGCGGTAGGTGGCCAGTTATGGCTGCCGGTGGACTGCGCGACTCTCTTGTTACTTCCTGCGCGCAAACGTACGAGGCACAAAGGTGAGGTCAGAGGCGCTTTCTGTGCCAAGGGTCAAACCGAAGCAGAGGTCAAAATGTACGAAGATGTTCCAGTGGAATCCAGGCCTTCTTTTGTTTTTGAAAGCACAATGTCATCCACGTCTGAAAAGGATGCTCAGAGGTTAGTACATCTAATATGGCTGGTTTGATTAGAGATGCTTTGTTTATTTGTGGAATCTTGAGACCATGTATGTATATTAGGTCCCTCACTAGGTAATGCTCTCACCGCGCAGTACCTCTGTGGAAACGTGTCAGCCACTGTGCGGTAGGTGGTCAGTTATGGCTGCCGGTGGACTGCGCGACCCTCCTGTAGCTTTGTGCGTGCAAAGGTACGGGGCACAAAAGGTGGGGTCAGAGGCGTTCTCTGTGCCAAGGGTCTAACCCAAGCAGAGGGCAAAATGCTTAATGTTGTTAGAGCGCAATCCATGCCTTTTGTTTTGTTTTTGAAATCTCACTGTCATCCGCGTTCGAAAAGGATGCGTCCAGGTTGGTACATTTAATATGGCTGGTCTGATTAGAGATGATTTGTTTATTTTTGGAATCTTGAGACAATGTATGTATACTAGATCCCTCACTAGATTATGCTCTCACCGCACAGTGGCGGTGTGAAAACGTTTCAGACACTGTGCGGTAGGGGGTCAGTTATGGCTGCCGGTGGACTGCGCGAGCCCCTTGTAGCTTCCTGCGTGCAAACGTGCGGGGCACAAAAGGCAGGGTCAGAGGCGCTCTCTGTGCCAAGGGTATAACTCAAGCAGAGGGCAAAATGCACAACGATATTCCTGCGGAATCCAGGCCTCCTTTTGTTTTTGAAATATCAATGTCATTCACGTCTAAAAAGGATGCTGAGAGGTTGGTACATTTAATATGGCTGGTCTGATTAGAGATGATTTGTTTATTTTTGGAATCTTGAAACCATGTATGTCTACTAGGTCCCTCACTAGATAATGCTCTCACCGCACAGTGGCTGTGTGAAAACGTTTCAGACACTGCGCGGTAGGGGGTCAGTTATGG
Organism: Amblyomma maculatum; assembly: GCF_055883805.1. Lineage (NCBI taxonomy): Eukaryota > Metazoa > Arthropoda > Arachnida > Ixodida > Ixodidae > Amblyomma > Amblyomma maculatum. Next base: position 146,707,876 of record NC_139349.1, read on the forward strand.
CTGCCGGTAGACAGCGCGACCCTCCTGTAGCTTCGTGCGTGCAAACGTACGGGGCACAAAATGTGGGGTCAGAGGCGTTCTCTGTGCCAAGGGTCTAACCCAAGCAGAGGGCAAAATGCTTAATGTTGTTAGAGCGCAATCCATGCCTTTTGTTTTGTTTTTGAAATCTCACTGTCATCCGCGTTCGAAAGGGATGCGTCCAGGTTGGTACATTTAATATGGCTGGTCTGATTAGAGATGATTTGTTTATTTTTGGATTCTTGAGACCATGTATGTATGCTAGGTTACTCACTAGATAATGCTCTCACCGCACAGTGGCTGTGTGAAAACGTTTCAGCCACTGTGCGGTAGGGGGTCAGTTATGGCTGCCGGTGGACTGAGCGACTCTCTTGTAGCTTCCTGCGCGCAAACGTACGGGGCACAAAAGGTGGGGTCAGAGGCGCTTTCTGTGCCAAGGGTCAAACCGAAGCAGAAGGCAAAATGCCTAACGTTGTTAGAGCGCAACCCATTCCTTTTGTTTTGTTTTTGAAATCTCACTGTCATCCGCGTTCGAAAAGGATGCGTCCAGGTTGGTACATTTAATATGGCTGGTCTGATTAGAGATGTTTTGTTTATTTTTGGAATCTTGAGACCATGTATGTATATTATGTCCCTCACAAGATAATGCCCTCACCGCACACTGGCTGTGTTGAAACGTATCAGCCACTGTGCGGTAGGTGGCCAGTTGTGGCTGCCGGTGGACTGCGCGACTCTCTTGTAGCTTCCTGGGTGCGAACGTACGGGGCACAAAAGATGTTGTCAGAGGCGCTCTCTGTGCCAAGAGTCTAACTCAAGCAGAGGGCAAAATGTACGAAGATGTTCCAGCGGAATCCAGGCCTTCTTTTGTTTTTGAAATCACAATGTCATCCACGTCTGAAAAGGATGCTCAGAAGTTAATACATCTAATATGGCTGGTTTGATTAGAGATGCTTTGTTTATTTGTGCAATCTTGAGACCATGTATGTATATTAGGTCCCTCACTAGATAATGCTCTCACCGCGCAGTGGCTGTGTGGAAACGTGTCAGCCACTGTGCGGTAGGTGGTCAGTTATGGCTGCCGGTGGACTGCGCGACCCTCCTGTAGCTTCGTGCGTGCAAACGTACGGGGCACAAAAGGTGGGGTCAGAGGTGTTCTCTGTGCCAAGGATCTAACCCAAGCAGAGGGCAAAATGCTTAATGTTGTTAGAGCGCAATCCATGCCTTTTGTTTTGTTTTTGAAATCTCACTGTCATCCGCGTTCGAAAAGGATGCGTCCAGGTTGGTACATTAAATATGGCTGGTCTGATTAGAGATGATTTGTTTATTTTTGGAATCTTGAGACCATGTATGTATACTAGGTCCCTCACTAGATAATGCTCTTACCGCACAGTGGCTGTGTGAAAACGTTTCAGTCACTGCGCGGTAGGTGGTCAGTTATGGCTGCCGGTAGACTGCGCGACCCTCCTGTAGCTTCGTGCGTGCAAACGTACGGGGCACAAAATATGGGGTCAGAGGCGTTCTCTGTGCCAAGGGTATAACCCAAGCAGAGGGCAAAATGCTTAATGTTGTTAGAGCGCAATCCATGCCTTTTGTTTTGTTTTTGAAATCTCACTGTCATCCGCGTTCGAAAAGGATGCGTCCAGGTTGGTACACTTAATATGGCTGGTCTGATTAGAGATGTTTTGTTTATTTTTGGAATCTTGAGACCATGTATGTATATTATGTCCCTCACAATATAATGCCCTCACCGCACACTGGCTGTGTTGAAACGTATCAGCCACTGTGCGGTAGGTGGCCAGTTATGGCTGCCGGTGGACTGCGCGACTCTCTTGTTGCTTCCTGCGCGCAAACGTACGAGACACAAAGGTGGGGTCAGAGGCGTTTTCTGTGCCAAGGGTCAAACCGAAGCAGAGGGCAAAATGTACGAAGATGTTCCAGTGGAATCCAGGCCTTCTTTTGTTTTTGAAAGCACAATGTCATCCACGTCTGAAAAGGATGCTCAGAGGTTAGTACATCTAATATGGCTGGTTTGATTAGAGATGCTTTGTTTATTTGTGGAATCTTGAGACCATGTATGTATATTAGGTCCCTCACTAGGTAATGCTCTCACCGCGCAGTAGCTCTGTGGAAACGTGTCAGCCACTGTGCGGTAGGTGGTCAGTTATGGCTGCCGGTGGACTGCGCGACCCTCCTGTAGCTTCGTGCGTGCAAAGGTACGGTGCACAAAAGGTGGGGTCAGAGGTGTAATCTGTGTCAAGGGTCTAACCCAAGCAGAGGGCAAAATGCTTAAAGTTGTTAGAGCGCAATCCATGCCTTTTGGTTTGTTTTTGAAATCTCACTGTCATCCGCGTTCGAAAAGGATGCGTCCAGGTTGATACATTTAATATGGCTGGTCTGATTAGAGATGATTTGTTTATTTTTGGAATCTTGAGACCATGTATGTATACTAGGTCCCTCACTAGATAATGCTCTCACCGCACAGTGGCTGTGTGAAAACGTTTCAGACACTGTGCGGTAGGGGGTCAGTTATGGCTGCCGGTGGACTGCGCGACTCTCTTGTAGCTTCCTGGGTGCGAACGTACGGGGCACAAAAGGTGTTGTCAGAGGCGCTCTCTGTGCCAAGAGTCTAACTCAAGCAGGGGGCAAAATGTACGAAGATGTTCCAGCGGAATCCAGGCCTTCTTTTGTTTTTGAAACCACAATGTCATCCACGTCTGAAAAGGATGCTCAGAAGTTAGTACATCTAATATGGCTGGTTTGATTAGAGATGCTTTGTTTATTTGTGGAATCTTGAGACCATGTATGTATATTAGGTACCTCACAAGGTAATGCTCTCACCGCGCAGTAGCTCTGTGGAAACGTGTCAGCCACTGTGCGGTAGGTGGTCAGTTATGGCTGCCGGTGGACTGCGCGACCCTCCTGTAGCTTCGTGCGTGCAAACGTACGGGGCACAAAAGGTGGGGTCAGAGGTGTTCTCTGTGCCAAGGGTCTAACCCAGCAGAGGGCAAAATGCTTAATGTTGTTAGAGCGCAATCCATGCCTTTTGTTTTGTTTTTGAGATCTCACTGTCATCCGCGTTCGAAAAGGATGCGTCCAGGTTGGTACATTTAATATGGCTGGTCTGATTAGAGATGATTTGTTTATTTTTGGAATCTTGAGGCCATGTATGTATACTAGGTCCCTCACTAGATAATGCTCTCACCGCACAGTGGCTGTGTGAAAACGTATCAGACACTGTGCGGTAGGGGGTCAGTTATGGCTGCCGGTGGACTGCGCGAGCCCCTTGTAGCTTCCTGCGTGCAAACGTGCGGGGCAGAAAAGGCAGGGTCAGAGGCGCTCTCTGTGCCAAGGGTATAACTCAAGCAGAGGGCAAAATGCGCGATATTCCAGCGGAATCCAGGCCTCCTTTTGTTTTTGAAATCTCAATGTCATTCACGTCTGAAGAGGATGCTGAGAGGTTGGTACATTTAATATGGCTGGTCTGATTAGAGATGATTTGTTTATTTTTGGAATCTTGAAACCATGTATGTCTACTAGGTCCCTCACTAGATAATGCTCTCACCGCACAGTGGCTGTGTGAAAACGTTTCAGACACTGCGCGGTAGGTGGTCAGTTATGGCTGCCGGTAGACAGCGCGACCCTCCTGTAGCTTCGTGCGTGCAAACGTACGGGGCACAAAATGTGGGGTCAGAGGCGCTTTCTGTGCCAAGGGTCAAACCGAAGCAGAAGGCAAAATGCCTAACGTTGTTAGAGCGCAATCCATTCCTTTTGTTTTGTTTTTGAAATCTCACTGTCATCCGCGTTCGAAAAGGATGCGTCCAGGTTGGTACATTTAATATGGCTGGTCTGATTAGAGATGTTTTGTTTTATTTTGGAATCTTGAGACCATGTATGTATATTATGTCCCTCACAAGATAATGCCCTCACCGCACACTGGCTGTGTTGAAACGTATCAGCCACTGTGCGGTAGGTGGCCAGTTATGGCTGCCGGTGGACTGCGCGACTCTCTTGTAGCTTCCTGCGCGCAAACGTACGGGGCACAAAAGGTGGGGTCAGAGGCGCTTTCTGTGCCAAGGGTCAAACCGAAGCAGAAGGCAAAATGCCTAACCTTGTTAGAGCGCAATCCATTCCTTTTGTTTTGTTTTTGAAATCTCACTGTCATCCGCGTTCGAAAGGGATGCGTCCAGGTTGGTACATTTAATATGGCTGGTCTGATTAGAGATGATTTGTTTATTTTTGGAATCTTGAGACCATGTATGTATACTAGGTTACTCACTAGATAATGCTCTCACCGCACAGTGGCTGTGTGAAAACGTTTCAGCCACTGTGCGGTAGGGGGTCAGTTATGGCTGCCGGTGGACTGCGCGACTCTCTTGTAGCTTCCTGCGCGCAAACGTGCGGGGCACAAAAGGTGCGGTCAGAGGCGCTTTCTGTGCCAAGGGTATAACTCAAGCAGAGGGCAAAATGCCTAACGTTGTTAGAGCGCAATCCATTCCTTTTGTTTTGTTTTTGAAATCTCACTGTCATCCGCGTTCGAAAAGGATGCTCAGAGGTTAGTACATCTAATATGGCTGGTTTGATTAGAGATGCTTTGTTTATTTCCGGAATCTTGAGACCATGTATGTATATTAGGTCCCTCACTAGATAATGCTCTCACCGCGCAGTGGCTGTGTGGAAACGTGTCAGCCACTGTGCGGTAGGTGGTCAGTTATGGCTGCCGGTGGACTGCGCGACCCTCCTGTAGCTTCGTGCATGCAAACGTACGGGGCACAAAAGGTGGGGTCAGAGGTGTTCTCTGTGACAAGGGTCTAACCCAAGCAGAGGGCAAAATGCTTAACGTTGTTAGAGCGCAATCCATGCCTTTTGTTTTGTTTTTGAAATCTCACTGTCATCCGCGTTCGAAAAGGATGCGTCCAGGTTGGTACATTTAATATGGCTGGTCTGATTAGAGATGATTTGTTTATTTTTGGAATCTTGAGACCATGTATGTATACTAGGTCCCTCACTAGATAATGCTCTCACCACACAGTGGCTGTGTGAAAACGTTTCAGACACTGTGCGGTAGGGGGTCAGTTATGGCTGCCGATGGACTGCGCGACCCCCTTGTAGCTTCCTGCGTGCAAACGTGCGGGGCACAAAAGGCAGGGTCAGAGGCGCTCTCTGTGCCAAGGTATAACTCAAGCAGAGGGCAAAATGCACAAAGATGTTCCAGCGGAATCCAGGCCTTCTTTTGTTTTTGAAATCTCAATGTCATCCCAGGTATGAAAAGGATGCTGAGAGGTTAGTACATTTAATATGGCTGGCTTAATTAGAGATGCTTTGTTTATTCGTGGAATCTTGAGAACATGCATGTATATTAGGTCCTTCACTAGATAATGCTCTCACCGCACAGTGGCTGTGTGGAAACGTGTCAGGCACTGTGCGGTAGGTGGTCAGTTATGGCTGCCGGTGGACTGCGCGACCCTCGTGCAGCTTCCTGCGTGCAAACGTACGGGGCACAAAAGGTGGGGTCAGCGGCGTTCTCTGTGACAAGGGTCTAACCCAAGCAGAGGGCAAAATGCTTCACATTGTTCGAGCGCAATCCATGCCATTTGTTTGTTTTTGAAATCTCACTGTCATCCGCGTTCGAAAAGGATGCGTCCAGGTTGGTACATTTAATATGGCTGGTCTGATTAGAGATGTTTTGTTTATTTTTGGAATCTTGAGACCATGTATGTATACTAGGTCACTCACTAGATAATGCTCTCACCGCACATTGGCTGTGCGAAAACGTTTCAGCCACTGTGCGGTAGGTGGCCAGTTATGGCTGCCGGTGGACTACGCGACTCTCTTGTAGCTTCCTGGGTGCAAACGTACGGGGCACAAAAGGTGGTGTCAGAGGCGCTCTCTGTGCCAAGAGTCTAACTCAAGCAGAGGGCAAAATGTACGAAGATGTTCCAGCGGAATCCAGGCCTTCTTTTGTTTTTGAAATCACAATGTCATCCACGTCTGAAAAGGATGCTCAGAGGTTAGTACATCTAATATGGCTGGTTTGGTTAGAGATGCTTTGTTTATTTGTGGAATCTTGAGACCATGTATGTATATTAGGTCCCTCACTAGATAATGCTCTCACCGCCCAGTGGCTCTGTGGAAACGTGTCAGCCACTGTGCGGTAGGTGGTCAGTTATGGGTGCCGGTGGACTGCGCGACCCTCCTGTAGCTTCGTGCGTGCAAACGTACGGGGCACAAAAGGTGGGGTCAGAGGTGTTCTCTGTGCCAAGGGTCTAACCCAAGCAGAGGGCAAAATGCTTAACATTGTTAGAGCGCAATCCATGCCTTTTGTTTTGTTTTTGAAATCTCACTGTCATCCGCGTTCGAAAAGGATGCGTCCAGGTTGGTACATTAAATATGGCTGGTCTGATTAGAGATGATTTGTTTATTTTTGGAATCTTGAGACCATGTATGTATACTAGGTCCCTCACTAGATAATGCTCTCACCGCCCAGTGGCTCTGTGGAAACGTGTCAGCCACTGTGCGGTAGGTGGTCAGTTATGGCTGCCGGTGGACTGCGCGACCCTCCTGTAGCTTCGTGCGTGCAAACGTACGGGGCACAAAAGGTGGGGTCAGAGGTGTTCTCTGTGCCAAGGGTCTAACCCAAGCAGAGGGCAAAATGCTTAATGTTGTTAGAGCGCAATCCATGCCTTTTGTTTTGTTTTTGAAATCTCACTGTCATCCGCGTTCGAAAAGGATGCGTCCAGGTTGGTACATTTCATATGGCTGGTCTGATTAGAGATGTTTTGTTTATTTTTGGAATCTTGAGACCATGTATGTATATTATGTCCCTCACAATATAGTGCCCTCACCGCACACTGGCTGCGTTGAAACGTATCAGCCACTGTGCGGTAGGTGGCCAGTTATGGCTGCCGGTGGACTGCGCGATTCTCATGTTGCTTCCTGCGCGCAAACGTACGAGGCACAAAGGTGGGGTCAGAGGCGCTTTCTGTGCCAAGGGTCAAACCGAAGCAGAGGGCAAAATGCTTAATGTTGTTAGAGCGCAATCCATGCCTTTTGTTTTGTTTTTGAAATCTCACTGTCATTCGCGTTCGAAAAGGATGCGTCCAGGTTGGCACATTTAATATGGCTGGTCTGATTAGAGATGCTTTGCTTATTTTTGGAATCTTGAGACCATGTATGTATATTATGTCCCTCACAATATAATGCCCTCACCGCACACTGGCTGTGTTGAAACGTATCAGCCACTGTGCGGTAGGTGGCCAGTTATGGCTGCCGGTGGACTGCGCGACTCTCTTGTTGCTTCCTGGGTGCAAACGTACGGGGTTCAAAAGGTGGTGTCAGAGGCGCTCGCTGTGCCAAGAGTCTAACTCAAGCAGAGGGCAAAATGTACGAAGATGTTCCAGCGGAATCCAGGCCTTCTTTTGTTTTTGAAAGCACAATGTCATCCACGTCTGAAAAGAATGCTCAGAGGTTAGTACATCTAATATGGCTGGTCTGATTAGAGATGCTTTGTTTAGTTGCGGAATCTTGAGACCATGTATGTATATTAGGTCCCTCACTAGATAATGCTCTCACCGCACAGTGGCTGTGTGGAAACGTGTCAGCCACTGTGCGGTAGGTGGTCAGTTATGGCTGCCGGTGGACTGCGCGACTCTCTTGTAGCTTCCTGCGTGCAAACGTACGGGGCACAAAAGGTGGGGTCAGAGGCGCTCTCTGTGCAAAGGGTCTAACCCAAGCAGAGGGCAAAATGCTTAAAGTTGTTAGAGCGCAATCCATGCCTTTTGTTTTGTTTTTGAAATGTCACTGTCATCCGCGTTCGAAAAGGATGCGCTCAGGTTGGTACATTTAATATGGCTGGTCTGATTATAGATGCTTTGTTTATTTTTGGAATCTTGAGACCATGTATGTATACTTGGTTCCTTACTAGATAATGCTCTCACCGCACAGTGGCTGTGCGAAAACATATCAGTCACTGTGCGGTAGGTGGTCAGTTATGGCTGCCGGTGGACTTCGCGGTGGAATCCAGGCCTTCTTTTGTTTTTGAAATCTCAATGTCATCCCAGGTCTGAAAAGGATGCTGAGAGGTTAGTACATTTAATATGGCTGGCTTAATTAGAGATGCTTTGTTTATTCGTGGAATCTTGAGAACATGTATGTATATTAGGTCCTTCACTATATAATGCTCTCACCGCACAGTGGCTGTGTGGAAACGTGTCAGCCACTGTGCGGTAGGTGGTCAGTTATGGCTGCCGGTGGACTGCGCGACCCCCCTGTAGCTTCGTGCGTGCAAACGTACGGGGCACAAAAGGTGGGGTCAGCGGCGTTCTCTGTGCCAAGGGTCTAACCCAAGCAGAGGGCAAAATGCTTAATGTTGTTAGAGCGCAATCCATGCCTTTTGTTTTGTTTTTGAAATCTCACTGTCATCCGCGTTCGGAAAGGTGCGTCCAGGTTGGCACATTTAATATGGCTGGTCTGATTAGAGATGATTTGTTTATTTTTGGAATCTTGAGACCATGTATGTATACTAGGTCACTCACTAGATAATGCTCTCACCGCACAGTGGCTGTGTGAAAACGTTTCAGACACTGTGCGTAGGGGGTCAGTTATGGCTGCCGGTGGACTGCGCGACTCTCTTGTAGCTTCCTGGGTGCAAACGTACGGGGCACAAAAGGCGGGGTCAGAGGCGCTCTCTGTGCCAAGCATCTAACTCAAGCAGAGGGCAAAATGCACGAAGATGTTCCAGCGGAATCCAGGCCTTCTTTTGTTTTTGAAATCACAATGTCATCCACGTCTGAAAAGGATGCTCAGAGGTTAGTACATCTAATATGGCTGGTTTGATTAGAGATGCTTTGTTTATTTGTGGAATCTTGAGACCATGTATGTATATTACGTCCCTCACTAGATAATGCTCTCACCGCACAGTGGCTGTGTGGAAACGTGTCAGTCACTGTGCGGTAGGTGGTCAGTTGTGGCTGCCGGTGGACTGCGCGACTGTCTTGTAGCTTCCTGCGTGCAAACGTACGGGGCACAAGATTTGGGGTCAGAGCCGCTCTCTGTGCAAAGGGTCTAACCCAAGCAGAGGGCAAAATGCCTAAAGTTGTTAGAGTGCAATCAATACCTTTTGTTTTTGAAATCTCACTCTCATCCGCGTTCGAAAAGGATGCATCCAGGTTGGTACAGTTAATATGGCTGGTCTGATTATAGATGCTTTGTTTATTTTTGGAATCTTGAGACCATGTATGTATACTAGGTCACTCACTAGATAATGCTCTCACCGCAATGTGGCTGTCTGAAAACGTTTCAGCCACTTTGCGGAAGGGGGTCAGTTATGGCTGCCGGTGGACTGCGCGACCCTCTTGTAGCTTCCTGCGTGCAAACGTACGGGGCACAAAAGGAAGGGTCAGAGGCGCTCTCTGTGCCAAGGTCTAACTCAAGCAGAGGGCAAAATGCCTAAAGTTGTTAGAGTGCAATCAATACCTTTTGTTTTTGAAATCTCACTCTCATCCGCGTTCGAAAAGGATGCATCCAGGTTGGTACAGTTAATATGGCTGGTCTGATTATAGATGCTTTGTTTATTTTTGGAATCTTGAGACCATGTATGTATACTAGGTCACTCACTAGATAATGCTCTCACCGCAATGTGGCTGTCTGAAAACGTTTCAGCCACTTTGCGGAAGGGGGTCAGTTATGGCTGCCGGTGGACTGCGCGACCCTCTTGTAGCTTCCTGCGTGCAAACGTACGGGGCACAAAAGGTGGGGTCAGAGGTGTTCTCTGTGCCAAGGGTCTAACCCAAGCAGAGGGCAAAATGCTTAATGTTGTTAGAGCGCAATCCATGCCTTTTGTTTTGTTTTTGAAATCTCACTGTCATCCGCGTTCGAAAAGGATGCGTCCAGGTTGGTACATTTAATATGGCTGGTCTGATTAGAGATGATTTGTTTATTTTTGGAATCTTGAGACAATGTATGTATACTAGATCCCTCACTAGATAATGCTCTCACCGCACAGTGGCTGTGTGAAAACGTTTCAGCCACTGCGCGGTAGGTGGTCAGTTATGGCTGCCGGTAGACTGCGCGACCCTCCTGTAGCTTCGTGCGTGCAAACGTACGGGGCACAAAATATGGGGTCAGAGGCGTTCTCTGTGCCAAGGGTATAACCCAAGCAGAGGGCAAAATGCTTAATGTTGTTAGAGCGCAACCCATGCCTTTTGTTTTGTTTTTGAAATCTCACTGTCATCCGCGTTCGAAAAGGATGCGTCCAGGTTGGTACATTTAATATGGCTGGTCTGATTAGAGATGTTTTGTTTATTTTTGGAATCTTGAGACCATGTATGTATATTATGTCCCTCACAATATAATACCCTCACCGCACACTGGCTGTGTTGAAACGTATCAGCCACTGTGCGGTAGGTGGCCAGTTATGGCTGCCGGTGGACTGCGCGACTCTCTTGTTGCTTCCTGCGCGCAAACGTACGAGGCACAAAGGTGGGGTCAGAGGCGCTTTCTGTGCCAAGGGTAAAACCGAAGCAGAGGGCAAAATGTACGAAGATGTTCCAGTGGAATCCAGGCCTTCTTTTGTTTTTGAAAGCACAATGTCATCCACGTCTGAAAAGGATGCTCAGAGGTTAGTACATCTAATATGGCTGGTTTGATTAGAGATGCTTTGTTTATTTGTGGAATCTTGAGACCATGTATGTATATTAGGTCCCTCACTAGGTAATGCTCTCACCGCGCAGTAGCTCTGTGGAAACGTGTCAGCCACTGTGCGGTAGGTGGTCAGTTATGGCTGCCGGTGGACTGCGCGACCCTCCTGTAGCTTCGTGCGTGCAAAGGTACGGTGCACAAAAGGTGGGGTCAGAGGTGTTCTCTGTGCCAAGGGTCTAACCCAAGCAGAGGGCAAAATGCTTAAAGTTGTTAGAGCGCAATCCATGCCTTTTGGTTTGTTTTTGAAATCTCACTGTCATCCGCGTTCGAAAAGGATGCGTCCAGGTTGATACATTTAATATGGCTGGTCTGATTAGAGATGATTTGTTTATTTTTGGAATCTTGAGACCATGTATGTATACTAGGTCCCTCACTAGATAATGCTCTCACCGCACAGTGGCTGTGTGAAAACGTTTCAGACACTGTGCGGTAGGGGGTCAGTTATGGCTGCCGGTGGACTGCGCGAATCTCTTGTAGCTTCCTGGGTGCGAACGTACGGGGCACAAAAGGTGGTGTCAGAGGCGCTCTCTGTGCCAAGAGTCTAACTCAAGCAGAGGGCAAAATGTACGAAGATGTTCAAGCGGAATCCAGGCCTTCATTTGTTTTTGAAATCACAATGTCATCCACATCTGAAAAGGATGCTCAGAGGTTAGTACATCTAATATGGCTGGTTTGATTAGAGATGCTTTGTTTATTTGTGCAATCTTGAGACCATGTATGTATATTAGGTCCCTCACTAGATAATGCTATCACCGCGCAGTGGCTGTGTGGAAACGTGTCAGCCACTGTGCGGTAGGTGGTCAGTTATGGCTGCCGGTGGACTGCGCGAGCCTCCTGTAGCTTCGTGCGTGCAAACGTACGGGGCACAAAAGGTGGGGTCAGAGGTGTTCTCTGTGCCAAGGATCTAACCCAAGCGGAGGGCAAAATGCTTAATGTTGTTAGAGCGCAATCCATGCCTTTTGTTTTGTTTTTGAAATCTCACTGTCATCCGCGTTCGAAAAGGATGCGTCCAGGTTGGTACATTAAATATGGCTGGTCTGATTAGAGATGATTTGTTTATTTTTGGAATCTTGAGACCATGTATGTATATTATGCCCCTCACAATATAATGCCCTCACCGCACACTGGCTGTGTTGAAACGTATCAGCCACTGTGCGGTAGGTGGCCAGTTATGGCTGCCGGTGGACTGCGCGACTCTCTTGTTACTTCCTGCGCGCAAACGTACGAGGCACAAAGGTGAGGTCAGAGGCGCTTTCTGTGCCAAGGGTCTAACCGAAGCAGAGGTCAAAATGTACGAAGATGTTCCAGTGGAATCCAGGCCTTCTTTTGTTTTTGAAAGCACAATGTCATCCACGTCTGAAAAGGATGCTCAGAGGTTAGTACATCTAATATGGCTGGTTTGATTAGAGATGCTTTGTTTATTTGTGGAATCTTGAGACCATGTATGTATATTAGGTCCCTCACTAGGTAATGCTCTCACCGCGCAGTACCTCTGTGGAAACGTGTCAGCCACTGTGCGGTAGGTGGTCAGTTATGGCTGCCGGTGGACTGCGCGACCCTCCTGTAGCTTCGTGCGTGCAAAGGTACGGGGCACAAAAGGTGGGGTCAGAGGTGTTCTCAGTGCCAAGGGTCGAACCCAAGCAGAGGGCAAAATGCTTAATGTTGTTAGAGCGCAATCCATGCCTTTTGTTTTGTTTTTGAAATCTCACTGTCATCCGCGTTCGAAAAGGATGCGTCCAGGTTGGTACATTTAATATGGCTGGTCTGATTAGAGATGATTTGTTTATTTTTGGAATCTTGAGACAATGTATGTATACTAGATCCCTCACTAGATTATGCTCTCACCGCACAGTGGCGGTGTGAAAACGTTTCAGACACTGTGCGGTAGGGGGTCAGTTATGGCTGCCGGTGGACTGCGCGAGCCCCTTGTAGCTTCCTGCGTGCAAACGTGCGGGGCACAAAAGGCAGGGTCAGAGGCGCTCTCTGTGCCAAGGGTATAACTCAAGCAGAGGGCAAAATGCACAACGATATTCCTGCGGAATCCAGGCCTCCTTTTGTTTTTGAAATATCAATGTCATTCACGTCTAAAAAGGATGCTGAGAGGTTGGTACATTTAATATGGCTGGTCTGATTAGAGATGATTTGTTTATTTTTGGAATCTTGAAACCATGTATGTCTACTAGGTCCCTCACTAGATAATGCTCTCACCGCACAGTGGCTGTGTGAAAACGTTTCAGACACTGCGCGGTAGGGGGTCAGTTATGGCTGCCGGTAGACAGCGCGACCCTCCTGTAGCTTCGTGCGTGCAAACGTACGGGGCACAAAATGTGGGGTCAGAGGCGTTCTCTGTGCCAAGGGTCTAACCCAAGCAGAGGGCAAAATGCTTAATGTTGTTAGAGCGCAATCCATGCCTTTTGTTTTGTTTTTGAAATCTCACTGTCATCCGCGTTCGAAAGGGATGCGTCCAGGTTGGTACATTTAATATGGCTGGTCTGATTAGAGATGATTTGTTTATTTTTGGAATCTTGAGACCATGTATGTATGCTAGGTTACTCACTAGATAATGCTCTCACCGCACAGTGGCTGTGTGAAAACGTTTCAGCCACTGTGCTGTAGGGGGTCAGTTATGGCTGCCGGTGGACTGCGCGACTCTCTTGTAGCTTCCTGCGCGCAAACGTACGGGGCACAAAAGGTGGGGTCAGAGGCGCTTTCTGTGCCAAGGGTCAAACCGAAGCAGAAGGCAAAATGCCTAACGTTGTTAGAGCGCAACCCATTCCTTTTGTTTTGTTTTTGAAATCTCACTGTCATCCGCGTTCGAAAAGGATGCGTCCAGGTTGGTACATTTAATATGGCTGGTCTGATTAGAGATGTTTTGTTTATTTTTGGAATCTTGAGACCATGTATGTATATTATGTCCCTCACAAGATAATGCCCTCACCGCACACTGGCTGTGTTGAAACGTATCAGCCACTGTGCGGTAGGTGGCCAGTTGTGGCTGCCGGTGGACTGCGCGACTCTCTTGTAGCTTCCTGGGTGCGAACGTACGGGGCACAAAAGATGTTGTCAGAGGCGCTCTCTGTGCCAAGAGTCTAACTCAAGCAGAGGGCAAAATGTACGAAGATGTTCCAGCGGAATCCAGGCCTTCTTTTGTTTTTGAAATCACAATGTCATCCACGTCTGAAAAGGATGCTCAGAAGTTAATACATCTAATATGGCTGGTTTGATTAGAGATGCTTTGTTTATTTGTGCAATCTTGAGACCATGTATGTATATTAGGTCCCTCACTAGATAATGCTCTCACCGCGCAGTGGCTGTGTGGAAACGTGTCAGCCACTGTGCGGTAGGTGGTCAGTTATGGCTGCCGGTGGACTGCGCGACCCTCCTGTAGCTTCGTGCGTGCAAACGTACGGGGCACAAAAGGCGGGGTCAGAGGTGTTCTCTGTGCCAAGGATCTAACCCAAGCAGAGGGCAAAATGCTTAATGTTGTTAGAGCGCAATCCATGCCTTTTGTATTGTTTTTGAAATCTCACTGTCATCCGCGTTCGAAAAGGATGCGTCCAGGTTGGTACATTAAATATGGCTGGTCTGATTAGAGATGATTTGTTTATTTTTGGAATCTTGAGACCATGTATGTATACTAGGTCCCTCACTAGATAATGCTCTTACCGCACAGTGGCTGTGTGAAAACGTTTCAGTCACTGCGCGGTAGGTGGTCAGTTATGGCTGCCGGTAGACTGCGCGACCCTCCTGTAGCTTCGTGCGTGCAAACGTACGGGGCACAAAATATGGGGTCAGAGGCGTTCTCTGTGCCAAGGGTATAACCCAAGCAGAGGGCAAAATGCTTAATGTTGTTAGAGCGCAATCCATGCCTTTTGTTTTGTTTTTGAAATCTCACTGTCATCCGCGTTCGAAAAGGATGCGTCCAGGTTGGTACACTTAATATGGCTGGTCTGATTAGAGATGTTTTGTTTATTTTTGGAATCTTGAGACCATGTATGTATATTATGTCCCTCACAATATAATGCCCTCACCGCACACTGGCTGTGTTGAAACGTATCAGCCACTGTGCGGTAGGTGGCCAGTTATGGCTGCCGGTGGACTGCGCGACTCTCTTGTTGCTTCCTGCGCGCAAACGTACGAGACACAAAGGTGGGGTCAGAGGCGTTTTCTGTGCCAAGGGTCAAACCGAAGCAGAGGGCAAAATGTACGAAGATGTTCCAGTGGAATCCAGGCCTTCTTTTGTTTTTGAAAGCACAATGTCATCCACGTCTGAAAAGGATGCTCAGAGGTTAGTACATCTAATATGGCTGGTTTGATTAGAGATGCTTTGTTTATTTGTGGAATCTTGAGACCATGTATGTATATTAGGTCCCTCACTAGGTAATGCTCTCACCGCGCAGTAGCTCTGTGGAAACGTGTCAGCCACTGTGCGGTAGGTGGTCAGTTATGGCTGCCGGTGGACTGCGCGACCCTCCTGTAGCTTCGTGCGTGCAAAGGTACGGTGCACAAAAGGTGGGGTCAGAGGTGTAATCTGTGCCAAGGGTCTAACCCAAGCAGAGGGCAAAATGCTTAAAGTTGTTAGAGCGCAATCCATGCCTTTTGGTTTGTTTTTGAAATCTCACTGTCATCCGCGTTCGAAAAGGATGCGTCCAGGTTGATACATTTAATATGGCTGGTCTGATTAGAGATGATTTGTTTATTTTTGGAATCTTGAGACCATGTATGTATACTAGGTCCCTCACTAGATAATGCTCTCACCGCACAGTGGCTGTGTGAAAACGTTTCAGACACTGTGCGGTAGGGGGTCAGTTATGGCTGCCGGTGGACTGCGCGACTCTCTTGTAGCTTCCTGGGTGCGAACGTACGGGGCACAAAAGGTGTTGTCAGAGGCGCTCTCTGTGCCAAGAGTCTAACTCAAGCAGGGGGCAAAATGTACGAAGATGTTCCAGCGGAATCCAGGCCTTCTTTTGTTTTTGAAACCACAATGTCATCCACGTCTGAAAAGGATGCTCAGAAGTTAGTACATCTAATATGGCTGGTTTGATTAGAGATGCTTTGTTTATTTGTGGAATCTTGAGACCATGTATGTATATTAGGTACCTCACAAGGTAATGCTCTCACCGCGCAGTAGCTCTGTGGAAACGTGTCAGCCACTGTGCGGTAGGTGGTCAGTTATGGCTGCCGGTGGACTGCGCGACCCTCCTGTAGCTTCGTGCGTGCAAACGTACGGGGCACAAAAGGTGGGGTCAGAGGTGTTCTCTGTGCCAAGGGTCTAACCCAGCAGAGGGCAAAATGCTTAATGTTGTTAGAGCGCAATCCATGCCTTTTGTTTTGTTTTTGAGATCTCACTGTCATCCGCGTTCGAAAAGGATGCGTCCAGGTTGGTACATTTAATATGGCTGGTCTGATTAGACATGATTTGTTTATTTTTGGAATCTTGAGGCCATGTATGTATACTAGGTCCCTCACTAGATAATGCTCTCACCGCACAGTGGCTGTGTGAAAACGTATCAGACACTGTGCGGTAGGGGGTCAGTTATGGCTGCCGGTGGACTGCGCGAGCCCCTTGTAGCTTCCTGCGTGCAAACGTGCGGGGCAGAAAAGGCAGGGTCAGAGGCGCTCTCTGTGCCAAGGGTATAACTCAAGCAGAGGGCAAAATGCGCGATATTCCAGCGGAATCCAGGCCTCCTTTTGTTTTTGAAATCTCAATGTCATTCACGTCTGAAGAGGATGCTGAGAGGTTGGTACATTTAATATGGCTGGTCTGATTAGAGATGATTTGTTTATTTTTGGAATCTTGAAACCATGTATGTCTACTAGGTCCCTCACTAGATAATGCTCTCACCGCACAGTGGCTGTGTGAAAACGTTTCAGACACTGCGCGGTAGGTGGTCAGTTATGGCTGCCGGTAGACAGCGCGACCCTCCTGTAGCTTCGTGCGTGCAAACGTACGGGGCACAAAATGTGGGGTCAGAGGCGCTTTCTGTGCCAAGGGTCAAACCGAAGCAGAAGGCAAAATGCCTAACGTTGTTAGAGCGCAATCCATTCCTTTTGTTTTGTTTTTGAAATCTCACTGTCATCCGCGTTCGAAAAGGATGCGTCCAGGTTGGTACATTTAATATGGCTGGTCTGATTAGAGATGTTTTGTTTTATTTTGGAATCTTGAGACCATGTATGTATATTATGTCCCTCACAAGATAATGCCCTCACCGCACACTGGCTGTGTTGAAACGTATCAGCCACTGTGCGGTAGGTGGCCAGTTATGGCTGCCGGTGGACTGCGCGACTCTCTTGTAGCTTCCTGCGCGCAAACGTACGGGGCACAAAAGGTGGGGTCAGAGGCGCTTTCTGTGCCAAGGGTCAAACCGAAGCAGAAGGCAAAATGCCTAACCTTGTTAGAGCGCAATCCATTCCTTTTGTTTTGTTTTTGAAATCTCACTGTCATCCGCGTTCGAAAGGGATGCGTCCAGGTTGGTACATTTAATATGGCTGGTCTGATTAGAGATGATTTGTTTATTTTTGGAATCTTGAGACCATGTATGTATACTAGGTTACTCACTAGATAATGCTCTCACCGCACAGTGGCTGTGTGAAAACGTTTCAGCCACTGTGCGGTAGGGGGTCAGTTATGGCTGCCGGTGGACTGCGCGACTCTCTTGTAGCTTCCTGCGCGCAAACGTGCGGGGCACAAAAGGTGCGGTCAGAGGCGCTTTCTGTGCCAAGGGTATAACTCAAGCAGAGGGCAAAATGCCTAACGTTGTTAGAGCGCAATCCATTCCTTTTGTTTTGTTTTTGAAATCTCACTGTCATCCGCGTTCGAAAGGGATGCGTCCAGGTTGGTACATTTAATATGGCTGGTCTGATTAGAGATGATTTGTTTATTTTTGGAATCTTGAGACCATGTATGTATATTATGTCCCTCACAAGATAATGCCCTCACCGCACACTGGCTGTGTTGAAACGTATCAGCCACTGTGCGGTAGGTGGCCAGTTATGGCTGCCGGTGGACTGCGCGACTCTCTTGTAGCTTCCTGGGTGCAAACGTACGGGGCACAAAAGGTGGTGTCAGAGGCGCTCTCTGTGCCAAGAGTCTAACTCAAGCAGAGGGCAAAATGTACGAAGATGTTCCAGCGGAATCCAGGCCTTCTTTTATTTTTGAAATCACAATGTCATCCACGTCTGAAAAGGATGCTCAGAGGTTAGTACATCTAATATGGCTGGTTTGATTAGAGATGCTTTGTTTATTTCCGGAATCTTGAGACCATGTATGTATATTAGGTCCCTCACTAGATAATGCTCTCACCGCGCAGTGGCTGTGTGGAAACGTGTCAGCCACTGTGCGGTAGGTGGTCAGTTATGGCTGCCGGTGGACTGCGCGACCCTCCTGTAGCTTCGTGCATGCAAACGTACGGGGCACAAAAGGTGGGGTCAGAGGTGTTCTCTGTGACAAGGGTCTAACCCAAGCAGAGGGCAAAATGCTTAACGTTGTTAGAGCGCAATCCATGCCTTTTGTTTTGTTTTTGAAATCTCACTGTCATCCGCGTTCGAAAAGGATGCGTCCAGGTTGGTACATTTAATATGGCTGGTCTGATTAGAGATGATTTGTTTATTTTTGGAATCTTGAGACCATGTATGTATACTAGGTCCCTCACTAGATAATGCTCTCACCACACAGTGGCTGTGTGAAAACGTTTCAGACACTGTGCGGTAGGGGGTCAGTTATGGCTGCCGATGGACTGCGCGACCCCCTTGTAGCTTCCTGCGTGCAAACGTGCGGGGCACAAAAGGCAGGGTCAGAGGCGCTCTCTGTGCCAAGGTATAACTCAAGCAGAGGGCAAAATGCACAAAGATGTTCCAGCGGAATCCAGGCCTTCTTTTGTTTTTGAAATCTCAATGTCATCCCAGGTATGAAAAGGATGCTGAGAGGTTAGTACATTTAATATGGCTGGCTTAATTAGAGATGCTTTGTTTATTCGTGGAATCTTGAGAACATGCATGTATATTAGGTCCTTCACTAGATAATGCTCTCACCGCACAGTGGCTGTGTGGAAACGTGTCAGGCACTGTGCGGTAGGTGGTCAGTTATGGCTGCCGGTGGACTGCGCGACCCTCGTGCAGCTTCCTGCGTGCAAACGTACGGGGCACAAAAGGTGGGGTCAGCGGCGTTCTCTGTGACAAGGGTCTAACCCAAGCAGAGGGCAAAATGCTTCACATTGTTCGAGCGCAATCCATGCCATTTGTTTGTTTTTGAAATCTCACTGTCATCCGCGTTCGAAAAGGATGCGTCCAGGTTGGTACATTTAATATGGCTGGTCTGATTAGAGATGTTTTGTTTATTTTTGGAATCTTGAGACCATGTATGTATACTAGGTCACTCACTAGATAATGCTCTCACCGCACATTGGCTGTGCGAAAACGTTTCAGCCACTGTGCGGTAGGTGGCCAGTTATGGCTGCCGGTGGACTACGCGACTCTCTTGTAGCTTCCTGGGTGCAAACGTACGGGGCACAAAAGGTGGTGTCAGAGGCGCTCTCTGTGCCAAGAGTCTAACTCAAGCAGAGGGCAAAATGTACGAAGATGTTCCAGCGGAATCCAGGCCTTCTTTTGTTTTTGAAATCACAATGTCATCCACGTCTGAAAAGGATGCTCAGAGGTTAGTACATCTAATATGGCTGGTTTGGTTAGAGATGCTTTGTTTATTTGTGGAATCTTGAGACCATGTATGTATATTAGGTCCCTCACTAGATAATGCTCTCACCGCCCAGTGGCTCTGTGGAAACGTGTCAGCCACTGTGCGGTAGGTGGTCAGTTATGGCTGCCGGTGGACTGCGCGACCCTCCTGTAGCTTCGTGCGTGCAAACGTACGGGGCACAAAAGGTGGGGTCAGAGGTGTTCTCTGTGCCAAGGGTCTAACCCAAGCAGAGGGCAAAATGCTTAACATTGTTAGAGCGCAATCCATGCCTTTTGTTTTGTTTTTGAAATCTCACTGTCATCCGCGTTCGAAAAGGATGCGTCCAGGTTGGTACATTAAATATGGCTGGTCTGATTAGAGATGATTTGTTTATTTTTGGAATCTTGAGACCATGTATGTATACTAGGTCCCTCACTAGATAATGCTCTCACCGCCCAGTGGCTCTGTGGAAACGTGTCAGCCACTGTGCGGTAGGTGGTCAGTTATGGCTGCCGGTGGACTGCGCGACCCTCCTGTAGCTTCGTGCGTGCAAACGTACGGGGCACAAAAGGTGGGGTCAGAGGTGTTCTCTGTGCCAAGGGTCTAACCCAAGCAGAGGGCAAAATGCTTAATGTTGTTAGAGCGCAATCCATGCCTTTTGTTTTGTTTTTGAAATCTCACTGTCATCCGCGTTCGAAAAGGATGCGTCCAGGTTGGTACATTTCATATGGCTGGTCTGATTAGAGATGTTTTGTTTATTTTTGGAATCTTGAGACCATGTATGTATATTATGTCCCTCACAATATAGTGCCCTCACCGCACACTGGCTGCGTTGAAACGTATCAGCCACTGTGCGGTAGGTGGCCAGTTATGGCTGCCGGTGGACTGCGCGATTCTCATGTTGCTTCCTGCGCGCAAACGTACGAGGCACAAAGGTGGGGTCAGAGGCGCTTTCTGTGCCAAGGGTCAAACCGAAGCAGAGGGCAAAATGCTTAATGTTGTTAGAGCGCAATCCATGCCTTTTGTTTTGTTTTTGAAATCTCACTGTCATTCGCGTTCGAAAAGGATGCGTCCAGGTTGGCACATTTAATATGGCTGGTCTGATTAGAGATGCTTTGCTTATTTTTGGAATCTTGAGACCATGTATGTATATTATGTCCCTCACAATATAATGCCCTCACCGCACACTGGCTGTGTTGAAACGTATCAGCCACTGTGCGGTAGGTGGCCAGTTATGGCTGCCGGTGGACTGCGCGACTCTCTTGTTGCTTCCTGGGTGCAAACGTACGGGGTTCAAAAGGTGGTGTCAGAGGCGCTCGCTGTGCCAAGAGTCTAACTCAAGCAGAGGGCAAAATGTACGAAGATGTTCCAGCGGAATCCAGGCCTTCTTTTGTTTTTGAAAGCACAATGTCATCCACGTCTGAAAAGAATGCTCAGAGGTTAGTACATCTAATATGGCTGGTCTGATTAGAGATGCTTTGTTTAGTTGCGGAATCTTGAGACCATGTATGTATATTAGGTCCCTCACTAGATAATGCTCTCACCGCACAGTGGCTGTGTGGAAACGTGTCAGCCACTGTGCGGTAGGTGGTCAGTTATGGCTGCCGGTGGACTGCGCGACTCTCTTGTAGCTTCCTGCGTGCAAACGTACGGGGCACAAAAGGTGGGGTCAGAGGCGCTCTCTGTGCAAAGGGTCTAACCCAAGCAGAGGGCAAAATGCTTAAAGTTGTTAGAGCGCAATCCATGCCTTTTGTTTTGTTTTTGAAATGTCACTGTCATCCGCGTTCGAAAAGGATGCGCTCAGGTTGGTACATTTAATATGGCTGGTCTGATTATAGATGCTTTGTTTATTTTTGGAATCTTGAGACCATGTATGTATACTTGGTTCCTTACTAGATAATGCTCTCACCGCACAGTGGCTGTGCGAAAACATATCAGTCACTGTGCGGTAGGTGGTCAGTTATGGCTGCCGGTGGACTTCGCGGTGGAATCCAGGCCTTCTTTTGTTTTTGAAATCTCAATGTCATCCCAGGTCTGAAAAGGATGCTGAGAGGTTAGTACATTTAATATGGCTGGCTTAATTAGAGATGCTTTGTTTATTCGTGGAATCTTGAGAACATGTATGTATATTAGGTCCTTCACTATATAATGCTCTCACCGCACAGTGGCTGTGTGGAAACGTGTCAGCCACTGTGCGGTAGGTGGTCAGTTATGGCTGCCGGTGGACTGCGCGACCCCCCTGTAGCTTCGTGCGTGCAAACGTACGGGGCACAAAAGGTGGGGTCAGCGGCGTTCTCTGTGCCAAGGGTCTAACCCAAGCAGAGGGCAAAATGCTTAATGTTGTTAGAGCGCAATCCATGCCTTTTGTTTTGTTTTTGAAATCTCACTGTCATCCGCGTTCGGAAAGGTGCGTCCAGGTTGGCACATTTAATATGGCTGGTCTGATTAGAGATGATTTGTTTATTTTTGGAATCTTGAGACCATGTATGTATACTAGGTCACTCACTAGATAATGCTCTCACCGCACAGTGGCTGTGTGAAAACGTTTCAGACACTGTGCGTAGGGGGTCAGTTATGGCTGCCGGTGGACTGCGCGACTCTCTTGTAGCTTCCTGGGTGCAAACGTACGGGGCACAAAAGGCGGGGTCAGAGGCGCTCTCTGTGCCAAGCATCTAACTCAAGCAGAGGGCAAAATGCACGAAGATGTTCCAGCGGAATCCAGGCCTTCTTTTGTTTTTGAAATCACAATGTCATCCACGTCTGAAAAGGATGCTCAGAGGTTAGTACATCTAATATGGCTGGTTTGATTAGAGATGCTTTGTTTATTTGTGGAATCTTGAGACCATGTATGTATATTACGTCCCTCACTAGATAATGCTCTCACCGCACAGTGGCTGTGTGGAAACGTGTCAGTCACTGTGCGGTAGGTGGTCAGTTGTGGCTGCCGGTGGACTGCGCGACTGTCTTGTAGCTTCCTGCGTGCAAACGTACGGGGCACAAGATTTGGGGTCAGAGCCGCTCTCTGTGCAAAGGGTCTAACCCAAGCAGAGGGCAAAATGCCTAAAGTTGTTAGAGTGCAATCAATACCTTTTGTTTTTGAAATCTCACTCTCATCCGCGTTCGAAAAGGATGCATCCAGGTTGGTACAGTTAATATGGCTGGTCTGATTATAGATGCTTTGTTTATTTTTGGAATCTTGAGACCATGTATGTATACTAGGTCACTCACTAGATAATGCTCTCACCGCAATGTGGCTGTCTGAAAACGTTTCAGCCACTTTGCGGAAGGGGGTCAGTTATGGCTGCCGGTGGACTGCGCGACCCTCTTGTAGCTTCCTGCGTGCAAACGTACGGGGCACAAAAGGAAGGGTCAGATGCGCTCTCTGTGCCAAGGTCTAACTCAAGCAGAGGGCAAAATGCACAAAGATGTTCCAGCGGAATCCAGGCCTTCTTTTTTTTTTGAAATCTCAATGTCATCCCACGTCTGAAAAGGATGCTGAGAGGTTAGTACATTTAATATGGCTGGTTTAATTAGAGATGCTTTGTTTATTCGTGGAATCTCGAGAACATGTATGTATATTAGGTCCTTCACTAGATAATGCTCTCACCGCACAGTGGCTGTGTGGAAACGTGTCAGCCACTGCGCGGTAGGTGGTCAGTTATGGCTGCCGGTGGACTGCGCGACCCTCCTGTAGCTTCCAGCGTGCAAACGCACGGGGCACAAAAGGTGGGGTCAGCGGCGTTCTCTGTGCCAAGCGTCTAACCCAAGCAGAGGGCAAAATGCTTCACGTTGTTCGAGCGCAATCCATGCCATTTGTTTGTTTTTGAAATCTCACTGTCATCCGCGTTCTAAAGGATGCGTCCAGGTTGGTACATTTAATATGGCTGGTCTGATTAGAGATGTTTTGTTTATTTTTGGAATCTTGAGACCATATATGTATACTAGGTCCCTCACTAGATAATGCTCTCACCGCACAGTGGCTGTGTGAAAACGTTTCAGCCACTGCGCAGTAGGTGGTCAGTTATGGCTGCCGGTAGACTGCGCGACCCTCCTGTAGCTTCGTGCGTGCGAACGTACGGGGCACAAAATGTGGGGTCAGAGGCGTTCTCTGTGCCAAGGGTCTAACCCAAGCACAGGGCAAAATGCTTAATGTTGTGAGAGCGCAATCCATGCCTTTTGTTTTGTTTTTGAAATCTCACTGTCATCCGCGTTCGAAAAGGATGCGTCCAGGTTGGTACATTTAATATGGCTGGTCTGATTAGAGATGATTTGTTTATTTTTGGAATCTTGAGACCATGTATGTATACTAGGTCCCTCACTAGATAATGCTCTCACCGCACAGTGGCTGTGTGAAAACGTTTCAGACACTGTGCTGTAGGGGGTCAGTTATGGCTGCCGGTGGACTGTGCGACTCTCTTGTAGCTTCCTGGGTGCAAACGTACGGGGCACAAAAGGTGGGGTCAGAGGCGCTCTCTGTGCCAAGCGTCTAACTCAAGCAGAGGGCAAAATGTACGAAGATGTTCCAGCGGAATCCAGGCCTCCTTTTGTTTTTGAAATCACAATGTCATCCACGTCTGAAAAGGATGCTCAGAGTTTAGTACATCTAATATGGCTGGTTTGATTAGAGATGCTTTGTTTATTTGTGCAATCTTGAGACCATGTATGTATATTAGGTACCTCACCAGATAATGCTCTCACCGCGCAGTGGCTGTGTGGAAACGTGTCAGCCACAGTGCGGTAGGTGGTCAGTTATGGCTGCCGGTGGACTGCGCGACCCTCCTGTAGCTTCGTGCGTGCAAACGTACGGGGCACAAAAGGCAGGGTCAGAGGCGCTCTCTGTGCGAAACGTCTAACTCAAGCAGAGGGCAAAATGCACGAAGATGTTCCAGCGGAATCCAGGCCTTCTTTTGCTTTTGAAATCACAATGTCATCCACGTCTGAAAAGGATGCTCAGAGGTTAGTACATCTAATATGGCTGGTTTGATTAGAGATGATTTGTTTATTTTTTGAATCTTGAGACCATGTATGTATACTAGATCACTCACTAGATAATGCTCTCACCGCAATGTGGCTGTCTGAAAACGTTTCAGCCACTGTGCGGAAGGGGGTCAGTTATGGCTGCCGGTGGACTGCGCGACCCTCTTGTAGCTTCCTGCGTGCAAACGTACGGGGCACAAAAGGAAGGGTCAGAGGCGCTCTCTGTGCTGTGCCAAGGTCTAACTCAAGCAGAGGGCAAAATGCACAAAGATGTTCCAGCGGAATCCAGGCCTTCTTTCGTTTTTGAAATCTCAATGTCATCCCAGGTCTGAAAAGGATGCTGAGAGGTTAGTACATTTAATATGGCTGGTTTAATTAGAGATCCTTTGTTTATACGTGGAATCTTGAGAACATGTATGTATATTAGGTCCTTCACTAGATAATGCTCTCACCGCAGAGTGGCTGTGTGGAAACGTGTCAGCCACTGTGCGGTAGGTGGTCAGTTATGGCTGCTGGTGGACTGCGCGACCCTCCTGTAGCTTCCTGCGTGCAAACGTACGGGGCACAAAAGGTGGGGTCAGCGGCGTTCTCTGTGCCAAGCGTCTAACTCAAGCAGAGGGCAAAATGTACGAAGATGTTCCAGCGGAATCCAGGCCTCCTTTTGTTTTTGAAATCACAATGTCATCCACGTCTGAAAAGGATGCTCAGAGTTTAGTACATCTAATATGGCTGGTTTGATTAGAGATGCTTTGTTTATTTGTGCAATCTTGAGACCATGTATGTATATTAGGTATCTCACCAGATAATGCTCTCACCGCGCAGTGGCTGTGTGGAAACGTGTCAGCCACAGCGCGGTAGGTGGTCAGTTATGGCTGCCGGTGGACTGCGCGACCCTCCTGTAGCTTCGTGCGTGCAAACGTACGGGGCACAAAAGGTGGGGTCAGAGGTGTTCTCTGTGCCAAGGGTCTAACCCAAGCAGAGAACAAAATGCTTAACGTTGTTAGAGCGCTATCCATGCCTTTTGTTTTGTTTTTGAAATCTCACTGTCATCCGCGTTCGAAAAGGATGCGTCCACGTTGGTACATTTAATATGGCTGGTCTGATTAGAGATGATTTGTTTATTTTTGGAATCTTGAGACCATGTATGTATACTAGGTCCCTCACTAGATAATGCTCTCACCGCACAGTGGCTGTGTGAAAACGTTTCAGCCACTGTGCGGAAGGGGGTCAGTTATGGCTGCCGGTGGACTGCGCGACCCTCTTGTAGCTTCCTGCGTGCGAACGTACGGGGCACAAAAGGTGGGGTCAGCGGCGTTCTCTGTGCCAAGGGTCTAACCCAAGCAGAGGGCAAAATGCTTCACGTTGTTCGAGCGCAATCCATGCCATTTGTTTGTTTTTGAAATCTCACTGTCATCCGCGTTCGAAAAAGATGCTCAGAGGTTAATACATCTAATATGGCTGGTTTGATTAGAGATGCTTTGTTTATTTGTTGAATCTTGAGACCATGTATGTATATTAGGTCCCTCACTAGATAATGCTCTCACCGCGCAGTGGCTGTGTGGAAACGTGTCAGCCACTGTGCGGTAGGTGGTCAGTTATGGCTGCCGGTGGACTGCGCGACCCTCCTGTAGCTTCGTGCGTGCAAACGTACGGGGCACAAAAAGTGGGGTCAGAGGT
This sequence comes from Amblyomma maculatum, assembly GCF_055883805.1. Classification (NCBI taxonomy): domain Eukaryota; kingdom Metazoa; phylum Arthropoda; class Arachnida; order Ixodida; family Ixodidae; genus Amblyomma; species Amblyomma maculatum. The sequence continues at coordinate 146,733,914 of NC_139349.1, forward strand.
GTTCTCTGTGCCAAGGGTCTAACCCAAGCAGAGGGCAAAATGCTTAACGTTGTTAGAGCGCAATCCATGCCTTTTGTTTTGTTTTTGAAATCTCTCTGTCATCCGCGTTCGAAAAGGATGCGTCCAGGTTGGTACATTTAATATGGCTGGTCTGATTAGAGATGATTTGTTTATTTTTGGAATCTTGAGACCATGTATGTATACTAGGTCCCTCACTAGATAATGCTCTCACCGCACAGTGGCTGTGTGAAAACGTTTCAGACACTGTGTGGTAATGGGTCAGTTATGGCTGCCGGTGGACTGCGCGACCCTCTTGTAGCTTCCTGCGTGCAAACGTGCGGGGCACAAAAGGCAGGGTCAGAGGCGCTCTCTGTGCCAAGGGTATAACTCAAGCAGAGGGCAAAATGCACAACGATGTTCCAGCGGAATCCAGGCCTCCTTTTGTTTTTAAAATCTCAATGTTATTCACGTCTGAAAAGGATGCTGATAGGTTGGTACATTTAATATGGCTGGTCTGATTAGAGATGCTTTGTTTAGTTACGGAATCTTGAGACCATGTATGTATATTATGTCGCTCACAAGATAATGCCCTCACCGCACACAGGCTGTGTTAAAACGTGTCAGCCACTGTGCTGTTGGTGGTCAGTTATGGCTGCCGGTGGACTGCGCGACTCTCTTGTAGCTTCCTGGGTGCAAACGTACGGGGCACAAAAGGTGGGGTCAGAGGCGCTCTCTGTGCCAAGCGTCTAACTCAAGCAGAGGGCAAAATGCACGAAGATGTTCCAGCGGAATCCAGGCCTTCTTTTGTTTTTGAAATCACAATGTCATCCACGTCTTAAAAGGATGCTCAGAGGTTAGTACATCTAATATGGCTGGTTTAATTAGAGATGCTTTGTTTATTTGTGGAATCTTGAGACCATGTATGTATATTACGTCCCTCACTAGCTAATGCTCTCACCGCACAGTGGCTGTGTGGAAACGTGTCAGTCACTGTGCGGTAGGTGGTCAGTTGTGGCTGCCGGTGGACTGCGCGACTGTCTTGTAGCTTCCTGCGTGCAAACGTACGGGGCACAAGATTTGGGGTCAGAGCCGCTCTCTGTGCAAAGGGTCTAACCCAAGCAGAGGGCAAAATGCCTAAAGTTGCTAGATTGCAATCAATACCTTTTGTTTTTGAAATCTCACTCTCATCCGCGTTCGAAAAGGATGCATCCAGGTTGGTACAGTTAATATGGCTGGTCTGATTATAGATGCTTTGTTTATTTTTGGAATCTTGCGACCATGTATGTATACTAGGTCGCTCACTAGATAATGCTCTCACCGCACAGTGGCTGTGTGAAAACATTTCAGCCACTGCGCAGTAGGTGGTCAGTTATGGCTGCCGGTAGACTGCGCGACCCTCCTGTAGCTTCGTGCGTGCAAACGTACGGGGCACAAAATGTGGGGTCAGAGGCGTTCTCTGTGCCAAGGGTCTAACCCAAGCACAGGACAAAATGCTTAATGTTGTTAGAGCGCAATCCATGCCTTTTGTTTTGTTTTTGAAATCTCACTATCATCCGCGTTCGAAAAGGATGCGTCCAGGTTGGTACATTTAATATGGCTGGTCTGATTAGAGATGATTTGTTTATTTTTGGAATCTTGAGACCATGTATGTATACTGGGTCCCTCACTAGATAATGCTCTCACCGCACAGTGGCTGTGTGAAAACGTTTCAGACACTGTGCGGTAGGGGGTCAGTTATGGCTGCCGGTGGACTGCGCGACCCCCTTGTAGCTTCCTGCGTGCAAACGTGCGGGGCACAAAAGGCAGGGTCAGAGGCGCTCTCTGTGCCAAGGGTATAACTCAAGCAGAGGGCAAAATGCACAACGATGTTCCAGCGGAATCCAGGCCTCCGTTTGTTTTTGAAATCTCAATGCCATTCACGTCTGAAAAGGATGCTGAGAGGTTGGTACATTTAACATGGCTGGTCTGATTAGAGATGCTTTGTTTAGTTGCGGAATCTTGAGACCATGTATGTATATTATGTCCCTCACAAGATAATGCCCTCACCGCACAGTGGCTGTGTGGAAACGTGTCAGTCACTGTGCGGTAGGTGGTCAGTTGTGGCTGCCGGTGGACTGCGCGACTGTCTTGTAGCTTCCTGCGTGCAAACGTACGGGGCACAAGATTTGGGGTCAGAGCCGCTCTCTGTGCAAAGGGTCTAACCCAAGCAGAGGGCAAAATGCCTGAAGTTGTTAGATTGCAATCAATACCTTTTGTTTTTGAAATCTCACTCTCATCCGCGTTCGAAAAGGATGCATCCAGGTTGGTACAGTTAATATGGCTGGTCTGATTATAGATGCTTTGTTTATTTTTGGAATCTTGACACCATGTATGTATACTAGGTCACTCACTAGATAATGCTCTCACCGCAATGTGGCTGTCTGAAAACGTTTCAGCCATTGTGCGGAAGGGGGTCAGTTATGGCTGCCGGTGGACTGCGCGACCCTCTTGTAGCTTCCTGCGTGCAAACGTACGGGGCACAAAAGGAAGGGTCAGAGGCGCTCTCTGTGCCAAGGTCTAACTCAAGCAGAGGGCAAAATGCACAACGATGTTCCAGCGGAATCCAGGCCTTCTTTTGTTTTTGAAATCTCAATGTCATCCCAGGTCTGAAAAGGATGCTGAGAGGTTAGTACATTTAGTATGGCTGGTTTAATTAGAGATGCTTTGTTTATTCGTGGAATCTTGAGAACATGTATGTATATTAGGTTCTTCACTAGATAATGCTCTCACCGCACAGTGGCTGTGTGGAAACGTGTCAGCCACTGTGCGGTAGGTGGACAGTTATGGCTGCCGGAGGACTGCGCGACCCTCCTGTAGCTTCCTGCGTGCAAACGTACGGGGCACGAAAGGTGGGGTCAGCGGCGTTCTCTGTGCCAAGCGTGAAACCCAAGCAGAGGGCAAAATGCTTAATGTTGTTAGAGCGCAATCCATGCCTTTTGTTTTGTTTTTGAAATCTCACTGTCATCCGCGTTCGAAAAGGATGCGTCCAGGTTGGTACATTTAATATGGCTGGTCTGATTAGAGATGATTTGTTTATTTTTGGAATCTTGAGACCATGTATGTATACTAGGTCACTCACTAGATAATGCTCTCACCGCACAGTGGCTGTGTGAAAATGTTTCAGCCACTGTGCGGTAGGGGGTCAGTTATGGCTGCCGGTGGACTGCGCGACCCTCTTGTAGCTTCCTGCGTGCAAACGTACGGGGCACAAAAGGTTTTTGTCAGAGGCGCTCTCTGTGCCAAGCGTCTAACTCAAGCAGAGGGCAAAATGTACGAAGATGTTCCAGCGGAATCCAGGTTTCCTTTTGTTTTTGAAATCACAATGTCATCCACGTCTGAAAAGGATGCTCAGAGTTTAGTACATCTAATATGGCTGGTTTGATTAGAGATGCTTTGTTTATTTGTGCAATCTTGAGACCATGTATGTATATTAGGTACCTGACCAGATAATGCTCTCACTGCGCAGTGGCTGTGTGGAAACGTGTCAGCCACAGTGCGGTAGGTGGTCAGTTATGGCTGCCGGTGGACTGCGCGACCCTCCTGTAGCTTCGTGCGTGCAAACGTACGGGGCACAAAAGGTGGGGTCAGAGGTGTTCTCTGTGCCAAGGGTCTAACCCAAGCAGAGGACAAAATGCTTAACGTTGTTAGAGCGCTATCCATGCCTTTTGTTTTGTTTTTGAAATCTCACTGTCATCCGCGTTCGAAAAGGATGCGTCCAGGTTGGTACATTTAATATGGCTGGTCTGATTAGAGATGATTTGTTTATTTTAGGAATCTTGAGACCATGTATGTATACTAGGTCCCTCACTAGATAATGCTCTCACCGCAGAGTGGCTGTGTGAAAACGTTTCAGACACTGTGCGGTAGGGGCTCTGTTATGGCTGCCGGTGGACTGCGCGATCCCCTTGTAGCTTCCTGCGTGCAAACGTGCGGGGCACAAAAGGCAGGGTCAGAGGCGCTCTCTGTGCCAAGCGTCTAACTCAAGCAGAGGGCAAAATGCACGAAGATGTTCCAGCGGAATCCAGGCCTTCTTTTGCTTTTGAAATCACAATGTCATCCACGTCTGAAAAGGATGCTAAGAGGTTAGTACATCTAATATGGCTGGTTTGATTAGAGATGCTTTGTTTATTTTTGGAATCTTGAGACCATGTATGTATATTACGTCCCTCACTAGATAATGCTCTCACCGCACAGTGGCTGTGTGGAAACGTGTCAGTCACTGTGCGGTAGGTGGTCAGTTATGGCTGCCGGTGGACTGCGCGACTGTCTTGTAGCTTCCTGCGTGCAAAAGTGCGGGGCACAAGAGGTGGGATCAGAGGCGCTCTCTGTGCAAAGGGTCTAACCCAAGCAGAGGGCAAAATGCCTAAAGTTGTTAGATTGCAATCAATACCTTTTGTTTTTGAAATCTCACTCTCATCCGCGTTCGAAAAGGATGCATCCAGGTTGGTACAGTTAATATGGCTGGTCTGATTATAGATGCTTTGTTTATTTTTGGAATCTTGAGACCATGTATGTATATTAGGTCCCTCACTAGATAATGCTCTCACCGCATAGTGGCTGTTTGGAAACGTGTCAGCCACTGTGCGGTAGGTGGTCAGTTGTGGCTGCCGGTGGACTGCGCGACCCTCCTGTAGCTTCGTGCGTGCAAACGTACGGGGCACAAAATGTGGGGACAGAGGCGTTCTCTGTGCCAAGGGTCTAACCCAAGCAGAGGGCAAAATGCTTAATGTTGTTAGAGCGCAATCCAAGCCTTTTGTTTTGTTTTTGAAATCTCACTGTCATCCGCGTTCGGAAAGGTGCGTCCAGGTTGGTACATTTAATATGGCTGGTCTGATTAGAGGTGATTTGTTTATTTTTGGAATCTTGAGACCATGTATGTATACTAGGTCACTCACTAGATAATGCTCTCACAGACACTGTGCGGTAGGGGGTCAGTTATGGCTGCCGGTGGACTGCGCGACTCTCTTGTAGCTTCCTGGGTGCAAACGTACGGGGCACAAAAGGCAGGGTCAGAGGCGCTCTCTGTGCCAAGCGTCTAACTCAAGCAGAGGGCAAAATGCACGAATATGTTCCAGCGGAATCCAGGCCTTCTTTTGTTTTTGAAATTACAATGTCATCCACGTCTGAAAAGGATGCTCAGAGGTTAGTACATCTAATATGGCTGGTTTGATTAGAGATGCTTTGTTTATTTGTGGAATCTTGAGACCATGTATGTATATTACGTCCCTCACTAGATAATGCTCTCACCGCACAGTGGCTGTGTGGAAACGTGTCAGTCACTGTGCGGTAGGTGGTCAGTTATGGCTGCCGGTGGACTGCGCGACTGTCTTGTAGCTTCCTGCGTGCAAAAGTGCGGGGCACAAGAGGTGGGATCAGAGGCGCTCTCTGTGCAAAGGGTCTAACCCAAGCAGAGGGCAAATGCCTAAAGTTGTTAGATTGCAATCAATACCTTTTGTTTTTGAAATCTCACTCTCATCCGCGTTCGAAAAGGATGCATCCAGGTTGGTACAGTAATATGGCTGGTCTGATTATAGATGCTTTGTTTATTTTTGGAATCTTGAGACCATGTATGTATACTAGGTCACTCACTAGATAATGCTCTCACCGCAATGTGGCTGTCTGAAAACGTTTCAGCCACTGTGCGGAAGGGGGTCAGTTATGGCTGGCGGTGGACTGCGCGACCCTCTTGTAGCTTCCTGCGTGCAAACGTACGGGGCACAAAAGGAAGGGTCAGAGGCGCTCTCTGTGCCAAGGTCTAACTCAAGCAGAGGGCAAAATGCACAAAGATGTTCCAGCGGAATCCAGGCCTTCTTTTGTTTTTGAAATCTCAATGTCATCCCAGGTCTGAAAAGGATGCTGAGAGGTTAGTACATTTAATATGGCTGGTTTAATTAGAGATGCTTTGTTTATACGTGGAATCTTGAGAACATGTATGTATATTAGGTCCTTCACTAGATAATGCTCTCACCGCACAGTGGCTGTGTGGAAACGTGTCAGCCACTGTGCGGTAGGTGGTCAGTTATGGCTGCCGGTGGACTGCGCGACCCTCCTGTAGCTTCCTGCGTGCAAACGTACGGGGCACAAAAGGTGGGGTCAGCGGCGTTCTCTGTGCCAAGCGTGTAACCCAAGCAGAGGGCAAAAAGCTTAATGTTGTTAGAGCGCAATCCATGCCTTTTGTTTTGTTTTTGAAATCTCACAGTCATCCGCGTTCGAAAAGGATGCGTCCAGGTTGGTACATTTAATATGGCTGGTCTGATTAGAGATGATTTGTTTATTTTTGGAATCTTGAGACCATGTATGTATACTAGGTCCCTCACTAGATAATGCTCTCACCGCACAGTGGCTGTGTGAAAACGTTTCAGACACTGTGCGGTAGGGGGTCAGTTATGGCTGCCGGTGGACAGCGCGACCCCCTTGTAGCTTCCTGCGTGCAAACGTGCGGGGCACAAAAGGCAGGGTCAGAGGCGCATTCTGTGCAAAGGGTATAACTCAAGCAGAGGGCAAAATGCACAACGATGTTCCAGCGGAATCCAGGCCTCCTTTTGTTTTTGAAATCACAATGTCATCCACGTCTGAAAAGGATGCTCAGAGTTTAGTACATCTAATATGGCTGGTTTGATTAGAGATGCTTTGTTTATTTGTGCAATCTTGAGACCATGTATGTATATTAGGTACCTCACCAGATAATGCTCTCACCGCGCAGTGGCTGTGTGGAAACGTGTCAGCCACAGCGCGGTAGGTGGTCAGTTATGGCTGCCGGTGGACTGCGCGACCCTCCTGTAGCTTCGTGCGTGCAAACGTACGGGGCACAAAAGGTGGGGTCAGAGGTGTTCTCTGTGCCAAGGGTCTAACCCAAGCAGAGGACAAAATGCTTAACGTTGTTAGAGCGCTATCCATGCCTTTTGTTTTGTTTTTGAAATCTCACTGTCATCCGCGTTCGAAAAAGATGCGTCCAGGTTGGTACATTTAATATGGCTGGTCTGATTAGAGATGATTTGTTTATTTTTGGAGTCTTGAGACCATGTATGTATATTAGGTCCCTCACTAGATAATGCTCTCACCGCACAGTGGCTGTGTGAAAACGTTTCAGACACTGTGCGGTAGGGGCTCAGTTATGGCTGCCGGTGGACTGCGCGATCCCCTTGTAGCTTCCTGCGTGCAAACGTGCGGGGCACAAAAGGCAGGGTCAGAGGCGCTCTCTGTGCCAAGCGTCTAACTCAAGCAGAGGGCAAAATGCACGAAGATGTTCCAGCGGAATCCAGACCTTCTTTTGCTTTTGAAATCACAATGTCATCCACGTCTGAAAAGGATGCTCAGAGGTTAGTACATCTAATATGACTGGTTTGATTAGAGATGCTTTGTTTATTTTTGGAATCTTGAGACCATGTATGTATATTACGTCCCTCACTAGATAATGCTCTCACCGCACAGTGGCTGTGTGGAAACGTGTCAGTCACTGTGCGGTAGGTGGTCAGTTATGGCTGCCGGTGGACTGCGCGACCCTCCTGTAGCTTCGTGCGTGCAAACGTGCGGGGCACAAGAGGTGGGATCAGAGGCGCTCTCTGTGCCAAGGGTCTAACCCAAGCAGAGGGCAAAATGCTTAACGTTGTTAGAGCGCAATCCATGCCTTTTGTTTTGTTTTTGAAATCTCTCTGTCATCCGCGTTCGAAAAGGATGCGTCCAGGTTGGTACATTTAATATGGCTGGTCTGATTAGAGATGATTTGTTTATTTTTGGAATCTTGAGACCATGTATGTATACTAGGTCCCTCACTAGATAATGCTCTCACCGCACAGTGGCTGTGTGAAAACGTTTCAGCCACTGTGCGGTAGGTGGCCAGTTATGGCTGCCGGTGGACTTCGCGACCCTCTTGTAGCTTCCTGCGTGCAAACGTACTGGGAACAAAAGGTAGGGTCAGAGGCGCTCTCTGTGCCAAGGGTATAACTCAAGCAGAGGGCAAAATGCACAAAGATGTTCCAGCGGACTCCAGGCCTCCTTTTGTTTTTTGAAATCTCAATGTCATTCACGTCTGAAAAGGATGCTGAGAGGTTGGTACATTTAATACGGCTGGTCTGATTAGAGATGCTTTGTTTAGTTGCGGAATTTTGAGACCATGTATGTATATTATGTCCCTCACAAGATAATGCCCTCACCGCACACTGGCTGTGTTGAAACGTGTCAGTCACTGTGCGGTAGGTGGTCAGTTATGGCTGCCGGTGGACTGCGCTACTCTCTTGCAGCTTCCTGGGTGCAAACGTACGGGGCACAAAAGGTGTGGTCAGAGGCGCTCTCTGTGCCAAGCGTCTAACTCAAGCAGAGGGCAAAATGCACAACGATGTTCCAGCGGAATCCAGGCCTCCTTTTGTTTTTAAAATCTCAATGTTATTCACGTCTGAAAAGGATGCTGATAGGTTGGTACATTTAATATGGCTGGTCTGATTAGAGATGCTTTGTTTAGTTACGGAATCTTGAGACCATGTATGTATATTATGTCGCTCACAAGATAATGCCCTCACCGCACACAGGCTGTGTTGAAACGTGTCAGCCACTGTGCTGTTGGTGGTCAGTTATGGCTGCCGGTGGACTGCGCGACTCTCTTGTAGCTTCCTGGGTGCAAACGTACGGGGCACAAAAGGTGGGGTCAGAGGCGCTCTCTGTGCCAAGCGTCTAACTCAAACAGAGGGCAAAATGCACGAAGATGTTCCAGCGGAATCCAGGCCTTCTTTTGTTTTTGAAATCCCAATGTCATCCACGTCTGAAAAGGATGCTCAGAGGTTAGTACATCTAATATGGCTGGTTTGATTAGAGATGCTTTGTTTATTTGTTGAATCTTGAGACCACGTATGTATATTAGGTCCCTCACTAGATAATGCTCTCACCGCGCAGTGGCTGTGTGGAAACGTGTCAGCCACTGTGAGTAAGTAGGTGGTCAGTTATGGCTGCCGGTGGACTGCGCGACCCTCCTGTAGCTTCGTGCGTGCAAACGTACGGGGCACAAAAGGTGGGGTCAGAGGTGTTCTCTGTGCCAAGGGTCTAACCCAAGCAGAGGGCAAAATGCTTAACTTTGTTAGAGCGAAATTCATGCCTTTTGTTTTGTTTTTGAAATCTCACTGTCATCCGCGTTCGAAAAGGATGCGTCCAGGTTGGTACATTTAATATGGCTGGTCTGATTAGAGATGATTTGTTTATTTTTGGAATCTTGAGACCATGTATGTATACTAGGTCCCTCACTAGATAATGCTCTCACCGCACAGTGGCTGTGTGAAAACGTTTCAGCCACTGTGCGGTAGGTGGCCAGTTATGGCTGCCGGTGGACTTCGCGACCCTCTTGTAGCTTCCTGCGTGCAAACGTACTGGGAACAAAAGGTAGGGTCAGAGGCGCTCTCTGTGCCAAGGGTATAACTCAAGCAGAGGGCAAAATGCACAAAGATGTTCCAGCGGACTCCAGGCCTCCTTTTGTTTTTTGAAATCTCAATGTCATTCACGTCTGAAAAGGATGCTGAGAGGTTGGTACATTTAATACGGCTGGTCTGATTAGAGATGCTTTGTTTAGTTGCGGAATTTTGAGACCATGTATGTATATTATGTCCCTCACAAGATAATGCCCTCACCGCACACTGGCTGTGTTGAAACGTGTCAGTCACTGTGCGGTAGGTGGTCAGTTATGGCTGCCGGTGGACTGCGCTACTCTCTTGCAGCTTCCTGGGTGCAAACGTACGGGGCACAAGAGGTGTGGTCAGAGGCGCTCTCTGTGCCAAGCGTCTAACTCAAGCAGAGGGCAAAATGCACGAAGATGTTCCAGCGGAATCCAGGCCTTCTTTTGTTTTTGAAATCACAATGTCATTCACATCTGAAAAGGATGCTCAGAGGTTAGTACATCTAATATGGCTGGTTTGATTAGAGATGCTTTGTTTATTTGTGGAATCTTGACACCATGAATGTATATTAGGTCCCTCACTAGATAATGTTCTCACCGCACAGTGGCTGTGTGGAAACGTGTCAGCCACTGTGCGGTAGGTGGTCAGTTATGGCTGCCGGTTGACTGCGCGACTCTCTTGTAGCTTCCTGCGTGCAAACGTACTGGGAACAAAAGGTAGGGTCGGAGGCGCTCTCTGTGCAAAGCGTCTAACTCAAGCAGAGGGCAAAATGCACAAAGATGTTCCAGCGGAATCCAGGCCTCCTTTTGTTTTTGAAATCTCAATGTCATCCACGTCTGAAAAGGATGCTGAGAGGCTGGTACATTTAATATGGCTGGTTTGATTATAGATACTTTGTTTATTTTTGGAATCTTGAGACCATGTATGTATACTTGGTTCCTCACTAGATAATGCTCTCACCGCACAGTGGCTGTGCGAAAACATATCAGCCACTGTGCGGTAGGTGGTCAGTTATGGCTGCCGGTGGACTGCGCGAACCTCTTGTAGCTTCCTGCGTGCAAACGTACTGGGCACAAAAGGTAGGGTCAGAGGCGCTCTCTGTGCCAAGGGTGTAACTCAAGCAGAGGGCAAAATGCACAAAGATGTTCCAGCGGAATCCAGGCCTTCTTTTGTTTTTGAATTCACAATGTCATCCACGTCTGAAAAGGATGCTCAGAGGTTAGTACATCTAATACGGCCGGTTTGATTAGAGATGCTTTGTTTATTTGTGGAATCTTGAGGCCATGTATGTATATTAGGTCCCTCACTAGATAATGCTCTCACCGCGCAGTGGCTGTGTGGAAACGTGTCAGCCACTGTGCGGTAGGTGGTCAGTTATGGCTGCCGGTGGACTGCGCGACCCTCCTGTAGCTTTGTCCGTGCAAACGTGCGGGGCACAAAATGTGGGGTCAGAGGCCTTCTCTGTGCCAAGGGTCTAACCCAAGCAGAGGGCAAAATGCTTAATGTTGTTAGAGCGCAATCCATGCCTTTTGTTTTGTTTTTGAAATCTCACTGTCATCCGCGTTCGAAAAGGATGCGTCCAGGTTGGTACATTTAATATGGCTGCTCTGATTAGAGATGATTTGTTTATTTTTGGAATCTTGAGACCATGTATGTATACTAGGTCACTCACTAGATAATGCTCTCACCGCACAGTGGCTGTGTGAAAACGTTTCAGCCACTGTGCGGTAGGGGGTCAGTTATGGCTGCCGGTGGACTGCGCGACCCTCTTGTAGCTTCCTGCGTGCTAACGTACGGGGCACAAAATGTGGGGTCAGAGGCGTTCTCTGTGCCAAGGGTCTAACCCAAGCAGAGGGCAAAATGCTCAATGTTGTTAGAGCGCAATCCATGCCTTTTGTTTTGTTTTTGAAATCTCACTGTCATCCGCGTTCGAACAGGATGCGTCCAGGTTGGTACATTTAATATGGCTGGTCTGATTAGAGATTGTTTTGTTTATTTTTGGAATCTTGGGACCATGTATGTATATTATGTCCCTCACAAGATAATGCCCTCACCGCACACTGGCTGTGTTGAAACGTATCAGCCACTGTGCGGTAGGTGACCAGTTATGGCTGCCGGTGGACTGCGCGACTCTCTTGTAGCTTCCTGGGTGCAAACGTACGGGGCACAAAAGGTGGTGTCAGAGGCGCTCTCTGTGCCAAGAGTCTAACTCAAGCAGAGGGCAAAATGTACGAGGATGTTCCAGCGGAATCCAGGCCTTCTTTTGTTTTTGAAATCACAATGTCCTCCACGTCTGAAAAGGATGCTCAGAGGTTAGTACATCTAATATTTCCGCAATATCATCGTTGTTGTTGTTGTTGTTGTCCAAATAACTTATCATCATCGTACTGGCGCCGCCATGTGGCGATCTCGGGAGACTGGCACGCGCTCGTCTTCTTCGCTCTCGGTGCTCGCCCGCCAGTCGGTTCCGTGCCTGATCTTGCCGGTGCTTTTACTTAATCCTAAGTAAACCTGCTGAACCAGTTTCACTGGCTTCTGTGACATTTTTGGTGGAGCTTCTGGGTAGATCCCATGTACGAAGAGCCTCTGGCTGCCCCCTACGCCCATCTACACACCGTGGACACGACACCTGTGCACAAGGCGAGCCGTCGCTTGAGAGGCTTAGCACCCGAGTGTGGTCCTCTTGTTTCCCCACAGCGAACCACGATGACTACAGCGGCAATTCAGACCACCACCCAGTTTCCCGTGAGTGCCCAGCAGCTGATCTGCCATACTCCACGTATGCCCACGCCGTTTCATGGCGACAAGTTCGAAGACGTTGAGGACTGGCTGACCAGCTACGACCGGGTCGCTGTGTTTAATGCGTGGGACGAGGAGCGAAAATTGCAGAATGTTTATTTCGCACTAGAAGACGCCGCCAAGATGTGGTTCGAAAACCATGAGGCTACCATTTCTACCTGGCAGGATTTCCGGCGGCAGCTGCTCGCAACATTCGGCAACGATGCAAGAAAAGAGATGGCCGAACTCGCTCTACAGTCCCGAGCACAGCGGCCTAATGAAAGCGTCGCCATGTTTGTGGAAGAAATGACTCGGCTTTTCAACCGGGCGGACCCGTCCATGTCGGAGGTAAAGAAGGTGCGCTACCTTATGCAAGGCGTCAAGGAGCAGCTGTTCGTTGGCCTTGTACGTGATCCTCCACGTACTGTTGCTGATTTTACGAGAGAAGCAACAAGCATCGAGCGTGCCTTGAATCAGCGATTTGTACATTTCGATCGCTCTGCGAACATAGCTGCTGTAGACTTCCGCTTGCCAATGGCCGGAAACGACAGGGAAGCCCTTCGCGAGCTTATCCGAAGCATCGTGCGCGAAGAGCTGCAAAAGCTGCCCTCTCTCGGACAAGATCCACGTGTTGGGGGCATCTCGGATATTGTGCGCGAAGAGCTCCGCCAAGCAGTGCCATCAGTGCCATCACCCCAGCCGCCTGCGCAACAGATCATGACGTACAGCGACGTGCTGCGTACCCCTGCGCCTGAACAATTGGCACCCAGCAACCCTTCTCCTCCCGCACGTCCTCCACCGCAATATCCAGTTTCGACTGGTGTGCCTGAACCTCGACCACCCGTTCGCAAAGCACACGCGTGGCGCACGCCGAACAATCTGCCTTTGTGCTTCCACTGCGGCGAAGCCGGTCACGTTCTGCGCCACTGCCCGTACCGTCGGATGGGCTTGCGCGGATTTTCCCCGGATGCCCCTCGGCCGCGCTATGGCGAACGACCTCGGGATATCGACCAATACCTCAGCGACCACGTCCCACCTGCGTCCCTCCAGCGACGCCAGTCCAGGTCACCACCGCCGAGACAGTTTTCCACCAGCCGCCGTTCTTTCCTCAGGCAGTCCCCAAGTCCGCACCGGGAAAACTGAAGACGGCGACCCTCGGGGGTAGGGCCGCCGTCGATGGACACTGCGACCAACATCCTCCGCTCACCGATTCGATCACACAGACCGACCTCCGACCCTTCGCTCCGACCAACAGTCCGACCACTTTTCGACGATCGCCGAAGTTTTCCTCCGACGCCCCCAATCGACGCACCGCACGACCAACGAGTCCGACGACCTCCCGACGATCACAGAAGCTTACCTTCGACGCCGTAATTCGACGCAACGAACGACCCGTCAGCCCGACGATCCCTGACACGCCGCACTTTGTCGACGGTGAGCTACATTCCGCCGAAATACCGATCGTCGTTGATAACCACAACACGACTGCCCTTGTAGATACCGGCGCTGATTTTTGCGTTATGAGCAATCATCGACCTCCGTGACTTCATGGTGACGTTTTCCACTCACCGCGCAATTTCCGACGAGTACAGACAGCACAACGACGACTACGCAGACAGGCCAGTTTTCCGAGTGTGCGACGACCATGTCACTCTACCTCCACGCACCAGCTTGTTTGTTACAGTGCAGTGCAACAACCCTCCCGCCTTGCAAGGCCTCGCGGAAACGAACGTGAATTTATTGTTGAGCCTACAAGTCTGCGTCGCTCGGGGGATCTTTGCCTTGAGAAATAAACGAACTGAACTGCTTTTAACGAACTTTAGTGCCGAATACCGCCACTTACCGCAAGGTACAGCTATCGCTTATTTTGACGAAGTCAGTGCGCCATCCGCCCATTGCGCCCTTTCGCTGGCCAACGAGAACCCTCCCGAGAGCACTGTACATACTGTTCAAACTGACGTGAACCCAGCTTTGTCTTGGGTAAAACGCCGCCTTCAAGCAATTCTGGACACTTACCGTGACTGCTTTGCCGTCACTTCCAAAGTGGAGCAGATGTGAGTAACCAAACATCGAATTATAGTTGATCCCACCGAGCGCCCTATCCGCCAACACCCCTACCGAGTATCGCCGAAAGAACGAGAGGCTATTCGGGCGCAAGTTGATGAAATGCTCCGCGATGATGTCATCCAGCCGTCCACAAGTCCATGGGCCTCACCAGTTGTGCTGGTCGCTAAAAAGGACGGAGCACTCAGATTCTGCGTCGACTATAGGAGGCTTAACAAAATTACGAAAAAGGACGTCTACCCATTGCCTCGAATCGATGACTCGTTCGACCTACTTCGCCACGCCCGATACTTTTCATCGCTCGATCTACGCAGCGGGTACTGGCAGATCGAAGTCGATGAACGTGATCGAGAGAAAACCGCATTCATTACTCCTGACGGACTGTACGAATTTAAGGTGCTTCCATTCGGTTTGTGTTCCGCTCCCGCAACCTTTCAAAGAATGATGAACACTGTCCTAGCCGGCCTGAAATGGCAGACGTGCCTAGTCTACCTTGACGACGTTGTCATTTTCTCTGCGACTTACGAAGAGAACCTCAAACGATTGACGGCCGTGCTAAATGCCATCCGCGGGGCCGGACTCTCACTAAAACCACAAAAATGCCACTTTGCATTCCAACAGCTCAAGTTCCTGGGTCACGTCGTGAGTGCTGAGGGAATTAGCCCTGATCCAGAGAAGACGGCTGCCGTAGCTGCTTTCGCGACCCCCACTGATAAAAGTTCCGTGCGTTGGTTTTTGGGCCTCTGTGCATATTACAGGAGATTTGTGCACGACTTCTCCCGAATAGCGGAACCATTGACTCGTCTAACAAAGGACGACCAGCCTTTCATATGGGCCGACGAGCAGCAAATGGCCTTCGAGGAGCTTCGCAAGCGCCTTCAAACAACGCCCGTACTTGGCCACTTCGACGAGGAGGCCGACACAGAATTGCATACCGACGCCAGCAACGTTGGCCTCGGTGCAGTTCTCGTTCAATGGCAAGAAGGCGTTGAGCGGGTGATTGCTTACGCCAGCCGCACCCTGTCTCGTTCCGAAGCGAATTATTCTACTACCGAAAAGGAGTGCCTTGCAGCTGTGTGGGCGGTAACAAAATTTCGGCCGTATTTGTATGGTCGGCCGTTTAGAGTGGTAAGCGACCACCACTCACTCTGTTGGTTAGCGAACCTTAAAGATCCTTCAGGCAGGTTAGCCCGCTGGAGTCTCCGCTTACAGGAGTTCGACGTCACTATTGTGTACAAGTCCGGCAAGAAACACAGTGACGCTGACTGCCTATCCCGAAACCCTATCCCGTGCTCTTCAAGTGAAACAGATGACTCCATCTTTCTCGGCGCTCTCTCGACGCCAGATCTCGCTCAACAGCAGCGAGACGACACCGAACTGCGGCCCCTCATCGATTACCTTGAAGGAACCGCCTCATCGCCTCCTCGCCTTTTCACGCGTGGCCTATCGTCATTCTGCTTGCGTGACGGCGTCCTCTACAAGAAAAACTACGCTTCCACAGACATTCAGTATCTGCTGGTTGTCCCAACGCCGCTCCGTACCGACGTTTTGCAGGCATGCCACGACGAGCTTTCTGCCGGACATCTCGGTTTTTCGCGCACCTTGGCACGAGTACGACAAAAGTACTACTGGCCCAAGCTTGCCGCTATGGTTCAGCGCTATGTTAGGACGTGCCGTGATTGCCAACGTCGGAAGATACCACCTGTCAAGCCGGCCGGCATGCTGCAGCCTATTGTTCCTCCGCGAGTACCTTTTCACCAAGTCGGTATGGACTTGCTCGGGCCATTTCCTACGTCATCATTGGGCAACAGGTACATTATAGTCGCCACAGATTGTCTAACCCGCTATTGTCAGACGAAAGCTCTTCCCAGCGGCACGTCTACTGATATTGCGAACTTTTTCATCTTTAATCTGGTCCTTCGTCACGGTGCCCCTGCGATCGTTTTAACTGACAGAGGCACGGCATTTACTTCAGCTCTAACCCAGGAAGTGATGCAGCTCAGTGGCACTTGTCATCGCAGAACAACAGCTTACCACCCTCAGACGAATGGCCTTACTGAGCGACTCAATAAGACCATCGCCGATATGCTTTCTATGTACGTAAACGAAGATCATAAGAACTGAGACCAAATACTACCGTATGCAACATTTGCTTATAACACCGCCGTCCAGGAAACGACCCGCTTTACACCGTTTCGTTTGGTGTACGGTCGCGAAGCTGTTACCATGCTGGATGCAATGCTACTGCCAGATGTTGCCCAACCATCGATTGCCGGTGCCGACCAATTCGTCCAGCATGCCGAGGCCGCTCGCCAGCTGGCTAGACTGAGAGTCCGGACACAGCAAGGTAAAGATGCTCGACGGTATAACCTTCGTCACAGGGAGGTAATTTACAACCCTGGCGATCAGGTTTGGGTGTGGACACCTGTTCGCCAGCGGGGTCGCTCCGAGAAGCTTCTGCGCCGCTACTTCGGCCCGTACGAAGTACAACGCAAAATCAGCGACGTCACCTACGAAGTGACCCCGCAAGGAACTGTTGGCTCATCCCGACGGCAAGCACAATCGGAAGTCGTACATGTCGCCAGGATGAAGCCCTTCTACTCCCGCTAGGTCAAGCTACATGTGTTTTGTTTTTTTCTTTGCTTCATTTAACTACTTGACGTGAACGCGCATCCCCGCCGACTACGCTTATCCTCGACCTCGCCACTCGGCATCGGGACGATGCCTTTTCCACCGGGAGGGGCAATGTCGCAATATCATCGTACTGGCGCCGCCATGTGGCGAGCTCGGGAGACTGGCACGCGCTCGTCTTCTTCGCTCTCGGTGCTCGCCCGCCAGTCGGTTCCGTGCCTGATCTTGCCGGTGCTTTTACTTAATCCTAAGTAAACCTGCTGAACCAGTTTCACTGGCTTCTGTGACAATATGGCTGGTTTGATTAGAGATGCTTTGTTTATTTGTGGAATCTTGAGACCATGTATGTATATTAGGTCCTTCACTAGATAATGCTCTCACCGCGCAGTGGCTCTGCGGAAACGTGTCAGCCACTGTGCGGTAGGTGGTCAGTTATGGCTGCCGGTGGACTGCGCGACCCTCCTGTAGCTTCGTGCGTGCAAACGTACGGGGCACAAAAGGTGGGGCCAGAGGTGTTCTCTGTGCCAAGGGTCTAACCCAAGCAGAGGGCAAAATGCTTAACGTTGTTAGAGCGCAATCCATGCCTTTTGTTTAGTTTTTGAGATCTCACTGTCATCCGCGTTCGAAAAGGATGCGGCCAGGTTGGTACATTTAATATGGCTGGTCTGATTAGAGATGATTTGTTTATTTTTGGAATCTTGAGACCATGTATGTATACTAGGTCCCTCACTAGATAATGCTCTCACCGCACAGTGGCTGTGTGAAAACGTTTCAGACACTGTGCGGTAGGGGGTCAGTTGTGGCTGCCGGTGGACTGCGCGACCCCCTTGTAGCTTCCTGCGTGCAAACGTGCGGGGCACAAAAGGCAGGGTCAATGGCGCTCTCTGTGCCAAGGGTATAACTCAAGCAGAGGGCAAAATGCAGAACGATGTTCCAGCGGAATCCAGGCCTCCTTTTGTTTTTGAAATCTCAATGCAATTCACGTCTGAAAAGGATGCTGAGAGGTTGGTACATTTAATATGGCTGGTCTGATTAGAGATGTTTTGTTTATTTTTGGAATCTTGAGACCATATATGTGTACTAGGTCCCTCACTAGATAATGCTCTCACCGCACAGTGGATGTGTGAAAACGTGTCAGCCACAGTGCGGTAGGTGGTCAGTTATGGCTGCCGGTGGACTGCGCGACCCTCCTGTAGCTTCGTGCGTGCAAACGTACGGGGCACAAAAGGTGGGGTCAGAGGTGTTCTCTATGCCAAGGGTCTAACCCAAGCAGAGGACAAAATGCTTAACGTTGTTAGAGCGCTATCCATGCCTTTTGTTTTGTTTTTGAAATCTCACTCTCATCCGCGTTCGAAAAGGATGCGTCCAGGTTGGTACATTTAATATGGCTGGTCTGATTAGAGATGATTTGTTTATTTTTGGAATCTTGGGACCATGTATGTATACTAGGTCCCTCACTAGATAATGCTCTCACCGCACAGTGGCTGTGTGGAAACGTGTCAGTCACTGTGCGGTAGGTGGCCAGTTATGGCTGCCGGTGGACTGCGCGGCTGTCTTGTAGCTTTATGCGTGCAAACGTACGGGGCACAAAAGGTGGTGTCAGAGGCGCTCTCTGTGCCAAGAGTCTAACTCAAGCAGAGGGCAAAATGTACGAAGATGTTCCAGCGGAATCCAAGCCTTCTTTTGTTTTCGAAATCACAATGTCATCCACGTCTGAAAAGGATGCTCAGAGGTTAACACATCTAATATGGCTGGTTTGATTAGAGATGCTTTGTTTATTGGTGGAATCTTGAGACCACGTATGTATATTAGGTCCCTCACTAGGTAATGCTCTCACCGCGCAGTGGCTCTGTGGAAACGTGTCAGCCACTGTATGGTAGGTGGTCAGTTATGGCTGCCGGTGGACTGCGCGACCCTCCTGTAGCTTCGTGCGTGCAAACGTACGGGGCACAAAAGGTGGGGTCAGAGGTGTTCTCTGTGCCAAGGGTCTAACCCAAGCAGAGGGCAAAATGCTTAACGTTGTTTGAGGGCAATCCATGCCTTTTGTTTTGTTTTTGAAATCTCACTGTCATCCGCGTTCGAAAAGGATGCGTCCATATTGGTACATTTAATATGGCTGGTCTGATTAGAGATGCTTTGTTTATTTTTGGAATCTTGAGACCATGTATGTATACTAGGTCCCTCACTAGATAATGCTCTCACCGCACAGTGGCTGTGTAAAAACATATCAGCCACTGTGCGGTAGGTGGTCAGTTATGGCTGCCGGTGGACTGCGCGACTCACTTGTAGCTTCCTGGGTGCAAATGTACGGGGCACAAAAGGTGGTGTCAGAGGCGCTCTCTATGCCAAGAGCCTAACTCAAGCAGAGGGCAAAATGTACGAAGATGTTCCAGCGGAATCCAGGCCTTCTTTTGTTTTTGAAATCACAATGTCATCCACGTCTGAAAAGGATGCTCAGAGGTTAGTACATCTAATACGGCCGGTTTGATTAGAGATGCTTTGTTTATTTGTGGAATCTTGAGGCCATGTATGTAAATTAGGTCCCTCACTAGATAATGCTCTCACCGCGCAGTGGCTGTGTGGAAACGTGTCAGCCACTGTGCGGTAGGTGGTCAGTTATGGCTGCCGGTGGACTGCGCGCCCCTCCTGTAGCTTCGTCCGTGCAAACGTGCGGGGCACAAAATGTGGGGTCAGAGGCCTTCTCTGTGCCAAGGGTCTAACCCAAGCAGAGGGCAAAATGCTTAATGTTGTTAGAGCGCAATCCATGCCTTTTGTTTTGTTTTTGAAATCTCACTGTCATCCGCGTTCGAAAAGGATGCGTCCAGGTTGGTACATTTAATATGGCTGCTCTGATTAGAGATGATTTGTTTATTTTTGGAATCTTGAGACCATGTATGTATACTAGGTCACTCACTAGATAATGCTCTCACCGCACAGTGGCTGTGTGAAAACGTTTCAGCCACTGTGCGGTAGGGGGTCAGTTATGGCTGCCGGTGGACTGCGCGACTCTCTTGTAGCTTCCTGCGTGCTAACGTACGGGGCACAAAATGTGGGGTCAGAGGCGTTCTCTGTGCCAAGGGTCTAACCCAAGCAGAGGGCAAAATGCTCAATGTTGTTAGAGCGCAATCCATGCCTTTTGTTTTGTTTTTGAAATCTCACTGTCATCCGCGTTCGAAAAGGATGCGTCCAGGTTGGTACATTTAATATGGCTGGTCTGATTAGAGATTGTTTTGTTTATTTTTGGAATCTTGAGACCATGTATGTATATTATGTCCCTCACAAGATAATGCCCTCACCGCACACTGGCTGTGTTGAAACGTGTCAGTCACTGTGCGGTAGGTGGTCAGTTATGGCTGCCGGTGGACTGCGCTACTCTCTTGCAGCTTCCTGGGTGCAAACGTACGGGGCACAAAAGGTGTGGTCAGAGGCGCTCTCTGTGCCAAGCGTCTAACTCAAGCAGAGGGCAAAATGCACGAAGATGTTCCAGCGGAATCCAGGCCTTCTTTTGTTTTTGAAATCA
Organism: Amblyomma maculatum; assembly: GCF_055883805.1. Lineage (NCBI taxonomy): Eukaryota > Metazoa > Arthropoda > Arachnida > Ixodida > Ixodidae > Amblyomma > Amblyomma maculatum. The sequence continues at coordinate 146,754,323 of NC_139349.1, forward strand.
CAATGTCATTCACATCTGAAAAGGATGCTCAGAGGTTAGTACATCTAATATGGCTGGTTTGATTAGAGATGCTTTGTTTATTTGTGGAATCTTGACACCATGAATGTATATTAGGTCCCTCACTAGATAATGTTCTCACCGCACAGTGGCTGTGTGGAAACGTGTCAGCCACTGTGCGGTAGGTGGTCAGTTATGGCTGCCGGTTGACTGCGCGACTCTCTTGTAGCTTCCTGCGTGCAAACGTACTGGGAACAAAAGGTAGGGTCGGAGGCGCTCTCTGTGCAAAGCGTCTAACTCAAGCAGAGGGCAAAATGCACAAAGATGTTCCAGCGGAATCCAGGCCTCCTTTTGTTTTTGAAATCTCAATGTCATCCACGTCTGAAAAGGATGCTGAGAGGCTGGTACATTTAATATGGCTGGTTTGATTATAGATACTTTGTTTATTTTTGGAATCTTGAGACCATGTATGTATACTTGGTTCCTCACTAGATAATGCTCTCACCGCACAGTGGCTGTGCGAAAACATATCAGCCACTGTGCGGTAGGTGGTCAGTTATGGCTGCCGGTGGACTGCGCGAACCTCTTGTAGCTTCCTGCGTGCAAACGTACTGGGCACAAAAGGTAGGGTCAGAGGCGCTCTCTGTGCCAAGGGTGTAACTCAAGCAGAGGGCAAAATGCACAAAGATGTTCCAGCGGAATCCAGGCCTTCTTTTGTTTTTGAATTCACAATGTCATCCACGTCTGAAAAGGATGCTCAGAGGTTAGTACATCTAATACGGCCGGTTTGATTAGAGATGCTTTGTTTATTTGTGGAATCTTGAGGCCATGTATGTATATTAGGTCCCTCACTAGATAATGCTCTCACCGCGCAGTGGCTGTGTGGAAACGTGTCAGCCACTGTGCGGTAGGTGGTCAGTTATGGCTGCCGGTGGACTGCGCGACCCTCCTGTAGCTTCGTCCGTGCAAACGTGCGGGGCACAAAATGTGGGGTCAGAGGCCTTCTCTGTGCCAAGGGTCTAACCCAAGCAGAGGGCAAAATGCTTAATGTTGTTAGAGCGCAATCCATGCCTTTTGTTTTGTTTTTGAAATCTCACTGTCATCCGCGTTCGAAAAGGATGCGTCCAGGTTGGTACATTTAATATGGCTGCTCTGATTAGAGATGATTTGTTTATTTTTGGAATCTTGAGACCATGTATGTATACTAGGTCACTCACTAGATAATGCTCTCACCGCACAGTGGCTGTGTGAAAACGTTTCAGCCACTGTGCGGTAGGGGGTCAGTTATGGCTGCCGGTGGACTGCGCGACCCTCTTGTAGCTTCCTGCGTGCTAACGTACGGGGCACAAAATGTGGGGTCAGAGGCGTTCTCTGTGCCAAGGGTCTAACCCAAGCAGAGGGCAAAATGCTCAATGTTGTTAGAGCGCAATCCATGCCTTTTGTTTTGTTTTTGAAATCTCACTGTCATCCGCGTTCGAACAGGATGCGTCCAGGTTGGTACATTTAATATGGCTGGTCTGATTAGAGATTGTTTTGTTTATTTTTGGAATCTTGGGACCATGTATGTATATTATGTCCCTCACAAGATAATGCCCTCACCGCACACTGGCTGTGTTGAAACGTATCAGCCACTGTGCGGTAGGTGACCAGTTATGGCTGCCGGTGGACTGCGCGACTCTCTTGTAGCTTCCTGGGTGCAAACGTACGGGGCACAAAAGGTGGTGTCAGAGGCGCTCTCTGTGCCAAGAGTCTAACTCAAGCAGAGGGCAAAATGTACGAGGATGTTCCAGCGGAATCCAGGCCTTCTTTTGTTTTTGAAATCACAATGTCCTCCACGTCTGAAAAGGATGCTCAGAGGTTAGTACATCTAATATTTCCGCAATATCATCGTTGTTGTTGTTGTTGTTGTCCAAATAACTTATCATCATCGTACTGGCGCCGCCATGTGGCGATCTCGGGAGACTGGCACGCGCTCGTCTTCTTCGCTCTCGGTGCTCGCCCGCCAGTCGGTTCCGTGCCTGATCTTGCCGGTGCTTTTACTTAATCCTAAGTAAACCTGCTGAACCAGTTTCACTGGCTTCTGTGACATTTTTGGTGGAGCTTCTGGGTAGATCCCATGTACGAAGAGCCTCTGGCTGCCCCCTACGCCCATCTACACACCGTGGACACGACACCTGTGCACAAGGCGAGCCGTCGCTTGAGAGGCTTAGCACCCGAGTGTGGTCCTCTTGTTTCCCCACAGCGAACCACGATGACTACAGCGGCAATTCAGACCACCACCCAGTTTCCCGTGAGTGCCCAGCAGCTGATCTGCCATACTCCACGTATGCCCACGCCGTTTCATGGCGACAAGTTCGAAGACGTTGAGGACTGGCTGACCAGCTACGACCGGGTCGCTGTGTTTAATGCGTGGGACGAGGAGCGAAAATTGCAGAATGTTTATTTCGCACTAGAAGACGCCGCCAAGATGTGGTTCGAAAACCATGAGGCTACCATTTCTACCTGGCAGGATTTCCGGCGGCAGCTGCTCGCAACATTCGGCAACGATGCAAGAAAAGAGATGGCCGAACTCGCTCTACAGTCCCGAGCACAGCGGCCTAATGAAAGCGTCGCCATGTTTGTGGAAGAAATGACTCGGCTTTTCAACCGGGCGGACCCGTCCATGTCGGAGGTAAAGAAGGTGCGCTACCTTATGCAAGGCGTCAAGGAGCAGCTGTTCGTTGGCCTTGTACGTGATCCTCCACGTACTGTTGCTGATTTTACGAGAGAAGCAACAAGCATCGAGCGTGCCTTGAATCAGCGATTTGTACATTTCGATCGCTCTGCGAACATAGCTGCTGTAGACTTCCGCTTGCCAATGGCCGGAAACGACAGGGAAGCCCTTCGCGAGCTTATCCGAAGCATCGTGCGCGAAGAGCTGCAAAAGCTGCCCTCTCTCGGACAAGATCCACGTGTTGGGGGCATCTCGGATATTGTGCGCGAAGAGCTCCGCCAAGCAGTGCCATCAGTGCCATCACCCCAGCCGCCTGCGCAACAGATCATGACGTACAGCGACGTGCTGCGTACCCCTGCGCCTGAACAATTGGCACCCAGCAACCCTTCTCCTCCCGCACGTCCTCCACCGCAATATCCAGTTTCGACTGGTGTGCCTGAACCTCGACCACCCGTTCGCAAAGCACACGCGTGGCGCACGCCGAACAATCTGCCTTTGTGCTTCCACTGCGGCGAAGCCGGTCACGTTCTGCGCCACTGCCCGTACCGTCGGATGGGCTTGCGCGGATTTTCCCCGGATGCCCCTCGGCCGCGCTATGGCGAACGACCTCGGGATATCGACCAATACCTCAGCGACCACGTCCCACCTGCGTCCCTCCAGCGACGCCAGTCCAGGTCACCACCGCCGAGACAGTTTTCCACCAGCCGCCGTTCTTTCCTCAGGCAGTCCCCAAGTCCGCACCGGGAAAACTGAAGACGGCGACCCTCGGGGGTAGGGCCGCCGTCGATGGACACTGCGACCAACATCCTCCGCTCACCGATTCGATCACACAGACCGACCTCCGACCCTTCGCTCCGACCAACAGTCCGACCACTTTTCGACGATCGCCGAAGTTTTCCTCCGACGCCCCCAATCGACGCACCGCACGACCAACGAGTCCGACGACCTCCCGACGATCACAGAAGCTTACCTTCGACGCCGTAATTCGACGCAACGAACGACCCGTCAGCCCGACGATCCCTGACACGCCGCACTTTGTCGACGGTGAGCTACATTCCGCCGAAATACCGATCGTCGTTGATAACCACAACACGACTGCCCTTGTAGATACCGGCGCTGATTTTTGCGTTATGAGCAATCATCGACCTCCGTGACTTCATGGTGACGTTTTCCACTCACCGCGCAATTTCCGACGAGTACAGACAGCACAACGACGACTACGCAGACAGGCCAGTTTTCCGAGTGTGCGACGACCATGTCACTCTACCTCCACGCACCAGCTTGTTTGTTACAGTGCAGTGCAACAACCCTCCCGCCTTGCAAGGCCTCGCGGAAACGAACGTGAATTTATTGTTGAGCCTACAAGTCTGCGTCGCTCGGGGGATCTTTGCCTTGAGAAATAAACGAACTGAACTGCTTTTAACGAACTTTAGTGCCGAATACCGCCACTTACCGCAAGGTACAGCTATCGCTTATTTTGACGAAGTCAGTGCGCCATCCGCCCATTGCGCCCTTTCGCTGGCCAACGAGAACCCTCCCGAGAGCACTGTACATACTGTTCAAACTGACGTGAACCCAGCTTTGTCTTGGGTAAAACGCCGCCTTCAAGCAATTCTGGACACTTACCGTGACTGCTTTGCCGTCACTTCCAAAGTGGAGCAGATGTGAGTAACCAAACATCGAATTATAGTTGATCCCACCGAGCGCCCTATCCGCCAACACCCCTACCGAGTATCGCCGAAAGAACGAGAGGCTATTCGGGCGCAAGTTGATGAAATGCTCCGCGATGATGTCATCCAGCCGTCCACAAGTCCATGGGCCTCACCAGTTGTGCTGGTCGCTAAAAAGGACGGAGCACTCAGATTCTGCGTCGACTATAGGAGGCTTAACAAAATTACGAAAAAGGACGTCTACCCATTGCCTCGAATCGATGACTCGTTCGACCTACTTCGCCACGCCCGATACTTTTCATCGCTCGATCTACGCAGCGGGTACTGGCAGATCGAAGTCGATGAACGTGATCGAGAGAAAACCGCATTCATTACTCCTGACGGACTGTACGAATTTAAGGTGCTTCCATTCGGTTTGTGTTCCGCTCCCGCAACCTTTCAAAGAATGATGAACACTGTCCTAGCCGGCCTGAAATGGCAGACGTGCCTAGTCTACCTTGACGACGTTGTCATTTTCTCTGCGACTTACGAAGAGAACCTCAAACGATTGACGGCCGTGCTAAATGCCATCCGCGGGGCCGGACTCTCACTAAAACCACAAAAATGCCACTTTGCATTCCAACAGCTCAAGTTCCTGGGTCACGTCGTGAGTGCTGAGGGAATTAGCCCTGATCCAGAGAAGACGGCTGCCGTAGCTGCTTTCGCGACCCCCACTGATAAAAGTTCCGTGCGTTGGTTTTTGGGCCTCTGTGCATATTACAGGAGATTTGTGCACGACTTCTCCCGAATAGCGGAACCATTGACTCGTCTAACAAAGGACGACCAGCCTTTCATATGGGCCGACGAGCAGCAAAGGGCCTTCGAGGAGCTTCGCAAGCGCCTTCAAACAACGCCCGTACTTGGCCACTTCGACGAGGAGGCCGACACAGAATTGCATACCGACGCCAGCAACGTTGGCCTCGGTGCAGTTCTCGTTCAATGGCAAGAAGGCGTTGAGCGGGTGATTGCTTACGCCAGCCGCACCCTGTCTCGTTCCGAAGCGAATTATTCTACTACCGAAAAGGAGTGCCTTGCAGCTGTGTGGGCGGTAACAAAATTTCGGCCGTATTTGTATGGTCGGCCGTTTAGAGTGGTAAGCGACCACCACTCACTCTGTTGGTTAGCGAACCTTAAAGATCCTTCAGGCAGGTTAGCCCGCTGGAGTCTCCGCTTACAGGAGTTCGACGTCACTATTGTGTACAAGTCCGGCAAGAAACACAGTGACGCTGACTGCCTATCCCGAAACCCTATCCCGTGCTCTTCAAGTGAAACAGATGACTCCATCTTTCTCGGCGCTCTCTCGACGCCAGATCTCGCTCAACAGCAGCGAGACGACACCGAACTGCGGCCCCTCATCGATTACCTTGAAGGAACCGCCTCATCGCCTCCTCGCCTTTTCACGCGTGGCCTATCGTCATTCTGCTTGCGTGACGGCGTCCTCTACAAGAAAAACTACGCTTCCACAGACATTCAGTATCTGCTGGTTGTCCCAACGCCGCTCCGTACCGACGTTTTGCAGGCATGCCACGACGAGCTTTCTGCCGGACATCTCGGTTTTTCGCGCACCTTGGCACGAGTACGACAAAAGTACTACTGGCCCAAGCTTGCCGCTATGGTTCAGCGCTATGTTAGGACGTGCCGTGATTGCCAACGTCGGAAGATACCACCTGTCAAGCCGGCCGGCATGCTGCAGCCTATTGTTCCTCCGCGAGTACCTTTTCACCAAGTCGGTATGGACTTGCTCGGGCCATTTCCTACGTCATCATTGGGCAACAGGTACATTATAGTCGCCACAGATTGTCTAACCCGCTATTGTCAGACGAAAGCTCTTCCCAGCGGCACGTCTACTGATATTGCGAACTTTTTCATCTTTAATCTGGTCCTTCGTCACGGTGCCCCTGCGATCGTTTTAACTGACAGAGGCACGGCATTTACTTCAGCTCTAACCCAGGAAGTGATGCAGCTCAGTGGCACTTGTCATCGCAGAACAACAGCTTACCACCCTCAGACGAATGGCCTTACTGAGCGACTCAATAAGACCATCGCCGATATGCTTTCTATGTACGTAAACGAAGATCATAAGAACTGAGACCAAATACTACCGTATGCAACATTTGCTTATAACACCGCCGTCCAGGAAACGACCCGCTTTACACCGTTTCGTTTGGTGTACGGTCGCGAAGCTGTTACCATGCTGGATGCAATGCTACTGCCAGATGTTGCCCAACCATCGATTGCCGGTGCCGACCAATTCGTCCAGCATGCCGAGGCCGCTCGCCAGCTGGCTAGACTGAGAGTCCGGACACAGCAAGGTAAAGATGCTCGACGGTATAACCTTCGTCACAGGGAGGTAATTTACAACCCTGGCGATCAGGTTTGGGTGTGGACACCTGTTCGCCAGCGGGGTCGCTCCGAGAAGCTTCTGCGCCGCTACTTCGGCCCGTACGAAGTACAACGCAAAATCAGCGACGTCACCTACGAAGTGACCCCGCAAGGAACTGTTGGCTCATCCCGACGGCAAGCACAATCGGAAGTCGTACATGTCGCCAGGATGAAGCCCTTCTACTCCCGCTAGGTCAAGCTACATGTGTTTTGTTTTTTTCTTTGCTTCATTTAACTACTTGACGTGAACGCGCATCCCCGCCGACTACGCTTATCCTCGACCTCGCCACTCGGCATCGGGACGATGCCTTTTCCACCGGGAGGGGCAATGTCGCAATATCATCGTACTGGCGCCGCCATGTGGCGAGCTCGGGAGACTGGCACGCGCTCGTCTTCTTCGCTCTCGGTGCTCGCCCGCCAGTCGGTTCCGTGCCTGATCTTGCCGGTGCTTTTACTTAATCCTAAGTAAACCTGCTGAACCAGTTTCACTGGCTTCTGTGACAATATGGCTGGTTTGATTAGAGATGCTTTGTTTATTTGTGGAATCTTGAGACCATGTATGTATATTAGGTCCTTCACTAGATAATGCTCTCACCGCGCAGTGGCTCTGCGGAAACGTGTCAGCCACTGTGCGGTAGGTGGTCAGTTATGGCTGCCGGTGGACTGCGCGACCCTCCTGTAGCTTCGTGCGTGCAAACGTACGGGGCACAAAAGGTGGGGCCAGAGGTGTTCTCTGTGCCAAGGGTCTAACCCAAGCAGAGGGCAAAATGCTTAACGTTGTTAGAGCGCAATCCATGCCTTTTGTTTAGTTTTTGAGATCTCACTGTCATCCGCGTTCGAAAAGGATGCGGCCAGGTTGGTACATTTAATATGGCTGGTCTGATTAGAGATGATTTGTTTATTTTTGGAATCTTGAGACCATGTATGTATACTAGGTCCCTCACTAGATAATGCTCTCACCGCACAGTGGCTGTGTGAAAACGTTTCAGACACTGTGCGGTAGGGGGTCAGTTGTGGCTGCCGGTGGACTGCGCGACCCCCTTGTAGCTTCCTGCGTGCAAACGTGCGGGGCACAAAAGGCAGGGTCAATGGCGCTCTCTGTGCCAAGGGTATAACTCAAGCAGAGGGCAAAATGCAGAACGATGTTCCAGCGGAATCCAGGCCTCCTTTTGTTTTTGAAATCTCAATGCAATTCACGTCTGAAAAGGATGCTGAGAGGTTGGTACATTTAATATGGCTGGTCTGATTAGAGATGTTTTGTTTATTTTTGGAATCTTGAGACCATATATGTGTACTAGGTCCCTCACTAGATAATGCTCTCACCGCACAGTGGATGTGTGAAAACGTGTCAGCCACAGTGCGGTAGGTGGTCAGTTATGGCTGCCGGTGGACTGCGCGACCCTCCTGTAGCTTCGTGCGTGCAAACGTACGGGGCACAAAAGGTGGGGTCAGAGGTGTTCTCTATGCCAAGGGTCTAACCCAAGCAGAGGACAAAATGCTTAACGTTGTTAGAGCGCTATCCATGCCTTTTGTTTTGTTTTTGAAATCTCACTCTCATCCGCGTTCGAAAAGGATGCGTCCAGGTTGGTACATTTAATATGGCTGGTCTGATTAGAGATGATTTGTTTATTTTTGGAATCTTGGGACCATGTATGTATACTAGGTCCCTCACTAGATAATGCTCTCACCGCACAGTGGCTGTGTGGAAACGTGTCAGTCACTGTGCGGTAGGTGGCCAGTTATGGCTGCCGGTGGACTGCGCGGCTGTCTTGTAGCTTTATGCGTGCAAACGTACGGGGCACAAAAGGTGGTGTCAGAGGCGCTCTCTGTGCCAAGAGTCTAACTCAAGCAGAGGGCAAAATGTACGAAGATGTTCCAGCGGAATCCAAGCCTTCTTTTGTTTTCGAAATCACAATGTCATCCACGTCTGAAAAGGATGCTCAGAGGTTAACACATCTAATATGGCTGGTTTGATTAGAGATGCTTTGTTTATTGGTGGAATCTTGAGACCACGTATGTATATTAGGTCCCTCACTAGGTAATGCTCTCACCGCGCAGTGGCTCTGTGGAAACGTGTCAGCCACTGTATGGTAGGTGGTCAGTTATGGCTGCCGGTGGACTGCGCGACCCTCCTGTAGCTTCGTGCGTGCAAACGTACGGGGCACAAAAGGTGGGGTCAGAGGTGTTCTCTGTGCCAAGGGTCTAACCCAAGCAGAGGGCAAAATGCTTAACGTTGTTTGAGGGCAATCCATGCCTTTTGTTTTGTTTTTGAAATCTCACTGTCATCCGCGTTCGAAAAGGATGCGTCCATATTGGTACATTTAATATGGCTGGTCTGATTAGAGATGCTTTGTTTATTTTTGGAATCTTGAGACCATGTATGTATACTAGGTCCCTCACTAGATAATGCTCTCACCGCACAGTGGCTGTGTAAAAACATATCAGCCACTGTGCGGTAGGTGGTCAGTTATGGCTGCCGGTGGACTGCGCGACTCACTTGTAGCTTCCTGGGTGCAAATGTACGGGGCACAAAAGGTGGTGTCAGAGGCGCTCTCTATGCCAAGAGCCTAACTCAAGCAGAGGGCAAAATGTACGAAGATGTTCCAGCGGAATCCAGGCCTTCTTTTGTTTTTGAAATCACAATGTCATCCACGTCTGAAAAGGATGCTCAGAGGTTAGTACATCTAATACGGCCGGTTTGATTAGAGATGCTTTGTTTATTTGTGGAATCTTGAGGCCATGTATGTAAATTAGGTCCCTCACTAGATAATGCTCTCACCGCGCAGTGGCTGTGTGGAAACGTGTCAGCCACTGTGCGGTAGGTGGTCAGTTATGGCTGCCGGTGGACTGCGCGACCCTCCTGTAGCTTCGTCCGTGCAAACGTGCGGGGCACAAAATGTGGGGTCAGAGGCCTTCTCTGTGCCAAGGGTCTAACCCAAGCAGAGGGCAAAATGCTTAATGTTGTTAGAGCGCAATCCATGCCTTTTGTTTTGTTTTTGAAATCTCACTGTCATCCGCGTTCGAAAAGGATGCGTCCAGGTTGGTACATTTAATATGGCTGCTCTGATTAGAGATGATTTGTTTATTTTTGGAATCTTGAGACCATGTATGTATACTAGGTCACTCACTAGATAATGCTCTCACCGCACAGTGGCTGTGTGAAAACGTTTCAGCCACTGTGCGGTAGGGGGTCAGTTATGGCTGCCGGTGGACTGCGCGACTCTCTTGTAGCTTCCTGCGTGCTAACGTACGGGGCACAAAATGTGGGGTCAGAGGCGTTCTCTGTGCCAAGGGTCTAACCCAAGCAGAGGGCAAAATGCTCAATGTTGTTAGAGCGCAATCCATGCCTTTTGTTTTGTTTTTGAAATCTCACTGTCATCCGCGTTCGAAAAGGATGCGTCCAGGTTGGTACATTTAATATGGCTGGTCTGATTAGAGATTGTTTTGTTTATTTTTGGAATCTTGAGACCATGTATGTATATTATGTCCCTCACAAGATAATGCCCTCACCGCACACTGGCTGTGTTGAAACGTATCAGCCACTGTGCGGTAGGTGACCAGTTATGGCTGCCGGTGGACTGCGCGACTCTCTTGTAGCTTCCTGGGTGCAAACGTACGGGGCACAAAAGGTGGTGCCAGAGGCGCTCTCTGTGCCAAGAGTCTAACTCAAGCAGAGGGCAAAATGTACGAAGATGTTCCAGCGGAATCCAGGCCTTCTTTTGTTTTTGAAATCACAATGTCATCCACGTCTGAAAAGGATGCTCAGAGGTTAGTACATCTAATATTTCCGCAATATCATCGTTGTTGTTGTTGTTGTTGTCCAACTAACTTATCATCATCGTACTGGCGCCGCCATGTGGCGATCTCGGGAGACTGGCACGCGCTCGTCTTCTTCGCTCTCGGTGCTCGCCCGCCAGTCGGTTCCGTGCCTGATCTTGCCGGTGCTTTTACTTAATCCTAAGTAAACCTGCTGAACCAGTTTCACTGGCTTCTGTGACATTTTTGGTGGAGCTTCTGGGTAGATCCCATGTACGAAGAGCCTCTGGCTGCCCCCTACGCCCATCTACACACCGTGGACACGACACCTGTGCACAAGGCGAGCCGTCGCTTGAGAGGCTTAGCACCCGAGTGTGGTCCTCTTGTTTCCCCACAGCGAACCACGATGACTACAGCGGCAATTCAGACCACCACCCAGTTTCCCGTGAGTGCCCAGCAGCTGATCTGCCATACTCCACGTATGCCCACGCCGTTTCATGGCGACAAGTTCGAAGACGTTGAGGACTGGCTGACCAGCTACGACCGGGTCGCTGTGTTTAATGCGTGGGACGAGGAGCGAAAATTGCAGAATGTTTATTTCGCACTAGAAGACGCCGCCAAGATGTGGTTCGAAAACCATGAGGCTACGCTTTTCGATGGAGGCGAAAAGCAAAAGCGCCCGTGTGCTGTGCGATGTCAGTGCACGTTAAAGAACCCCAGGTGGTCGAAATTTCCGGAGTCCTCCACTACGGCGTCTCTCATAGCCTGAGTTGCTTTGGGACGTTAAACCCCACAAACCAACCAACCAACCATTTCCACCTGGCAGGATTTCCGGCGGCAGCTGCTCGCAACATTCGGCAACGATGCAAGAAAAGAGATGGCCGAACTCGCTCTACAGTCCCGAGCACAGCGGCCTAATGAAAGCGTCGCCATGTTTGTGGAAGAAATGACTCGGCTTTTCAACCGGGCGGACCCGTCCATGTCGGAGGTAAAGAAGGTGCGCTACCTTATGCAAGGCGTCAAGGAGCAGCTGTTCGTTGGCCTTGTACGTGATCCTCCACGTACTGTTGCTGATTTTACGAGAGAAGCAACAAGCATCGAGCGTGCCTTGAATCAGCGATTTGTACATTTCGATCGCTCTGCGAACATAGCTGCTGTAGACTTTCGCTTGCCAATGGCCGGAAACGACAGGGAAGCCCTTCGCGAGCTTATCCGAAGCATCGTGCGCGAAGAGCTGCAAAAGCTGCCCTCTCTCGGACAAGATCCACGTGTTGGGGGCATCTCGGATATTGTGCGCGAAGAGCTCCGCCAAGCAGTGCCATCAGTGCCATCACCCCAGCCGCCTGAGCCACAGATCATGACGTACAGCGACGTGCTGCGTACCCCTGCGCCTGAACAATTGGCACCCAGCAACCCTGCTCCTCCCGCACGTCCTCCACCGCAATATCCAGTTTCGACTGGTGTGCCTGAACCTCGACCACCCGTTCGCAAAGCACACGCGTGGCGCACGCCGAACAATCTGCCTTTGTGCTTCCACTGCGGCGAAGCCGGTCACGTTCTGCGCCACTGCCCGTACCGTCGGATGGGCTTGCGCGGATTTTCCCCGGATGCCCCTCGGCCGCGCTATGGCGAACGACCTCGGGATATCGACCAATACCTCAGCGACCACGTCCCACCTGCGTCCCTCCAGCGATGCCAGTCCAGGTCACCACCGCCGAGACAGTTTTCCACCAGCCGCCGTTCTTTCCTCAGGCAGTCCCCAAGTCCGCACCGGGAAAACTGAAGACGGCGACCCTCGGGGGTAGGGCCGCCGTCGATGGACACTGCGACCAACATCCTCCGCTCACCGATTCGATCACACAGACCGACCTCCGACCCTTCGCTCCGACCAACAGTCCGACCACTTTTCGACGATCGCCGAAGTTTTCCTCCGACGCCCCCAATCGACGCACCGCACGACCAACGAGTCCGACGACCTCCCGACGATCACAGAAGCTTACCTTCGACGCCGTAATTCGACGCAACGAACGACCCGTCAGCCCGACGATCCCTGACACGCCGCACTTTGTCGACGGTGAGCTACATTCCGCCGAAATACCGATCGTCGTTGATAACCACAACACGACTGCCCTTGTAGATACCGGCGCTGATTTTTGCGTTATGAGCAATCATCGACCTCCGTGACTTCATGGTGACGTTTTCCACTCACCGCGCAATTTCCGACGAGTACAGACAGCACAACGACGACTACGCAGACAGGCCAGTTTTCCGAGTGTGCGACGACCATGTCACTCTACCTCCACGCACCAGCTTGTTTGTTACAGTGCAGTGCAACAACCCTCCCGCCTTGCAAGGCCTCGCGGAAACGAACGTGAATTTATTGTTGAGCCTACAAGTCTGCGTCGCTCGGGGGATCTTTGCCTTGAGAAATAAACGAACTGAACTGCTTTTAACGAACTTTAGTGCCGAATACCGCCACTTACCGCAAGGTACAGCTATCGCTCATTTTGACGAAGTCAGTGCGCCATCCGCCCATTGCGCCCTTTCGCTGGCCAACGAGAACCCTCCCGAGAGCACTGTACATACTGTTCAAACTGACGTGAACCCAGCTTTGTCTTGGGTAAAACGCCGCCTTCAAGCAATTCTGGACACTTACCGTGACTGCTCTGCCGTCACTTCCAAAGTGGAGCAGACGTCTGTAACCAAACATCGAATTATAGTTGATCCCACCGAGCGCCCTATCCGCCAACACCCCTACCGAGTATCGCCGAAAGAACGAGAGGCTATTCGGGCGCAAGTTGATGAAATGCTCCGCGATGATGTCATCCAGCCGTCCACAAGTCCATGGGCCTCACCAGTTGTGCTGGTCGCTAAAAAGGACGGAGCACTCAGATTCTGCGTCGACTATAGGAGGCTTAACAAAATTACGAAAAAGGACGTCTACCCATTGCCTCGAATCGATGACTCGTTCGACCTACTTCGCCACGCCCGATACTTTTCATCGCTCGATCTACGCAGCGGGTACTGGCAGATCGAAGTCGATGAACGTGATCGAGAAAAAACCGCATTCATTACTACTGACGGACTGTACGAATTTAAGGTGCTTCCATTCGGTTTGTGTTCCGCTCCCGCAACCTTTCAAAGAATGATGAACACTGTCCTAGCCGGCCTGAAATGGCAGACGTGCCTAGTCTACCTTGACGACGTTGTCATTTTCTCTGCGACTTACGAAGAGCACCTCAAACGATTGACGGCCGTGCTAAATGCCATCCGCGGGGCCGGACTCTCACTAAAACCACAAAAATGCCACTTTGCATTCCAACAGCTCAAGTTCCTGGGTCACGTCGTGAGTGCTGAGGGAATTAGCCCTGATCCAGAGAAGACGGCTGCCGTAGCTGCTTTCGCGACCCCCACTGATAAAAGTTCCGTGCGTTGGTTTTTGGGCCTCTGTGCATATTACAGGAGATTTGTGCACGACTTCTCCCGAATAGCGGAACCATTGACTCGTCTAACAAAGGACGACCAGCCTTTCATCTGGGCCGACGAGCAGCAAAGGGCCTTCGAGGAGCTTCGCAAGCGCCTTCAAACAACGCCCGTACTTGGCCACTTCGACGAGGAGGCCGACACAGAATTGCATACCGACGCCAGCAACGTTGGCCTCGGTGCAGTTCTCGTTCAATGGCAAGAAGGCGTTGAGCGGGTGATTGCTTACGCCAGCCGCACCCTGTCTCGTTCCGAAGCGAATTATTCTACTACCGAAAAGGAGTGCCTTGCAGCTGTGTGGGCGGTAACAAAATTTCGGCCGTATTTGTATGGCCGGCCGTTTAGAGTGGTAAGCGACCACCACTCACTCTGTTGGTTAGCGAACCTTAAAGATCCTTCAGGCAGGTTAGCCCGCTGGAGTCTCCGCTTACAGGAGTTCGACGTCACTATTGTGTACAAGTCCGACAAGAAACACAGTGACGCTGACTGCCTATCCCGAAACCCTATCCCGTGCTCTTCAAGTGAAACAGATGACTCCATCTTTCTCGGCGCTCTCTCGACGCCAGATCTCGCTCAACAACAGCGAGACGACACCGAACTGCGGCCCCTCATCGATTACCTTGAAGGAACCGCCTCATCGCCTCCTCGCCTTTTCACGCGTGGCCTATCGTCATTCTGCTTGCGTGACGGCGTCCTCTACAAGAAAAACTACGCTTCCACAGACATTCAGTATCTGCTGGTTGTCCCAACGCCGCTCCGTACCGACGTTTTGCAGGCATGCCACGACGAGCTTTCTGCCGGACATCTCGGTTTTTCGCGCACCTTGGCACGAGTACGACAAAAGTACTACTGGCCCAAGCTTGCCGCTATGGTTCAGCGCTATGTTAGGACATGCCGTGATTGCCAACGTCGGAAGATACCACCTGTCAAGCCGGCCGGCATGCTGCAGCCTATTGTTCCTCCGCGAGTACCTTTTCACCAAATCGGTATGGACTTGCTCGGGCCATTTCCTACGTCATCATTGGGCAACAGGTACATTATAGTCGCCACAGATTGTCTAACCCGCTATTGTGAGACGAAAGCTCTTCCCAGCGGCACGTCTACTGATATTGCGAACTTTTTCATCTTTAATCTGGTCCTTCGTCACGGTGCCCCTGCGATCGTTTTAACTGACAGAGGCACGGCATTTACTTCAGCTCTAACCCAGGAAGTGATGCAGCTCAGTGGAACTTGTCATCGCAGAACAACAGCTTACCACCCTCAGACGAATGGCCTTACTGAGCGACTCAATAAGACCATCGCCGATATGCTTTCTATGTACGTCAACGAAGATCATAAGAACTGGGACCAAATACTACCGTATGCAACATTTGCTTATAACACCGCCGTCCAGGAAACGACACGCTTTACACCGTTTCGTTTGGTGTACGGTCGCGAAGCTGTTACCATGCTGGATGCAATGCTACTGCCAGATGTTGCCCAACCATCGATTGCCGGTGCCGACCAATTCGTCCAGCATGCCGAGGCCGCTCGCCAGCTGGCTAGACTGAGAGTCCGGACACAGCAAGGTAAAGATGCTCGACGGTATAACCTTCGTCACAGGGAGGTAATTTACAACCCTGGCGATCAGGTTTGGGTGTGGACACCTGTTCGCCAGCGGGGTCGCTCCGAGAAGCTTCTGCGCCGCTACTTCGGCCCGTACGAAGTACAACGCAAAATCAGCGACGTCACCTACGAAGTGACCCCGCAAGGAACTGTTGGCTCATCCCGACGGCAAGCACAATCGGAAGTCGTACATGTCGCCAGGATGAAGCCCTTCTACTCCCGCTAGGTCAAGCTACATGTGTTTTGTTTTTTTCTTTGCTTCATTTAACTACTTGACGTGAACGCGCATCCCCGCCGACTACGCTTATCCTCGACCTCGCCACTCGGCATCGGGACGATGCCTTTTCCACCGGGAGGGGCAATGCCGCAATATCATCGTACTGGCGCCGCCATGTGGCGAGCTCGGGAGACTGGCACGCGCTCGTCTTCTTCGCTCTCGGTGCTCGCCCGCCAGTCGGCTCCGTGCCTGATCTTGCCGGTGCTTTTACTTAATCCTAAGTAAACCTGCTGAACCAGTTTCACTGGCTTCTGTGACAATATGGCTGGTTTGATTAGAGATGCTTTGTTTATTTGTGGAATCTTGAGACCATGTATGTATATTAGGTCCTTCACTAGATAATGCTCTCACCGCGCAGTGGCTCTGCGGAAACGTGTCAGCCACTGTGCGGTAGGTGGTCAGTTATGGCTGCCGGTGGACTGCGCGACCCTCCTGTAGCTTCGTGCGTGCAAACGTACGGGGCACAAAAGGTGGGGCCAGAGGTGTTCTCTGTGCCAAGGGTCTAACCCAAGCAGAGGGCAAAATGCTTAACGTTGTTAGAGCGCAATCCATGCCTTTTGTTTAGTTTTTGAGATCTCACTGTCATCCGCGTTCGAAAAGGATGCGGCCAGGTTGGTACATTTAATATGGCTGGTCTGATTAGAGATGATTTGTTTATTTTTGGAATCTTGAGACCATGTATGTATAATAAGTCCCTCACTAGATAATGCTCTCCCCGCACAGTGGCTGTGTGAAAACGTTTCAGCGACTGCGCAGTAGGTGGTCCGTTATGGCTGCCGGTAGACTGCGCGACCCTCCTGTAGCTTCCTGCGTGCAAACGTGCGGGGCACAAAAGGCAGGGTCAATGGCGCTCTCTGCGCCAAGCGTCTAACTCAAGCAGAGGGCAAAATGCACGAAGATGTTCCAGCGGAATCCAGGCCTTCTTTTGTTTTTGAAATCACAATGTCATCCACGTCTGAAAAGGATGCTCAGAGGTTAGTACATCTAATATGGCTGGTTTGATTAGAGATGCTTTGTTTATT
Organism: Amblyomma maculatum; assembly: GCF_055883805.1. NCBI lineage: Eukaryota > Metazoa > Arthropoda > Arachnida > Ixodida > Ixodidae > Amblyomma > Amblyomma maculatum. The sequence goes on from NC_139349.1 coordinate 146,771,267, forward strand.
TGTAGAATCTTGAGACCATGTATGTATATTAGGTCCCTCACTAGATAATGCTCTCACCGCACAGTGGCTGAGTGGAAACGTGTCAGTCACTGTGCGGTAGGTGGTCAGTTACGGCTGCCGGTGGACTGCGCGGCTGGCTTGTAGCTTCCTGCGTGCAAACGTACGGGGAACAAGAGGTGGGGTCAGAGGCGCTCTCTGTGCAAAGGGTCTAACCCAAGCAGAGGGCAAAATGCCTAAAGTTGTTAGAGCGCAATCCATACCTTTTGTTTTTGAAATCTCACTGTCATCCGCGTTCGAAAAGGATGCATCCAGGTTGGTACAGTTAATATGGCTGGTCTGATTATAGATGCTTTGTTTATTTTTGGAATCTTGCGACCATGTATGTATACTAGATCACTCACTAGATAAAGCTCTCACCGCACACTGGCTGTCTGAAAACGTTTCAGCCACTGTGCGGAAGGGGGTCAGTTATGGCTGCCGGTGGACTGCGCGACCCTCTTGTAGCTTCCTGCGTGCAAACGTACGGGGCACAAAAGGTAGGGTCAGAGGCGCTCTCTGTGCCAAGGTCTAACTCAAGCAGAGGGCAAAATACACAAAGATGTTCCAGCGGAATCCAGGCCTTCTTTTGTTTTTGAAATCTCACTCTCATCCGCGTTCGAAAAGGATGCGCCCAGGTTGGTACTTTTAATGTGGCTGGTCTGATTATAGATGCTTTGTTTATTTTTGGAATCTTGAGACCATGTATGTATACTTGGTTCCTCACAAGATAATGCCCTCACCGCACACTGGCTGTGTTGAAACGTATCAGCCACTGTGCGGTAGGTGGTCAGTTATGGCTGCCGGAGGACTGCGCGACTCTCTTGTATCTTCCTGCGTGCAAACGTACGGGGCACAAAAGGTGGGGTCAGAGGCGCTCTCTGTGCAAAGGGTCTAACCCAAGCCGAGGGCAAAATGCCTAAAGTTGTTAGAGCGCAATCCATACATTTGTTTTTGAAATCTCAGTCTCATCCGCGTTCGAAAAGGATGCATCCAGGTTGGTACATTTATTATGGCTGGTCTGATTATAGATGCTTTGTTTATTTTTGGAATCGTGAGACCATGTATGTATACTTGTTTAGTGTCGGAATCTTGAGATCATGTATGTATATTATGTCCCTCACAAGATAATGCCCTCACCGCACACTGGCTGTGTTGAAACGTATCAGCCACTCTGCGGTAGGTGGCCACTTATGGCTGCCGGTGGACTGCGCGACTCTCTTTTAGCCTCCTGCGTGCAAACGTACGGGGCACAAAAGGTGGGATCAGAGGCGCTCTCTGTGCCAAGCGTCTAAACCAAGCAGAGGGCAAAATGCACCAAGATGTTCCAGCGGAATCCAGGCCTTTTGATTTGTTTTTCAAATCTCAATGTCATCCACGTTCGAAAAGGATGCTCTGATGTTAGTACATCTAATATGGCTGGTTTGATTAGAGATGCTATGTTTATTTGTGGAATCTTGAGACCACGTGTGTATATTAGGTCCCTCACTAGATAATCCTCTCACCGCACAGTGGCTGTGTGGAAACGTATCAGCGACTGTGCGGTAGGTGGCCAGTTATGGCTGCCGGTGGACTGCGCGACCCTCCTGTAGCTTCCTGCGTGCAAACGTACGGGGCCCAAAAGGTGGGGTCAGAGGCGCTTTCTGTGCCAAGGGTCAAACCGAAGCAGATGGCAAAATGCCTAACGTTGTTAGAGCGCAATCCATTCCTTTTGTTTTGTTTTTGAAATCCTACTGTCATCCGCATCCGAAAAGGATGCGTCCAGGTTGGTACATTTAATATGGCTGGTCTGAGTAGAGATGTTTTGTTTATTTTTGGAATCTTGAGACCATGTATGTATATTATGTCCCTCACAAGGTAATGCCCTCACCGCACACTGGCTGTTTTGAAACGTATCAGCCACTGTGCGGTAGGTGGCCAGTTATGGCTGCCGGTGGACTGCGCGACCCTCTTGTAGCTTCCTGCGTGCCAACGTACTGGGCACAAAAGGCAGGGTCAGAGGCGCTCTCTGTGCCAAGGGTATAACTCAAGCAGAGGGCAAAATGCACAAAGATGTTCCAGCGGAATCCAGGCCTCCTTTTGTTTTTGAAATCTCAATGTCATCCACGTCTGAAAAGGATGCTGAGAGGTTGGCACATTTAATATGGCTGGTCTCATTAGAGATGCCTTGTTTAGTTGCGGAATCTTGAGACCATGTATGTATATTATGTCCCTCACAAAATAATGCCCTCATCGCACACTGGCTGTGTGGAAACGTATCAGCGACTGTGCGGTAGGTGGCCAGTTATGGCTGCCGGTGGACTGCGCGACCCTCCTGTAGCTTCCTGCGTGCAAACGTACGGGGCCCAAAAGGTGGGGTCAGAGGCGCTTTCTGTGCAAAGGGTCTAACCCAAGCAGAGGGCAAAATGCCTAAAGTTGTTAGAGCGCAATCCATGCCTTTTGATTTGTTTTTGAAATCTCACTGTCATCCGCGTTCGAAAAGGATGCGCCCAGGTTGGTACTTTTAATATGGCTGGTCTGATTATAGATGCTTTGTTTATTTTTGGAATCTTGAGACCATGTATGTATACTTGGTTCCTCACAAGATAATGCCCTCACCGCACACTGGCTGTGTTGAAACGTATCAGCCACTGTGCGGTAGGTGGTCAGTTATGGCTGCCGGTGGACTGCGCGGCTGTCTTGTAGCTTCCTGCGTGCAAACGTACGGGGCACAAGAGGTGGGGTCAGAGGCGCTCTCTGTGCAAAGGGTCTAACCCAAGCCGAGGGCAAAATGCCTAAAGTTGTTAGAGCGCAATCCATACATTTGTTTTTGAAATCTCACTCTCATCCGCGTTCGAAAAGGATGCATCCAGGTTGGTACATTTATTATGGCTGGTCTGATTATAGATGCTTTGTTTATTTTTGGAATCTTGAGACCATGTATGTATACTTGTTCCCTCACTAGATAATGCTCTCACCGCACAGTGGCTGTGTGAAAACATATCAGCCACTGTGCGGTAGGTGGTCAGTTATGGCTGCCGGTGGACTGCGCGACCCTCTTGTAGCTTCCTGCGTGCAAACGTACGGGGCACAAAAGGTAGGGTCAGAGGCGCTCTCTGTGCCAAGGTCTAACTCAAGCAGAGGGCAAAATGCACAAAGATGTTCCAGCGGAATCCAGGCCTTCTTTTGTTTTTGAAATCTCAATGTCATCCACGTCTGAAAAGGATGCTCTGAGGTTAGTACATCTAATATGGCTGGTTTGATTAGAGGTGCTAGGTTTATTTGTGGAATCTTGAGACCACCTGTGTATATTAGGTCCCTCACTAGATAAGGCTCTCACCGCACAGTGGCTGTGCGAAAACATATCAGCCACTGTGCGGTAGGTGGTCAGTTATGGCTGCCGGTGGACTGCGCGACCCTCCTGTAGCTTCCTGCGTGCAAACGTACGGGGCACAAAAGGTGGGGTCAGAGGCGTTCTCTGTGCCAAGGGTCTAACCGAAGCAGAGGGCAAAATGCCTAACGTTGTTAGAGCGCAATCCGTTCCTTTTGTTTTGTTTTTGAAATCTCACTGTAATCCGCGTTCGAAAAGGATGCGTCCAGGTTGGTACATTTAATATGGCTGGTCTGATTAGAGATGCTTTGTTTATTTTTGGAATCTTGAGACCATGTATGTATACTTGGTTCCTCACTAGATAAGGCTCTCACCGCACAGTGGCTGTGCGAAAACATATCAGCCACTGTGCGGTAGGTGGTCAGTTATGGCTGCCGGTGGACTGCGCGACCCTCTTGTAGCTTCCTGCGTGCAAACGTACGGGACACAAAAGGTGCGGTCAGCGGCGTTCTCTGTGCCAAGGGTCTAACCCAAGCAGATTGCAAAATGCTTCACGTTGTTCGAGCGCAATCCATGCCATTTGTTTGTTTTTGAAATCTCACTGTCATCCGCGTTCGGAAAGGTGCGTCCAGGTTGGTACATTTAATATGGCTGGTCTGATTAGAGATTATTTGTTTATTTGTGGAATCTTGAGACCATGTATGTATATTAGGTCCCTCACTAGATAATGTTCTCACCGCACAGTGGCTGTGTGGAAACGTGTCAGCCACTGTGCGGTAGGTGGTCAGTTATGGCTGCCGGTGGACTGCGCGAACCTCTTGTAGCTTCCTGCGTGCAAACGTACTGGGCACAAAAGGTAGGGTCAGAGGCACTCTCTGTGCCAAGGGTATAACTCAAGCAGAGGGCAAAATGCACAACGATGTTCCAGCGGAATCCAGGCCTCCTTTTGTTTTTGAAATCTCAATGTCATTCACGTCTGAAAAGGATGCTGAGAGGTTTGTACATTTAATATGGCTGGTCTGATTAGAGATGCTTTGTTTAGTTGCGGAATCTTGAGACCATATATGTATATTAGGTCTCTCACTAGATAATGCTCTCACCGCACAGTGGCTGTGTGGAAACGTGTCAGCCACTGTGCGGTAGGTGGTCAGTTATGGCTGCCGGTGGACTGCGCGACCCTCCTGTAGCTTCGTGCGTGCAAACGTACGGGGCACAAAAGGTGGGGTCAGAGGTGTTCTCTGTGCCAAGGGTCTAACCTTAGCAGAGGGCAAAATGCTTCACGTTGTTCGAGCGCAATCCATGCCATTTGTTTGTTTTTGAAATCTCACTGTCATCCGCATTCGAAAAGGATGCGTCCAGGTTGGTACATCTAATATGGCTGGTCTGATTAGAGATGTTTTGTTTATTTTTGGAATTTTGAGACCATGTATGTATACTAGGTCCCTCACTAGATAATGCTCTCACCGCACAATGGCTGCGTGAAAACGTTTCAGCCACTGCGCTGTAGGTGGTCAGTTATGGCTGCCGGTAGACTGCGCGACCCTCCTGTAGCTTCGTGCGTGCAAACGTACGGGGCACAAAATGTGGGGTCAGAGGCGTTCTCTGTGCCAAGGGTCTAACCCAAGCAGAGGGCAAAATGCTTAATGTTGTTAGAGCGCAATCCATGCCTTTTGTTTTGTTTTTGAAATCGCACTGTCACCCGTGTTCGAAAAGGATGCGTCCAGGTTGGTACATTTAATATGGCTGGTCTGATTAGAGATGATCTGTTTATTTTTGGAATCTTGAGACCATGTGTGTATACTAGGTCACTCACTAGATAATGCTCTCACCGCGCAGTGGCTGTGTGAAAACGTTTCAGCCACTGTGCGGTAGGGGGTCACTTATGGCTGCCGGTGGACTGCGCGACTCTCTTGTAGCTTCCTGCGTGCAAACGTACGGGGCACAAAAGGTGGTGTCAGAGGCGCTCTCTGTGCCAAGCGTCTAACTCAAGTAGAGGGCAAAATGTGCTAAGATGTTCCAGCGGAATCCAGGCCTTCTTTTGTTTTTGAATTCACAATGTCATCCACGTCTGAAAAGGATGCTCAGAGGTTAGTACATCTAATATGGCTGGTTTGATTAGAGATGCTTTGTTTATTTGTGGAATCTTGAGACCATGTATGTATATTAGGTCCCTCACTAGATAATGCTCTCACCGCACAGTGCCTGTGTGGAAACGTGTCAGCCACTGTGCGGTAGGTGGTCAGTTATGGCTGCCGGTGGACTGCGCGACTCTCTTGTAGCTTCCTGCGTGCAAACGTACTGGGAACAAAAGGTAGGGTCAGAGGCGCTCTCTGTGCCAAGGGTATACCTCAAGCAGAGGGCAGAATGCACAACGATGTTCCAACGGAATCCAGGCCTCGTTTTGTTTTTGAAAACTCAATGTCATTCACGCCTGAAACGAATGCTGAGAGGTTGGTACATTTAATATGGCTGGTCTGATTAGAGATGCTTTGTTTAGTTGCGGAATCTTGAGACCATGTATGTATACTAGGTCCCTCACTAGATAATGCTCTCACCGCACAGTGGCTGTGTGAAAACGTTTCAGACACTGTGCGGTAAATGGTCAGTTATGGCTGCCGGTGGACTGCGCGACTCTCTTGTAGCTTCCTGGGCGCAAACGTACGGGGCACAAAAGGTGGGGTTAGAGGCGCTCTCTGTGCAAAGCGTCTAACTCAAGCAGAGGGCAAAATGCACGAAGATGTTCCAGCGGAATCCAGGCCTTCTTTTGTTTTTGAATTCACAATGTCATCCACGTCTGAAAAGGATGCTCAGAGGTTAGTACAACTAATATGGCTGGTTTGATAAGAGATGCTTTGTTTATTTGTGGAATCTTGAGACCATGTATGTATATTACGTCCCTCAATAGATAATGCTCTCACCGCACAGTGGCTGTGTGGAAACGTGTCAGCCGCTGTGCGGTAGGTGGTCAGTTATGGCTGCCGGTGGACTGCGCGACTCTCTTGTAGCTTCCTGCGTGCAAACGTACGGGGCACAAAAGGTGGGGTTAGAGGCGCTCTCTTTGCAAAGGGTCTAACCTAAGCAGAGGGCAAAATGCCTAAAGTTGTTAGAGCGCAATCCATGATTTTGTTTTGTTTTTGAAATGTCACTCTCATCCGCGTTCGAAAAGGATGCGCCCAGGTTGGTACATTTAATATGGCTGGTCTGATTATAGATACTTTGTTTATTTTTGGAATCTTGAGACCATGTATGTATACTTGGTTCCTTACTAGATAATGCTCTCACTGCACAGTGGCTGTGCGAAAACATAAGAGCCACTGTGCGGTAGGTGGTCAGTTATGGCTGCCGGTGGACTTCGCGAACCTCTTGTAGCTTCCTGCGTGCAAACGCACTGGGAACAAAAGGTAGGGTCAGAGGCGCTCTCTGTGCCGAGGGTATAACTCAAGCAGAGGGCAAAATGCACAACGATGTTCCTGCGGAATCCAGGCCTCCTTTTGTTTTTGAAATCTCAATGTCATTCACGTCTGAAAAGGATGCTTCCAGGTTGGTACATTTAATATGGCTGGTCTGATTATAGATACTTTGTTTATTTTTTTAAATCTTGAGACCATGTATGTATACTTGGTTCCTCACTAGATAATGCTCTCACCGCACAGTGGCTGTGCGAAAACATATCAGCCACTGTGCGGTAGGTGGTCAGTTATGGCTGCCGGTGGACTGCGCGACCCCCTTGTAGCTTCCTGCGTGCAAACGTGCGGGGCACAAAAGGCAGGGTCAGAGGCGCTCTCTGTGCCAAGGGTATAACTCAAGCAGAGGGCAAAATGCACAACGATGTTCCAGCGGAATCCAGGCCTCCGTTTGTTTTTGAAATCTCAATGCCATTCACGTCTGAAAAGGATGCTGAGAGGTTGGTACATTTAACATGGCTGGTCTGATTAGAGATGCTTTGTTTAGTTGCGGAATCTTGAGACCATGTATGTATATTATGTCCCTCACAAGATAATGCCCTCACCGCACAGTGGCTGTGTGGAAACGTGTCAGTCACTGTGCGGTAGGTGGTCAGTTGTGGCTGCCGGTGGACTGCGCGACTGTCTTGTAGCTTCCTGCGTGCAAACGTACGGGGCACAAGATTTGGGGTCAGAGCCGCTCTCTGTGCAAAGGGTCTAACCCAAGCAGAGGGCAAAATGCCTGAAGTTGTTAGATTGCAATCAATACCTTTTGTTTTTGAAATCTCACTCTCATCCGCGTTCGAAAAGGATGCATCCAGGTTGGTACAGTTAATATGGCTGGTCTGATTATAGATGCTTTGTTTATTTTTGGAATCTTGACACCATGTATGTATACTAGGTCACTCACAAAATAATGCCCTCAGCGCACACTGGCTGTGTTGAAACGTATCAGCCACTGTGCGGTAGGTGGTCAGTTATGGCTGCCGGAGGACTGCGCGACTCTCTTGTAGCTTCCTGCGTGCAAACGTACGGGGCACAAAAGGTGGGGTCAGAGGCGCTCTCTGTGCAAAGGGTCTAACCCAAGCCGAGGGCAAAATGCCTAAAGTTGTTAGAGCGCAATCCATAGCTTTTGTTTTTGAAATCTCACTCTCATCCGCGTTCGAAAACGATGCATCCAGGTTGGTACATTTATTATGGCTGGTCTGATTATAGATGCTTTGTTTATTTTTGGGATCTTGAGACCATGTATGTATACTTGTTCCCTCACTAGATAATGCTCTCACCGCACAGTGGCTGTGTGAAAACATATCAGCCACTGTGCGGTAGGTGGTCAGTTATGGCTGCCGGTGGACTGCGCGACCCTCTTGTAGCTTCCTGCGTGCAAACGTACGGGGCACAAAAGGTAGGGTCAGAGGCGCTCTCTGTGCCAAGGTCTAACTCAAGCAGAGGGCAAAATGCACAAAGACGTTCCAGCGGAATCCAGGCCTTCTTTTGTTTTTGAAATCTCAATGTCATCCCAGGTCTGAAAAGGACGCTGAGAGGTTAGTACATTTAATATGGCTGGTTTAATTAGAGATGCTTTGTTTATTTGTGGAATCTTGAAAACATGTATGTATTTTAGGTCCTTCACTAGATAATGCTCTCACCGCACAGTGGCTGTGTGGAAACGTGTCAGCCACTGTGCGGTAGGTGGTCAGTTATGGCTGCCGGTTGACTGCGCGACCCTCCTGTAGCTTCCTGCGTGCAAACGTACGGGGCACAAATGGTGGGGTCAGAGGCGTTCTCTGTGCCAAGGGTCTAACCCAAGCAGAGGGCAAAATGCTTCACGTTGTTCGAGCGCAATCCATGCCATTTGTTTGTTTTTGAAATCTCACTGTCATCCGCGTTCGAAAAGGATGCGTCCAGGTTGGTACATTTAATATGGCTTGTCTGATTAGAGATGTTTTGTTTATTTTTTTAATCTTGAGACCATGTATGTATACTAGGTCCCTCACTAGATAATGCTCTCACCGAACAGTGGCTGTGCGAAAACATACCAGCCACTGTGCGGTAGGTGGTCAGTTATGGCTGCCGGTGGACTGCGCCACCCTCTTGTAGCTTCCTGCGTGCAAACGTACTGGGCACAAAAGGCTGGGTCACAGGCGCTCGCTGTGCCAAGGGTATAACTCAAGCAGAGGGCAAAATGCACAAAGATGTTCCAGCGGAATCAAGGCCTCCTTTTGTTTTTGAAATCTCAATGTCATCCACGTCCGAAAGGGATGCTGAGAGGTTGGCACATTTAATATGGCTTGTCTCATTAGAGATGCCTTGTTTAGTTGCGGAATCTTGAGACCATGTATGTATATTATGTCCCTCACAAAATAATGCCCTCATCGCACACTGGCTGTGTTGAAACGTATCAGCCACTGTGCGGTAGGTGGTCAGTTATGGCTGCCGGCGGACTGCGCGACTCTCTTGTAGCTTCCTGCGTGCAAACGTACGGGGCACAAAAGGTGGGGTCAGAGGCGCTCTCTGTGCAAAGGGTCTAACCCAAGCAGAGGGCAAAATGCCTAAAGTTGTTAGAGCGCAATCCATGCCTTTTGATTTGTTTTTGAAATCTCACTGTCATCCGCGTTCGAAAAGGATGAGCCCAGGTTGGCACATTTAATATGGCTGGTCTGATTATAGATACTTTGTTTATTTTTGGAATCTTGAGACCATGTATGTATACTTGGTTCCTCACAAGATAATGCCCTCACCGCACACTGGCTGTGTTGAAACGTATCAGCCACTGTGCGGTAGGTGGTCAGTTATGGCTGCCGGAGGACTGCGCGACTCTCTTGTATCTTCCTGCGTGCAAACGTACGGGGCACAAAAGGTGGGGTCAGAGGCGCTTTCTGTGCAAAGGGTCTAACCCAAGCCGAGGGCAAAATGCCTAAAGTTGTTAGAGCGCAATCCATAGCTTTTGTGTTTGAAATCTCACTCTCATCCGCGTTCGAAAAGGATGCATCCAGGTTGGTACATTTATTATGGCTGGTCTGGTTATAGATGCTTTGTTTATTTTTGGAATCTTGAGACCATGTATGTATACTTGTTCCCTCACTAGATAATGCTCTCACCGCACAGTGGCTGTGTGAAAACATATCAGCCACTGTGCGGTAGGTGGTCAGTTATGGCTGCCGGTGGACTGCGCGACCCTCTTGTAGCTTCCTGCGTGCAAACGTACGGGGCACAAAAGGTAGGGTCAGAGGCGCTCTCTGTGCCAAGGTCTAACTCAAGCAGAGGGCAAAATGCACAAAGACGTTCCAGCGGAATCCAGGCCTTCTTTTGTTTTTGAAATCTCAATGTCATCCCAGGTCTGAAAAGGACGCTGAGAGGTTAGTACATTTAATATGGCTGGTTTAATTAGAGATGCTTTGTTTATTTGTGGAATCTTGAGAACATGTATGTATATTAGGTCCTTCACTAGATAATGCTCTCACCGCACAGTGGCTGTGTGGAAACGTGTCAGCCACTGTGCGGTAGGTGGTCAGTTATGGCTGCCGGTTGACTGCGCGACCCTCCTGTAGCTTCCTGCGTGCAAACGTACGGGGCACAAATGGTGGGGTCAGAGGTGTTCTCTGTGCCAAGGGTCTAACCCAAGCAGAGGGCAAAATGCTTCACGTTGTTCGAGCGCAATCCATGCCATTTGTTTGTTTTTGAAATCTCACTGTCATCCGCGTTCGAAAAGGATGCGTCCAGGTTGGTACATTTAATATGGCTGGTCTGATTAGAGATGTTTTGTTTATTTTTTGAATCTTGAGACCATGTATGTATACTAGGTCCCTCAATAGATAATGCTCTCACCGCACAGTGGCTGTGTGAAAACGTTTCAGCCACTGCGCGGTAGGTGGTCAGTTATGGCTGCCGGTAGACTGCGCGACCCTCTTGTAGCTTCCTGCGTTGAAACGTACGAGGCACAAAAGGCAGGGTCAGAGGCGCTCTCTGTGCCAAGGGTATAACTCAAGCAGAGGGCAAAATGCACAAAGATGTTTCAGCGGAATCCAGGCCTCTTTTTGTTTTTGAATTCTCAATGTCATCCACGTCTGAAAAGGACGCTGAGAGGTTAGTGCATTTAATATTGCCACGTGCCTAGTGCCGCGCGACAGCCGTGTTTGGTGCCGACGACAACGAAGCGGTGGTTGGCACGAGCGGCGCGCTGGTGCTGGACGCTGTGACTCTGTGTTCGAAACGACAAGCCGACCTCATTTCTCGGGTCCTTGGCTACGTGGTACTTTCACGGCTCCCTCTGCCTTCAGTCGTGACACTGGTGGAGGTGCGATCGATGATCCCTTCTCCTGCGGACGACCCTACGCGGCCGCCTCTCGTGACCACTCCGGTTCATCGTACCAGCCGACGGCTCCGAGGCTTGTCCCCCGAGGCCTTTCCTCTTGATGAAGAGACTCTGGCTGTGGCAACGACACCGCCCGCCCGTACCATGACTGTCCCTTCCACCCCTTCGTCCTGTCTCATCCTTCAGACCCCACGTACCCCTAAACCATTTCACGGTGAGCAGTTTGAAGACGCCGAGGACTGGCTAGCTCACTATGAAAGGGTCGCGACGTTTAACGGCTGGGACGACGCTGCGAAAATGCGGAATGTCTACTTCAGCCTTGAAGACGCTGCTCGGACATGGTTCGAGAACCGCGAGGCCACATTCTCTACGTGCCCGGCCTTCCGAAGTCAGCTCCTCGGTACGCACGCCAACAGTGACCGCCGAGAGAATGCCGAGCGTGCCCTGACCTCTCGAGTTCAGCGTCAAAACGAGGGGGTCGCAATGTACGTTGAAGACGTCATGTGCCTTTGCCATCGCGCCGACCCGTCCATGAGTGAGGAGAAGAAGGTTCGGCACCTGATGCACGGCGTCAAAGAACAGCTTTTTTCCGGCCTCGTGCGGAACCCGCCCACCACCGTCGCGGCGTTTCTGGCTGAAGCTGTGACCATGGAGAAACTGTTACAGCAGCGATACAGCCAGTACGGTCGGCCGCTGAATTCCATATCCACACTACCGCCGTCTGACCGAACCGACTACAATCCCGGGGCAGATATGAGCTCCCTTCGCGACCTCATTCGCACCGTGGTTCGCGAGGAGCTCCAGAAAGTTTATGGAGCTCCTGGCGCAGCTTCCCTGGCCAGCATCATCCGCGAAGAGGTCCAGAATGCACTCACGCCACCAACAAGTACAGTCATTCCACCACCACCCCCGGGCCCCACCGAGCGGATGACTTATGCTAATGTCAAACGCCGCCCAGCCCTGCTACCCACCCCTTCGCCTTACACGCAACCTCAGGTCGCTGTGCACGCTGCGGCACCGCTGCCCCTTTGGGAAGATCGGCGCCAGGCGCCCCGGAAAACTGATCTCTGGCGCGCTCCAGATAACCGCCCTCTCTGCTACCACTGTGGCGAGGCATGTCACCTGTACCGGCAGTGCCCTTATCGTCAGATGGGCCTTAGGGGATTTTCCCCCGACAGCCCTCGTCCACGGCCTGGTCAGCGGCCTCAGGACATCGCCGAGTACGTAACCCGCCAGCGTACGTCACCCGCCAGTCTGCCACATTCTCTTCGTCGCGAGTCGCGCTCGCCTTCGCCTCGTCGCTCTTCACCCTCTGGGTCACGGTATACCGCTGGACGCCATGGTTCCTCGAGTCCTCATCGGGAAAACTAGCTCCGGCGACCTTTGGGGGCGAGGCCGCCGCACACCGATTCGCCGTAAAGCTTCCACCGCCGCACCGCTCGATTCGCCCTGACGTTGAACGCCGAATTCCTGTCCAGTTTTCGCCGCACAGACCAGATCGCCCCGACGTCGTCCGCATCGCCGACCAGTTATCACCGCCGTGTCGCTTAAATTGCCCCGACGCAGACCACACAACTGCCGCCCAGCTTCCGTCGCCGCACCGCTTGCTTCACTCCGACCTGCCGTCGACATTGAATTGTCCCGACGCCGACCACCCAACCGCCGTCCAGCTTCCGCCACCACACCGCTCACTTCACTCCGAACCGTCGTCAACAGGCCCTGGTCTTGGCCGGGTCTCCCTGGACATCCCTATTATCGTCGACACGAAGGAGGTCAGCGCTTTAGTTGATACGGGAGCCGATTATTCCATCCTTAGCGGGCGGCTTACAAGGACACTGAAAAAGGTGATGACGCCATGGAACGGACCAGACATACGTACGGCAGGCGGACATGTGGTTGCACCACTGGGTATGTGTACAGCCCGGGTTACGGTGCGAGGCTGCACATTTGTTGCGACTTTTCTCGTTCTACGCGAATGCTCTCGTGATGTTATTCTTGGCATCGACTTCCTTCGTGAGCACGGTGCCACTATAGATCTACCGAACCGCTTGGTGACGTTTTCCGCCAAACTGGCCACTGAAAAGCATGAGTACCGCGGGTCCCACTCCACGCTGCGAGTCGCCGATGATAGCCTCACAGTGCCACCACGCGCCAGCATCCTCGCCAGAGTTACTTGTGACGAGCCACATCACGGCCTCCGGGTTGTTGAGCCTAATGTCTCCCTCTCACTCGCCTTGGGAGTTTCTGTGGCAAGAGGTCTTTGTTTCCTTCGTGGAAGAGAGACGTAGGTACTTGTCACCAATTTCTCCAATGAACATCGACATCTGTTCCGTGGCACTGTCATTGCTTACGTCGACCATCTGCACGAAGTCGCCGAATGTTTTGCTTCAGAGGAAGCTACGCCTAGCACTGAACCGGATGATGCCGTACACGCTGTCGACATCAATTCTAGCCTTTCCTCCGTTGAAAAGAGGCAACTTCAAGATCTATTGCTGGAGTTTCGTGTGTGCTTCACGTCTTCATCTAAGGTGCAGCAAACGTCGGTCATTAAACACCGGATGATCACGCATGAAGGCACTGGACCCATCCATCAGCAGCCCTATCGTGTGTCTCCTCGGGAGAGAGACGCTATCCAACAGCAAGTCAAGGAGATGCTCGCCGATGGCGTCATTCAACCTTCAAGCAGCCCATGGTCCTCGCCTGTAGTCCTCGTTAAAAAGAAAGACGGAACACTTCGTTTCTGCGTTGACTATCGGAAACTGAACAGTATGACAAAGAAGGACGTCTATCCGCTGCCACGGATTGATGACTCTCTCGACCGACTTCGCCGAGCCAAGTACTTCTCCTCCATTGACCTCAGGAGTGGTTATTGGCAAATCGAAGTTGATGAGAGGGACCGTGAAAAAACTGCCTTCGTAACACCGGATGGGCTCTATGAATTCCGCGTCCTCCCATTCGGGCTCTGCTGTGCTCCTGCCACCTTCCAGCGGATGATGTACACTGTGCTCACAGGTCTTAAGTGGCAGACATGCCTTGTTTATCTCGACGACGTAATAATTTTTTCACCGACGTTCACAGAACACCTACGCCGCCTGAGAACTGTTCTCGAAGCTGTCCGGTCTGCCAACCTTTCTCTCAAGCCTCAAAAGTGCCACTTCGGGTTCACCGAATTGAAGTTTCTTGGGCACATCGTGAGTGCTGATGGCATCCGAGCTGACCCTGAGAAACTTGCTGCCGTTGCTGCCTTTCCCGTCCCCGCCCACAAAAAAGCAGTCCGACGGTTTTTGGGGCTGTGCTCCTATTATCGTCGCTTTATCAAAAAATTTGCACAGATGGCCAGCCCTCTGACTCTCCTGACTCGAGATGATGCATCATTTTCCTGGGGCGCCGAGCAGCAGATGGCTTTCGACGAGCTACGACGCCGGCTCCAGTCACCCCCGATCCTGGCACATTTCGACGATGATGCCGACACAGAATTACACACGGATGCGAGCAACGTCGGCCTTGGTGCCGTGCACTGTCCCGTGCTGAGTGTAACTATTCCACCACTGAAAAAGAATGTTTGGCGGTAGTATGGGCCGCTGCCAAGTTCCGCCCGTACCTTTATGGCCGACCGTTTCGCGTCATCACTGACCATCACTCGTTGTGTTGGCTGAAAAACTTAAAGGATCCTTGTGGCCGCTTAGCACGTTGGGCATTGCGCCTACAGGAGTTCGATTTCGATGTTATTTATAAGTCTGGCCGGAAGCACACCGATGCCGATAGCCTGTCCCGCGCGCCCGTCGGCCCTCCTTCGTCAGATGCCACCGACGACGATAGCTTCCTCGGAGCAGTCACTACGTCCGATCTCGCCTCCAAACAGCGTGCCGACGACGAGCTGAGACTGATTATTGACCATCTTGAAGGTGGGCATCCTACAATACCCCGGTACCTTGCTCGGGGGTTGTCGTCGTATTGCCTCCGCAATGGGGTGCTTTATAAGAAGAATTCTACGTCGAGTGCGAAAACATACCTGCTAGTTATACCGGCTGATCTAAGGCACGAAATCCTCCTGGCCTGCCACGACGAACCAACTTCAGGACATCTTGGCTTTACACGCACCCTAAACCGAGTCCGGCAGAACTACTACTGGCCACATCTTTCTCCGAGCGTTAGACGTTACGTACAGACTTGTCGACAATGCCAGCGGCGAAAAAAACCCACGCTCAAGCCATCCGGTATGTTACAATCTATTGAACCACCCCTCACACCCTTCGAGCAAGTGGGCATGGACCTTTTAGGCCCATTTCCTTTATCCTCAAACGGACACAAGTGGATCGTAGTCGCCACAGACTACTTAACACGCTACGCTGAAACGAAGGCCCTTGCCCGAGGTACTGCCGGCGAAGTTGCTCGATTCTTTATGAACGACATTGTGCTCAGACACGGTGCACCGTCTACCATCATTACTGACCGAGGAAAGGCGTTTACAGCTCGGCTACTGCGGGACACCTGAACTCTCAGCCATACCGAGCATCGCACAACAACAGCGTATCACCCCCAGACAAATGGATTAACGGAACGACTAAACAAAACTTTGGCCGACATGATCTCAATGTACATCGACGTTGAGCATAAAATGTGGGACGAGATCCTGCCGTATGTCACCTTCGCCTACAATACGGCGCCGCAGGAAACCACGAAGTTTACGCCGTTCCGTCTCGTATATGGCAGAGAGGCCCGCACGATGTTGGATGCGATGCTCCCGTGCGGGGAAGAAGCGGTCGAACCCGACGCCGCCCATTTCGCAGAACAGGCCGAGCAAGCCCGTCAGCTGGCCCGCTTGCACATCAAGAAGCAGCATGCCACCGACGCTCGACACTATAACCTTCGGCACAGGGAGGCCCACTACGAACCAGGGGACCAAGTGTGGGTGTGGACCCCCGTGCGTCACAAAGGCTTGAGCGAGAAACTACTCCACCGCTATTTAGGACCCTACAAAGTCCTGCGCCGCTTAAACAACGTTAATTACGAAGTCATTCCAGATGGAACTGTGACCGTCAGTGTTCGACGCCAGCGGCCTGAAATTGTGCATGTGGTGCGCTTAATGCGGTACTTTTCGCGTGACTGAGCGTTCCCTGCAAGTGAAACCTTGCATCATTGTACAATTCACCTCACGCCTAATCTTTTTTTTATTTCTTTTCTCCTCTCACCTTGTCATCCGGACGATGTTTTCTTTCACGGGGGGGGGGGGGGGGGGATAATGCCACGTGCCTAGCGCCGCGCGACAGCCGTGTTTGGTGCCGACGACAACGAAGCGGTGGTTGGCACGAGCGGCGCGCTGGTGCTGGACGCTGTGACTCTGTGTTCGAAACGACAAGCCGACCTCATTTCTCGGGTCCTTGGCTACGTGGTACTTTCACGGCTCCCTCTGCCTTCAGTCGTGACAATATGGCTGGTTTAATTAGAGATGCTTTGTTTATTTGTGGAATCTTGAGAACATGTATGTATATTAGGTCCTTCACTAGATAATGCCCTCACCGCACAGTGGCTGTGTGGAAACGTGTCAGCCACTGTGCGGTGAGGGCATTATCTAGTGAAGGACCTAATATACATACATGTTCTCAAGATTCCAAAAATAAACAAAGCATCTATAATCAGACCAGCCATATTAAATGTACCAACCTGGGCGCATCCTTTTCGAACGCGGATGACAGTGAGATTTCAAAAACAAATCAAAAGGCATGGATTGCGCTCTAACAACTTTAGGCATTTTGCCCTCTGCTTGGGTTAGACCCTTTGCACAGAGAGCGCCTCTGACCCCACCTTTTGTGCCCCGTACGTTTGCACGCAGGAAGCTACAAGAGAGTCGCGCAGTCCGCCGGCAGCCATAACTGACCACCTACCGCACAGTGGCTGATACGTTTCAACACAGCCAGTGTGCGCTGAGGGCATTATTTTGTGAGGGACATAATATACATACATGGTCTCAAGATTCCGCAACTAAACAAGGCATCTCTAATGAGACAAGCCATATTAAATGTGCCAACCTCTCAGCATCCCTTTCAGACGTGGATGACATTGAGATTTCAAAAACAAAAGGAGGCCTTGATTCCGCTGGAACATCTTTGTGCATTTTGCCCTCTGCTTGAGTTATACCCTTGGCACAGCGAGCGCCTGTGACCCAGCCTTTTGTGCCCAGTACGTTTGCACGCAGGAAGCTACAAGAGGGTCGCGCAGTCCACCGGCAGCCATAACTGACCACCTACCGCACAGTGGCTGGTATGTTTTCGCACAGCCACTGTGCGGTGAGAGCATTATCTAGTGAGGGACCTAGTATACATACATGGTCTCAAGATTAAAAAAATAAACAAAACATCTCTAATCAGACAAGCCATATTAAATGTACCAACCTGGACGCATCCTTTTCGAACGCGGATGACAGTGAGATTTCAAAAACAAACAAATGGCATGGATTGCGCTCGAACAACGTGAAGCATTTTGCCCTCTGCTTGGGTTAGACCCTTGGCACCGAGAACGCCTCTGACCCCACCATTTGTGCCCCGTACGTTTGCACGCAGGAAGCTACAGGAGGGTCGCGCAGTCAACCGGCAGCCATAACTGACCACCTACCGCACAGTGGCTGACACATTTCCACACAGCCACTGTGCGGTGAGAGCATTATCTAGTGAAGGACCTAAAATACATACATGTTCTCAAGATTCCACAAATAAACAAAGCATCTCTAATTAAACCAGCCATATTAAATGTACTAACCTCTCAGCGTCCTTTTCAGACCTGGGATGACATTGAGATTTCAAAAACAAAAGAAGGCCTGGATTCCGCTGGAACGTCTTTGTGCATTTTGCCCTCTGCTTGAGTTAGACCTTGGCACAGAGAGCGCCTCTGACCCTACCTTTTGTGCCCCGTACGTTTGCACGCAGGAAGCTACAAGAGGGTCGCGCAGTCCACCGGCAGCCATAACTGACCACCTACCGCACAGTGGCTGATATGTTTTCACACAGCCACTGTGCGGTGAGAGCATTATCTAGTGAGGGAACAAGTATACATACATGGTCTCAAGATCCCAAAAATAAACAAAGCATCTATAATCAGACCAGCCATAATAAATGTACCAACCTGGATGCATCCTTTTCGAACGCGGATGAGAGTGAGATTTCAAAAACAAAAGCTATGGATTGCGCTCTAACAACTTTAGGCATTTTGCCCTCGGCTTGGGTTAGACCCTTTGCACAGAGAGCGCCTCTGACCCCACCTTTTGTTCCCCGTACGTTTGCACGCAGGAAGATACAAGAGAGTCGCGCAGTCCTCCGGCAGCCATAACTGACCACCTACCGCACAGTGGCTGACACGTTTCAACACAGCCAGTGTGCGGTGAGGGCATTATCTTGTGAGGAACAAAGTATACATACATGGTCTCAAGATTCCAAAAATAAACAAAGCATCTATAATCAAACCAGCCATATTAAATGTACCAACCTGGGCGCATCCTTTTCGAACGCGGATAACAGTGAGATTTCAAAAACAAATCAAAAGGCATGGATTGCGCTCTAACAACTTTAGGCATTTTGCCCTCTGCTTGGGTTAGACCCTTTGCACAGAGAGCGCCTCTGACCCCACCTTTTGTGCCCCGTACGTTTGCACGCAGGAAGCTACAAGTGAGTCGCGCAGTCCACCGGCAGCCATAACTGACCACCTACCGCACAGTGGCTGATACGTTTCAACACAGCCAGTGTGCGATGAGGGCATTATTTTGTGAGGGACATAATATACATACATGGTCTCAAGATTCCGCAACTAAACAAGGCATCTCTAATGAGACAAGCCATATTAAATGTGCCAACCTCTCAGCATCCTTTTCAGACGTGGATGACATTGAGATTTCAAAAACAAAAGGAGGCCTGGATTCCGCTGGAACATCTTTGTGCATTTTGCCCTCTGCTTGAGATATACCCTTGGCACAGAGAGCGCCTCTGACCCCACCTTTTGTGCCCCGTACGTTTGCACGCAGGAAGCTACAAGAGAGTCTCGCAGTCCACCGGCCGCCATAACTGACCACCTACCGCACAGTGGCTGATACGTTTCAACACAGCCAGTGTGCGCTGAGGGCATTATTTTGTGAGGGACATAATATACATACATGGTCTCAAGATTCCGCAACTAAACAAGGCATCTCTAATGAGACAAGCCATATTAAATGTGCCAACCTCTCAGCATCCCTTTCAGACGTGGATGACATTGAGATTTCAAAAACAAAAGGAGGCCTTGATTCCGCTGGAACATCTTTGTGCATTTTGCCCTCTGCTTGAGTTATACCCTTGGCACAGCGAGCGCCTGTGACCCAGCCTTTTGTGCCCAGTACGTTTGCACGCAGGAAGCTACAAGAGGGTGGCGCAGTCCACCGGCAGCCATAACTGACCACCTACCGCACAGTGGCTGGTATGTTTTCGCACAGCCACTGTGCGGTGAGAGCATTATCTAGTGAGGGACCTATTATACATACATGGTCTCAAGATTAAAAAATAAACAAAACATCTCTAATCAGACAAGCCATATTAAATGTACCAACCTGGACGCATCCTTTTCGAACGCGGATGACAGTGAGATTTCAAAAACAAACAAATGGCATGGATTGCGCTCGAACAACGTGAAGCTTTTTGCCCTCTGCTTGGGTTAGACCCTTGGCACAGAGAACGCCTCTGACCCCACCATTTGTGCCCCGTACGTTTGCACGCAGGAAGCTACAGGAGGGTCGCGCAGTCAACCGGCAGCCATAACTGACCACCTACCGCACAGTGGCTGACACATTTCCACACAGCCACTGTGCGGTGAGAGCATTATCTAGTGAAGGACCTAAAATACATACATGTTCTCAAGATTCCACAAATAAACAAAGCATCTCTAATTAAACCAGCCATATTAAATGTACTAACCTCTCAGCGTCCTTTTCAGACCTGGGATGACATTGAGATTTCAAAAACAAAAGAAGGCCTGGATTCCGCTGGAACGTCTTTGTGCATTTTGCCCTCTGCTTGAGTTAGACCTTGGCACAGAGAGCGCCTCTGACCCTACCTTTTGTGCCCCGTACGTTTGCACGCAGGAAGCTACAAGAGGGTCGCGCAGTCCACCGGCAGCCATAACTGACCACCTACCGCACAGTGGCTGATATGTTTTCACACAGCCACTGTGCGGTGAGAGCATTATCTAGTGAGGGAACAAGTATACATACATGGTCTCAAGATCCCAAAAATAAACAAAGCATCTATAATCAGACCAGCCATAATAAATGTACCAACCTGGATGCATCCTTTTCGAACGCGGATGAGAGTGAGATTTCAAAAACAAAAGCTATGGATTGCGCTCTAACAACTTTAGGCATTTTGCCCTCGGCTTGCGTTAGACCCTTTGCACAGAGAGCGCCTCTGACCCCACCTTTTGTTCCCCGTACGTTTGCACGCAGGAAGATACAAGAGAGTCGCGCAGTCCTCCGGCAGCCATAACTGACCACCTACCGCACAGTGGCTGACACGTTTCAACACAGCCAGTGTGCGGTGAGGGCATTATCTTGTGAGGAACAAAGTATACATACATGGTCTCAAGATTCCAAAAATAAACAAAGCATCTATAATCAAACCAGCCATATTAAATGTACCAACCTGGGCGCATCCTTTTCGAACGCGGATAACAGTGAGATTTCAAAAACAAATCAAAAGGCATGGATTGCGCTCTAACAACTTTAGGCATTTTGCCCTCTGCTTGGGTTAGACCCTTTGCACAGAGAGCGCCTCTGACCCCACCTTTTGTGCCCCGTACGTTTGCACGCAGGAAGCTACAAGTGAGTCGCGCAGTCCACCGGCAGCCATAACTGACCACCTACCGCACAGTGGCTGATACGTTTCAACACAGCCAGTGTGCGATGAGGGCATTATTTTGTGAGGGACATAATATACATACATGGTCTCAAGATTCCGCAACTAAACAAGGCATCTCTAATGAGACAAGCCATATTAAAAGTGCCAACCTCTCAGCATCCTTTTCAGACGTGGATGACATTAAGATTTCAAAAACAAAAGGAGGCCTGGATTCCGCAGGAACATCTTTGTGCATTTTGCCCTCTGCTTGAGATATACCCTTGGCACAGAGAGCGCCTCTGACCCCACCTTTTGTGCCCCGTACGTTTGCACGCAGGAAGCTACAAGAGAGTCTCGCAGTCCACCGGCCGCCATAACTGAACACCTACCGCACAGTGGCTGATACGTTTCAACACAGCCAGTGTGCGATGAGGGCATTATTTTGTGAGGGACATAATATACATACATGGTCTCAAGATTCCGCAACTAAACAAGGCATCTCTAATGAGACAAGCCATATTAAATGTGCCAACCTCTCAGCATCCTTTTCAGACGTGGATGACATTGAGATTTCAAAAACAAAAGGAGGCCTGGATTCCGCTGGAACATCTTTGTGCATTTTGCCTCCTGTTCGAAAAGGATGCGTCCAGGTTGGTACATTTAATATGGCTGGTCTGATAGAGATGCTCTGTATATTTTTGGAATCTTGAGACCATGTATGTATACTAGGTCCCTCACTAGATAATGCTCTCACCGCGCAGTGGCTGTGTGGAAACGTTTCAGCCAATGTGCGGCAGGTGGTCAGTTATGGCTGCCGGTGGACTGCGCGACCCTCTTGTAGCTTCCTCCGTGCAAACGTACGGAGCACAAAAGGTGGGGTCAGAGGCGCTCTCTGTGCCAAGGGTCTAACCCAAGCAGAGGGCAAAATGCTTAACGTTGTTAGAGCGCAATCCATACCTTTTGTTTTGTTTTTGAAGTCTCACTGTCATACGCGTTCGAAAAGGATGCATAGTGGTTGGTATATTTAATATGGCTGGTCTGATTAGAGATGCCTTGTTTATTTTTGGAATCTTGAGACCATGTATGTATACTAGGTCCCTCACTAGATAATGCTCTCACCACACAGTGGCTGTGTGAAAACGTTTCAGCCACTGTGGTGTAGGTGGTCAGTTATGGCTGCCGGTGGAGTGCGCGATACTCTTGTAGCTTCCCGCGTGCAAACGTACGGGGTACAAAAGGTGGGGTCAGAGGCGCTCTCTGTGCCAAGGGTCTAACTCAAGCAGAGGGTAAAATTCCTAAAGTTGTTATAGGGCAATCCATGCCTTTTGTTTTGTTTTTGAACTCTCTCTGTCATCGGCGTTCGAAAAGGATGCGTCCAGGTTGGTACATTTAATATGGCTGGTTTGATTAGAGATGCTCTGTATATTTTTGGAATCTTGAGACCATGTATGTATACTAGGTCCCTCACTAGATAATGCTCTCACCGCGCAGTGGCTGTGTGGAAACGTTTCAGCCAATGTGCGGCAGGTGGCCAGTTATGGCTGCCCGTGGACTGCGCGACTCTCTTGTAGCTTCCAGCGTGCAAACGTGCGGGGCACAAAAGGCAGGGTCAGAGGCGCTCTCTGTGCCAAGGGTATAACTCAAGCAGAGGGCAAAATGCACAACGATGTTCCAGCGGAATCTAGGCCTCCTTTTGTTTTTGAAATCTCAATGTCATTCACGTCTGAAAAGGATGCTGAGAGGTTGGTACATTTAATATGACTGGTCTGATTAGAGATGCTTTGTTGAGTTGCGGAATCTTGAGACCATGTATGTATATTATGTCCCTCACAAGATAATAACCTCACCGCCCACTGGCTGTGTTGAAACGTGTCAGCCACTGTGCGGTAGGTGGTCAGTTATGGCTGCCGGTGGACTGCGCGACTCTCTTGTAGCTTCCTGGGTGCAAACATACGGGGCACAAAAGGTGGGGTCAGAGGCGCTCTCTGTGCCAAGCGTCTAACTCAAGCAGAGGGCAAAATGCACGAAGATGTTCCAGCGGAATCCAGGCCTTCTTTTGTTTTTGAAATCACAATGTCATCCACGTCTGAAAAGGATGCTCAGAGGTTAGTACATCTAATATGGCTGATTTGATTAGAGATGCTTTGTTTATTTGTGGAATCTCGAGGCCATGTATGTATATTGGGTCCCTCACTAGATAATGCTCCCACCGCACACTGGCTGTGTTGAAACGTATCAGCCACTGCGCGGTAGTTAGTCTGTTATGGCTGCCGGTGGACTGCGCGACTCTCTTGTAGCTTCCTGCGTGCAAACGTGCGGGGCACAAAAGGGGGGGTCAGAGGCGCTCTCTGTGCCAAGGGTATAACTCAAGCAGAGGGCAAAATGCACAAAGATGTTCCAGCGGAATCCAGGCCTCCTTTTGTCTTTGAAATCTCAATGTCATCCACGTCTGAAAAAGATGCTGAGAGGTTGGCACATTTAATATGGCTGGTCTGATTAGAGATGCTTTGCTTAGTTGCGGAATCTTGAGACCATGTATGTATATTATGTCCCTCAGAAGTTAATGCCCTCACCGCACAATGGCTGTGTTGAAACGTATCAGCCACTGTGCGGTAGGTGGTCAGTTATGGCTGCCGGTGGACTGCGCGACTCTCTTGTAGCTTCCTGCGTGCAAACGTACGGGGCACAAAAGGTGGGGTCAGAGGCGCTCTCTGTGCAAAGGGTCTAACCCAAGCAGAGGGCAAAAGGCCTAAAGTTGTTAGAGCGCAATCCATGCCTTTTGTTTTGTTTTTGAAATCTCACTGTCATCCGCGTTCGAAAAGGAAGCGTCCAGGTTGGTACATTTATATGGCTGGTCTGATTATAGATGCTTTGTTTATTTTTGGAATCTTGAGACCATATATGTATACTAGGCCCCTCACTAGATAATGCTCTCACCGCGCAGTTTCTGTGTGAAAACGTTTCAGACAATTTGCAGTAAGTGGTCAGTTATGGCTGCCGGTGGACTGCGCGAACCTCTTGTAGCTTCCGGCGTGCAAACGTACTGGGCACAAAAGGTAGTGTCAGAGGCGCTCTCTGTGCCAAGGTCTAACTCAAGCAGAGGGCAAAATGCACAAAGATGTTTCAGCGGAATCCAGACCTTGTTTTGTTTTTGAAATCTCAATGTCATCCACGTCTGAAAAGAATGCTGAGCGGTTAGTACATTTATATGGCTGGTCTAATTAGAGATGCTTTCTTTATTTGTGGAATCTTAAAGACCATGCATGTATATTAGGTCCCTCACTAGATAATGCTCTCACCGCACACTGGCTGTGTTGAAACGTATCAGCCACTGCGCGGTAGTTAGTCAGTTATGGCTGCCGGTGGACTGCGCGACCCTCTTGTAGCTTCCTGCGTGCAAACGTACGGAGCACAAAAGGTTGGGTCAGAGGCGCTCTCTGTGCCAAGGGTATAACTCAAGCAGAGGGCAAAATGCACAACGATGTTCCAGCGGAATCCAGGCCTCCTTTTGTTTTTGAAATCTCAATGTCATTCACGTCTGAAAAGGATGCTGAGAGGTTGGTACATTTAATATGGCTGGTCTGATTAGAGATGCTTTGTTTAGTTGCGGAATCTTGAGTCCATGTATGCATATTATGTCACTGACAAGATAATGCCCTCACCGCACACTGGCTGTGTTGAAACGTATCAGCCACTGTGCGGTAGGTGGTCAGTTATGGCTGCCGGTGGACTGCGCGACTCTCTTGTAGCTTCCTGCGTGCAAACGTACGGGGCACAAAAGGTGGGGTCAGAGGCGCTCTCTGTGCAAAGGCTCTAACCCAAGCAGAGGGCAAAAGGCCTAAAGTTGTTAGAGCGCAATCCATGCCTTTTGTTTTGTTTTTGAAATCTCACTGTCATCCGCGTTCGAAAAGGATGCGTCCAGGTTGGTACATTTATATGGCTGGTCTGATTATAGATGCTTTGTTTATTTTTGGAATCTTGAGACCATATATGTATATTAGGTCCCTCACTAGATAATGCTCTCACCGCACAGTGGCTGTGTGGAAACGTGTCAGCCACTGTGCGGTAGGTGGTCAGTTATGGCTGCCGGTGGACTGCGCGACCCTCCTGTAGCTTCGTGCGTGCAAACGTACGGGGCACAAAAGGTGGGGTCAGAGGTGTTCTCTGTGCCAAGGGTCTAACCCAAGCAGAGGGCAAAATGCTTAACGTTGTTAGAGCGCAATCCATGCCTTTTGTTTTGTTTTTGAAATCTCACTGTCATCCGCGTTCGAAAAGGATGCGTCCAGGTTGGTACATTTAATATGGCTGGTTTGATTAGAGATGATTTGTTTATTTTTGGAATCTTGAGACCATGTATGTATACTAGGTCCCTCACTAGATAATGCTCTCACCGCACAGTGGCTGTGTGAAAACGTTTCAGGCACTGTGCGGTAGGGGGTCAGTTATGGCTGCCGGTGGACTGCGCGACCCTCTTGTAGCTTCCTGCGTGCAAACGGGCGGGGCACAAAAGGCAGGGTCAGAGGCGCTCTCTGTGCCAAGGGTATAACTCAAGCAGAGGGCAAAATGCACAACGATGTTCCAGCGGAATCCAGGCCTCCTTTTGTTTTTGAAATCTCAATGTCATTCACGTCTAAAAAGGATGCTGAGAGGTTGGTACATTTAATATGGCTGGTCTGATTAGAGATGCTTTGTTTAGTTGCGGAATCTTGAGACCATGTATGTATATTATGTCCCTCACAAGATAATGCCCTAACCGCACACTGGCTGTGTTGAAACGTGTCAGTCACTGTGCGGTAGGTGGTCAGTTATGGCTGCCGGTGGACTGCGCGACTCTCTTGTAGCTTCCTGGGCGCAAACGTACGGGGCACAAAAGGTGGGGTCAGAGGCGCTCTCTGTGCAAAGCGTCTAACTCAAGCAGAGGGCAAAATGCACGAAGATGTTCCAGCGGAATCCAGGCCTTCTTTTTTTTTGAATTCACAATGTCATCCCCGTCTGAAAAGGATGCTCAGAGGTTAGTACATCTAATATGGCTGGTTTGATTAGAGATGCTTTGTATATTTGTGGAATCTTGAGACCATGTATGTATATTAGGTCTCTCACTAGATAATGCTCTCACCGCACAGTGGCTGTGTGGAAACGTGTCAGCCACTGTGCGGTAGGTGGTCAGTTATGGCTGCCGGTGGACTGCGCGACCCTCCTGTAGCTTCGTGCGTGCAAACGTACGGGGCACAAAAGGTGGGGTCAGAGGTGTTCTCTGTGCCAAGGGTCTAACCCAAGCAGAGGGCAAAATGCTTAACGTTGTTAGAGCGCAATCCATGCCTTTTGTTTTGTTTTTGAAATCTCACTGTCAACCGCGTTCGAAAAGGATGCGTCCAGGTTGGTACATTTAATATGGCTGGTTTGATTAGAGATGCTCTGTATATTTTTGGAATCTTGAGACCATGTATGTATACTAGGTCCCTCACTAGATAATGCTCTCACCGCACAGTGGCTGTGTGAAAACGTTTCAGACACTGTGCGGTAGGGGGTCAGTTATGGCTGCCGGTGGACTGCGCGACCCTCTTGTAGCTTCCTGCGTGCAAACGTGCGGGGCACAAAAGGCAGGGTCAGAGGCGCTCTCTGTGCCAAGGGTATAACTCAAGCAGAGGGCAAAATGCACAACGATGTTCCAGCGGAATCCAGGCCTCCTTTTGTTTTTGAAATCTCAATGTCATTCACGTCTGAAAAGGATGCTGAGAGGTTGGTACATTTAATATGGCTGGTCTGATTAGAGATGCTTTGTTTAGTTGCGGAATCTTGAGACCATGTATGTATATTATGTCCCTCACAAGATAATGCCCTCACCGCACACTGGCTGTGTTGAAACGTGTCAGCCACTGTGCGGTAAATGGTCAGTTATGGCTGCCGGTGGACTGCGCGACTCTCTTGTAGCTTCCTGGGCGCAAACGTACGGGCCACAAAAGGTGGGGCCAGAGGCGCTCTCTGTGCAAAGGGTCTAACTCAAGCAGAGGGGCAAAATGCACGAAGATGTTCCAGCGGAATCCAGGCCTTCTTTTTTTTTTGAATTCACAATGTCATCCACGTCTGAAAAGGATGCTCAGATGTTAGTACATCTAATATGGCTGGTTTGATTAGAGATGCTTTGTTTATTTGTGGAATCTTGAGACCATGTATGCATATTAGGTCCCTCACTAGATAATGCTCTCACCGCACAGTGGCTGTGTGGAAACGTGTTAGCCACTGTGCGGTAGGTGGTCAGTTATGACTGCCGGTGGACTGCGCGACTCTCTTGTAGCTTCCTGCGTGCAAACGTGCGGGGCACAAAAGGCGGGGTCAGAGGCGCTCTCTGTGCCAAGGGTATAACTCAAGCAGAGGGCAAAATGCACAACGATGTTTCAGCGGAATCCAGGCCTCCTTTTGTTTTTGAAATCTCAATGTCATTCACGTCTGAAAAGGATGCTGAGAGGTTGGTATATTTAATATGGCTGGTCTGATTAGAGATGCTTTGTTTAGTTGCGGAATCTTGAGACCATGTATGTATATTATGTCCCTCACAAGATAATGCCCTCACCGCACACTGCTGTGTTGAAACGTGTCAGCCACTGTGCGGTAAATGGTCAGTTATGGCTGCCGGTGGACTGCGCGACTCTCTTGTAGCTTCCTGGGTGCAAACGTACGGGGCACAAAAGGTGGGGTCAGAGGCGCTCCTCTGTGCAAAGCGTCTAACTCAAGCAGAGGGCAAAATGCACGGAGATGTTCCAGCGGAATCCAGGCCTTCTTTTGTTTTTGAATTCACAATGTCATCCACGTCTGAAAAGGATGCTCAGAGGTTAGTACATCTAATATGGCTGGTTTGATTAGAGATGCTTTGTATATTTGTGGAATCTTGAGACCTTGTATGTATATTAGGTCCCTCACTAGATAATGCTCTCACCGCACAGTGGCTGTGTGGAAACGTGTCAGCCACTGTGCGGTAGGTGGTCAGTTATGGCTGCCGGTGGACTGCGCGACTCTCTTGAAGCTTCCTGGGTGCAAACGTACGGGGCACAAAAGGTATGGTCAGAGGCGCTCTCTGTGCCAAGGGTCTAACCCAAGCAGAGGGCAAAATGCTTAACGTTGTTAGAGCGAAATCCATGCCTCTTGTTTTGTTTTTGAAATCTCACTGTCATCCGCGTTCGAAAAGGATGCGTCCAGGTTGGTACATTTAATATGGCTGGTCTGATTAGACATGATTTGTTTATTTTTGGAATCTTGAGACCATGTATGTATACTAGGTCCCTCACTATATAATGCTCGCACCGCACAGTGGCTGTGTGAAAACGTTTCAGACGCTGTGCGGTAGGGGGTCAGTTATGGCTGCCGGTGGACTGCGCGACCCTCTTGTAGCTTCCTGCGTGCAAACGTGCGGGGCACAAAAGGCAGGGTCAGAGGCGCTCTCTGTGCCAAGGGTATAACTCAAGCAGAGGGCAAAATGCACAACGATGTTCCAGCGGAATCCAGGCCTCCTTTTGTTTTTGAAATCTCAATGTCATTCACGTCTGAAAAGGATGCTTAGAGGTTGGTACATTTAATATGGCTGGTCTGATTAGAGATGCTTTGTTTAGTTGCGGAATCTTTAGACCATGTATGTATATTATGTCCCTCACAAGATAATGCCCTCACCGCACACTGGCTGTGTTGAAACGTGTCAGCCACTGTGCGGTAAATGGTCAGTTATGGCTGCCGGTGGACTGCGCGACTCTCTTGTAGCTTCCTGGGCGCAAACGTACGGGGCACAAAAGCTGAGGTCAGAGGCGCTCTCTGTGCAAAGCGTCTAACCCAAGCAGAGGGCAAAATGCTTCACGTTGTTCGAGCGCAATCCATGCCATTTGTTTGTTTTTGAAATCTCACTGTCATCCGCGTTTGAAAAGGATGCGTCCAGGTTGGTACATTTAATATGGCTGGTCTGATTAGAGATGATTTGTTTAGTTTTGGAATCTTGAGACCATGTATGTATACTAGGTCCCTCGCTAGATAATGCTCTCACCGCACAGTGGCTGTGTGAAAACGTTTCAGACATTGTGCGGTAGGGGGTCAGTTATGGCTGCCGGTGGACTGCGCGACCCTCTTGTAGCTTCCTGCGTGCAAACGTGCGGGGCACAAAAGGCAGGGTCAGAGGCGCTCTCTGTGCCAAGAGTATAACTCAAGCAGAGTGCAAAATGCACAACGATGTTCCAGCGGAATCCAGGCCTCCTTTTGTTTTTGAAATCTCAATGTCATTCACGTCTGAAAAGGATGCTGAGAGGTTGGTACATTTAATATGGCTGGTCTGAGTAGAGATGTTTTGTTTAGTTGCGGAATCTTGAGACCATGTATGTATATTATGTCGCTCAAGAGATAATGCCCTCACCGCACACTGGCTGTGTTGAAACGTGTCAGCCACTGTGCGGTAGGTGGTCAGTTATGGCTGCCGGTGGACTGCGCGACTCTCTTGTAGCTTCCTGGGTGCAAGCGTACGGGGCACAAAAGGTGGGGTCAGAGGCGCTCTCTGTGCCAAGCGCCTAAATCAAGCAGAGGGAAAAATGCGCGAAGATGTTCCAGCGGAATCCAGGCCTTCTTTTGTTTTTGAAATCACAATGTCATCCACGTCTGAAAAGGATGCTCAGAGGTTGGTACATCTAATATGGCTGGTTTGATTAGAGATGCTTTGTTTATTTGTGCAATCTTGAGACCATGTATGTATATTAGGTCCCTCACTAGATAATGCTCTCACCGCGCAGTGGCTGTGTGGAAACGTGTCAGCCACTGTGCGGTAGGTGGTCAGTTATGGCTGCCGGTGGACTGCGCGACCCTCCTGTAGCTTCGTGCGTGCAAACGTACGGGGCACAAAAGGTGGGGTCAGAGGCGCTCCCTGTGCCAAGGGTCTAACCCAAGCAGAGGGCAAAATGCTTAACGTTGTTAGAGCGCAATCCATGCCTTTTGTTTTGTTTTTGAAATATCACTGTCATCCGCGTTCGAAAAGGATGCGTCCAGATTGTTACATTTAATATGGCTGGTGTGATTAGAGATGATTTGTTTATTTTTGGAATCTTGAGACCATGTATGTATACTAGGTCCCTCACTAGATAATGCTCTCACCGCACAGTGGCTGTGCGAAAACATATCAGCCACTGTGCGGTAGGTGGTCAGTTAGGGCTGCAGGTGGGCTGCGCGAACCTCTTGTAGCTTCCTGTGTGCAAACGTACTGTGCACAAAAGGTAGGGTCAGAGGCGCTCTCTGTGCCAAGGGTATAACTCAAGCAGAGGAAAAAATGCACAAAGATGTTCCAGCGGAATCCAGGCCTCCTTTTGTTTTTGAAATCTCAATGTCATCCACGTCTGAAAAGGATGCTGAGAGGTTAGTACATCTAATATGGCTGGTCTGATTAGAGATGCTTTGTTTAGTTGCGGAATCTTGAGACCATGTATGTACATTATGTCCTTCACAAGATAATGCCCTCACCGCACACTGGCTGTGTTGAAACGTATCAGCCACTGTGCGGTAGGTGGTCAGTTATGGCTGCCGGCGGGCTGCGCGAACCTCTTGTAGCTTCCTGTGTGCAAACGTACTGTGCACAAAAGGTAGGGTCAGAGGCGCTCTCTGTGCCAAGGGTATAACTCAAGCAGAGGACAAAATGCACAAAGATGTTCCAGCGGAATCCAGGACTCCTTTTGTTTTTGAAATCTCAAATGTCATCCACGTCTGAAAAGGATGCTCAGAGGTTAGTACATCTAATATGGCTGGTTTGATTAGAGATGCTTTGTTTATTTGTGGAATCTTGAGACCATGTATGTATATTAGGTCCCTCACTAGATAATGCCCTCACCGCACACTGGCTGTTTTGAAACGTATCAGCCACTGTGCGGTAGGTGGCCAGTTATGGCTGCCGGTGGACTGCGCGACCCTCCTGTAGCTTCGTGCGTGCAAACGTACTGGGCACAAAAGGTGGGGTCAGAGGCGTTCTCTGTGCCAAGGGTCTAAACCAAGCAGAGGGCAAAATGCTTAACGTTGTTAGAGCGCAATCCATGCCTTTTGTTTTGTTTTTGAAATCTCACTGTCATCCGCGTTCGAAAAGGATGCGTCCAGGTTGGTACATTTATTATGGCTGGTCTGATTAGAGATGATTTGTTTATTTTTGGAATCTAGAGACCATGTATGTATACTAGGTCCCTCACTAGATAATGCTCTCACCGCAATGTGGCTGTGTGAAAACGTTTCAGACACTGTGCGGTAGGGGGTCAGTTATGGCTCCCGGTGGACTGAGCGAACCTCTTGTAGCTTCCTGCGTGCAAACGTACGGGGCACAAAAGGCATGGTCAGAGGCGCTCTCTGTGCCAAGGGTATAACTCAAGCAGAGGGCAAAATGCACAAAGATGTTGCAGCGGAATCCAGGACTCCTTTTGTTTTTGAAATCTCAATGTCATCCACGTCTGAAAAGGATGCTGAGAGGTTGGTACATTTAATATGGCTGGCCTGATTAGAGATGCTTTGTTAAGTTGCGGAATCTTGAGATCATGTATGTATATTATGTCCCTCACAAGATAATGCCCTCACCGCACAGAGGCTGTGTTGAAACGTATCAGCCACTGTGCGGTGGGTGGCCAGTTATGGCTGCCGGTGGACTGCGCGACTCTCTTGTAGCTTCCTGGGTGCAAAGGTACGGGGCACAAAAGGTGGTGTCAGGGGTTCTCTCTGTGCCAAGCGTCTAACTCAAGCAGAGGGCAAAATGCACGAAGATGTTCCAGCGGAATCCAGGGCTTCTTTTGTTTTTGAAATCACAATGTCATCCACGTCTGAAAAGGATGCTCAGAGGTTAGTACATCTAATATGGCTGGTTTGATTAGAGATGCTTTGTTTATTTGTGGAATCTTGAGACCATGTATGTATATTAGGTCCCTCACTAGATAATGCCCTCACCGCACACTGGCTGTGTTGAAACGTATCAGCCGCTGTGCGGTAGGTGGCCAGTTATGGCTGCCGGTGGACTGCGCGACTCTCTTGTAGCTTCCTGGGTGCAAACGTACGGGGCACAAAAGGTGGTGTCAGAGGCGCTCTCTGTGCCAAGAGCCTAACTCAAGCAGAGGGCAAAATGCACGAAGATGTTCCAGCGGAATCCAGGCCTTCTTTTGTTTTTGAAATCACAATGTCATCCACGTCTGAAAAGGATGCTCAGAGGTTGGTACATCTAATATGGCTGGTTTGATTAGAGATGCTTTGTTTAGTTGCAGAATCTTGAGACCATGTATGTATATTATGTCCCTCACAAGATAATGCCCTCACCGCACACTGGCTGTGTTGAAACGTGTCAGCCACTGTGCGGTAGGTGGTCAGTTATGGCTGCCGGTGGACTGCGCGGCTCTCTTGTAGCTTCCTGGGTGCAACCGTACGGGGCACTAAAGGTGGGGTCAGAGGCGCTCTCTGTGCCAAGCGTCTAACTCAAGCAGAGGGCAAAATGCACGAAGATGTTCCAGCGGAATCCAGGCCTTCTTTTGTTTTTGAAATCACAATGTCATCCACGTCTGAAACGGATGCTCAGAGGTTGGTACATTTAATATGGCTGGTTTGATTAGAGATGCTTTGTTTATTTTTGGAATCTAGAGACCATGTATGTATACTAGGTCCCTCACTAGATAATGCTCTCACCGCAATGTGGCTGTGTGAAAACGTTTCAGACACTGTGCGGTAGGGGGTCAGTTATGGCTCCCGGTGGACTGAGCGAACCTCTTGTAGCTTCCTGCGTGCAAACGTACGGGGCACAAAAGGCATGGTCAGAGGCGCTCTCTGTGCCAAGGGTATAACTCAAGCAGAGGGCAAAATGCACAAAGATGTTGCAGCGGAATCCAGGACTCCTTTTGTTTTTGAAATCTCAATGTCATCCACGTCTGAAAAGGATGCTGAGAGGTTGGTACATTTAATATGGCTGGCCTGATTAGAGATGCTTTGTTAAGTTGCGGAATCTTGAGATCATGTATGTATATTATGTCCCTCACAAGATAATGCCCTCACCGCACAGAGGCTGTGTTGAAACGTATCAGCCACTGTGCGGTGGGTGGCCAGTTATGGCTGCCGGTGGACTGCGCGACTCTCTTGTAGCTTCCTGGGTGCAAACGTACGGGGCACAAAAGGTGGTGTCAGAGGCGCTCTCTGTGCCAAGAGCCTAACTCAAGCAGAGGGCAAAATGCACGAAGATGTTCCAGCGGAATCCAGGCCTTCTTTTGTTTTTGAAATCACAATGTCATCCACGTCTGAAAAGGATGCTCAGAGGTTGGTACATCTAATATGGCTGGTTTGATTAGAGATGCTTTGTTTAGTTGCAGAATCTTGAGACCATGTATGTATATTATGTCCCTCACAAGATAATGCCCTCACCGCACACTGGCTGTGTTGAAACGTGTCAGCCACTGTGCGGTAGGTGGTCAGTTATGGCTGCCGGTGGACTGCGCGGCTCTCTTGTAGCTTCCTGGGTGCAACCGTACGGGGCACTAAAGGTGGGGTCAGAGGCGCTCTCTGTGCCAAGCGTCTAACTCAAGCAGAGGGCAAAATACACGAAGATGTTCCAGCGGAATCCAGGCCTTCTTTTGTTTTTGAAATCACAATGTCATCCACGTCTGAAACGGATGCTCAGAGGTTGGTACATTTAATATGGCTGGTTTGATTAGAGATGCTTTGTTTATTTTTGGAATCTAGAGACCATGTATGTATACTAGGTCCCTCACTAGATAATGCTCTCACCGCACACTGGCTGTGTTGAAACGTGTCAGCCACTGTGCGGTAGGTGGTCAGTTATGGCTGCCGGTGGACTGCGCGGCTCTCTTGTAGCTTCCTGGGTGCAACCGTACGGGGCACTAAAGGTGGGGTCAGAGGCGCTCTCTGTGCCAAGCGTCTAACTCAAGCAGAGGGCAAAATGCACGAAGATGTTCCAGCGGAATCCAGGCCTTCTTTTGTTTTTGAAATCACAATGTCATCCACGTCTGAAACGGATGCTCAGAGGTTGGTACATTTAATATGGCTGGTTTGATTAGAGATGCTTTGTTTATTTTTGGAATCTAGAGACCATGTATGTATACTAGGTCCCTCACTAGATAATGCTCTCACCGCAATGTGGCTGTGTGAAAACGTTTCAGACACTGTGCGGTAGGGGGTCAGTTATGGCTCCCGGTGGACTGAGCGAACCTCTTGTAGCTTCCTGCGTGCAAACGTACGGGGCACAAAAGGCATGGTCAGAGGCGCTCTCTGTGGCAAGGGTATAACTCAAGCAGAGGGCAAAATGCACAAAGATGTTGCAGCGGAATCCAGGACTCCTTTTGTTTTTGAAATCTCAATGTCATCCACGTCTGAAAAGGATGCTGAGAGGTTGGTACATTTAATATGGCTGGCCTGATTAGAGATGCTTTGTTAAGTTGCGGAATCTTGAGATCATGTATGTATATTATGTCCCTCACAAGATAATGCCCTCACCGCACAGAGGCTGTGTTGAAACGTATCAGCCACTGTGCGGTGGGTGGCCAGTTATGGCTGCCGGTGGACTGCGCGACTCTCTTGTAGCTTCCTGGGTGCAAACGTACGGGGCACAAAAGGTGGTGTCAGAGGCGCTCTCTGTGCCAAGAGCCTAACTCAAGCAGAGGGCAAAATGCACGAAGATGTTCCAGCGGAATCCAGGCCTTCTTTTGTTTTTGAAATCACAATGTCATCCACGTCTGAAAAGGATGCTCAGAGGTTGGTACATCTAATATGGCTGGTTTGATTAGAGATGCTTTGTTTAGTTGCAGAATCTTGAGACCATGTATGTATATTATGTCCCTCACAAGATAATGCCCTCACCGCACACCGGCTGTGTTGAAACGTGTCAGCCACTGTGCGGTAGGTGGTCAGTTATGGCTGCCGGTGGACTGCGCGGCTCTCTTGTAGCTTCCTGGGTGCAACCGTACGGGGCACTAAAGGTGGGGTCAGAGGCGCTCTCTGTGCCAAGCGTCTAACTCAAGCAGAGGGCAAAATGCACGAAGATGTTCCAGCGGAATCCAGGCCTTCTTTTGTTTTTGAAATCACAATGTCATCCACGTCTGAAACGGATGCTCAGAGGTTGGTACATTTAATATGGCTGGTTTGATTAGAGATGCTTTGTTTATTTGTGGAATTTTGAGACCATGTATGTATATTAGGTCCCTCACTAGATAATGTTCTCACCGCACAGTGGCTGTGTGGAAACGTGTCAGTCACTGTGCGGTAGGTGGCCAGTTATGGCTGCCGGTGGGCTGCGCGGCTGTCTTGTAGCTTCCTGCGTGCAAACGTACGGGGCACAAGAGGTGGGGTCAGAGGCGCTCTCTGTGCAAAGGGTCTAACCCAAGCAGAGGGCAAAATGCCTAAAGTTGTTAGAGCGCAATCCATACCTTTTGTTTTTGAAATCTCACTGTCATCTGCGTTCGAAAAGGATGCATCCAGGTTGGTACAGTTAATATGGCTGGTCTGATTATAGATGCTTTGTTTATTTTTGGAATCTTGAGACCATGTATGTATACTATGTCCGTCACTAGATAATGCTCTCACCGCACACTGGCTGTCTGAACACGTTTCAGCCACTGTGCGGAAGGGGGTCAGTTATGGCTGCCGGTGGACTGTGCGACCCTCTTCTAGCTTCCTGCGTGCAAACGTCGGGGGCACAAAAGGTAGGGTCAGAGGCGCTCTCTGTGCCAAGGTCTAACTCAAGCAGAGGGCAAAATACAAAAAGATGTTCCAGCGGAATCCAGGCCTTCTTTTGTTTTTGAAATATCAATGTCATCCACGTCTGAAAAGGATGCTCAGAGGTTAGTACATCTAATATGGCTGGTTTGATTAGAGATGCTTTGTTTATTTGTGGAATCTTGAGAACATGCATGTATATTAGGTACTTCACTAGATAATGCTCTCACCGCACAGTGGCTGTGTGGAAACGTGTCAGCCACTGTGCGGTAGGTGGTCAGTTATGGCTGCAGGTGGACTGCGCGACCCTCCTGTAGCTTCCTGCGTGCAAACGTACGGGGCACAAAAGGTGGGGTCAGCGGCGTTCTCTGTGCCAAGGGTCTAACCCAAGCAGAGGGCAAAATGCTTCACGTTGTTCGAGCGCAATCCATGCCATTTGTTTGTTTTTGAAATCTCACTGTCATCCGCGTTCGAAAAGGATGCGTCCATTTTGGTACATTTAATATGGCTGGTCTGATTAGAGTTGTTTTGTTTATTTTTGGAATCTTGAGACCATGTATGTATACTAGGTCCCTCACTAGATAATGCTCTCACCGCACAGTGGCTGTGTGAAAACGTTTCAGCCACTGCGCGGTAGGTGGTCAGTTATGGCTGCCGGTAGACTGCGCGACCCTCCTGTAGCTTCGTGCGTGCATACGTACGGGGCACAAAATGTGGGGTCAGAGGCGTTCTCTGTGCCAAGGGTCTAATCCAAGCAAGGGCAAAATGCTTAATGTTGTTAGAGCGCAATACATGCCTTTTGTTTTGTTTTTGAAATCTCACTGTCATCCGCGTTCGAAAAGGATGCGTCCAGGTTGGTACATTTATTATGGCTGGTCTGATTAGAGATGATTTGTTTATTTTTGGAATCTTGAGACCATGTATGTATATTATGTCCCTCACAAGATAATGCCCTCACCGCACACTGGCTGTGTTGAAACGTATCAGCCACTGTGCGGTAGGTGGCCAGTTATGGCTGCCGGTGGACTGCGCGACTCTCTTGTAGCTTCCTGGGTGCAAACGTACGGGGCACAAAAGGTGGTGTCAGAGGCGCTCTCTGTGCCAAGAGCCTAACTCAAGCAGAGGGCAAAATGTACGAAGATGTTCCAGCGGAATCCAGGCCTTCTTTTGTTTTTGAAATCACAATGTCATCCACGTCTGAAAAGGATGCTCAGAGGTTAGTACATCTAATACGGCTGGTTTGATTAGAGATGCTTTGTTTATTTGTGGAATCTTGAGACCATGTATGTATATTAGGTCCCTCACTAGATAATGCTCACACCGCGCAGTGGCTGTGTGGAAACGTGTCAGCCACTGCGCGGTAGGTGGTCAGTTATGGCTGCCGGTGGACTGCGCGACCCTCCTGTAGCTTCCTGGGTGCAAACGTACGGGGCACAAAAGGTGGGGTCAGAGGCGCTCTCTGTGCCAAGCGTCTAACTCAAGCAGAGGGCAAAATGCACGAAGATGTTCCAGCGGAATCCAGGCCTTCTTTTGTTTTTGAAATCACAATGTCATCCACGTCTGAAAAGGATGCTCAGAGGTTAGTACATCTAATATGGCTGGTTTGATTAGAGATGCTTTGTTTATTTGTAGAATCTTGAGACCATGTATGTATATTAGGTCCCTCACTAGATAATGCTCTCACCGCACAGTGGCTGAGTGGAAACGTGTCAGTCACTGTGCGGTAGGTGGTCAGTTATGGCTGAAGGTGGACTGCGCGGCTGTCTTGTAGCTTCCTGGGTGCAAACGTACGGGGCACAAAAGGTGGTGTCAGAGGCGCTCTCTGTGCCAAGGTCTAACTCAAGCTGAGGGCAAAATGCACGAAGATGTTCCAGCGGAATCCAGGCCTTCTATTGTTTTTGAAATCACAATGTCATTCACGTCTGAAAAGGATGCTAAGAGGTTAGTACATCTAATATGGTTGGTTTGATTAGAGATGCTTTGTTTATTCGTGGAATCTTGAGACCATGTATGTATATTAGGTCCCTCACTAGGTAATGCTCTCACCGAACAGTGGCTGTGTGGAAACGTGTAAGCCACTGTGCGGTAGGCGGTCAGTTATGGCTGCCGGTGGACTGCGCGACCCTCCTGTAGCTTCGTGCGTGCAAACGTACGGGGCACAAAGGTGGGGTCAGAGGCGTTCTCTGTGTCAAGGGTCTAACCCAAGCAGAGGGCAAAATGCGTAATGCTGTTAGAGCGCAATCCATGCCTTTTGTATTGTTTTTGAAATCTCAATGTCATCCGCGTTCGAAAAGGATGCGTCCAGGTTGGTACATTTAATATGGCTGCTCTGATTAGAGATGATTTGTTTATTTTTGGAATCTTGAGACTATGTATGTATACTAGGTCCGTCACTAGATAATGCTCTCACCGCACAGTGGCTGTGTGAAAACGTTTCAGACACTGTGCGGTAGGGGGTCAGTTATGGCTGCCGGTGGACTGCGCGACCCTCTTGTAGCTTCCTGCGTGCAAACGTACGGGGCACAAACGGCAGGGTCAGAGGCGCTCTCTGTGCCAAGGATATAACTCAAGCAGAGGGCAAAATGCACAAAGATGTTCCAGCGGAATCCAGGTCTCCTTTTGTTTTTGAAATCTCAATGTCACTCACGTCTGAAAAGGATGCTGAGAGGTTGGTACATTTAATATGGCTGGTCTGATTAGAGATGCTTTGTTTATTTGCGGAATCTTGAGACCATGTATGTATATTAGGTCCCT
The DNA here is from genome assembly GCF_055883805.1 of Amblyomma maculatum. Lineage (NCBI taxonomy): Eukaryota > Metazoa > Arthropoda > Arachnida > Ixodida > Ixodidae > Amblyomma > Amblyomma maculatum. The sequence continues at coordinate 146,809,670 of NC_139349.1, forward strand.
CACTAGGTAATGCTCTCACCGAACAGTGGCTGTGTGAAAACGTGTCAGCCACTGTGCGGTAGGTGGTCAGTTATGGTTGCGGGTGGACTGCGCGACCCTCCTGTAGCTTCGTGCGTGCAAACGTACGGGGCACAAGATTTGGGGTCAGATCCGCTCTCTGTGCAAAGGGTCTAACCCAAGCAGAGGGCAAAATGCCTAAAGTTATTAGAGTGCAATCAATACCTTTTGTTTTTGAAATCTCACTCTTATCCGCGTTCGAAAAGGATGCATCCAGGTTGGTACAGTTAATATGGCTGGTCTGATTATAGACGCTTTGTTTATTTTTGGAATCTTGAGACCATATATGTATACTAGGTCCCTCACTATATAATGCTCTCCCCGCACAGTGGCTGTGTGAAAACGTTTCAGCGACTGCGCAGTAGGTGGTCAGTTATGGCTGCCGGTAGACTGCGCGACCCTCCTGTAGCTTCGTGCGTGCAAACGTACGGGGCACAAAATGTGGGGTCAGAGGCGTTCTCTGTGCCAAGGGTCTAACCCAAGCAGAGGGCAAAATGTACGAAGATGTTGCAGCGGAACCCAGGCCTCCTTTTGTTTTTGAAATCACAATGTCATCCACGTCTGAAAAGGGTGCTCAGACGTTATTACATTCAATATGGCTGGTTTGATTAGAGATGCTTTGTTTATTTGTGCAATCTTGAGACCATGTATGTATATTAGGTACCTCACTAGATAATGCTCTCACCGCGCAGTGGCTGTGTGGAAACGTGTCAGCCACAGTGCGGTAGGTGGTCAATTATGGCTGCCGGTGGACTGCGCGACCCTCCTGTAGCTTCCTGCGTGCAAACGTGCGGGGCTCAAAAGGCTGGGTCAGAGGCGCTCTCTGTGCCAAGGGTATAACTCAAGCAGAGGACAAAATGCTTAACGTTGTTAGAGCGCTATCCATTCCTTTTGTTTTGTTTTTGAAATCTCACTGTCATCCGCGTTCGAAAAGGATGCGTCCAGGTTGGTACATTTAATTTGGCTGGTCTGATTATAGATGCTTTGTTTATTTTTGGAATCTTGAGACCATATATGTATAATAAGTCCCTCACTAGATAATGCTCTCCCCGCACAGTGGCTGTGTGAAAACGTTTCAGCGACTGCGCAGTAGGTGGTCCGTTATGGCTGCCGGTAGACTGCGCGACCCTCCTGTAGCTTCGTGCGTGCAAACGTTTTGTTTTGTTTTTGAAGATTCCGCAAATAAACAAAGCATCTCTAATCAGACCAGCCATATTAAATGTACCACCCTCTCAGCGTCCTTTTCAGACGTGGATTACATTGAGATTTCAAAAACAAAAGGAGGCTTGGATTCCGCTGGAACATCGTTGTGCAATTTGCCCTCTGCTTGAGTTATACCCTTGGCACAGAGAGCGCCTCTGACCCTGCCTTTTGTTCCCAGTACGTTTGCACGCAGGAAGCTACAAGAGGTTCGCGAAGTCCACCGGCAGCCATAACTGACCACCTACCGCACAGTGGCGGATATGTTTTCGCACAGCCACTGTGCGGTGAGAGCATTATCTAGTAAGGAACCAAGTATACATACATGGTCTCAAGATTCCAAAAATAAACAAAGCATCTATAATCAGACCAGCCATATTAAATGTACCAACCTGGGCGCATCCTTTTCGAACGCGGATGACAGTGACATTTCAAAAACAAAACAAAAGGCATGGATTGCGCTCTAACAACTTTAGGCATTTTGCCCTCTGCTTGGGTTAGACCCTTGGCACAGAGAGCGGATCTGACCCCAAATCTTGTGCCCCGTACGTTTGCACGCAGGAAGCTACAAGAGGGTCGCGCAGTTCACCGGCAGCCATAACTGACCACCTACCGCACAGTGGCTGACACGTTTCCACACAGCCACTGTTCGGTGAGAGCATTACCTAGTGAGGGACCTAATATACATACATGGTCTCAAGATTCCGCAAATAAACAAAGCATCTCTAATCAGACCAGCCATATTAGTTGTACCAACCTCTCAGCATCCTTTTCAGACGTGAGTGACATTGAGATTTCAAAAACAAAAGGAGGCTTGGATTCCGCTGGAACATCGTTGTGCATTTTGCCCTCTGCTTGAGTTATACCCTTGGCACAGAGAGCGCCTCTGACCCTACCTTTTGTTCCCAGTACGTTTGCACGCAGGAAGCTACAAGAGGTTCGCGAAGTCCACCGGCAGCCATAACTGACCACCTACCGCACAGTGGCGGATATGTTTTCGCACAGCCACTGTGCGGTGAGAGCATTATCTAGTAAGGAACCAAGTATACATACATGGTCTCAAGATTCCAAAAATAAACAAAGCATCTATAATCAGACCAGCCATATTAAATGTACCAACCTGGGCGCATCCTTTTCGAACGCGGATGACAGTGACATTTCAAAAACAAAACAAAAGGCATGGATTGCGGTCTAACAACTTTAGGCATTTTGCCCTCTGCTTGGGTTAGACCCTTTGCAAAGAGAGCGCCTCTAACCCCACCTTTTGTGCCCCGTACGTTTGCACGCAGGAAGCTACAAGAGAGTCGCGCAGTCCACCGGCAGCCATAACTGAACACCTACCGCACAGTGGCTGACACGTTTCCACACAGCCACTGTGCGGTGAGAGCATTATCTATTGAGGGACGTAATATACATACATGGTCTCAAGATTCCACAAATAAACAAAGCATCTCTTATCAAACCAGCCATATTAGTTGTACTAACCTCTGAGCATCCTTTTCAGACGTGGATGACATTGTGAATTCAAAAACAAAAGAAGGCCTGGATTCCGCTGGAACATCTTCGTGCATTTTGCCCTCTGCTTGAGTTAGACGCTTTGCACAGAGAGCGCCTCTGACCCCACCTTTTGTGCCCCGTACGTTTGCGCCCAGGAAGCTACAAGAGAGTCGCGCAGTCCACCGGCAGCCATAACTGACCATTTACCGCACAGTGTCTGAAACGTTTTCACACAGCCACTGTGCGGTGAGAGCATTATCTAGTGAGGGACCTAGTATACATACATGGTCTCAAGATTCCGCAACTAAACAAAGCATCTCTAATCAGACCAGCCATATTAAATGTACCAACCTCTCAGCATTCTTTTCAGGCGTGAATGACATTGAGTTTTCAAAAACAAAACGAGGCCTGGATTCCGTTGGAACATCGTTGTGCATTTTGCCCTCTGCTTGAGTTATACCCTTGGCACAGAGAGCGCCTCTGACCCTACCTTTTGTTCCCAGTACGTTTGCACGCAGGAAGCTACAAGAGAGTCGCGCAGTCCACCGGCAGCCATAACTGACCACCTACCGCACAGTGGCTGACACGTTTCCACACAGGCACTGTGCGGTGAGAGCATTATCTAGTGAGGGACCTAATATACATACATGGTCTCAAGATTCCACAAATAAACAAAGCATCTCTAATCAAACCAGCCATATTAGATGTACTAACCTCTGAGCATCCTTTTCAGACGTGGATGACATTGTGAATTCAAAAACAAAAGAAGGCCTGGATTCCGCTGGAACATCTTAGCACATTTTGCCCTCTGCTTGAGTTAGACGCTTGGCACAGAGAGCGCCTCTGACACCACCTTTTGTGCCCCGTACGTTTGCACGCAGGAAGCTACAAGAGGGTCGCGCAGTCCACCGGCAGCCATAACTGACCCCCTACCGCAGAGTGTCTGAAATGTTTTCACACAGCCACTGTGCGGTGAGAGCATTATCTAGTGAAGGACCTAGTATACATACATGGTCTCAAGATTCCAAAAATAAACAAATCATCTCTAATCAGACCAGCCATATTAAATATACCAACCTGGACGCATCCTTTTCGAACGCGGATGACAGTGAGATTTCAAAAACAAAACAAAGGCATGGATTGCGCTCTAACAACGTTAAGCATTTTGCCCTCTGTTTGGGTTAGACCCTTGGCACAGAGAACACCTCTGACCCCACCTTTTGTGCCCCGTACGTTCGCACGCACGAAGCTACAGGAGGGTCGTGCAGTCCACCGGCAGCCATAACTGACCACCTACCGCACAGTGGCTGACACGTTTCCACACAGCCACTGCGCGGTGAGAGCATTATCTAGTGAGGGACCTAGTATACATACATGGTGTCAAGATTCCAAAAATAAACAAAACATCTCTAATCAGACCAGCCATATTAGATGTACCAACCTGGACGCATCCTTTTCGAACGCGGATGACAGTGAGATTTCAAAAACAAACAAATGGCATGGATTGCGCTCTAACAACTTTAGGCATTTTGCCCTCTGCTAAGGTTAGACCCTTGGCACAGAGAACACCTCTGACCCCACCTTTTGTGCCCCGTACGTTTGCACGCACGAAGCTACAGGAGGGTCGCGCAGTCCACCGGCAGCCATAACTGACCACCTACCGCACAGTGGCTGACACGTTTCCACACAGCCACTGTGCGGTGAGAGCATTATCTAGTGAGAGACCTAATATACATATATGGTCTCAAGATTCCGCAACTAAACAAAGCATCTCTAATCAGACCAGCCATATTAAATGTACAAACCTCTCAGCATCCTTTTCAGACGTGAATGACATTGAGATTTCAAAAACAAAAGGAGGCCTGGATTCCGCTGGAACATCGTTGTGCATTTTGCCCTCTGCTTGAGTTATACCTTTGGCACAGAGAGTGCCTCTGACCCTACCTTTTGTGCCCAGTACGTTTGCACGCAGGAAGCTACAAGAGGTTCGCGCAGTCCACCGGCAGCCATAACTGACCACCTACCGCACAGTGGCTGACACGTTTCCACACAGCCACTGTGCGGTGAGAACATTATCTAGTGAGGGACCTAATATACATACATGGTCTCAAGATTCCACAAATAAACAAATAATCTCTAATCAGACCAGCCATATTAAATGTACCAACCTGGACGCACCTTTCCGAACGCGGATGACAGTGAGATTTCAAAAACAAACAAATGGCATGGATTGCGCTCGAACAACGTGAAGCATTTTGCCCTCTGCTTGGGTTAGACCCTTGGCACAGAGAACGCCGCTGACCGCACCTTTTGTGTCCCGTACGTTTGCACGCAGGAAGCTACAAGAGGGTCGCGCAGTCCACCGGCAGCCATAACTGACCACCTACCGCACAGTGGCTGACACGTTTCCACACAGCGACTATGCGGTGAGAGCATTATCTAGTGAAGGACCTAATATACATACATGTTCTCAAGATTCCACGAATAAACCAAGCATCTCTAATTAAACCAGCCATATTAAATGTACTAACCTCTCAGCATCCTTTTCAGACCTGGGATGACATTGAGATTTCAAAAACAAAAGAAGGCCTGGATTCCGCTGGAACATCTTTGTGCATTTTCCCTCTGCTTGAGTTATACCCTTGGCACAGAGAGCGCCTCTGACCCAGCCTTTTGTGCCCCGCACGTTTGCACGCACGAAGCTACAGGAGGGTCGCGCAGTCTACCGGCAGCCATAACTGACCACCTACTGCGCAGTCGCTGAAACGTTTTCACACAACCACTGTGCGGGGAGAGCATTATCTAGTGAGGGACCTAGTATACATACATGGTCTTAACATTCCAAAAATAAACAAATAATCTCTAATCAGACCAGCCATATTAAATGTACCAACCTGGACGCATCCTTTTCGAACGCGGATGACAGTGAGATTTCAAAAACAAAACAAAAGGAATGGATTGCGCTCTAACAACGTTAAGCATTTTGTCCTCTGCTTGGGTTAGACCCTTGGCACAGAGAACACCTCTGACCCCACTTTTTGTGCCCCGTACGTTTGCACGCACGAAGCTACAGGAGGGTCGCGCAGTCCACCGGCAGCCATAACTGACCACCTACCGCACTGTGGCTGACACGTTTCCACACAGCCACTGCGCGGTGAGAGCATTATCTAGTGAGGTACCTAATATACATACATGGTCTCAAGATTGCACAAATAAACAAAGCATCTCTAATCAAACCAGCCATATTGAATGTACTAACCTCTGAGCACCCTTTTCAGACGTGGATGACATTGTGATTTAAAAAACAAAAGGAGGCCTGGATTCCGCTGGAACATCTTCGTACATTTTGCCCTCTGCTTGGGTTAGACCCTTGGCACAGAGAACGCCTCTGACCCCACATTTTGTGCCCCGTACGTTTGCACGCACGAAGCTACAGGAGGGTCGCGCAGTCTACCGGCAGCGATAACTGACCACCTACTGCGCAGTCGCTGAAACGTTGCAATCTTGAGACTATGTATGTATACTAGGTCCGTCACTAGATAATGCTCTCACCGCACATGGCTGTGTGAAAACGTTTCAGACACTGTGCGGTAGGGCGTCAGTTATGGCTGCCAGTGGACTGCGCGACCCTCTTGTAGCTTCCTGCGTGCAAACGTACGGGGCACAAAAGGCAGGGTCAGAGGCGCTCTCTGTGCCAAGGATATAACTCAAGCAGAGGGCAAAATGCACTAAGATGTTCCAGCGGAATCCAGGCCTCCTTTTGTTTTTGAAATCTCAATGTAATCCACGTCTGAAAAGGATGCTGAGAGGCTGGTACATTTAATATGGCTGGTCTGATTAGAGATGCTTTGTTTAGTTGCGCAATCTTGAGACCATGTATGTATATTATGTCCCTCACAAGATAATGCCCTCACCGCACACTGGCTGTGTTGAAACGTATCAGCCACTGTGCGGTAGGTGGCCAGTTATGGCTGCCGGTGGACTGCGCGACTCTCTTGTAGCTTCCTGGGTGCAAATGTACGGGGCACAAAAGGTGGTGTCAGAGGCGCTCTCTATGCCAAGAGCCTAACTCAAGCAGAGGGCAAAATGTACGAAGATGTTCCAGCGGAATCCAGGCCTTCTTTTGTTTTTGAAATCACAATGTCATCCACGTCTGAAAAGGATGCTCAGAGGTGAGTACATCTAATACGGCCGGTTTGATTAGAGATGCTTTGTTTATTTGTGGAATCTTGAGGCCATGTATGTAAATTAGGTCCCTCACTAGATAATGCTCTCACCGCGCAGTGGCTGTGTGGAAACGTGTCAGCCACTGTGCGGTAGGTGGTCAGTTATGGCTGCCGGTGGACTGCGCGACCCTCCTGTAGCTTCGTCCGTGCAAACGTGCGGGGCACAAAATGTGGGGTCAGAGGCCTTCTCTGTGCCAAGGGTCTAACCCAAGCAGAGGGCAAAATGCTTAATGTTGTTAGAGCGCAATCCATGCCTTTTGTTTTGTTTTTGAAATCTCACTGTCATCCGCGTTCGAAAAGGATGCGTCCAGGTTGGTACATTTAATATGGCTGCTCTGATTAGAGATGATTTGTTTATTTTTGGAATCTTGAGACCATGTATGTATACTAGGTCACTCACTAGATAATGCTCTCGCCGCACAGTGGCTGTGTGAAAACGTTTCAGCCACTGTGCGGTAGGGGGTCAGTTATGGCTGCCGGTGGACTGCGCGACTCTCTTGTAGCTTCCTGCGTGCTAACGTACGGGGCACAAAATGTGGAGTCAGAGGCGTTCTCTGTGCCAAGGGTCTAACCCAAGCAGAGGGCAAAATGCTCAATGTTGTTAGAGCGCAATCCATGCCTTTTGTTTTGTTTTTGAAATCTCACTGTCATCCGCGTTCGAAAAGGATGCGTCCAGGTTGGTACATTTAATATGGCTGGTCTGATTAGAGATTGTTTTGTTTATTTTTGGAATCTTGGGACCATGTATGTATATTATGTCCCTCACAAGATAATGCCCTCACCGCACACTGGCTGTGTTGAAACGTATCAGCCACTGTGCGGTAGGTGACCAGTTATGGCTGCCGGTGGACTGCGCGACTCTCTTGTAGCTTCCTGGGTGCAAACGTACGGGGCACAAAAGGTTGTGTCAGAGGCGCTCTCTGTGCCAAGAGTCTAACTCAAGCAGAGGGCAAAATGTACGAGGATGTTCCAGCGGAATCCAGGCCTTCTTTTGTTTTTGAAATCACAATGTCCTCCACGTCTGAAAAGGATGCTCAGAGGTTAGTACATCTAATATTTCCGCAATATCATCGTTGTTGTTGTTGTTGTTGTCCAAATAACTTATCATCATCGTACTGGCGCCGCCATGTGGCGATCTCGGGAGACTGGCACGCGCTCGTCTTCTTCGCTCTCGGTGCTCGCCCGCCAGTCGGTTCCGTGCCTGATCTTGCCGGTGCTTTTACTTAATCCTAAGTAAACCTGCTGAACCAGTTTCACTGGCTTCTGTGACATTTTTGGTGGAGCTTCTGGGTAGATCGCATGTACGAAGAGCCTCTGGCTGCCCCCTACGCCCATCTACACACCGTGGACACGACACCTGTGCACAAGGCGAGCCGTCGCTTGAGAGGCTTAGCACCCGAGTGTGGTCCTCTTGTTTCCCCACAGCGAACCACGATGACTACAGCGGCAATTCAGACCACCACCCAGTTTCCCGTGAGTGCCCAGCAGCTGATCTGCCATACTCCACGTATGCCCACGCCGTTTCATGGCGACAAGTTCGAAGACGTTGAGGACTGGCTGACCAGCTACGACCGGGTCGCTGTGTTTAATGCGTGGGACGAGGAGCGAAAATTGCAGAATGTTTATTTCGCACTAGAAGACGCCGCCAAGATGTGGTTCGAAAACCATGAGGCTACGCTTTTCGATGGAGGCGAAAAGCAAAAGCGCCCGTGTGCTGTGCGATGTCAGTGCACGTTAAAGAACCCCAGGTGGTCGAAATTTCCGGAGTCCTCCACTACGGCGTCTCTCATAGCCTGAGTTGCTTTGGGACGTTAAACCCCACAAACCAACCAACCAACCATTTCCACCTGGCAGGATTTCCGGCGGCAGCTGCTCGCAACATTCGGCAACGATGCAAGAAAAGAGATGGCCGAACTCGCTCTACAGTCCCGAGCACAGCGGCCTAATGAAAGCGTCGCCATGTTTGTGGAAGAAATGACTCGGCTTTTCAACCGGGCGGACCCGTCCATGTCGGAGGTAAAGAAGGTGCGCTACCTTATGCAAGGCGTCAAGGAGCAGCTGTTCGTTGGCCTTGTACGTGATCCTCCACGTACTGTTGCTGATTTTACGAGAGAAGCAACAAGCATCGAGCGTGCCTTGAATCAGCGATTTGTACATTTCGATCGCTCTGCGAACATAGCTGCTGTAGACTTCCGCTTGCCAATGGCCGGAAACGACAGGGAAGCCCTTCGCGAGCTTATCCGAAGCATCGTGCGCGAAGAGCTGCAAAAGCTGCCCTCTCTCGGACAAGATCCACGTGTTGGGGGCATCTCGGATATTGTGCGCGAAGAGCTCCGCCAAGCAGTGCAATCAGTGCCATCACCCCAGCCGCCTGAGCCACAGATCATGACGTACAGCGACGTGCTGCGTACCCCTGCGCCTGAACAATTGGCACCCAGCAACCCTGCTCCTCCCGCACGTCCTCCACCGCAATATCCAGTTTCGACTGGTGTGCCTGAACCTCGACCACCCGTTCGCAAAGCACACGCGTGGCGCACGCCGAACAATCTGCCTTTGTGCTTCCACTGCGGCGAAGCCGGTCACGTTCTGCGCCACTGCCCGTACCGTCGGATGGGCTTGCGCGGATTTTCCCCGGATGCCCCTCGGCCGCGCTATGGCGAACGACCTCGGGATATCGACCAATACCTCAGCAACCACGTCCCACCTGCGTCCCTCCAGCGATGCCAGTCCAGGTCACCACCGCCGAGACAGTTTTCCACCAGCCGCCGTTCTTTCCTCAGGCAGTCCCCAAGTCCGCACCGGGAAAACTGAAGACGGCGACCCTCGGGGGTAGGGCCGCCGTCGATGGACACTGCGACCAACATCCTCCGCTCACCGATTCGATCACACAGACCGACCTCCGACCCTTCGCTCCGACCAACAGTCCGACCACTTTTCGACGATCGCCGAAGTTTTCCTCCGACGCCCCCAATCGACGCACCGCACGACCAACGAGTCCGACGACCTCCCGACGATCACAGAAGCTTACCTTCGACGCCGTAATTCGACGCAACGAACGACCCGTCAGCCCGACGATCCCTGACACGCCGCACTTTGTCGACGGTGAGCTACATTCCGCCGAAATACCGATCGTCGTTGATAACCACAACACGACTGCCCTTGTAGATACCGGCGCTGATTTTTGCGTTATGAGCAATCATCGACCTCCGTGACTTCATGGTGACGTTTTCCACTCACCGCGCAATTTCCGACGAGTACAGACAGCACAACGACGACTACGCAGACAGGCCAGTTTTCCGAGTGTGCGACGACCATGTCACTCTACCTCCACGCACCAGCTTGTTTGTTACAGTGCAGTGCAACAACCCTCCCGCCTTGCAAGGCCTCGCGGAAACGAACGTGAATTTATTGTTGAGCCTACAAGTCTGCGTCGCTCGGGGGATCTTTGCCTTGAGAAATAAACGAACTGAACTGCTTTTAACGAACTTTAGTGCCGAATACCGCCACTTACCGCAAGGTACAGCTATCGCTTATTTTGACGAAGTCAGTGCGCCATCCGCCCATTGCGCCCTTTCGCTGGCCAACGAGAACCCTCCCGAGAGCACTGTACATACTGTTCAAACTGACGTGAACCCAGCTTTGTCTTGGGTAAAACGCCGCCTTCAAGCAATTCTGGACACTTACCGTGACTGCTCTGCCGTCACTTCCAAAGTGGAGCAGACGTCAGTAACCAAACATCGAATTATAGTTGATCCCACCGAGCGCCCTATCCGCCAACACCCCTACCGAGTATCGCCGAAAGAACGAGAGGCTATTCGGGCGCAAGTTGATGAAATGCTCCGCGATGATGTCATCCAGCCGTCCACAAGTCCATGGGCCTCACCAGTTGTGCTGGTCGCTAAAAAGGACGGAGCACTCAGATTCTGCGTCGACTATAGGAGGCTTAACAAAATTACGAAAAAGGACGTCTACCCATTGCCTCGAATCGATGACTCGTTCGACCTACTTCGCTACGCCCGATACTTTTCATCGCTCGATCTACGCAGCGGGTACTGGCAGATCGAAGTCGATGAACGTGATCGAGAAAAAACCGCATTCATTACTACTGACGGACTGTACGAATTTAAGGTGCTTCCATTCGGTTTGTGTTCCGCTCCCGCAACCTTTCAAAGAATGATGAACACTGTCCTAGCCGGCCTGAAATGGCAGACGTGCCTAGTCTACCTTGACGACGTTGTCATTTTCTCTGCGACTTACGAAGAGCACCTCAAACGATTGACGGCCGTGCTAAATGCCATCCGCGGGGCCGGACTCTCACTAAAACCACAAAAATGCCACTTTGCATTCCAACAGCTCAAGTTCCTGGGTCACGTCGTGAGTGCTGAGGGAATTAGCCCTGATCCAGAGAAGACGGCTGCCGTATCTGCTTTCGCGACCCCCACTGATAAAAGTTCCGTGCGTTGGTTTTTGGGCCTCTGTGCATATTACAGGAGATTTGTGCACGACTTCTCCCGAATAGCGGAACCATTGACTCGTCTAACAAAGGACGACCAGCCTTTCATCTGGGCCGACGAGCAGCAAAGGGCCTTCGAGGAGCTTCGCAAGCGCCTTCAAACAACGCCCGTACTTGGCCACTTCGACGAGGAGGCCGACACAGAATTGCATACCGACGCCAGCAACGTTGGCCTCGGTGCAGTTCTCGTTCAATGGCAAGAAGGCGTTGAGCGGGTGATTGCTTACGCCAGCCGCACCCTGTCTCGTTCCGAAGCGAATTATTCTACTACCGAAAAGGAGTGCCTTGCAGCTGTGTGGGCGGTAACAAAATTTCGGCCGTATTTGTATGGCCGGCCGTTTAGAGTGGTAAGCGACCACCACTCACTCTGTTGGTTAGCGAACCTTAAAGATCCTTCAGGCAGGTTAGCCCGCTGGAGTCTCCGCTTACAGGAGTTCGACGTCACTATTGTGTACAAGTCCGGCAAGAAACACAGTGACGCTGACTGCCTATCCCGAAACCCTATCCCGTGCTCTTCAAGTGAAACAGATGACTCCATCTTTCTCGGCGCTCTCTCGACGCCAGATCTCGCTCAACAACAGCGAGACGACACCGAACTGCGGCCCCTCATCGATTACCTTGAAGGAACCGCCTCATCGCCTCCTCGCCTTTTCACGCGTGGCCTATCGTCATTCTGCTTGCGTGACGGCGTCCTCTACAAGAAAAACTACGCTTCCACAGACATTCAGTATCTGCTGGTTGTCCCAACGCCGCTCCGTACCGACGTTTTGCAGGCATGCCACGACGAGCTTTCTGCCGGACATCTCGGTTTTTCGCGCACCTTGGCACGAGTACGACAAAAGTACTACTGGCCCAAGCTTGCCGCTATGGTTCAGCGCTATGTTAGGACGTGCCGTGATTGCCAACGTCGGAAGATACCACCTGTCAAGCCGGCCGGCATGCTGCAGCCTATTGTTCCTCCGCGAGTACCTTTTCACCAAGTCGGTATGGACTTGCTCGGGCCATTTCCTACGTCATCATTGGGCAACAGGTACATTATAGTCGCCACAGATTGTCTAACCCGCTATTGTGAGACGAAAGCTCTTCCCAGCGGCACGTCTACTGATATTGCGAACTTTTTCATCTTTAATCTGGTCCTTCGTCACGGTGCCCCTGCGATCGTTTTAACTGACAGAGGCACGGCATTTACTTCAGCTCTAACCCAGGAAGTGATGCAGCTCAGTGGAACTTGTCATCGCAGAACAACAGCTTACCACCCTCAGACGAATGGCCTTACTGAGCGACTCAATAAGACCATCGCCGATATGCTTTCTATGTGCGTCAACGAAGATCATAAGAACTGGGACCAAATACTACCGTATGCAACATTTGCTTATAACACCGCCGTCCAGGAAACGACCCGCTTTACACCGTTTCGTTTGGTGTACGGTCGCGAAGCTGTTACCATGCTGGATGCAATGCTACTGCCAGATGTTGCCCAACCATCGATTGCCGGTGCCGACCAATTCGTCCAGCATGCCGAGGCCGCTCGCCAGCTGGCTAGACTGAGAGTCCGGACACAGCAAGGTAAAGATGCTCGACGGTATAACCTTCGTCACAGGGAGGTAATTTACAACCCTGGCGATCAGGTTTGGGTGTGGACACCTGTTCGCCAGCGGGGTCGCTCCGAGAAGCTTCTGCGCCGCTACTTCGGCCCGTACGAAGTACAACGCAAAATCAGCGACGTCACCTACGAAGTGACCCCGCAAGGAACTGTTGGCTCATCCCGACGGCAAGCACAATCGGAAGTCGTACATGTCGCCAGGATGAAGCCCTTCTACTCCCGCTAGGTCAAGCTACATGTGTTTTGTTTTTTTCTTTGCTTCATTTAACTACTTGACGCTAACGCGCATCCCCGCCGACTACGCTTATCCTCGACCTCGCCACTCGGCATCGGGACGATGCCTTTTCCACCGGGAGGGGCAATGCCGCAATATCATCGTACTGGCGCCGCCATGTGGCGAGCTCGGGAGACTGGCACGCGCTCGTCTTCTTCGCTCTCGGTGCTCGCCCGCCAGTCGGTTCCGTGCCTGATCTTGCCGGTGCTTTTACTTAATCCTAAGTAAACCTGCTGAACCAGTTTCACTGGCTTCTGTGACAATATGGCTGGTTTGATTAGAGATGCTTTGTTTATTTGTGGAATCTTGAGACCATGTATGTATATTAGGTCCTTCACTAGATAATGCTCTCACCGCGCAGTGGCTCTGCGGAAACGTGTCAGCCACTGTGCGGTAGGTGGTCAGTTATGGCTGCCGGTGGACTGCGCGACCCTCCTGTAGCTTCGTGCGTGCAAACGTACGGGGCACAAAAGGTGGGGCCAGAGGTGTTCTCTGTGCCAAGGGTCTAACCCAAGCAGAGGGCAAAATGCTTAACGTTGTTAGAGCGCAATCCATGCCTTTTGTTTAGTTTTTGAGATCTCACTGTCATCCGCGTTCGAAACGGATGCGGCCAGGTTGGTACATTTAATATGGCTGGTCTGATTAGAGATGATTTGTTTATTTTTGGAATCTTGAGACCATGTATGTATAATAAGTCCCTCACTAGATAATGCTCTCCCCGCACAGTGGCTGTGTGAAAACGTTTCAGCGACTGCGCAGTAGGTGGTCCGTTATGGCTGCCGGTAGACTGCGCGACCCTCCTGTAGCTTCGTGCGTGCAAACGTTTTGTTTTGTTTTTGAAGATTCCGCAAATAAACAAAGCATCTCTAATCAGACCAGCCATATTAAATGTACCAGCCTCTCAGCATCCTTTTCAGACGTGGATTACATTGAGATTTCAAAAACAAAAGGAGGCTTGGATTCCGCTGGAACATCGTTGTGCATTTTGCCCTCTGCTTGAGTTATACCCTTGGCACAGAGAGCGCCTCTGACCCTGCCTTTTGTTCCCAGTACGTTTGCACGCAGGAAGCTACAAGAGGTTCGCGAAGTCCACCGGCAGCCATAACTGACCACCTACCGCACAGTGGCGGATATGTTTTCGCACAGCCACTGTGCGGTGAGAGCATTATCTAGTAAGGAACCAAGTATACATACATGGTCTCAAGATTCCAAAAATAAACAAAGCATCTTTAATCAGACCAGCCATATTAAATGTACCAACCTGGGCGCATCCTTTTCGAACGCGGATGACAGTGACATTTCAAAAACAAAACAAAAGGCATGGATTGCGCTCTAACAACTTTAGGCATTTTGCCCTCTGCTTGGGTTAGACCCTTGGCACAGAGAGCGGATGTGACCCCAAATCTTGTGCCCCGTACGTTTGCACGCAGGAAGCTACAAGAGGGTCGCGCAGTTCACCGGCAGCCATAACTGACCACCTACCGCACAGTGGCTGACACGTTTCCACACAGCCACTGTTCGGTGAGAGCATTACCTAGTGAGGGACCTAATATACATACATGGTCTCAAGATTCCGCAAATAAACAAAGCATCTCTAATCAGACCAGCCATATTAGTTGTACCAACCTCTGAGCATCCTTTTCAGACGTGGATTACATTGAGATTTCAAAAACAATAGGAGGCCTGGATTCCGCTGGAACATCGTTGTGCATTTTGCCCTCTGCTTGAGTTATATCCTTGGCACAGAGAGCGCCTCTGACCCTGCCGTTTGCGCCCCGTACGTTTGCACCCAGGAAGCTACAAGAGAGTCGCGCAGTCCACCGGCAGCCATAACTGGTCACCTACCGCACAGTGGCTGATACGTTTCAACACAGCCAGTGTGCGGTGAGGGCATTATCTTGTGAGGGACATAATATACATACATGGTCTCAAGATTCCAAAAATAAACAAATCATCTCTAATCAGACCAGCCATAATAAATGTACCAATCTGGACGCATCCTTTTCGAACGCGGATGACATTGAGATTTCAAAAACAATACAAAAGGCATGGATTGCGCTCTAACAGCATTAAGCATTTTGCCCTCTGCTTGGGTTAGACCCTTGACACAGAGAACGCCTCTGACCCCACCTTTTGTGCCCCGTACGTTTGCACGCACGAAGCTACAGGAGGGTCGCGCAGTCCACCCGCAGCCATAACTGACCACCTACCGCACAGTGGCTGACACGTTTCCACACAGCCACTGTTCGGTGAGAGCATTACCTAGTGAGGGACCTAATATACATACATGGTCTCAAGATTCCGCAAATAAACAAAGCATCTCTAATCAGACCAGCCATATTAAATGTACCAACCTCTCAGCATCCTTTTCAGACGTGAGTGACATTGAGATTTCAAAAACAAAAGGAGGCTTGGATTCCGCTGGAACATCGTTGTGCATTTTGCCCTCTGCTTGAGTTATACCCTTGGCACAGAGAGCGCCTCTGATCCTACCTTTTGTTCCCAGTACGTTTGCACGCAGGAAGCTACAAGAGGTTCGCGAAGTCCACCGGCAGCCATAACTGACCACCTACCGCACAGTGGCGGATATGTTTTCGCACAGCCACTGTGCGGTGAGAGCATTATCTAGTAAGGAACCAAGTATACATACATGGTCTCAAGATTCCAAAAATAAACAAAGCATCTATAATCAGACCAGCCATATTAAATGTACCAACCTGGGCGCATCCTTTTCGAACGCGGATGACAGTGACATTTCAAAAACAAAACAAAAGGCATGGATTGCGCTCTAACAACTATAGGCATTTTGCCCTCTGCTTGGGTTAGACCCTTTGCAAAGAGAGCGCCTCTAACCCCACCTTTTGTGCCCCGTACGTTTGCACGCAGGAAGCTACAAGAGAGTCGCGCAGTCCACCGGCAGCCATAACTGACCACCTACCGCACAGTGGCTGACACGTTTCCACACAGCCACTGTGCGGTGAGAGCATTATCTAGTGAGGGACCTAATATACATACATGGTCTCAAGATTCCACAAATAAACAAAGCATCTCTTATCAAACCAGCCATATTAGTTGTACTAACCTCTGAGCATCCTTTTCAGACGTGGATGACATTGTGAATTCAAAAACAAAAGAAGGCCTGGATTCCGCTGGAACATCTTCGTGCATTTTGCCCTCTGCTTGAGTTAGACGCTTTGCACAGAGAGCGCCTCTGACCCCACCTTTTGTGCCCCGTACGTTTGCGCCCAGGAAGCTACAAGAGAGTCGCGCAGTACACAGGCAGCCATAACTGACCATTTACCGCACAGTGTCTGAAACGTTTTCACACAGCCACTGTGCGGTGAGAGCATTATCTAGTGAGGGACCTAGTATACATACATGGTCTCAAGATTCCGCAACTAAACAAAGCATCTCTAATCAGACCAGCCATATTAAATGTACCAACCTCTCAGCATTCTTTTCAGGCGTGAATGACATTGAGTTTTCAAAAACAAAACGAGGCCTGGATTCCGTTGGAACATCGTTGTGCATTTTGCCCTCTGCTTGAGTTATACCCTTGGCACAGAGAGCGCCTCTGACCCTACCTTTTGTTCCCAGTACGTTTGCACGCAGGAAGCTACAAGAGAGTCGCGCAGTCCACCGGCAGCCATAACCGACCACCTACCGCACAGTGGCTGACACGTTTCCACACAGGCACTGTGCGGTGAGAGCATTATCTAGTGAGAGACCTAATATGCATACATGGTCTCAAGATTCCACAAATAAACAAAGCATCTCTAATCAAACCAGCCATATTAGATGTACTAACCTCTGAGCATCCTTTTCAGACGTGGATGACATTGTGAATTCAAAAACAAAAGAAGGCCTGGATTCCGCTGGAACATCTTCGTACATTTTGCCCTCTGCTTGAGTTAGACGCTTGGCACAGAGAGCGCCTCTGACACCAACTTTGTGCCCCGTACGTTTGCACGCAGGAAGCTACAAGGGAGTCGCGCAGTCCACCGGCAGCCATAAGTGACCCCCTACCGCACAGTGGCTGAAACGTTTTCACACAGCCACTGTGCGGTGAGAGCATTATCTAGTGAGTGACCTAGTATACATACATGGTCTCAAGATTCCAAAAATAAACAAATCATCTCTAATCAGACCAGCCATATTAAATGTACCAACCTGGACGCATCCTTTTCGAACACGGGTGACAGTGCGATTTCAAAAACAAAACAAAAGGCATGGATTGCGCTCTAACAACATTAAGCATTTTGCCCTCTGCTTGGGTTAGACCCTTGGCACAGAGAACGCCTCTGACCCCACATTTTGTGCCCCGTACGTTTGCACGCACGAAGCTACAGGAGGGTCGCGCAGTCTACCGGCAGCCATAACTGACCACCTACAGCGCAATGGCTGAAACGTTTTCACACAGCCACTGTGCGGTGAGAGCATTATCTAGTGAGGGACCTAGTATACATACATGGTGTCAAGATTCCAAAAATAAACAAAACATCTCTAATCAGACCAGCCATATTAGATGTACCAACCTGGACGCATCCTTTTCGAACGCGGATGACAGTGAGATTTCAAAAACAAACAAATGGCATGGATTGCGCTCGAACAACGTGAAGCATTTTGCTCTCTGCTAAGGTTAGACCCTTGGCACAGAGAACGCCGCTGACCCCACCTTTTGTGCCCCGTACGTTTGCACCCAGGAAGCTACAAGAGAGTCACGCAGTCCACCGGCAGCCATAACTGACCATTTACCGCACAGTGGCTGACACGTTTCAACGCAGCCAGTGTGCGGTGAGGGCATTATCTTGTGAGGGACATAATATACATATATGGTCTCAAGATTCCGCAACTAAACAAAGCATCTCTAATCAGACCAGCCATATTAAATGTACCAACCTCTCAGCATCCTTTTCAGACGTGAATGACATTGAGATTTCAAAAACAAAAGGAGGCCTGGATTCCGCTGGAACATCGTTGTGCATTTTGCCCTCTGCTTGAGTTATACCCTTGGCACAGAGAGTGCCTCTGACCCTACCTTTTGTGCCCAGTACGTTTGCACGCAGGAAGCTACAAGAGGTTCGCGCAGTCCACCGGCAGCCATAACTGACCACCTACCGCACAGTGGCTGATATGTTTTCGCACAGCCACTGTGCGGTGAGAGCATTATCTAGTGAGGAACCAAGTATACATACATGGTCTCAAGATTTAAAAAAATAAACAAAGTATCTATAATCAGACCAGCCATATTAAATGTACCAACCTGGAAGCATCCTTTTCAGACGTGAATGACATTGAGATTTCAAAAACAAAAGGAGGCCTGGATTCCGCAGGAACATCGTTGTGCATTTTGCCCTCTGCTTGAGTTATACCCTTGGCACAGAGAGCGCCTCTGACCCTACCTTTTGTTCCCAGTGCGTTTGCACGCAGGAAGCTACAAGAGGTTCGCGAAGTCCACCGGCAGCCATAACTGACCACCTACCGCACAGTGGCTGACACGTTTCCACAGAGCCACTGCGCGGTGAGAGCATTACCTAGTGAGGGACCTAATATACATACGTGGTCTCAAGATTCCACAAATAAACAAAGCATCTCTAATCAAACCACCTCTGAGCATCCTTTTCAGACGTGGATGACATTGTGATTTCGAAAACAAAAGAAGGCTTGGATTCCGCTGGAACATCTTCGTACATTTTGCCCTCTGCTTGAGTTAGACTCTTGGCACAGAGAGCGCCTCTGACACCAACTTTGTGCCCCGTACGTTTGCACGCATAAAGCTACAAGACAGCCGCGCAGTCCACCGGCAGCCATAACTGGCCACCTACCGCACAGTGACTGACACGTTTCCACACAGCCACTGTGCGGTGAGAGCATTATCTAGTGAGGGACCTAATATACATACATGGTCTCAAGATTCCACAAATAAACAAAGCATCTCTAATCAAACCAGCCATATTACATGTACTAACCTCTGAGCATCCTTTTCAGACGTGGATGACATTGTGATTTCAAAAACAAAAGAAGGCATGGATTCCGCTGGAACATCTTCGTGCATTTTGCCCTCTGCTTGAGTTAGACGCTTGGCACAGAGAGCGCCTCTGACCCCACCTTTTGTGCCCCGTGCGTTTGCACCCAGGAAGCTACAAGAGAGTCGCGCAGTCCACCGTCAGCCATAACTGACCACCTACCGCACAGTGGCTGACACGTTTCAACACAGCCAGTGTGCGGTGAGGGCACTATCTTGTGAGGGACATAATATACATACATGGTCTCAAGATTCCGCAACTAAACAAAGCATCTCTAATCAGACCAACCATATTAAATGTACCAACCTCTCAGCATCCTTTTCAGACGTGAATTGCATTGAGATTTCAAAAACAAAAGGAGGCCTGGATTCCGCTGGAACATCGTTCTGCATTTTGCCCTCTGCTTGAGTTATACCCTTGGCACAGAGAGCGCCATTGACCCTGCCTTTTGTGCCCCGCACGTTTGCACGCAGGAAGCTACAAGGGGGTCGCGCAGTCCACCGGCAGCCATAACTGACCCCCTACCGCACAGTGTCTGAAATGTTTTCACACAGCCACTGTGCGGTGAGAGCATTATCTAGTGAGGAACCTAGTATACATACATGGTCTCAAGATTCCAAAAATAAACAAATCATCTCTAATCAGACCAGCCATATTAAATGTACCAACCTGGCCGCATCCTTTTCGAACGCGGATGACAGTGAGATCTCAAAAACTAAACAAAAGGCATGGATTGCGCTCTAACAACGTTAAGCATTTTGCCCTCTGCTTGGGTTAGACCCTTGGCACAGAGAACACCTCTGGCCCCACCTTTTGTGCCCCGTACGTTTGCACGCACTAAGCTACAGGAGGGTCGCGCAGTCCACCGGCAGCCATAACTGACCACCTACCGCACAGTGGCTGACACGTTTCCGCAGAGCCACTGCGCGGTGAGAGCATTATCTAGTGAAGGACCTAATATACATACATGGTATCAAGATTCCACAAATAAACAAAGCATCTCTAATCAAACCAGCCATTGTCGTGACGCTGAGGCTATGTCGACCCGGCCTTCACTTGGTAGCGTGTCGAGACTCGGGGTTGACGAAAGATTGAATCTTCTAAGTTGGTGAAATATGTACAAGCAGGTTTACTGGCACTTTGAGAAAACTTATTTACAATATTTACACGAAAAAGAAGGGTACATCAGCAAAATGGCAAGCGTTAAGAGTTCATAGCGAGAAGCGACTGGATGAGCCGTTTACCCAGGGCTCAGAGCGACATTTCGTGCTCTGCAGCGTCCTTAAAACCCCCCTATGTCCAGCCCCTCTCTGAAGATGTTGACCAACCAAATCCAGGGCACGCCCCTCAGGTATCGGCATCCAATCGAACACATCACTGCACTGATGGTCTGAAGCACTGACTGGTCCGGCATTCATTCGTTGGGCGTGATCACTTGTTGGCGGGAAAAGCTTGGGAACGGCGAGGAGAGGAGGTACATTTCTATTCTTCAGCAAAGAAACCACAGGCTGGTTCTGACAAGGGGTTTTACTTCTCAGAAACCCGAGTGCACGTGGCGCCGCATAGGGCTCCCAACATGGTCCCTTTTCGACAATTGCAAATCTTTCCTGCATTCCCGGGAAATCACTTAATGGCCGTATGAGTCATGCTCCTTTCTTGTCCTGCACGTCAGCGGACATGTCACTCTGTCGTCTCCTTTGGATAGGAGGCATTCATCACTGGAGGATAGCACTTCTCGACTGGAAGGGTGAACAAAAGAAAGAAAGCACTTCCTGCTATTTCCCGCAGGGGGACGTTTCTTTGTGTTTTTCCAGACGTTCTCTTGACAGGGTCAATTTGGCATTTGCAGGTTGTCCACAAAGCAAAACATGCTTACAAAACAGGATTCCTGGAAACAGGCTCACTTAGAGCCATTGGACCATCACCACATATTCACAAAACTTATCCATGCCCACAGGCGAACAATAGAGCGCGCAATTGCGGATGCTTGGTCGTAACAGCCTCCTCCCCCGCCAGAAGAGTCACGGAGGGCAGCAGTCGCCGCTGCTGCATGAAGAGACGACTTAATGGCCTGCACGTGAACGCTTGAAGCTCGCTGTTGCTTGTCGCGTTGTCTTGATTGTTGTAGGCCAAATTGCTCGAGCTGTCTGAAACTCAACCACATGTCTAAACAAGCACTCGGCTCCCGTCTGAAGAGACCAGGTTAAAAGAAAACTGCCATTGTTGTTCGAGAAAAGCCCACTCTCAAGACGTTCAGGACCCACGTATGCCTAGAAAACCAAACGTGCTGCTTTACATAGTCACACATATACAAGCGCACGGAAAAAAAAAAACCTGATTATCAATTTCGATACATGGTGAGGAACATCTCGGACCGCTTAGAAAGAGCGGCTAAGCGCGTCCGCATTCCCATTTAACTTCCCCTTTTTGTATCTTATTTCAAAATTGTACTGCTGTAAAATCAAGCTCCACCTAAGAAGGCGACTGTTCTTCGATGTCGCAGTTTGCAGCCAAGCCAGGGGACAATGGTCCGTCTCTACGGTGAATTTGGCCCCTCCAAGATAGCACTGCAATTTTTGAATGGCCCATACAATGCAAGCGCACTCTTTCTCTGACGCGCAATAAGCCCTCTCTCTAGAACTCAGTTTTCTGCTCAGGTAGAGCACTGGGTGCTCATTACCGTCGTCATCTCTCTGGCAGAGAACAGCACCTAACCCTCGATCACTGGCATCACACTGGACCGTGAATTCTCGGCCATAGTCTGGAGCTCGCAATACCGGACGGCTAATCAGCACAGCCTTCAGGTTTACGAAGGAGGCTTCCTTTTGTTCGTCCCAGACTACATTTGTCGGTTCTGTCTTGCGGAGAGCGTCGGTCAGAGGGCTAGCCAAAGCTGAATAGTTAGGGATGTAGTGATTGTAGTATCCCGTCAGACCTAGGAATGCTCGAATTTCCGTCTTCGTGCTCGGCCGCGGATAGTCTGCTACCGCAGAAATCTTAATCTCGCTGGGTTTCCTGAAACCCTGACCTACATTGTGACCCAAGTAGTCCACGGTCGCCCTTGCCAGGCAACATTTCTCGGCCTTTACGGTTAGTCCAGCTTGACGCAAAAGGCTCAGTACAGCTCTTAGATGTACCATATGGTCCGCCCATGAGTCGGAAAAAACCGCAATGTCGTCCAAATAAGGCACCGCGAATGTTTCACACCCCTTTAAAACCCTATCCATGAGTCGGGAAAAACAAAATGGAGCATTTTTGAGCCC
This sequence comes from Amblyomma maculatum, assembly GCF_055883805.1. NCBI lineage: Eukaryota > Metazoa > Arthropoda > Arachnida > Ixodida > Ixodidae > Amblyomma > Amblyomma maculatum. Next base: position 146,832,329 of record NC_139349.1, read on the forward strand.
GAAACTCATCATTGTTGGCTGGTAGCTGCCCGTCGGAGTGACGAAAGCCGCGTATCTGCTGGCGCGTTCAGTGAGCGGTACTTGCCAGTATCCTCGAGTAAGGTCCAGCGTAGTCACATATGCCGCTCTACTGACCTGTTCTACTCTCTCCTCAATATTCGGAATAGGATACACTTGATCCCTGGTGAGAGAATTTAGCTTTCGGTAGTCTACCACAGGCCTAGGGTCTTTACCTGGAGCTTCTACTAAGATCATAGGCGAAGCATAATCGCTTTCCGAGGGTTTTATTACTCCCAATTCCAGCATGCGAGTTACTTCCCTATCCAGAATTTCTCTTTGCCTTGGAGAAAATCGGTAGCACCTTGATCGCACTGGCACGTCTGAAGTCAGCTCAATATCGTGCTCAGTCAAATCAGTCCTGCCTGGCCTGTCCACGAAGCAGGCCTCAAACTCTGTTATTAGCTCGCCCAGATCGGACAGCTGGGATTTCTTTAGTTCTCCTCTCTGCTCCGTCTTTTTGTGAAGCTCCTGAGCGTTGCTTCCTTTTCCGCTGAGGCAAATCAAGTTATCCCCCATCTCCTCGGGAAGGTTTAACGTTAGATTTACCACGGCTTCCTTCTGCACATAAGGCTTCATAAGATTGCAATGATAAATGCGCACTGCTTTACGCCTATCGGGGATTTTCACTGCGTAGTTAGTGTCAGAAAGCTCTGCAACGACTTTAGCAGGTCCTTCCCACTGTACTTCGAGCTTATTCTTGGGATCATTGGCTTGCTCCATAGCTAAGTCCTCTCGGGTTCCACTTAAAAGTCTCGTGAGATTACTAGACACTGGCGGCAAGAGGTTACTTTCAAGAACGTCCTCATTCCGTGTCTTATCAAGCTCACTTTCATGTTGACTTATCTGAGATGCCTCGCTCTCAAAGTTTTCTGGCCCGCTATTTTCCGCATTTACCACTGTTTTAACTGCCGTTTCCTCCGCTGTTGATTTTTCTGAAATGAGCAGTGTAGCTAGTTCTCGCGCCTTTGAACGTGTTAATGCTTGCACAACACTGTCTCCGAAAAGGATGCCCCTCTTTCGCAGCAGCATGTCCGATTTGTTGGAGAACAAATACGGATAGCACTTAGGAAGCTTTCCTGAAACGGCAGCCTCGGTTGTTAATTCGCCGAAAGGGCCCTCGATGACCACGTTCGCGATCGGCAAGCACACACTCTGTTCCTCAACTACCTGTCGGATCCATGCACACTGTCCTGTATAGTCGGAAGGCGATACATACGCCGGATGGACAACATCCATCGTTGCGGCCGAATCGCGCAGTACCTTGCAAGGCTTCCCGTTGACTACTAGGTCATGCATGTAAGGTTCCAAAAGCTGCATATTTTCATCGCAGTCACTGACATACGAGAAAACAAACTTTTCTTTCCGGCAGTTGACGGCAATGTGACCCTGCTCATTACACCTAAAGCATGTGAGCGGCTTCCTAGCCCCAAGCTTGTTCTTTGTGTTCTGCGCGTTGGTCACTTCCCCACTTTTCTCACTGCCGTCCTTTCTAGGGCGTTTGCCTGAAGAAGCCTTCCTTTCTTCGTTTGCAAATCTAGCAAAGTACCTTTTCTGACGGTTATTTACACTGAACGTGGGATTGCGGAGCCTATCTACTGCTGGGTTGCTGAATTGTCGGCGCGAAGCGTACTCCTCAATGAGTTCGGCAGCTTCAGTTGCCGACTTAATTTCGCCTCGGTCCTGTAACCAATTTCTTTCTTTTTCTGGGAGGCAGCTATAAAACTGCTCCAAAAGAATTCGCTCGACTACAGCGTTCCTATCACTGTAGGAATCAGTGCTCTTTAGCCACTCGCCCAAATTAACTCTTAAATTGTACAGGAATTCAGGGTAACTCTCGTCCCTGGACTTAGTAGCGTTCCGAAAACGTTGTCTGAACGCCTCGGCGCTAAGCCTATACTTTCTCAGAAGGCAAGCTTTGACCTTCTCGTAGTTGTCCGCGTCCTCCTTGCTTAGCCGCGCGACAACCTCCGCTGCCTCGCAGGGCAGAACCGTCAATAATCTCTGAGACCACGTGTCTCGCTGGAAGGACAGTTTTTCGCAAGTTCGCTCAAAGTTAGCCAGATACAGACCGATATCCCCTGATATCACATATGGCTGCATGTACTTTGACATCTTGAAATCTGCCTCCTTGTTGAGACGAGGTACCGCTAGCTGGGGACAATCGCCCGACCTCTTGCTCAACTCTAGTTCTAATTTCCGGAGCTCAATTTCTTGGTCCAGCTTTTTTGCTTCTCTTTCAAGCTTCTCACGTTCGTGCTCCCTTTCCTCTTTTTCCCTCTCAAGTTCACGCTCCCTTTCCTCTTTTTCCCTCTGACGTTCGCGCTCCCTTTCCTCTTTTTCCCTCTGACGTTCGCGCTCCCTTTCCTCTTTTTCCCTCTGACGTTCGCGCTCCCTTTCCTCTTTTTCCCTCTCAAGTTCACGCTCACGCCTCTTTTCCTCTTTTTCCCGCTCTTTCTGCTGTCTGAGCTGTTCCTCCTTTTTTTGGGCGATGAGGTTCCATGCTTCACTGAGCTCCTCATCATCGGCTCCCAAATCTGTGATTGCCTTTATAATCAAAGGTTTTCGTGCCAAACCACTTGTATCAATTCCCAATTCCTCACACAATAGCAACAGGTCCGGTTTCTGCAGCTTTTGTAGGTCCATGATCGCTCCGAGTGTCGGCTACTTCCAAAACAACAGTGCAAACTACCAAACCTAAAGGCGTTTCCACACTTTTTACCAGTTCTAAAATCTAACCCTGTTCTAGAACCTGGTCCACATCAGAAGAAAAGCCAAGCACTCACCCACACATGCGATCGATGTTCCGAGCTGCCCTCTTGGCCGATTGTTGCTCCTGCTTGTTGCTTGAGATGCCACCTCCGATCACAAGGTGTTGTGGCTTGTAGCTTCAGATCCACCTCCAATCACCAGATGTTGTGGCTTGTAGATTCAGATCCCAACGCTGGGCACCAGTTGTCGTGCTTGTAGATTCAGGTCCCACCGCTGCCACCAGTTGTCGTGACGCTGAGGCTATGTCGACCCGGCCTTCACTTGGTAGCGTGTCGAGACTCGGGGTTGACGAAAGATTGAATCTTCTAAGTTGGTGAAATATGTACAAGCAGGTTTACTGGCACTTTGAGAAAACTTATTTACAATATTTACACGAAAAAGAAGGGTACATCAGCAAAATGGCAAGCGTTAAGAGTTCATAGCGAGAAGCGACTGGATGAGCCGTTTACCCAGGGCTCAGAGCGACATTTCGTGCTCTGCAGCGTCCTTAAAACCCCCCTATGTCCAGCCCCTCTCTGAAGATGTTGACCAACCAAATCCAGGGCACGCCCCTCAGGTATCGGCATCCAATCGAACACATCACTGCACTGATGGTCTGAAGCACTGACTGGTCCGGCATTCATTCGTTGGGCGTGATCACTTGTTGGCGGGAAAAGCTTGGGAACGGCGAGGAGAGGAGGTACATTTCTATTCTTCAGCAAAGAAACCACAGGCTGGTTCTGACAAGGGGTTTTACTTCTCAGAAACCCGAGTGCACGTGGCGCCGCATAGGGCTCCCAACATGGTCCCTTTTCGACAATTGCAAATCTTTCCTGCATTCCCGGGAAATCACTTAATGGCCGTATGAGTCATGCTCCTTTCTTGTCCTGCAAGTCAGCGGACATGTCACTCTGTCGTCTCCTTTGGATAGGAGGCATTCATCACTGGAGGATAGCACTTCTCGACTGGAAGGGTGAACAAAAGAAAGAAAGCACTTCCTGCTATTTCCCGCAGGGGGACGTTTCTTTGTGTTTTTCCAGACGTTCTCTTGACAGGGTCAATTTGGCATTTGCAGGTTGTCCACAAAGCAAAACATGCTTACAAAACAGGATTCCTGGAAACAGGCTCACTTAGAGCCATTGGACCATCACCACATATTCACAAAACTTATCCATGCCCACAGGCGAACAATAGAGCGCGCAATTGCGGATGCTTGGTCGTAACACCATATTGTCACAGAAGCCAGTGAAACTGGTTCAGCAGGTTTACTTAGGATTAAGTAAAAGCACCGGCAAGATCAGGCACGGAACCGACTGGCGGGCGAGCACCGAGAGCGAAGAAGACGAGCGCGTGCCAGTCTCCCGAGCTCGCCACATGGCGGCGCCAGTACGATGATATTGCGGCATTGCCCCTCCCGGTGGAAAAGGCATCGTCCCGATGCCGAGTGGCGAGGTCGAGGATAAGCGTAGTCGGCGGGGATGCGCGTTCACGTCAAGTAGTTAAATGAAGCAAAGAAGAAAACAAAACACATGTAGCTTGACCTAGCGGGAGTAGAAGGGCTTCATCCTGGCGACATGTACGACTTCCGATTGTGCTTGCCGTCGGGGTGAGCCAACAGTTCCTTGCGGGGTCACTTCGTAGGTGACGTCGCTGATTTTGCGTTGTACTTCGTACGGGCCGAAGTAGCGGCGCAGAAGCTTCTCGGAGCGACCCCGCTGGCGAACAGGTGTCCACACCCAAACCTGATCGCCAGGGTTGTAAATTACCTCCCTGTGACGAAGGTTATACCGTCGAGCATCTTTACCTTGCTGTGTCCGGACTCTCAGTCTAGCCAGCTGGCGAGCGGCCTCGGCATGCTGGACGAATTGGTCGGCACCGGCAATCGATGGTTGGGCAACATCTGGCAGTAGCATTGCATCCAGCATGGTAACAGCTTCGCGACCGTACACCAAACGAAACGGTGTAAAGCGGGTCGTTTCCTGGACGGCGGTGTTATAAGCAAATGTTGCATACGGTAGTATTTGGTCCCAGTTCTTATGATCTTCGTTGACGCACATAGAAAGCATATCGGCGATGGTCTTATTGAGTCGCTCAGTAAGGCCATTCGTCTGAGGGTGGTAAGCTGTTGTTCTGCGATGACAAGTTCCACTGAGCTGCATCACTTCCTGGGTTAGAGCTGAAGTAAATGCCGTGCCTCTGTCAGTTAAAACGATCGCAGGGGCACCGTGACGAAGGACCAGATTAAAGATGAAAAAGTTCGCAATATCAGTAGACGTGCCGCTGGGAAGAGCTTTCGTCTCACAATAGCGGGTTAGACAATCTGTGGCGACTATAATGTACCTGTTGCCCAATGATGACGTAGGAAATGGCCCGAGCAAGTCCATACCGACTTGGTGAAAAGGTACTCGCGGAGGAACAATAGGCTGCAGCATGCCGGCCGGCTTGACAGGTGGTATCTTCCGACGTTGGCAATCACGGCACGTCCTAACATAGCGCTGAACCATAGCGGCAAGCTTGGGCCAGTAGTACTTTTGTCGTACTCGTGCCAAGGTGCGCGAAAAACCGAGATGTCCGGCAGAAAGCTCGTCGTGGCATGCCTGCAAAACGTCGGTACGGAGCGGCGTTGGGACAACCAGCAGATACTGAATGTCTGTGGAAGCGTAGTTTTTCTTGTAGAGGACGCCGTCACGCAAGCAGAATGACGATAGGCCACGCGTGAAAAGGCGAGGAGGCGATGAGGCGGTTCCTTCAAGGTAATCGATGAGGGGCCGCAGTTCGGTGTCGTCTCGCTGCTGTTGAGCGAGATCTGGCGTCGAGAGAGCGCCGAGAAAGATGGAGTCATCTGTTTCACTTGAAGAGCACGGGATAGGGTTTTGGGATAGGCAGTCAGCGTCACTGTGTTTCTTGCCGGACTTGTACACAATAGTGACGTCGAACTCCTGTAAGCGGAGACTCCAGCGGGCTAACCTGCCTGAAGGATCTTTAAGGTTCGCTAACCAACAGAGTGAGTGGTGGTCGCTTACCACTCTAAACGGCCGACCATACAAATACGGCCGAAATTTTGTTACCGCCCACACAGCTGCAAGGCACTCCTTTTCGGTAGTAGAATAATTCGCTTCGGAACGAGACAGGGTGCGGCTGGCGTAAGCAATCACCCGCTCAACGCCTTCTTGCCATTGAACGAGAACTGCACCGAGGCCAACGTTGCTGGCGTCGGTATGCAATTCTGTGTCGGCCTCCTCGTCGAAGTGGCCAAGTACGGGCGTTGTTTGAAGGCGCTTGCGAAGCTCCTCGAAGGCCCTTTGCTGCTCGTCGGCCCATATGAAAGGCTGGTCGTCCTTTGTTAGACGAGTCAATGGTTCCGCTATTCGGGAGAAGTCGTGCACAAATCTCCTGTAATATGCACAGAGGCCCAAAAACCAACGCACGGAACTTTTATCAGTGGGGGTCGCGAAAGCAGCTACGGCAGCCGTCTTCTCTGGATCAGGGCTAATTCCCTCAGCACTCACGACGTGACCCAGGAACTTGAGCTGTTGGAATGCAAAGTGGCATTTTTGTGGTTTTAGTGAGAGTCCGGCCCCGCGGATGGCATTTAGCACGGCCGTCAATCGTTTGAGGTGCTCTTCGTAAGTCGCAGAGAAAATGACAACGTCGTCAAGGTAGACTAGGCACGTCTGCCATTTCAGGCCGGCTAGGACAGTGTTCATCATTCTTTGAAAGGTTGCGGGAGCGGAACACAAACCGAATGGAAGCACCTTAAATTCGTACAGTCCGTCAGGAGTAATGAATGCGGTTTTCTCTCGATCACGTTCATCGACTTCGATCTGCCAGCACCCGCTGCGTAGATCGAGCGATGAAAAGTATCGGGCGTGGCGAAGTAGGTCGAACGAGTCATCGATTCGAGGCAATGGGTAGACGTCCTTTTTCGTAATTTTGTTAAGCCTCCTATAGTCGACGCAGAATCTGAGTGTTCCGTCCTTTTTAGCGACCAGCACAACTGGTGAGGCCCATGGACTTGTGGACGGCTGGATGACATCATCGCGGAGCATTTCATCAACTTGCGCCCGAATAGCCTCTCGTTCTTTCGGCGATACTCGGTAGGGGTGTTGGCGGATAGGGCGCTCGGTGGGATCAACTATAATTCGATGTTTGGTTACTGACGTCTGCTCCACTTTGGAAGTGACGGCAAAGCAGTCACGGTAAGTGTCCAGAATTGCTTGAAGGCGGCGTTTTACCCAAGACAAAGCTGGGTTCACGTCAGTTTGAACAGTATGTACAGTGCTCTCGGGAGGGTTCTCGTTGGCCAGCGAAAGGGCGCAATGGGCAGATGGCGCACTGACTTCGTCAAAATAAGCGATAGCTGTACCTTGCGGTAAGGGGCGGTATTCGGCACTAAAGTTCGTTAAAAGCAGTTCAGTTCGTTTATTTCTCAAGGCAAAGATCCCCCGAGCGACGCAGACTTGTAGGCTCAACAATAAATTCACGTTCGTTTCCGCGAGGCCTTGCAAGGCGGGAGGATTGTTGCACTGCACTGTAACAAACAAGCTGGTGCGTGCAGGTAGAGTGACATGGTCGTCGCACACTCGGAAAACTGGCCTGTCTGCGTAGTCGTCGTTGTGCTGTCTGTACTCGTCGGAAATTGCGCGGTGAGTGGAAAACGTCACCATGAAGTCACGGAGGTCGATGATTGCTCATAACGCAAAAATCAGCGCCGGTATCTACAAGGGCAGTCGTGTTGTGGTTATCAACGACGATCGGTATTTCGGCGGAATGTAGCTCACCGTCGACAAAGTGCGGCGTGTCAGGGATCGTCGGGCTGACGGGTCGTTCGTTGCGTCGAATTACGGCGTCGAAGGTAAGCTTCTGTGATCGTCGGGAGGTCGTCGGACTCGTTGGTCGTGCGGTGCGTCGATTGGGGGCGTCGGAGGAAAACTTCGGCGATCGTCGAAAAGTGGTCGGACTGTTGGTCGGAGCGAAGGGTCGGAGGTCGGTCTGTGTGATCGAATCGGTGAGCGGAGGATGTTGGTCGCAGTGTCCATCGACGGCGGCCCTACCCCCGAGGGTCGCCGTCTTCAGTTTTCCCGGTGCGGACTTGGGGACTGCCTGAGGAAAGAACGGCGGCTGGTGGAAAACTGTCTCGGCGGTGGTGACCTGGACTGGCGTCGCTGGAGGGACGCAGGTGGGACGTGGTCGCTGAGGTATTGGTCGATATCCCGAGGTCGTTCGCCATAGCGCGGCCGAGGGGCATCCGGGGAAAATCCGCGCAAGCCCATCCGACGGTACGGGCAGTGGCGCAGAACGTGACCGGCTTCGCCGCAGTGGAAGCACAAAGGCAGATTGTTCGGCGTGCGCCACGCGTGTGCTTTGCGAACGGGTGGTCGAGGTTCAGGCACACCAGTCGAAACTGGATATTGCGGTGGAGGACGTGCGGGAGGAGAAGGGTTGCTGGGTGCCAATTGTTCAGGCGCAGGGGTACGCAGCACGTCGCTGTACGTCATGATCTGTTGCGCAGGCGGCTGGGGTGATGGCACTGATGGCACTGCTTGGCGGAGCTCTTCGCGCACAATATCCGAGATGCCCCCAACACGTGGATCTTGTCCGAGAGAGGGCAGCTTTTGCAGCTCTTCGCGCACGATGCTTCGGATAAGCTCGCGAAGGGCTTCCCTGTCGTTTCCGGCCATTGGCAAGCGGAAGTCTACAGCAGCTATGTTCGCAGAGCGATCGAAATGTACAAATCGCTGATTCAAGGCACGCTCGATGCTTGTTGCTTCTCTCGTAAAATCAGCAACAGTACGTGGAGGATCACGTACAAGGCCAACGAACAGCTGCTCCTTGACGCCTTGCATAAGGTAGCGCACCTTCTTTACCTCCGACATGGACGGGTCCGCCCGGTTGAAAAGCCGAGTCATTTCTTCCACAAACATGGCGACGCTTTCATTAGGCCGCTGTGCTCGGGACTGTAGAGCGAGTTCGGCCATCTCTTTTCTTGCATCGTTGCCGAATGTTGCGAGCAGCTGCCGCCGGAAATCCTGCCAGGTGGAAATGGTAGCCTCATGGTTTTCGAACCACATCTTGGCGGCGTCTTCTAGTGCGAAATAAACATTCTGCAATTTTCGCTCCTCGTCCCACGCATTAAACACAGCAACCCGGTCGTAGCTGGTCAGCCAGTCCTCAACGTCTTCGAACTTGTCGCCATGAAACGGCGTGGGCATACGTGGAGTATGGCAGATCAACTGCTGGGCACTCACGGGAAACTGGGTGGTGGTCTGAATTGCCGCTGTAGTCATCGTGGTTCGCTGTGGGGAAACAAGAGGACCACACTCGGGTGCTAAGCCTCTCAAGCGACGGCTCGCCTTGTGCACAGGTGTCGTGTCCACGGTGTGTAGATGGGCGTAGGGGGCAGCCAGAGGCTCTTCGTACATGCGATCTACCCAGAAGCTCCACCAAAAATGTCACAGAAGCCAGTGAAACTGGTTCAGCAGGTTTACTTAGGATTAAGTAAAAGCACCGGCAAGATCAGGCACGGAACCGACTGGCGGGCGAGCACCGAGAGCGAAGAAGACGAGCGCGTGCCAGTCTCCCGAGATCGCCACATGGCGGCGCCAGTACGATGATGATAAGTTATTTGGACAACAACAACAACAACAACGATGATATTGCGGAAATATTAGATGTACTAACCTCTGAGCATCCTTTTCAGACGTGGAGGACATTGTGATTTCAAAAACAAAAGAAGGCCTGGATTCCGCTGGAACATCCTCGTACATTTTGCCCTCTGCTTGAGTTAGACTCTTGGCACAGAGAGCGCCTCTGACACCACCTTTTGTGCCCCGTACGTTTGCACCCAGGAAGCTACAAGAGAGTCGCGCAGTCCACCGGCAGCCATAACTGGTCACCTACCGCACAGTGGCTGATACGTTTCAACACAGCCAGTGTGCGGTGAGGGCATTATCTTGTGAGGGACATAATATACATACATGGTCCCAAGATTCCAAAAATAAACAAAACAATCTCTAATCAGACCAGCCATATTAAATGTACCAACCTGGACGCATCCTTTTCGAACGCGGATGACAGTGAGATTTCAAAAACAAAACAAAAGGCATGGATTGCGCTCTAACAACATTGAGCATTTTGCCCTCTGCTTGGGTTAGACCCTTGGCACAGAGAACGCCTCTGACTCCACATTTTGTGCCCCGTACGTTAGCACGCAGGAAGCTACAAGAGAGTCGCGCAGTCCACCGGCAGCCATAACTGACCCCCTACCGCACAGTGGCTGAAACGTTTTCACACAGCCACTGTGCGGTGAGAGCATTATCTAGTGAGTGACCTAGTATACATACATGGTCTCAAGATTCCAAAAATAAACAAATCATCTCTAATCAGAGCAGCCATATTAAATGTACCAACCTGGACGCATCCTTTTCGAACGCGGATGACAGTGAGATTTCAAAAACAAAACAAAAGGCATGGATTGCGCTCTAACAACATTAAGCATTTTGCCCTCTGCTTGGGTTAGACCCTTGGCACAGAGAAGGCCTCTGACCCCACATTTTGTGCCCCGCACGTTTGCACGGACGAAGCTACAGGAGGGTCGCGCAGTCCAACGGCAGCCATAACTGACCACCTACCGCACAGTGGCTGACACGTTTCCACACAGCCACTGCGCGGTGAGAGCATTATCTAGTGAGGGACCTAATATACATACATGGCCTCAAGATTCCACAAATAAACAAAGCATCTCTAATCAAACCGGCCGTATTAGATGTACTAACCTCTGAGCATCCTTTTCAGACGTGGACGACATCGTGATTTCAAAAACAAAAGAAGGCCTGGATTCCGCTGGAACATCTTCGTACATTTTGCCCTCTGCTTGAGTTAGGCTCTTGGCACAGAGAGCGCCTCTGACACCACCTTTTGTGCCCCGTACGTTTGCACCCAGGAAGCTACAAGAGAGTCGCGCAGTCCACCGGCAGCCATAACTGGTCACCTACCGCACAGTGGCTGATACGTTTCAACACAGCCAGTGTGCGGTGAGGGCATTATCTTGTGAGGGACATAATATACATACATGGTCTCAAGATTCCAAAAATAAACAAATCATCTCTAATCAGACCAGCCATAATAAATGTACCAACCTGGACGCATCCTTTTCGAACGCGGATGACAGTGAGATTTCAAAAACAAAACAAAAGGCATGGATTGCGCTCTAACAACATTAAGCATTTTGCCCTCTGCTTGGGTTAGACCCTTGGCACAGAGAAGGCCTCTGACCCCACATTTTGTGCCCCGCACGTTTGCACGGACGAAGCTACAGGAGGGTCGCGCAGTCCACCGGCAGCCATAACTGACCACCTACCGCACAGTGGCTGGCACGTTTCCACACAGCCACTGCGCAGTGAGAGCATTATCTAGTGAGGGACCTAATATACATACATGGCCTCAAGATTCCACAAATAAACAAAGCATCTCTAATCAAACCGGCCGTATTAGATGTACTAACCTCTGAGCATCCTTTTCAGACGTGGACGACATTGTGATTTGAAAAACAAAAGAAGGCCTGGATTCCGCTGGAACATCTTCGTACATTTTGCCCTCTGCTTGAGTTAGGCTCTTGGCACAGAGAGCGCCTCTGACACCACCTTTTGTGCCCCGTACGTTTGCACCCAGGAAGCTACAAGAGAGTCGCGCAGTCCACCGGCAGCCATAACTGACCACCTACAGCGCAGTGGCTGAAACGTTTTCACACAGCCACTGTGCGGTGAGAGCATTATCTAGTGAGGGACCTAGTATACATACATGGTCTCAAGATTCCAAAAATAAACAAAACAACTGTAATCAGACCAGCCATAATAAATGTACCAAAATGGACGCATCCTTTTCGAACGCGGATGACAGTTAGATTTCAAAAACAAACAAATGGCATGGATTGCGCTCGAACAACGTGAAGCATTTTGCCCTCTGCTTGGGTTAGACCCTTGGCACAGAGAACGCCGCTGACCCCACCTTTTGTGCCCCGTACGTTTGCACGCAGGAAGCTACAGGAGGGTCGCGCAGTCCACCTGCAGTCATAACTGACCACCTACCGCACAGTGGCTGACACGTTTCCACACAGCCACTGTGCGGTGAGAGCATTATCTAGTGAAGGACCTAATATACATACATGTTCTCAAGATTCCACGAATAAAAAAAGCATCTCTAATTAAACCAGCCATATTAAATGTACTAACCTCTGAGCATCCTTTTCAGACGTGGATGACATTGATATTTCAAAAACAAAAGAAGGCCTGGATTCCGCTGGAACATCTTTGTGTATTTTGCCCTCTGCTTGAGTTAGACCTTGGCACAGAGAGCGCCTCTGACCCTACCTTTTGTGCCCCGTACGTTTGCACGCAGGAAGCTACAAGAGGGTCGCGCAGTCCACCGGCAGCCATAACTGACCCCCTTCCGCACAGTGGCTGAAACGTTTTCAGACAGCCAGTGTGCGGTGAGAGCTTTATCTAGTGAGTGATCTAGTATACATACATGGTCGCAAGATTCCAAAAATAAACAAAGCATCTATAATCAGACCAGCCATATTAACTGTACCAACCTGGATGCATCCTTTTCGAACGCGGATGACAGTGAGATTTCAAAAACAAAAGGTATGGATTGCGCTCTAACAACTTTAGGCATTTTGCCCTCAGCTTGAGTTAGACCTTGGCACAGAGAGCGCCTCTGACACCACCTTTTGTGCCCCGTACGTTTGCACCCAGGAAGCTACAAGACAGCCGCGCAGTCCACCTTCAGCCATAACTGACCACCTACCGCACAGTGACTGACACGTTTCCACTCAGCCACTGTGCGGTGAGAGCATTATCTAGTGAGGGACCTAATATACATACATGGTCTCAAGATTCTACAAATAAACAAAGCATCTCTAATCAAACCAGCCATATTAGATGTACTAACCTCTGAGCATCCTTTTCAGACGTGGATGACATTGAGATTTCAAAAACAAAAGAAGGCCTGGATTCCGCTGGAACATCTTCGTGCATTTTGCCCTCTGCTTGAGTTAGACGCTTGGCGCAGAGAGCGCCTCTGACCCCACCTTTTGTGCCCCGTACGTTTGCCAATGTTTAGTTGTGCCGTACGGGGCACAAAATGTGGGGTCAGAGGCGTTCTCTGTGCCAAGGGTCTAACCCAAGCAGAGCGCAAAATGCTTAACGTTGTCAGAGCGCAATCCATGCCTTTTGTTTTGTTTTTGAAATCCCACTTTCATCCGCGTTCGAAAAGGATGCGTCCAGGTTGGTACATTTAATATGGCTGGTCTGATTAGAGATGATTTGTTTATTTTTGGAATCTCGAGACCAGGTATCTATACTAGGTCACTCACTAGATAATGCTCTCACCGCACAGCGGCTGTCTGAAAACGTTTCAGCCACTGTGCGGTAGGGGGTCAGTTATGGCTGCCGGTGTACTGCGCAACCCTCTTGTAGCTTCCTTCGTGCAAACGTACGGGGCACAAGAGGCGCTCTCTGTGCCAAGGGTGTAACTCAAGCAGAGGGCAAAATGCACAAAGATGTTCTAGCGGAATCCAGGCCTCCTTTTGTTTTTGAAATCTCAACGTCATCCACGTCTGAAAAGGATGCTGAGAGGTTGGTACAATTAATATGGCTGGTCTGATTAGAGATGCTTTGTATAGTTGCGGAATCTTGAGACCATGTATGTATATTATGTCCCTCACAAGATAATGCCCTCACCGCACACTGACTGTGTTGAAACGTATCAGCCACTGTTCGGTAGGTGGTCAGTTATGGCTGCCGGTGGACTGCGCGACTGTAGCTTCCTGCGTGCAAACGTACGGGGCACAAAAGATGGGGTCAGAGGCGCTCTCTGTGCAAAGGGTCTAACCCAAGCAGAGGGCAAAATGCCTAAAGTTGTTAGAGCGCAATCCATACCTTTTGTTTTTGAAATCTCACTGTCATCCGTGTTCGAAAAGGATGCATCCAGGTTGGTACATTGATTATGGCTGGTCAGATTATAGATGCTTTGTTTATTTTTGGAATCTTGAGACCATGTATGTATACTAGTTCCCTCACTAGATAATGATCTCACCGCACAGTGGCCGTGTGATACATATCAGCCACTGTGCGGTAGGTGGTCAGTTATGGCTGCCGGTGGACTGCGCGACTCTCTTGTAGCTTCCTGCGTGCAAACGTACGGGGCACAAATGGTAGGGTCAGAGGCGCTCTCTGTGCCAAGGTCTAACTCAAGCAGAGGGCAAAATGCACAAAGATGTTCCAGCGGAATCCAGGCCTTCTTTTGTTTTTGAAATCTCAATGTCATCCCAGGTCTGAAAAGGATGCTGAGAGGTTAGTACATTTAACATGGCTGGTTTGATTAGACATGCTATGTTTATTTGCGGAATCTTGAGGCCACGTATGTAGATTAGGTCCTTCACTAGATAATCCTCTCACCGCACAGTGGCTGTGTGGAAACGTGTCAGCCACTGTGCGGTAGGTGGTCAGTTATGGCTGCTGGTGGACTGCGCGACCCTCCTGTAGCTTCCTGCGTGCAAACGTACGGGGAACAAAAGGTGGCGTCAGAGGCGTTCTCTGTGCCAAGGGTCTAACCCAAGCAGAGGGCAAAATGCTTCACGCTGTTCGAGCGCAATCCATGCCATTTGTTTGTTTTTGAAATCTCACTGTCATTCGCGTTCGAAAAGGATGCGTCCAGGTTGTTACATTTAATATGGCTGGTCTGATTAGAGATGATTTGTTTATTTTTGGAATCTTGAGACTATGTATGTATACTAGGACCCTCACTAGATAATGCTCTCACCGCACAGTGGCTGTGTGAAAACGTTTCAGCCACTGTGCGGTAGGGGGTCAGTTATGGCTGCCGGTGGACTGCGCGACCCTCTTGTAGCTTCCTGCGTGCAAACGTACGGGGCACAAAAGGCAGGGTCATAGGCGTTCTCTGTGCCAAGTGTCTAACCCAAGCAGAGGGCAAAATGCACAAGGATGTTCCAGCGGAATCCAGGCCTACTTTTGTTTTTGAAATCTCAATGTCATCCACGTCTGAAAAGGATGCTCAGAGGTTAGTACATCTAATATGGCTGGTTTGATTAGAGAAGCTATGTTTATTTGTGGAATCTTGAGACCACGTATGTATATTAGGTCCCTCACTAGATAATCCTCTCACTGCACAGTGGCTGTGTGGAAACGTGTCAGCCACTTTGCGGTAGGTGGTCAGTTATGGCTGCCGGTGGACTGCGCGACCCTCCTGTAGCTTCGTGCGTGCAAACGTACGGGGCACAAAATGTGGGGTCAGAGGCGTTCTCTGTGCCAAGGGTCTAACCCAAGCAGAGCGCAAAATGCTTAACGTTGTCAGAACGCAATCCATGCCTTTTGTTTTGTTTTTGAAATCCCACTGTCATCCGCGTTCGAAAAGGATGCGTCCAGGTTGGTACATTTAATATGGCTGGTCTGATTAGAGATGATTTGTTTATTTTTGGAATCTCGAGATCAGGTATCTATACTAGGTCACTCACTAGATAATGCTCTCACCGCACAGCGGCTGTCTGAAAACGTTTCAGCCACTGTGCGGTAGGGGGTCAGTTATGGCTGCCGGTGTACTGCGCAACCCTCTTGTAGCTTCCTGCGTGCAAACGTACGGGGCACAAGAGGCGCTCTCTGTGCCAAGGGTGTAACTCAAGCAGAGGGCAAAATGCACAAAGATGTTCTAGCGGAATCCAGGCCTCCTTTTGTTTTTGAAATCTCAACGTCATCCACGTCTGAAAAGGATGCTGAGAGGTTGGTACAATTAATATGGCTGGTCTGATTAGAGATGCTTTGTTTAGTTGCGGAATCTTGAGACCATGTATGTATATTATGTCCCTCACAAGATAATGCCCTCACCGCACACTGGCTGTGTTGAAACGTATCAGCCACTGTTCGGTAGGTGGTCAGTTACGGCTGCCGGTGGACTGCGCGACTGTAGCTTCCTGCGTGCAAACGTACGGGGCACAAAAGATGGGGTCAGAGGCGCTCTCTGTGCAAAGGGTCTAACCCAAGCAGAGGGCAAAATGCCTAAAGTTGTTAGAGCGCAATCCATACCTTTTGTTTTTGAAATCTCACTGTCATCCGTGTTCAAAAAGGATGCATCCAGGTTGGTACATTGATTATGGCTGGTCAGATTATAGATGCTTTGTTTATTTTTGGAATCTTGAGACCATGTATGTATACTAGTTCCCTCACTAGATAATGCTCTCACCGCACAGTGGCCGTGTGAAAACATATCAGCCACTGTGCGGTAGGTGGTCAGTTATGGCTGCCGGTGGACTGCGCGACTCTCTTGTAGCTTCCTGCGTGCAAACGTACGGGGCACAAATGGTAGGGTCAGAGGCGCTCTTTGTGCCAAGGTCTAACTCAAGCAGAGGGCAAAATGCACAAAGATGTTCCAGCGGAATCCAGGCCTTCTTTTGTTTTTGAAATCTCAATGTCATCCCAGGTCTGAAAAGGATGCTGAGAGGTTAGTACATTTAATATGGCTGGTTTGATTAGAGATGATATGTTTATTTGCGGAATCTTGAGCCACGTATGTATATTAGGTCCTTCACTAGATAATCCTCTCACCGCACAGTGGCTGTGTGGAAACGTGTCAGCCACTGTGCGGTAGGTGGTCAGTTACGGCTGCTGGTGGACTGCGCGACCCTCCTGTAGCTTCCTGCGTGCAAACGTACGGGGCACAAAAGGTGGGGTCAGAGGCGTTCTCTGTGCCAAGGGTCTAACCCAAGCAGAGGGCAAAATGCTTCACGTTGTTCGAGCGCAATCCATGCCATTTGTTTGTTTTTGAAATCTCACTGTCATCCGCGTTCGAAAAGGATGCGTACAGGTTCGTACATTTAATATGGCTGGTCTGATTAGAGATGTTTTGTTTATTTTTGGAATCTTGAGACCATGTATGTATACTAGGTCCCTCACTAGATAATGCTCTCACAGCACAGTGGCTCTGTCAAAACGTTTCAGACACACTGCGGTAGGGGGTCAGTTATGGCTGCCGGTGGACTGCGCGACCCTCTTGTAGCTTCCTGCGTGCTAACGTGCGGGGCACAAAAGGCAGGGTCAGAGGCGCTCTCTGTGCCAAGGGTATAACTCAAGCAGAGGGCAAAATGCACAACGATGTTCCAGCGGAATCCAGGCCTCCTTTTGTTTTTGATATCTCAATGTCATCCACGTCTGAGAAGGATGCTGAGAGGTTGTTACATTTAATATGGCTGGTCTGATTAGAGATGCTCTGTTTAGTGTCGGAATCTTGAGATCATGTATGTAGATTATGTCCCTCACAAGATAATGCCCTCTCCGCACACTGGCAGTGTTGAAACGTATCAGCCACTGTGCAGTAGGTGGCCAGTTATGGCTGCCGGTGGACTGCGCGACTCTCTTGTAGCTTCCTGCGTGCAAACGTACGGGGCACAAAAGGTGGGATCAGAGGCGCTCTCTGTACCAGGCGTCTAACTCAAGCAGAGGGCAAAATGCACGAAGATGTTCCAGCGGAATCCAGGCCTTCTTTTGTTTTTGAAATCTCAATGTCATCCACGTCTGAAAAGGATGCTGAGAGGTTAGTACATCTAATATGGCTGGTTTGATTAGAGATGCTATGTTTCTTTGTGGAATCTTGAGACCACGTATGTATATTTGGTCCCTCACTAGATAATCCTCTCACCGCACAGTGGCTGCGTGGAAACGTTTCAGCCACTGTGCGCTAGGTGGTCAGTTATGGCTGCCGGTGGACTGCGCGACCCTCCTGTAGCTTCGTGCGTGCAAACGTACGGGGCACAAAATGTGGGGTCAGAGGCGTTCTATGTGCCAAGGGTCTAACCCAAGCAGAGGGCAAAATGCTTAACATTGTTAGAGCGCAATCCATGCCTTTTGTTTTGTTTTTGACATCTCACTGTCATCCGCGTTCGAAAAGGATGCGTCCATGTTGGTACATTTAATATGGCTGGTCTGATTAGAGATGATTTGTTTATTTTTGGAATCTTGAGACTATGTATGTATACTAGGTCCCTCACTAGATAATGCTCTCACAGCACAGTGGCTCTGTCAAAACGTTTCAGACACACTGCGGTAGGGGGTCAGTTATGGCTGCCGGTGGACTGCGCGACCCTCTTGTAGCTTCCTGCGTGCTAACGTGCGGGGCACAAAAGGCAGGGTCAGAGGCGCTCTCTGTGCTAAGGGTATAACTCAAACAGAGGGCAAAATGCACAACGATGTTCCAGCGGAATCCAGGCCTCCTTTTGTTTTTGATATCTCAATGTCATCCACGTCTGAGAAGGATGCTCAGAGGTTAGTACACCTAATATGGCTGGTTTGATTAGAGATGCTATGTTTATTTGTGGAATCTTGAGACCACGTATGTATATTAGGTCCCTCACTAGATAATCCTCTCACCGCACAGTGGCTGCGTGGAAACGTTTCAGCCGCTGTGCGGTAGGTGGTCACTTATGGCTGCCTGTGGACTGCGCGACCCTCCTGTAGCTTCGTGTGTGCAAACGTACGGGGCACAAAAGGTGGGGTCAGAGGCGTTCTCTGTGCAAAGGGTCTAACCCAAGCAGAGGGCAAAATGCTTAACATTGTTAGAGCACAATCCATGCCTTTTGTTTTGTTTTTGACATCTCACTGTCATCCGCGTTCGAAAAGGATGCGTCCAGGTAGGTACATTTAATATGGCTGGTCTGATTAGAGATGATTTGTTTATTTTTGGAATCTTGAGACTATGCATGTATACTAGGTCCCTCACTAGATAATGCTCTCACCGCACAGTGGCTGTGTGAAAACGTTTCAGCCACTGTGCGGTAGGGGGTCAGTTATGGCTGCCAGTGGACTGCGCGACCCTCTTGTAGCTTCCTGCGTGCAAACGTACGGGGCACAAAGGCAGGGTCAGAGGCGCTTTCTGTGCCAAGGGTCAAACCGATGCAGAGGGCAAAATGCCTAACGTTGTTAGAGCGCAATCCATGCCTTTTGTTTTGTTTTTGAAATCTCTCTGTCATTCGCGTTCGAAAAGAATGCGTCCAGGTTGGTACATTTAATATGGCTGGTCTGATTAGAGATGATTTGTTTATTTTTGGAATCTTGAGACTATGTATGTATACTAGGACCCTCACTAGATAATGCTCTCACCGCACAGTGGCTGTGTGAAAACGTTTCAGCCACTGTGCGGTAGGGGGTCAGTTATGGCTGCCAGTGGACTGCGCGACCCTCTTGTAGCTTCCTGCGTGCAAACGTACGGGGCACAAAGGCAGGGTCAGAGGCGCTTTCTGTGCCAAGGGTCAAACCGATGCAGAGGGCAAAATGCCTAACGTTGTTAGAGCGCAATCCATGCCTTTTGTTTTGTTTTTGAAATCTCTCTGTCATTCGCGTTCGAAAAGAATGCGCCCAGGTTGGTACATTTAATATGGCTGGTCTGATTAGAGATGCTTTGTTTATTTGTGGAATCTTGAGAACATGTATGTATATTAGGTCCTTCACTAGATAATGCTCTCTCCGCACAGTGGCTGTGTGGAAACGTGTCAGCCACTGTGCGGTAGGTGGTCAGTTATGGCTGCCGGTGGACTGCGCGACCCTCCTGTAGCTTCCTGCGTGCAAACGTACGGGGCACAAAAGGTGGGGTCAGAGGCGTTCTCTGTGCCAAGGGTCTAACCCAAGCAGAGGGCAAAATGCTTCACGTTGTTCGAGCGCAATCCATGCCATTTGTTTGTTTTTGAAATCTCACTGTCATCCGTGTTCGAAAAGGATGCGTCCAGGTTGGTACATTTAATATGTCTGGTCTGATTAGAGATGTTTTGTTTATTTTTGGAATCTTGAGACCATGTATGTGTACTAGGTCCCTCACTAGATAATGCTCTCACCGCACAGTGGCTGTCTGAAAACGTTTCAGCCACTGCGCGTAGGTGGTCAGTTATGGCTGCTGGTGGTAGACTGCGCGACCCTCTTGTAGCTTCCTGCGTGCAAACGTACGGGGCACAAAAGGCAGGGTCAGAGGCGCTCTCTGTGCCAAGGGTATGACTCAAGCAGAGGGCAAAATGCACAAAGATGTTCCAGCGGAATCCAGGCCTCCTTTTGTTTTTGAAATCTGAATGTCATCCACGTCTGAGAAGGATGCTGAGAGGTTGTTACTTTTAATATGGCTGGTCTGATTAGAGATGCTTTGTTTTGTGTCGGAATCTTGAGATCATGTATGTATATTATGTCCCTCACAAGATAATGCCCTCACCGCACACTGGCTGTGTTGAAACGTATCAGCCACTCTGCGGTAGGTGGCCAGTTATGGCTGCCGGTGGACTGCGCGACTCTCTTGTAGCTTCCGGCGTGCAAACGTACGGGGCACAAAAGGTGGGATCAGAGGCGCTCTCTGTGCCAAGCTTCTAACTCAAGCAGAGGGCAAAATGCACGAAGATGTTCCAGCGGAATCCAGGCCTACTTTTGTTTTTGAAATCTCAATGTCATCCAAGTCTGAAAAGGATGCTCAGAGGTTAGTACATTAATATGGCTGGTTTGATTAGAGATGCTATGTTTATTTACGGAATCTCAAGGCCACGTATGTATATTAGGTCCCTCACTAGATAATCCTCTCACCGCACAGCGGCAGTGTGGAAACGTGTCAGCCACTGTGCGGTAGGTGGTCAGTTATGGCTGCCGGTGGACTGCGCGACCCTCATGTAGCTTCCTGCGTGCAAACGTACGGGGCACAAAAGGTGGGGTCAGAGGCGTTCTCTGTACCAAGGGTCTAACCCAAGCAGAGGGCAAAATGCTTCACGTTGTTCGAGCGCAATCCATGCCATTTGTTTGTTTTTGAAATCTCACTGTCATCCGCGTTCGAAAAGGATGCGTCCAGGTTGGTACATTTAATATGGCTGGTCTGATTAGAGATGTATTGTTTATTTTTGGAATCTTGAGACCATGTATGTATACTAGGTCCCTCACTAGATAATGCTCTCACAGCACAGTGGCTCTGTCAAAAAGTTTCAGACACACTGCGGTAGGGGGTCAGTTATGGCTGCCGGTGGACTGCGCGACCCTCTTGTAGCTTCCTGCGTGCTAACGTGCGGGGCACAAAAGGCAGGGTCAGAGGCGCTCTCTGTGCCAAGGGTATAACTCAAACAGAGGGCAAAATGCACAACGATGTTCCAGCGGAATCTAGGCCTCCTTTTGTTTTTGATATCTCAATGTCATCCACGTCTGAGAAGGATGCTGAGAGGTTGTTACATTTAATATGGCTGGTCTGATTAGAGATGCTTTGTTTAGTGTCGGAATCTTGAGATCATGTATGTATATTATGTCCCGCACAAGATAATGCCCTCACCGCACACTGGCTGTGTTGAAACGTATCAGCCACTGTGCGGTAGGTGGCCAGTCATGGCTGCCGGTGGACTGCGCGACTCTCTTGTAGCTTCCTGCGTGCAAACGTGCGGGGCACAAAAGGTGGGGTCAGAGGCGTTCTCTGTGCCAAGGGTCTAACCCAAGCAGAGGGCAAAATGCTTCACGTTGTTCGAGCGCAATCCATGCCATTTGTTTGTTTTTGAAATCTCACTGTCATCCGTGTTCGAAAAGGATGCGTCCAGGTTGGTACATTTAATATGTCTGGTCTGATTAGAGATGTTTTGTTTATTTTTGGAATCTTGAGACCATGTATGTATACTAGGTCCCTCACTAGATAATGCTCTCACCGCACAGTGGCTGTGTGAAAACGTTTCAGCCACTGCGCGGTAGGTGGTCAGTTATGGCTGCCGGTAGACTGCGCGACCCTCTTGTAGCTTCCTGCGTGCAAACGTACGGGGCACAAAAGGCAGGGTCAGAGGCGCTCTCTGTGCCAAGGGTATGACTCAAGCAGAGGGCAAAATGCACAAAGAGGTTCCAGCGGAATCCAGGCCTCCTTTTGTTTTTGAAATCTGAATGTCATCCACGTCTGAGAAGGATGCTGAGAGGTTGTTACTTTTAATATGGCTGGTCTGATTAGAGATGCTTTGTTTAGTGTCGGAATTTGAGATCATGTATGTATATTATGTCCCTCACAAGATAATGCCCTCACCGCACACTGGCTGTGTTGAAACGTATCAGCCACTCTACGGTAGGTGGCCAGTTATGGCTGCCGGTGGACTGCGCGATTCTCTTGTAGCTTCCCGCGTGCAAACGTACGGGGCACAAAAGGTGGGATCAGAGGCGCTCTCTGTGCCAAGCGTCTAACTCAAGCAGAGGGCAAAATGCACGAAGATGTTCCAGCGGAATCCAGGCCTTCTTTTGTTTTTGAAATCTCAATGTCATCCAAGTCTGAAAAGGATGCTCAGAGCTTAGTACATCTAATATGGCTGGTTTGATTAGAGATGCTATGTTTATTTGCGGAATCTTGAGGCCACGTATGTATATTAGGTCCCTCACTAGATAATCCTCTCACCGCACAGCGGCTGTGTGGAAACGTGTCAGCCACTGTGCGGTAGGTGGTCAGTTATGGCTGCCGGTGGACTGCGCGACCCTCCTGTAGTTTCGTGCGTGCAAACGTACGGGGCACAAAATGTGGGGTCAGAGGCGTTCTCTGTGCCAAGGGTCTAACCCAAGCAGAGGGCAAAATGCTTAACGTTGTTAGAGCGCAATCCATGCCTTTTGATTTGTTTTTGAAATCTCACTGTCATCCGCGTTCGAAAAGGATGCGTCCAGGTTGGTACATTTATTATGGCTGGTGTGATTAGAGGTGATTTGTTTATTTTTGTAATCTTGAGACCATGTATGTATACTAGGTCACTCACTAGTAATGCTCTCACCGCACAGTGGCTGTGTGAAAACGTTTCAGCCACTGTCCGGTAGGGGATCAGTTATGGCTGCCGGTGGACTGCGCGACTCTCTTGTAGCTTCCTGCGTGCAAACGTACGGGGCACAAAAGGTGGGGTCAGAGGCGCTTTCTGTGTCAAGGGTCAAACCGAAGCAGAGGGCAAAATGCCTAACGTTGTTAGAGCGCAATCAATTCCTTTTGTTTGTTTTTTTGAAATCTCACTGTCATCCGCGTTTGAAAAGTATGCGTCCAGGTTGGTACATTTAATATGGCTGGTCTGAGTAGAGATGTTTTGGTTACTTTTGGAATCTTGAGACCATGTACTTATACTAGGTCCCTCAATTGATAATGCTCTCACCGCACAGTGGCTGTGTGAAAACGTTTCAGCCACTGCGCGGTAGGTGGTCAGTTATGGCTACCGGTAGACTGCGCGACCCTCTTGTAGCTTCCTGCGTGCAAACGTACGGGGCACAAAGGCAGGGTCAGAGGCGCTCTCTGTGCCAAGCGTCTAAATCAAGCAGAGGGCAAAATGCACGAAGATGTTCCAGCGGAATCCAGGCCTTCTTTTGTTTTTAAAATCACAATGTCATCCACGTCTGAAAAGGATGCTCAGAGGTTAGTACATCTAATATGGCTGGTTTGATTAGAGATGCTTTGTTTATTTGTGGAATCTTGAGACCATGTATGTATATTGTAACCCGCGCTAACCGTGTCAGCTCTGGAGGGAGAAGAAGACGAAGTTCTGCGGAGTGCGCGTGGTTCTGGGACGCCGCTGCTTTTGCCTGGTAAAGCGCCTGCTCTCTGCCTCCTGTGCCTCAACCCCGTCCTTTGACTCTGTCCTTCTGGACTGCCGTCCGGGTAACGAGAGAACCTGTGACAATCTGGTGGAGACGCAGGGTAAATGCATCACAGCCCCTCAAAACCCGCTACTCTGAGTTCGCCCCCAAGTCTCAGCCGCCGCCCCTTCGACGAGGAGGCCGAGATACGTGCCAGTCGGCGACTTCAAGGGCTCGCCCCTGAATTTGGTCTGTTGCCGAACTCAGGCTCTTCACTACTTACAATGGCCCGGAGTACCACGACCCAATGTCAACAGACGGACTCGTTTCTTGCACCGTCCGTGGTGTACCTACCGATGGCTCCTCGAGCGGCTGCCACGTTTCATGGCGATGCCTCCGAAGATGTGGATGATTGGCTGGAGCAGTACGAACGTGTGGCCCGCCACAATGGCTGGAATGCCGAAAACTGTCTTCAGAATTTGTATTTCTGCCTGGACAGTACGGCTCGGCACTGGTTCGAAAACCACGAGGCCTCCCTTACATCCTGGGACATCTGTAAGGAAGAGCTGCGACGGACGTTCGCCAATCAGTATCGGCGACAGCGAGCAGAAGACCTTCTGCAAACGAGAGTACAACGACCCGACGAAACTGTAACGAGTTTTGTTCAAGACGTCCTACGACTTAGCTCCCGTGCCGACCCCCGTGCCACCGAGGAAAAAAAGGTGCGTGCACTTATGCGGGGCGTCAAGAGTGACATTTTCGGCGGGCTTATTCGTGATCCGCCGACTACAGTGGCACAATTTGTAAATGAGGCGACGAACATCGAGCGAGCCTTGGTTACGCGAGCGGACCATTATCGTCGCCTTGCTGGAGGTCCCAGCGTTTCCAACCTTTCAGCTGCTCGCTTTCCTGTCGGTTCCCTCGACACCGCAAATCTACGCGAGATCATCCGCGAAGTTGTACGCGAGGAAATACGGCAGCTGCTTCCACCTGCTGATGGTACGGCATCCTGCGCCCTCACGGATGCTGTCCGCGAAGAAGTACAACGTGCCCTTTATCCACAGTGCTCCGCTGCTTCTTCACCTACTGAGCCCATTGAGACGTACGCGTCCGTTGCTAGTCGCCCGCCGCCGCAGCAGCCACCACCGCCGCCTGCTCGCCGTCAGTACTTGCCTGAACAACCCCGTGTCCCTGTGTACGATCTTCGTCCGCAGCAGCAATGGATGAGCAAGGCTGACGCGTGGAGGACAACCGACCAACGCCCACTATGCTTCCAGTGCGGAGAAGCAGGCCACGTCTACCATCGCTGCCCTTGCCGCGAGCTTGGTCTTCGTGGTTTCCAGCGGAATGCTCCCCGCCCGGAGTTCGGCGAGCAACCCCGCGACATCGCGGACTATCTGCGCCGTTCACCACCACCCGACCGGTCTTCACGTCGCGACCTTCGCTCGACACCATCCCGCCGGTACGATTCTCCCCTTCGCAGCAATCGACGGCAAAGCCTGTCCCCTCATCGGGAAAACTAAGCCCGGCGACGTCTGGAGGTGACGTTGCCGAACCCGTTCCTGTTAAAGAGCCTCCACGTTTTTCGCCCCGCTCCCCCACGCGAACCGACGATCAACCCGACGATCTTCCCGACGAACTTCGCGCCGAACTTCTCGCCGAACTTCCCGCCGAGCTTTCCGACGAGCTTTCTGACCAACTTCACGACGAACTCCCCGACGGAGCTTCCGACGACCGTCGCGCCACAGTATACAATAACCTCGATGTTGTGATCGACGGATACGACGTGACGGCACTCGTTGACACCGGTGCAGACTATTCTGTTATGAGTGGGAAGCTATGCCGCCAACTTCGCAAAGTAACGACGCAGTGGGATGGCCCCGATATCAGAACCGCAGGAGGCCACCTCGTGAGCCCAATCGGCAGATGCGCTGCTCGTATTGAGATTAACAGTCTCAGGTGCCCGGTTACCTTTGTTGTACTATCGAAATGTTCCAGAGACATTATTCTCGGCATGGATTTTTTGAGTGATTGCAGCGCTGTAATCGACTTTACCGACCGCCGCCTCACGCTTAGTCAACCTCGATATACCTCGGCGCAAACAAAGCCCCAAGTTTGCACGGCACGCGTCTTGGCGGAGCACGTAACCATACCGCCCCAGTCTAGCGTATTTCTCCCTGTCACGTCCGACCACGTTGCTTCTGGCGAAGTTCTGCTGGAAGGAAGTGATCAACTGCTCCTTGAACGGGGTCTTGGTGTTTCTCGAGGTATCGCGCAGCTGGATACTGGCTGCGTATACGTCCTAGTCACCAACTTTTGTGGCACTCCACAGCGCCTTACGAAAGGCACGGCTCTCGGTACCATGGAGAGCATTACCGCCCCTATTCAAGTTGTTGCCCTGTCCGAAGGTGCTTGCTCATCCTCTTCGCAGCAGAACGATGCACCTTTGGGTGTAAGCATTGCACCCAATCTCTCTGTGAGCGAGAGGGCCGAATTGATAGCGCTGCTTGCAGAATTCCAAGACTGCTTCTCTACGTCATCCGGAGTTCGCCAGACGACCATTGCCAAACGCAGAATAATTACCGATGACGCTGCTCACCCTGTTCGTCAGTCGCCTTACCGAGTTTCTTTCAAAGAACGTGAAATTATTCAGAACCAAGTGCGAGAAATGCTGGCCGACGATATAATCCAACCCTCGCACAGCCCATGGGCAGCTCCAGTGGTACTAGTAAAGAAAAAGGATGGCACTCTTCGATTCTGTGTTGACTATCGCCGTCTCAACAACGTCACCAAGAAGGATGTTTATCCCCTTCCTCGCATTGATGACGCACTTGATCATCTACGACATGCCCGTTACTTTTCATCCATAGATCTGAAAAGTGGTTACTGGCAAATCGAAGTTGATGAGCGCGACCGAGAGAAGACTGCTTTTATCACCCCGGATGGTCTATATGAGTTTAAAGTGATGCCGTTCGGCCTCTGTACCGCCCCAGCAACCTTTCAGCGCGTTATGGACACCGTCTTGGTCGGACTGAAGTGGCAAACTTGTCTGGTCTATCTTGACGATGTTGTAATCTTCTCAAGCACGTTCTCCGATCATCTTCTTCGCCTGAGAGCAGTACTACAAGCTATAAGAAGCGCAGGCCTCACTCTGAAGCCAACAAAGTGCAAGTTTGCCTACGATGAATTAAAATTTCTTGGCCACGTCGTCAGCAGCGCGGGTGTTTGTCCAGATCCCGATAAAACAGCCGCCGTCACCTCCTTTCCTACACCATCGGACAAGAACGCTGTACGGAGGTTTCTGGGCCTCTGTGCTTACTATAGGCGCTTTGTTCCCAATTTTTCTCATGTCGCTGCACCACTTACTCATCTCACGAAGGAGAACGTCGCCTTCCAGTGGTCAGATGAACAGCAGCGTGCATTCGACCGCCTTAAACAAAGCTTACAGACCTCCCCTGTACTCGGGCACTTTGACCAGGACGCCGAGACTGAAGTTCATACAGACGCCAGCAACAAGGGCCTCGGAGCCGTACTCATTCAAAAACAGAACGGGACCGAGCGTGTAATCGCTTACGCAAGTCGAGCATTATCGAAGGCGGAGACTAACTACTCGACCACTGAAAAAGAATGCCTCGCGGTAGTTTGGGCGATTAATATGTTCAGACCCTACTTGTACGGACGCCCATTTCAGGTGGTTACCGACCATCACTCTCTATGTTGGCTCAGCACTCTGAGAGACCCTTCAGGGCGACTTGCACGGTGGGCCCTTCGGTTGCAAGAATTCGATGTTACAATAGTTTATAAGTCCGGTCGCAGGCACACAGATGCTGACTGCCTCTCGAGAGCCCCTATAGAATCAGCATCTGACGGTAAAGACGACGAGTATGAAGATGCTTTTATAGGTACCATAAGCACGGTCGATATGGCAGCACGGCAGCGACACGACACTGAACTCCGTGAAGTAATCGCCCATCTGGAAGGTCAAGAAGGCACCATTCCACGCGTCTTCTTGCGCGTTCTACCCGCATTACGTCTTCGCAACAATGTGCTATACAAAAAGAGCTTCGCAGCGAGTGCGAGGTCTTGGCTACTGGTTATTCCGGCTGACCTACGTAATGAAATTATGGACGCCTGTCATGACGACCCAACTTCCGGGCATTTGGGATACAGCCGAACACTCGCACGAATTCGTTCCAAGTATTACTGGCCTCAACTTGCTAAGACTGTTCATCACTATACCAGGACCTGCCGCGAATGTCAAAGACGTAAGACTCCGCCCGTACAACCCGCAGGACATCTTCACCCTATTCCGCCGCCTATGACTCCGTTCCTGCAGGTAGGCATGGACCTGCTAGGACCTTTCCCTACGTCCAACTCGGGACGCCGCTGGATTGCTGTTGCTACGGATTACCTCACACGGTATGCTGAATCGCGAGCTTTACCTTCTGCAACAGCGGCTGATGTAGCGAAGTTTTTCGTCGAGTCCATCGTCCTGCGTCACGGTGCTCCCGAAGTCTTGATCACAGATCGCGGTGCCGCGTTCGTGTCCCAGCTAATGGCGGAGATCTTGCGTTTAAGCAACACGCACCACCGGAAAACTACCGCATACCACCCCCAAACGAATGGGCTCACAGAGCGCCTTAATAAGACTATGGCCGACATGATATCTATGTATGTGGACGTCGAGCACCGTACATGGGACGATATTCTTCCCTACGTAACGTTCGCTTATAACACCGCAACTCAGGAAACAACCGGATTTTCGCCGTTCCGTCTGGTGCATGGCCGAGAGGTGACTACCATGCTTGACGCCATGCTTCCCCATGAGCCGGAGGCCTACTCTTACGACGATGTCCAACTGATATCCCAGCACGCAGAAGAAGCCCGACAGTTGGCACGCCTACGCATCCAAGACCGCCAGCACGTCGATGCACGCAGGTACAACCTCCGGCATCGTGAAGTTCATTTTGCACCTGGTGATAAAGTGTGGGTGTGGACTCCCGTTCGCCGTCGCGGTCTCAGCGAGAAGCTGCTAAAACGTTACTTTGGCCCATACGAGGTCGTTCGCCGTATAAGCGACGTAAATTACGAGGTGATTCCGATTGTTCCAAGCACATCTCGTCGGCCCCCTCATCCTGAAGTGGTGCATGTGGTTCGCCTCAAAACTTACTGTGAACGCTAGAACCACGTATTCTGACTCTGAGCTCTGCTCGATTTAACGTTTCAGTTACGCTGGAGCGCGCATCGGGACGATGCGCCTTCCAGGGGGAGGAGTAGTGTAACCCGCGCTAACCGTGTCAGCTCTGGAGGGAGAAGAAGACGAAGTTCTGCGGAGTGCGCGTGGTTCTGGGACGCCGCTGCTTTTGCCTGGTAAAGCGCCTGCTCTCTGCCTCCTGTGCCTCAACCCCGTCCTTTGACTCTGTCCTTCTGGACTGCCGTCCGGGTAACGAGAGAACCTGTGACAATATTAGGTCCCTCACTAGATAATGCTCTCACCGCATAGTGGCTGTTTGGAAACGTGTCAGCCACTGTGCGGTAGGTGGTCAGTTGTGGCTGCCGGTGGACTGTGCGACCCTCCTGTAGCTTCGTGCGTGCAAACGTACGGGGCACAAAAGGTGGGGTCAGAGGCGTTCTCTGTGCCAAGGGTCTAACCCAAGCAGAGGGCAAAATGCTTAACGTTGTTAGAGCGCAATCCATGCCTTTTGTTTTGTTTTTCAAATCTCACTGTCATTCGCGTTCGAAACGGATGCGTCCAGGTTGGTACATTTAATATGGCTGGTCTGATTATAGATGCTCTGTTTATTTTTGGAATCTTGAGACCATGTATGTATACTATGTTCCTCACAAGATAATGCCCTCACCGCACACTGGCTGTGTTGAAACGTATCAGCCACTGTGCGGTAGGTGGTCAGTTATGGCTGCCGGTGGACTGCGCGACTGTCTTGTAGCTTCCTGCGTGCAAACGTACGGGGCACAAAAGGTGGGGTCAGAGGCGCCCTCTGTGCAAAGGGTCTAACCCAAGCCGAGGGCAAAATACCTAAGGTTGTTTTGAGCGCAATCCATACCTTTTGTTTTTGAAATCTCACTCTCATCCGCGCTCGAAAAGGATGCATCCAGGTTGGTACATTTATTATGGCTGGTCTGATTAGAGATGATTTGTTTATTTTTGGAATCTTGAGACCATGCATGTATACTAGGTTACTCACTAGATAATGCTCTCACCGCACAGTGGCTGCGTGAAAACGTTTCAGCCACTGTGCGGTAGGGGGGCAGTTATGGCTGCCGGTGGACTGCGCGACTCTCTTGTAGCTTTCTGCGCGCAAACGTACGGGGCACAAAAGGTGGGGTTAGAGGCGCTTTCTGTGCCAAGGGTCAAACCGAAGCAGAAGGCAAAATGCCTAACGTTGTTAGAGCGCAATCCATTCCTTTTGTTTTGTTTTTGAAATCTCACTGTCATCCGCGTTCGAAAAGGATGCGTCCAGGTTGGTACATTTAATATGGCTGGTCTGATTAGAGATGTTTTGTTTATTTTTGGAATCTTGAGACCATGTATGTGTATTATGTTCCTCACAAGATAATGCCCTCACCGCACACTGGCTGTGTTGAAACGTATCAGCCACTGTGCGGTAGGTGGCCAGTTATGGCTGCCGGTGGACTGCGCGACTCTCTTGTTGCTTCCTGTGTGCAAACGTTCGGGGCACAACAGGTGGTGTCAGACGCGCTCTCTGTGCCAAGAGTCTAACTCAATCAGAGGGCTAAATGTACGAAGATGTTCCAGCGGAATCCAGGCCTTCTTTTGTTTTTGAAATCACAATGTCATCCACGTCTGAAAAGGATGCTCAGAGGTTAGTACATCTAATATGGCTGGTTTGGTTAGAGATGCTTTGTTTATTTGTGGAATCTTGAGACCATGTATGTATATTAGGTCCCTCACTAGGTAATGCTCTCACCGCGCAGTAGCTCTGTGGAAACGTGTCAGCCACTGTGCGGTAGGTGGTCAGTTATGGCTGCCGGTGGACTGCGCGACCCTCCTGTAGCTTCGTGCGTGCAAACGTGCGGGGCACAAAAGGCAGGGTCAGAGGCGCTCGCTGTGCCAAGGTCTAACTCAAGCAGAGGGCAAAATGCACAAAGATGTTCCAGCGGAATCCAGGCCTTCTTTTGTTTTTGAAATCTCAAGGTCATCCCAGATCTGGAAAGGATGCTGAGAGATTAGTACATTTAATATGGCTGGCTTAATTAGAGATGCTTTGTTTATTCGTGAAATCTTGAGATCATGCATGTATATTAGGTCCTTCACTAGATAATGCTCTCACCGCACAGTGGCTGTGTGGAAACGTGTCAGGCACTATGCGGTAGGTGGTCAGTTATGGCTGCCGGTGGAATGCGCGACCCTCGTGCAGCTTCCTGCGTGCAAACGTACGGAGCACAAAAGGTGTTTTTGAAATCTCACTGTCATCCGCGTTCGAAAAGGATGCGTCCAGGTTGGTACATTTAATATGGCTGGTCTGATTAGAGGTGATTTGTTTATTTTTGGAATCTTGAGACCATGTATGTATACTTGTTCCCTCACTAGATAATGCTCTCATCGCACAGTGGCTGTGTGAAAACGTTTCAGCCACTGCGAGGTAGGTGGTCAGTTATGGCAGCCGGTAGACTGCGAGACCCTCTTGTAGCTTCCTGCGTGCAAACGTACGGGGCACAAAAGGCAGGGTCAGAGGCGCTCTCTGTGCCAAGGTCTAACTCAAGCAGAGGGCAAAATGTACAAAGATGTTCCAGCGGAATCCAGGCCTCCTTTTGTTTTTGAAATCTCAATGTCATCCACGTCTGAAAAGGATGCTGAGAAGTTAGTACATTTAATGTGGCTGGTCTGATTAGAGATGCTTTGTTTAGTTGCGGAATCTTGAGACCATGTATGTATATTATGTCCCTCACAAGATAATGCCATCACCGCACACTGGCTGTGTTGAAACGTATCAGCCACTGTGCGGTAGGTGGTCAGTTATGGCTCCCGGTGAACTGCGCGACTCTCTTGTAGCTTCCTGCGTGCAAACGTACGGGGAACAAAAGGTGGTGTCAGAGGCGCTCTCTGTGCAAAATGTCTAACCCAAGCAGAGGGCAAAATGCCTAAAGTTGTTAGAGCGCAATCCATGCCTTTTCTTTTGTTTTTGAAATCTCACTGTCATCCGCGTTCGAAAAGGATGCGCCCCGGTTGGTACATTTAATATGGCTGGTCTGATTATAGATGCTTTGTTTATTTTTGGAATCTTGAGACCATGTATGTATACTTGGTTCCTCACAAGATAATGCCCTCACCGCACACTGGCTGTGTTGAAACGTATCAGCCACTGTGCGGTAGGTGGTCAGTTATGGCTGCCGGTGGACTGCGCGACTCTCTTGTAGCTTCCGGCGTGCAAACGTACGGGGCAAAAAAGGTAGGGTCAGAGGCGCTCTCTGTGCCAAGGTTTAACTCAAGCAGAGGGCAAAATGCACAAAGATGTTCCAGCGGAATCCAGGCCTTCTTTTGTTTTTGAAATCTCAATGTCATCCCAGGTCTGAAAAGGATGCTGAGAGGTTAGTACATTTAATATGGCTGGTTTATTTAGAGGTGCTTTGTTTATTTGTGGAATCTTGAGAACATGTATGTATATTAGGTCCTTCAATAGATAGTGCTCTCACCGCACAGTGGCTGTGTGGAAACGTGTCAGCCACTGTGCGGTAGGTGGTCACTTATGGCTGCCGGTGGACTGCGCGACCCTCCCGTTGCTTCCTTTGTGCAAACGTACGGGGCACAAAAGGTGGCGTCAGAGGCGTTCTCTGTGCCAAGGGTCTAACCCAAGCAGAGGGCAAAATGCTTCACGTTGTTCGAGCGCAATCCATGTCATTAGTTTGTTTTTGAAATCTCACTGTCATCCGCGTTCGAAAAGGATGCGTCCAGGTTGGTACATTTAATATGTCTGGTCTGATTAGAGATGTTTTGTTTATTTTTGGAATCTTGAGACCATGTATGTATACTAGGTCGCTCACTATATAATGCTCTCACCGCACAGTGGCTGCGTGAAAACGTTTCAGCCACTGCACGGTAGGTGGTCAGTTAATGCTGCCGGTAGACTGCGCGACCCTCTTGTAGCTTCCTGCGTGCAAACATACGGGGGACAAAAGACAGGGTCAGAGGCGCTCACTGTGCCAAGGGTATAACTCAAGCAGAGGGCAAAATGCACAAAGATGTTCCAGCGGAATCCAGGTCTCCTTTTGATTTTGAAATCTCAATGTCATCCACGTCTGAAAAGGATGCTGAGAGGTTAGTACATCTAATATGGCTGGTCTGATTAGAGATGTTTTGTTTATTTTTGGAATCTTGAGACCATGTATGTATACTAGGTCCTTCACTAGATAATGCTCTCACCGCGCAGTGGCTGTGTGAAAACGTTTCAGCCACTGTGCGGTAGGGGGTCAGTTATGGCTGCCGGTGGACTGCGCGACCCTCTTGTAGCTTACTGTGTGCAAACGTACGGGGCACAAAGGCAGGGTCAGAGGCGCTCTCTGTGCCAAGGGTATAACTCAAGCAGAGGGCAAAATGCACAAAGATGTTCCAGCGGAATCCAGGCCTCCTTTTGTTTTTGAAATCTCAATGTCATCCACGTCTGAAAAGGATGCTGAGAGGTTAGTACATCTAATATGGCTGGTCTGATTATAGATGCTTTGTTTAGTTGCGGAATATTGAGACCATGTATGTATATTATGTCCCTCACAAGATAATGCCCTCACCGCACACTGGCTGTGTTGAAACGTATCAGCCACTGTGCGGTAGGTGGTCAGTAATGGCTGCCGGTGGACTGCGCGACCCTCTTGTAGCTTCCTGCGTGCAAACGTACGGGGCACAAAAGGTGGGGTCAGAGGCGCTCTCTGTGCAAAGGGTCTAACCGAAGCAGAGGGCAAAATGCCTAAAGTTGTTAGAGCGCAATCCATAC
The DNA here is from genome assembly GCF_055883805.1 of Amblyomma maculatum. Classification (NCBI taxonomy): domain Eukaryota; kingdom Metazoa; phylum Arthropoda; class Arachnida; order Ixodida; family Ixodidae; genus Amblyomma; species Amblyomma maculatum. The sequence goes on from NC_139349.1 coordinate 146,865,690, forward strand.
CTTTTGTTTTTGAAATCTCACTGTCATCCGTGTTCGAAAAGGATGCATTCAGGTTGGTACATTTATTATGGCTGGTCTGATTATAGATGCTTTGTTTATTTTTGGAATCTTGAGAACATGTATGTATACTAGGTCCCTCACTAGATAATGCTCTCACCGCACAGTGGCTGTGTGAAAACGTTTCAGACACTGTGCGGTAGGGGGTCAGTTATGGCTGCCGGTGGACTGCGCGACCCTCTTGTAGCTTCCTGCGTGCAAACGTGCGGGGCACAAAAGGCAGGGTCAGAGGCGCTCTCTGTGCCCAGGGTATAACTCAAGCAGAGGGCAAAATGCACAAAGATGTTTCAGCGGAATCCAGGCCTCCTTTTGTTTTTGAAATCTCAATGTCATCCACGTCTGAAAAGGATGCTGAGAAGTTAGTACATTTAATGTGGCTGGTCTGATTAGAGATGCCTGTTTAGTTGCGGAATCTTGAGACCATGTATGTATATTATGTCCCTCACAAGATAATGCCCTCACCGCACACTGGCTGTGTTGAAACGTATCAGCCACTGTGCGGTAGGTGGTCAGTTATGGCTCCCGGTGGACTGCGCGACTCTCTTCTAGCTTCCTGCGTGCAAACGTACGGGGCACAAAAGGTGGTGTCAGAGGCGCTCTCTGTGCCAAGAGCCTAACTTTTTTTTTTTTAGAGGCTCTCCTCTGGGTGCTGTGTGCGCAACGCTAGCTCCTCAAGCATCCGGCGTTCGTAATCGGGCGGCAAGAACTCGGCGCGGAAGCGATCTGTGAAGTCTGCCATCGACTGGAAGGCCGGCTGGCAGCGTCTCCACCGCGCCGCGCTCTCAACAAGTGCCACTGGGATTACCTGCTCTAGCACCACGTCGTCTGGGGAACCCAGTGCCGTCTGATAATCCTCGAGTTCTTGCAAGAACTCGTGGACTGACTTCACGTCCGTGTAGCCGGAAAAGGAGGGAACCTCTACATTTATCCGCGGACGCGAGACTGCCGCCGCAGCTGTGGCTTGGTTGGCGCTAGCCACCGAACCGAGCTGAAGGGCGAACACCGACAACACCTCCTTCATCTGCCTCATCAAGGCGGCCGCATCGGTAACCTGCACAGACTCTACCGCGTCCTTTACCTCACTTCCGGACGCACTGGCGTCCGAAGCGGCGGCCCTATCTGGCACGTCTTTTCTCGGAGGCATTTCACTCAACAACTAAGGCCGGTCGGGAGCCTAAACGCGCACGACTACCACCTAGCCCGCATCAAGAGGCTAGTCACAAAGGCTAAACACTTCATAAAACGAACATATGCACAAAAAAAAATTATAACACAAACCGCCCGACACTAACAAACACGCACATAACCCAAAACAAAATAAAACACTGTACAACACTACTATACTACACTCCGTGTCATCTGTACACACGATAGCCCTAAACTCAAAATGGCGTCGCGCCTAACATACAAAGGACCGGCCCGTCGTGTTGCCGTGCGCTGCCACGTTGGCAGAAAAATCGTCCACATGGGTGCTAATTCAGCCCCAGTTGGGTGCCAGTTGTGGGCGATTCCTCTGCCCGAGGGATGCGCACGACAAACACACAGTGGGCCGTATAACAAACATATTTAATCTCACAGGGATCTTGTCGTCCGGGTGGCTGCGGGTCGTTTCCGTGGAGAGCCGGGAGGGGAGCGGGAGCGACGAGCCAGGGACCAGGAAGCGCCAGGGACCAAGAAGAGGGCGAGGCGGCGGCGCGTGCCTTCTTTTATAGCCCCCTCGCGCGGGACCGGTTATCCCCGCGCGAGCGGGGAGAGTGAAACAGGCACGCGCGCAGGGAGCATTGGTAAGTGGCGCGGCCTTCGAAAGCGCGGCGCGCCACGAGCCCTACATCTTCCCCCCCCCCCCCTCAGCGTCCGACCCGGGCTCCGCCAACAGCCGGGCCATGTCCATGTCCGAGCCAGGGTCGGCGTAAAATATGAAGCCTTGTCGCCAGGCTCTGGCGGGATGCCATGCCATCTCAGCTGGTCCGTGGAAGCAGCAGGCATGGCGGGACTGTTCCGGCTGGTCCCTCTCCGGCAGCGGCCACATCCTCGGGGTCACAGCGCAGCTGGGCTCGGCCACGGATACGCCTGGCAGCGGCCCTGAGCTGCTATTCTACATCGCTGACCCCTCTCCACGTGGCGCCTTGCTGGATGTACATTGCAGCAGGCGTTTCCGCCACGGGCACACCTGGCTTCCTGAGGCCTGTACTCCAGGCCTGGGCAGCGGGCTCCAATCCAACTCGTTGAAGACGGCCAGCATGGCCGCGCTGGTCACGATGATGGGCCACCAACCACTACAAACTAGGGGGGTACCCCCTGTTTAAGTGGCCCTTCCTTGAACCATGCGCTGGGTGCGGTTTCCCGCCCCAGCGACGGTAGTTCATCTGGCTGCTGCAAAATCTTATCAGAATGCATTCTGAAAGAAGCAAAGACGTTAGACAAAGTAGTGCACTACCTTGGCCTTAGGTTATAGCGTCGGTTGCGAACCGGGTTGCTACCTGTACGCCTTACTTTGGGGGAGATCGCTGCATCACTTTGAGCTTCCCCCGCTTCGCAGTTATCGTCCTTGCGAAGGTGGTAAGCTTTCAAGTCTGCGACGTGCACCGGACCAGCGGTTTCACCGCTCGCCAACAACCGCAGCTGGTAGGTGAGTGGCGTAGTCCGTGCCGTAACTTCGAACGGTCCAACCCACTTGTGCGCTAGCGACGCGGCGAAACCACGCGCTGCGTTACTAAGCGGGTGCGTTCTTTTCAGTACCAAGTCGCCCGTGTTGAAAACGACGTGACGACGACCTTTGTTGTACTGATCCGCTTGCTCCATGCGCGCGACATCGAGGTTTTCACGAGCCGCGCGCTGCGCTGCCTCAAGGCGCTCGCGGAGCTTTGCCGCGTACTGTGTAAGCGGAGGGGGCGCGGGCCCCGCCGCGTCAAGTAGGGCGTTCTCTAGCGGAAAAGCGATCTCTTTCCCAAAATTCAAGTAAGCAGGTGTCATGCCCACCGACCTGTTCACGGTTGTTCTAGTGGCGAAAGCCAGTTCGGACAACCGTGCGTCCCAATCTCTGTGCTGCTCGGTCGTCGCAACCAACATACTCTTAACATTCCGATTCACTCTCTCGGTTATGTTGCTCTGAGCGTGGTAGGGACTCGTTTTCCTGTGGCGGATTTGAAGCGCCCGACAGGAATCAACAAAGACTTTGCTTGTGAAATACGAAGCATTGTCTGTAATCAAGTCGGAAGGGAAACCGAAACGAGTGAATGTCTCCAACAGTTTCTCCCAAATACGTTCTGACACCAGCTTCCTAAGGGGGAAAACCTCAACCCACTTGGAATAGTGGTCCGTTATTACCAGGATATATTGGTGTCCGCGCGCGGAGCGAGGGAGGGGTCCCATGATATCGCACGCGATCACTTGCCACGGATAGTTGCTAACTACCGGCTTCATCATGCCAGCGGGTTTCCCCGCCCGAGGCTTGGCTACCTGGCAAACAGGACATGTACGGGCGTAACCCAGCACATCCTTTCTCATACCTGGCCAGGTCGCGACACGGCATAACTTGTCGTAAGTCTTACTGCCGCTGCCATGGCCTGCCGGCGCTGAGTCATGGAAGTACTGGAGGAATCGTTTCCGCAACTTCCTCGGGACCACGACTCGGAAGGGGGATGCAATCGCCTCTTCCTCGTCAAGTTGGGGGATGTAGCGGAGCAGTAAGCCATCCTCGCCCAGCAGATACGCGTCGTACTTGCCCTCAGCGTTCCCGGTGCAAGCTGCACTACTCGCAAGCTCTGTCAGCACCCGCTGGCATAGACCATCTGCTTTCTGGGCCTCAATTAGCTCTTCCCTACTGACCGCTACTCCCCAAGACAGATTTCTCTCTGCCTCACTTCTTGGCAGGCGAGTAGTCGCCGCCACCAACTGCTGCGCCTTCTCTCTCTCGCAGCACCGCGCGGCAACTCTGTCCGCCTCCTTTCTCTTTTTACCTACGCAGGGCGCGACACTCGCGTCCGCCCTCTCCTCCTCTCCACTAGCGGCGACGCCGCTTTCATCAAAGCTGGTCTGCGCCTCTTCTGCGCTTCTGCCAGCCTTCAACGGTGCGCGCGATAACGCATCGGCCACCTTATTCATGCTGCCCCGGCGGTACTCAATGGCGTACGCGTAACGTTGCAACGTCAGCGCCCATCTCGCGAGTCTGCCTGCGGGGTTTTTCAGCCTCTTTAACCACGAAAGTGCCTGGTGATCTGTCTGCACGGTGAAAACCGCTCCGTCTAGGTACATGTCGAACTTTGACAATGCGAACATTATCGCCAGGCATTCCTTTTCGGTCACGGAGTAATTCCGCTCCGCCGATGTGAGCGTGCGGCTGGCGAACGCGACAGGGCGCAGCTTGCCCTCGTGTTCCTGCAACAAAACAGCTCCTACACCGGCATCACTAGCATCTGTCTGCAAGACAAACGGCTTGTTCAGGTCGGGGAGGCGCAAACTAGCGGTGTTCGCTATCGCGCGAGCCAAGGCAACAAAAGCGTCGTTCTGTTCCTTGCCCCAGACCCACTTCGAGCCTTTCCGCAACAGCTGGTTCAACGGTCTAGCGAGCTCTGAAAAACTAGGGATGAATTGTCTGTAGAAGGCAACCATTCCCAAAAACCTCTGCAAGCTTTTCACGTCCGTCGGGCAGGGGTAGTTCAGAATTGCCTGCAGTTTGTCATCGTTCGGTCTCAAAGTGCCATCATCAACCACAAATCCCAAGAGGTTCACTCTCTTCGATGCCAACTGCACTTTCTTTGGGTTGATCGTTATACCTGCACGTCTCATTCTTTCAAGAACGGAATTCAAGTGAATGAGATGCTCTTCGAACGACTGTGAGAATATCACGACGTCGTCGAGGTACGCCATCGCGTAGTTGAACCTTGCATCGCCCAGCACGATGTCCATCAGTCGCATGAACGTGCTCGGTGCATTAGACAAACCAAACGGGAGTCGAGTAAATTCGAAGAGCCCGCGGTGACAGGTGAATGCGGTTTTCTGAATGTCACCTTCCGCCACCTCAATCTGCAGGTACCCTCTGCTTGCATCCAGGACTGTGAAGAACCTTGCGTTCCCTAACGCGTACATCACAGCCTCGATCGACTGGAAAGGGTACGCAACCGTAGGCGTCAGTGAGTTGAGCTTTCGATAATCAACACACAGCCTGACCGAACCATCTTTCTTTGGCGCTAGAACCACTGGGGACGCCCAGGGACTTTGTGAGGGTCTTACCGCGCCGGTATCAATCATCTCGTCAAGGGCGCTGTCGAGAAGCTGTCTCTTATGCGCGCTTAACGGCCGCGGGTTACATCTGAAAGGGCGCGCATCACCCGTTTCGATCTCGTGCTGAAGCAAGTCGGTCCTGCCTGGTTTCTCAGTGAAACAATCCGAAAACGGGAGTAAAGTTTCTACGAGCCTTCGGCGCTGACTACCGGTTCCCGAGAAGGACGCGATAATTGCTTCTAATGGGCTACCATTCAGTGTCGCGGGGGAGCCCTCTGCGACAAAAGCGTGAACGCTCGCTCGCTCAGCGACGCATTCCTGTTTGGGTGCGCTAACAAAGGGAATGAGGGGGGTGAAGAGGCTGTAGCGATAGCCGTTCTCCCCCATGTCAAGCACAATGCCTTCGCTCGAAAGAAAATCTCTTCCCAGAATAACTGGTATGGCTAAGCCGGGCAGATAGACGAAGCGATGCCTCCGCTTCCTGCCGTCAAAACGCAGGACCAGACGCACCGCTCCTTCTGCTTTTGTTGTCCCTGCTGCTAAGCTCAAAGTGGTTTCTGCTGGCCTTACACGGATGTTACATCTACGGCAGGCTTCGAAAACATCATCACCGACCAATGACAGAGTTGAGCCCGTGTCAACGAGTGCCGAGTAGCTTTGACCAACTAACCGCACTAGCATAAAAGGGCTCGAGCGCGACAACATTCCTTGCGCTCTACAGGCGAGGGGGACAAAAGCCTCAGCGCCCGGTGACGCGGCGTGGGAGTACATTTCCCATTTTCCGCCGTGGCTACCACGAAATTCTCCCGCCGACGGCGACAGGCTGGTGTTACCAATTATGGCCGCCGGCGGTCCGCGTTTCCCTGCATACGCCTTGCTTGACACTCTCGTGCCACGTGGCCCGGCTGGTTGCAATTCCAGCAAAGCCGGTCGTTCACCTGCCGCGCGGACGGGGGATGCCGCGTTCCACGAAGCGGTTGGGGACGTCTTTCCCCTCTCTCCGCGCCTGTGCGTACGTCGCTGGCGAGCCCAGCTCGACGCCGCTGCTCGAACGCGTACGGGTCAAGAGCGCGAGGAATATCGGAGCCTTCCGCTGGCCTTTCCTGCCCAATCGTCATTACGTCTGCGCCCCTGGCGCGCGGCGCGGAGTCTTGGCCTCCGGCCCAGGCGCATCGCGGCTCTAGCGATTCGGCTGGCCTGGGGGGTGGCTGGTAGCGCAATTCAGCGAGTAAATCCGCCTGTACTACCTTCGCTTCCTGTGCTAGGGCCTCGAGGTTTGCAAAACCACGTCCCCGCAAATACGGCTTGAAGCGCGGATGGCATTGCCTCATCACGCGCGCGACCTGTTCAAGATCGGTTGCCGTGGGATCTGCCCTCTTGTAGAGCTCCTGCATTGCGCGTACATACTCGAGGAGGCTCTCCTCTGGGTGCTGTGTGCGCAACGCTAGCTCCTCAAGCATCCGGCGTTCGTAATCGGGCGGCAAGAACTCGGCGCGGAAGCGATCTGTGAAGTCTGCCATCGACTGGAAGGCCGGCTGGCAGCGTCTCCACCGCGCCGCGCTCTCAACAAGTGCCACTGGGATTACCTGCTCTAGCACCACGTCGTCTGGGGAACCCAGTGCCGTCTGATAATCCTCGAGTTCTTGCAAGAACTCGTGGACTGACTTCACGTCCGTGTAGCCGGAAAAGGAGGGAACCTCTACATTTATCCGCGGACGCGAGACTGCCGCCGCAGCTGTGGCTTGGTTGGCGCTAGCCACCGAACCGAGCTGAAGGGCGAACACCGACAACACCTCCTTCATCTGCCTCATCAAGGCGGCCGCATCGGTAACCTGCACAGACTCTACCGCGTCCTTTACCTCACTTCCGGACGCACTGGCGTCCGAAGCGGCGGCCCTATCTGGCACGTCTTTTCTCGGAGGCATTTCACTCAACAACTAAGGCCGGTCGGGAGCCTAAACGCGCACGACTACCACCTAGCCCGCATCAAGAGGCTAGTCACAAAGGCTAAACACTTCATAAAACGAACATATGCACAAAAAAAAAATTATAACACAAACCGCCCGACACTAACAAACACGCACATAACCCAAAACAAAATAAAACACTGTACAAACACTACTATACTACACTCCGTGTCATCTGTACACACGATAGCCCTAAACTCAAAATGGCGTCGCGCCTAACATACAAAGGACCGGCCCGTCGTGTTGCCGTGCGCTGCCACGTTGGCAGAAAAATCGTCCACATGGGTGCTAATTCAGCCCCAGTTGGGTGCCAGTTGTGGGCGATTCCTCTGCCCGAGGGATGCGCACGACAAACACACAGTGGGCCGTATAACAAACATATTTAATCTCACAGGGATCTTGTCGTCCGGGTGGCTGCGGGTCGTTTCCGTGGAGAGCCGGGAGGGGAGCGGGAGCGACGAGCCAGGGACCAGGAAGCGCCAGGGACCAAGAAGAGGGCGAGGCGGCGGCGCGTGCCTTCTTTTATAGCCCCCTCGCGCGGGACCGGTTATCCCCGCGCGAGCGGGGAGAGGGAAACAGGCACGCGCGCAGGGAGCATTGGGAAGTGGCGCGGCCTTCGAAAGCGCGGCGCGCCACGAGCCCTACAACATACATGGTCTCAAGATTCCAAAAATAAACAAAGCATCTATAATCAGACCAGCCATAATAAATGTACCAACCTGGATGCATCCTTTTCGAACGCGGATGAGAGTGAGATTTCAAAAACAAAAGCTATGGATTGCGCTCTAACAACTTTAGGCATTTTGCCCTCGGCTTGGGTTAGACCCTTGGCACAGAGAACGCCTCTGACCCCACCTTTTGTGCCCCGTACGTTTGCACGCAGGAAGCTACAGGAGGGTCGCGCCGTCCACCGGCAGCCATAACTGGCCACCTACCGCACAGTGGCTGACACGTTTCCACACAGCCACTGTGCGGTGAGAGGATTATCTATTGAGGGACCTAATATACACACGTGGTCTCAAGATTCCACAAATAAACATAGCATCTCTAATCAAACCAGCGATATTAGATGTACTAACCTCAGAGCATCCTTTTCAGACGTGGATGACATTGAGATTTCAAAAACAAAAGAAGGCCTGGATTCCGCTGGAACATCTTTGTGCATTTTGCCCTCTGCTTGAGTTAGACGCTTGGCACAGAGAGCGCCTCTGATCCCACATTTTGTGCCCCGTACGTTTGCACGTAGGAGGCTACAAGAGAGTCGCGCAGTCCACCGGCAGCCATAAGTGGCCACCTACCGCAGAGTGGCTGATACGTTTCAACACAGCCAGTGTGCGGTGAGGGCATTATCTTGTGAGGGACATAATATACATACATGATCTCAAGATTCCGACACTAAACAAGTATACATACATGGTCTCAAGATTCCAAAAATAAACAAAGCATCTATAACCAGACCAGCCATAATAAATGTACCAACCTGGATGCATCCTTTTCGAACGCGGATGAGAGTGAGATTTCAAAAACAAATGTATGGATTGCGCTCTAACAACTTTAGGCATTTTGCCCTCGGCTTGGATTAGACCCTTTGCACAGAGAGCGCCTCTGACCCCACCTTTTGTGCCCCGTACGTTTGCACGCAGGAAGATACAAGAGAGTCGCGCAGTCCTCCGGCAGCCATAACTGACCACCTACCGCACAGTGGCTGATACGTTTCAACACAGCCAGTGTGCGGTGAGGGCATTATCTTGTGAGGAACCAAGTATACATACATGGTCTCAAGATTCCAAAAATAAACAAAGCATCTATAATCAGACCAGCCATATTAAATTTACCAACCTGGGCGCATCCTTTTCGAACGCGGATGACAGTGAGATTTGAAAAACAAATCAAAAGGCATGGATTGCGCTCTAACAACTTTAGGCATTTTGCCCTCTGCTTGGGTTAGACCCTTTGCACAGAGAGCGCCTCTGACCCCACCTTTTGTGCCCCGTACGTTTGCACGCAGGAAGCTACAGGAGAGTCGCGCAGTCCACCGGCAGCCATAACTGACCACCTACCGCACAGTGGCTGATACGTTTCAACACAGCCAGTGTGCGATGAGGGCATTATTTTGTGAGGGACATAATATACATACATGGTCTCAAGATTCCGCAACTAAACAAGGCATCTCTAATGAGACAAGCCATATTAAATGTGCCAACCTCTCAGCATCCTTTTCAGACGTGGATGACATTGAGATTTCAGAAACAAAAGGAGGCCTGGATTCCGCTGGAACATCTTTGTGCATTTTGCCCTCTGCTTGAGTTATACCCTTGGCACAGAGAGCGCCTCTGACCCTGCCTTTTGTGCCCAGTACGTTTGCACGCAGGAAGCTACAAGAGGGTCGCGCAGTCCACCGGCAGCCATAACTGACCACCTACCGCACAGTGGCTGATATGTTTTCGCACAGCCACTGTGCGGTGAGAGCATTATCTAGTGAGGAACCAAGTATACATACATGGTCTCAAGATTCCAAAAATAAACAAAGCATCTCTAATCAGAGCAGCCATATTAAATGTACCAACCTGGACGCATCCTTTTCGAACGCGGATTACAGTGAGATTTCAAAAACAAATCAAAAGGCACGGATTGCGCTCTAACAACGTTAAGCATTTTGCCCTCTGCTTGGGTTAGACCCTTGGCACAGAGAACGCCTCTGACCCCACCTTTTGTGTCCCGTACGTTTGCACGCAGGAAGCTAGAGGAGGGTCGCGCAGTCCACCGGCAGCCATAACTGACTACCTACCGCACAGTGGCTGACACGTTTCCACACAGCCACTGTGCGGTGAGAGGATTATCTAGTGAGGGACCTAATATACACACGTGGGCTCAAGATTCCACAAATAAACATAGCATCTCTAATCAAACCAGCCATATTAGATGTACTAACCTCAGAGCATCCTTTTCAGACGTGGATGACATTGAGATTTCAAAAACAAAAGAATGCCTGGATTCCGCTGGAACATCTTCGTGCATTTTGCCCTCTGCTTGAGTTAGACGCTTGGCACAGAGAGCGCCTCTGATCCCACCTTTTGTGCCCCGTACGTTTGCACGCAGGAAGCTACAAGAGGGTCGCGCAGTCCACCGGCAGCCATAACTGACCACCTACCGCACAGTGGTTGATATGTTTTCACACAGCCACTGTGCGGTAAGAGCATTATCTAGTGAGGGAACAAGTATACATACATGGTCTCAAGATTCCAAAAATAAACAAAGCATCTATAATCAGACCAGCCATAATAAATTTACCAACCTGGATGCATCCTTTTCGAACGCGGATGAGAGTGAGATTTCAAAAACAAAAGCTATGGATTGCGCTCTTACAACTTTAGGCATTTTGCCCTCGGCTTGGGTTAGACCCTTTGCACAGAGAGCGCCTCTGACCCCACCTTTTGTGCCCCGTACGTTTGCACACAGGAAGATACAAGAGAGTCACGCAGTCCTCCGGCAGCCATAACTGACCAGCTACCGCACAGTGGCTGATACGTTTCAACACAGCCAGTGTGCGGTGAAGGCATTATCTTGTGAGGAACCAAGTATACATACATGGTCTCAAGATTCCAAAAATAAACAAAGCATCTATAATCAGACCAGCCATATTAAATGTACCAACCTGGGCGCATCCTTTTCGAACGCGGATGACAGTGAGATTTCAAAAACAAATCAAAAGGCATGGATTGCGCTCTAACAACTTTAGGCATTTTGCCCTCTGCTTGGGTTAGACCCTTTGCACAGAGAGCGCCTCTGACCCCACCTTTTCTGCCCCGTACGTTTGCACGCAGGAAGCTACAGGAGGGTCGCGCCGTCCACCGGCAGCCATAACTGGCCACCTACCGCACAGTGGCTGACACGTTTCCACACAGCCACTGTGCGGTGAGAGGATTATCTATTGAGGGACCTAATATACACACGTGGTCTCAAGATTCCACAAATAAACATAGCATCTCTAATCAAACCAGCGATATTAGATGTACTAACCTCAGAGCATCCTTTTCAGACGTGGATGACATTGAGATTTCAAAAACAAAAGAAGGCCTGGATTCCGCTGGAACATCTTTGTGCATTTTGCCCTCTGCTTGAGTTAGACGCTTGGCACAGAGAGCGCCTCTGATCCCACCTTTTGTGCCCCGTACGTTTGCACGCAGGAAGCTACAAGAGAGTCGCGCAGTCCACCGGCAGCCATAACTGGCCACCTACCGCACAGTGGCTGATACGTTTCAACACAGCCAGTGTGCGATGAGGGCATTATTTTGTGAGGGACATTATATACATACATGGTCTCAAGATTCCGCAACTAAACAAGGCATCTCTAATGAGACAAGCCATATTAAATGTGCCAACCTCTCAGCATCCTTTTCAGACGTGGATGACATTGAGATTTCAAAAACAAAAGGAGGCCTGGATTCCGCTGGAACATCTTTGTGCATTTTGCCCTCTGCTTGAGTTATACCCTTGGCACAGAGAGCGCCTCTGACCCTGCCTTTTGTGCCCAGTACGTTTGCACGCAGGAAGCTACAAGAGGGTCGCGCAGTCCACCGGCAGCCATAACTGACCACCTACCGCACAGTGGCTGATATGTTTTCGCACAGCCACTGTGCGGTGAGAGCATTATCTAGTGAGGAACCAAGTATACATACATGGTCTCAAGATTCCAAAAATAAACAAAGCATCTCTAATCAGAGCAGCCATATTAAATGTACAAACCTGGACGCATCCTTTTCGAACGCGGATTACAGTGAGATTTCAAAAACAAATCAAAAGGCACAGATTGCGCTCTAACAACGTTAAGCATTTTGCCCTCTGCTTGGGTTAGACCCTTGGCACAGAGAACGCCTCTGACCCCACCTTTTGTGTCCCGTACGTTTGCACGCAGGAAGCTACAGGAGGGTCGCGCAGTCCACCGGCAGCCATAACTGACTACCTACCGCACAGTGGCTGACACGTTTCCACACAGCCACTGTGCGGTGAGAGGATTATCTAGTGAGGGACCTAATATACACACGTGGGCTCAAGATTCCACAAATAAACATAGCATCTCTAATCAAACCAGCCATATTAGATGTACTAACCTCAGAGCATCCTTTTCAGACGTGGATGACATTGAGATTTCAAAAACAAAAGAATGCCTGGATTCCGCTGGTACGTCTTCATGCATTTTGCCCTCTGCTTGAGTTAGACGCTTGGCACAGAGAGCGCCTCTGATCCCACCTTTTGTGCCCCGTACGTTTGCACGCAGGAAGCTACAAGAGGGTCGCGCAGTCCACCGGCAGCCATAACTGACCACCTACCGCACAGTGGTTGATATGTTTTCACACAGCCACTGTGCGGTAAGAGCATTATCTAGTGAGGGAACAAGTATACATACATGGTCTCAAGATTCCAAAAATAAACAAAGCATCTATAATCAGACCAGCCATAATAAATTTACCAACCTGGATGCATCCTTTTCGAACGCGGATGAGAGTGAGATTTCAAAAACAAAAGCTATGGATTGCGCTCTTACAACTTTAGGCATTTTGCCCTCGGCTTGGGTTAGACCCTTTGCACAGAGAGCGCCTCTGACCCCACCTTTTGTGCCCCGTACGTTTGCACGCAGGAAGATACAAGAGAGTCACGCAGTCCTCCGGCAGCCATAACTGACCAGCTACCGCACAGTGGCTGATACGTTTCAACACAGCCAGTGTGCGGTGAAGGCATTATCTTGTGAGGAACCAAGTATACATACATGGTCTCAAGATTCCAAAAATAAACAAAGCATCTATAATCAGACCAGCCATATTAAATGTACCAACCTGGGCGCATCCTTTTCGAACGCGGATGACAGTGAGATTTCAAAAACAAATCAAAAGGCATGGATTGCGCTCTAACAACTTTAGGCATTTTGCCCTCTGCTTGGGTTAGACCCTTTGCACAGAGAGCGCCTCTGACCCCACCTTTTCTGCCCCGTACGTTTGCACGCAGGAAGCTACAGGAGGGTCGCGCCGTCCACCGGCAGCCATAACTGGCCACCTACCGCACAGTGGCTGACACGTTTCCACACAGCCACTGTGCGGTGAGAGGATTATCTATTGAGGGACCTAATATACACACGTGGTCTCAAGATTCCACAAATAAACATAGCATCTCTAATCAAACCAGCGATATTAGATGTACTAACCTCAGAGCATCCTTTTCAGACGTGGATGACATTGAGATTTCAAAAACAAAAGAAGGCCTGGATTCCGCTGGAACATCTTTGTGCATTTTGCCCTCTGCTTGAGTTAGACGCTTGGCACAGAGAGCGCCTCTGATCCCACCTTTTGTGCCCCGTACGTTTGCACGCAGGAAGCTACAAGAGAGTCGCGCAGTCCACCGGCAGCCATAACTGGCCACCTACCGCACAGTGGCTGATACGTTTCAACACAGCCAGTGTGCGATGAGGGCATTATTTTGTGAGGGACATAATATACATACATGGTCTCAAGATTCCGCAACTAAACAAGGCATCTCTAATGAGACAAGCCATATTAAATGTGCCAACCTCTCAGCATCCTTTTCAGACGTGGATGACATTGAGATTTCAAAAACAAAAGGAGGCCTGGATTCCGCTGGAACATCTTTGTGCATTTTGCCCTCTGCTTGAGTTATACCCTTGGCACAGAGAGCGCCTCTGACCCTGCCTTTTGTGCCCAGTACGTTTGCACGCAGGAAGCTACAAGAGGGTCGCGCAGTCCACCGGCAGCCATAACTGACCACCTACCGCACAGTGGCTGATATGTTTTCGCACAGCCACTGTGCGGTGAGAGCATTATCTAGTGAGGAACCAAGTATACATACATGGTCTCAAGATTCCAAAAATAAACAAAGCATCTCTAATCAGAGCAGCCATATTAAATGTACAAACCTGGACGCATCCTTTTCGAACGCGGATTACAGTGAGATTTCAAAAACAAATCAAAAGGCACAGATTGCGCTCTAACAACGTTAAGCATTTTGCCCTCTGCTTGGGTTAGACCCTTGGCACAGAGAACGCCTCTGACCCCACCTTTTGTGTCCCGTACGTTTGCACGCAGGAAGCTACAGGAGGGTCGCGCAGTCCACCGGCAGCCATAACTGACTACCTACCGCACAGTGGCTGACACGTTTCCACACAGCCACTGTGCGGTGAGAGGATTATCTAGTGAGGGACCTAATATACACACGTGGGCTCAAGATTCCACAAATAAACATAGCATCTCTAATCAAACCAGCCATATTAGATGTACTAACCTCAGAGCATCCTTTTCAGACGTGGATGACATTGAGATTTCAAAAACAAAAGAATGCCTGGATTCCGCTGGAACGTCTTCGTGCATTTTGCCCTCTGCTTGAGTTAGACGCTTGGCACAGAGAGCGCCTCTGATCCCACCTTTTGTGCCCCGTACGTTTGCACGCAGGAAGCTACAAGAGGGTCGCGCAGTCCACCGGCAGCCATAACTGACCACCTACCGCACAGTGGTTGATATGTTTTCACACAGCCACTGTGCGGTAAGAGCATTATCTAGTGAGGGAACAAGTATACATACATGGTCTCAAGATTCCAAAAATAAACAAAGCATCTATAATCAGACCAGCCATAATAAATTTACCAACCTGGATGCATCCTTTTCGAACGCGGATGAGAGTGAGATTTCAAAAACAAAAGCTATGGATTGCGCTCTTACAACTTTAGGCATTTTGCCCTCGGCTTGGGTTAGACCCTTTGCACAGAGAGCGCCTCTGACCCCACCTTTTGTGCCCCGTACGTTTGCACGCAGGAAGATACAAGAGAGTCACGCAGTCCTCCGGCAGCCATAACTGACCAGCTACCGCACAGTGGCTGATACGTTTCAACACAGCCAGTGTGCGGTGAAGGCATTATCTTGTGAGGAACCAAGTATACATACATGGTCTCAAGATTCCAAAAATAAACAAAGCATCTATAATCAGACCAGCCATATTAAATGTACCAACCTGGGCGCATCCTTTTCGAACGCGGATGACAGTGAGATTTCAAAAACAAATCAAAAGGCATGGATTGCGCTCTAACAACTTTAGGCATTTTGCCCTCTGCTTGGGTTAGACCCTTTGCACAGAGAGCGCCTCTGACCCCACCTTTTCTGCCCCGTACGTTTGCACGCAGGAAGCTACAGGAGGGTCGCGCCGTCCACCGGCAGCCATAACTGGCCACCTACCGCACAGTGGCTGACACGTTTCCACACAGCCACTGTGCGGTGAGAGGATTATCTATTGAGGGACCTAATATACACACGTGGTCTCAAGAATCCACAAATAAACATAGCATCTCTAATCAAACCAGCGATATTAGATGTACTAACCTCAGAGCATCCTTTTCAGACGTGGATGACATTGAGATTTCAAAAACAAAAGAAGGCCTGGATTCCGCTGGAACATCTTTGTGCATTTTGCCCTCTGCTTGAGTTAGACGCTTGGCACAGAGAGCGCCTCTGATCCCACCTTTTGTGCCCCGTACGTTTGCACGCAGGAAGCTACAAGAGAGTCGCGCAGTCCACCGGCAGCCATAACTGGCCACCTACCGCACAGTGGCTGATACGTTTCAACACAGCCAGTGTGCGATGAGGGCATTATTTTGTGAGGGACATAATATACATACATGGTCTCAAGATTCCGCAACTAAACAAGGCATCTCTAATGAGACAAGCCATATTAAATGTGCCAACCTCTCAGCATCCTTTTCAGACGTGGATGACATTGAGATTTCAAAAACAAAAGGAGGCCTGGATTCCGCTGGAACATCTTTGTGCATTTTGCCCTCTGCTTGAGTTATACCCTTGGCACAGAGAGCGCCTCTGACCCTGCCTTTTGTGCCCAGTACGTTTGCACGCAGGAAGCTACAAGAGGGTCGCGCAGTCCACCGGCAGCCATAACTGACCACCTACCGCACAGTGGCTGATATGTTTTCGCACAGCCACTGTGCGGTGAGAGCATTATCTAGTGAGGAACCAAGTATACATACATGGTCTCAAGATTCCAAAAATAAACAAAGCATCTCTAATCAGAGCAGCCATATTAAATGTACAAACCTGGACGCATCCTTTTCGAACGCGGATTACAGTGAGATTTCAAAAACAAATCAAAAGGCACAGATTGCGCTCTAACAACGTTAAGCATTTTGCCCTCTGCTTGGGTTAGACCCTTGGCACAGAGAACGCCTCTGACCCCACCTTTTGTGTCCCGTACGTTTGCACGCAGGAAGCTACAGGAGGGTCGCGCAGTCCACCGGCAGCCATAACTGACTACCTACCGCACAGTGGCTGACACGTTTCCACACAGCCACTGTGCGGTGAGAGGATTATCTAGTGAGGGACCTAATATACACACGTGGGCTCAAGATTCCACAAATAAACATAGCATCTCTAATCAAACCAGCCATATTAGATGTACTAACCTCAGAGCATCCTTTTCAGACGTGGATGACATTGAGATTTCAAAAACAAAAGAATGCCTGGATTCCGCTGGAACGTCTTCGTGCATTTTGCCCTCTGCTTGAGTTAGACGCTTGGCACAGAGAGCGCCTCTGATCCCACCTTTTGTGCCCCGTACGTTTGCACGCAGGAAGCTACAAGAGGGTCGCGCAGTCCACCGGCAGCCATAACTGACCACCTACCGCACAGTGGTTGATATGTTTTCACACAGCCACTGTGCGGTAAGAGCATTATCTAGTGAGGGAACAAGTATACATACATGGTCTCAAGATTCCAAAAATAAACAAAGCATCTATAATCAGACCAGCCATAATAAATTTACCAACCTGGATGCATCCTTTTCGAACGCGGATGAGAGTGAGATTTCAAAAACAAAAGCTATGGATTGCGCTCTTACAACTTTAGGCATTTTGCCCTCGGCTTGGGTTAGACCCTTTGCACAGAGAGCGCCTCTGACCCCACCTTTTGTGCCCCGTACGTTTGCACGCAGGAAGATACAAGAGAGTCACGCAGTCCTCCGGCAGCCATAACTGACCAGCTACCGCACAGTGGCTGATACGTTTCAACACAGCCAGTGTGCGGTGAAGGCATTATCTTGTGAGGAACCAAGTATACATACATGGTCTCAAGATTCCAAAAATAAACAAAGCATCTATAATCAGACCAGCCATATTAAATGTACCAACCTGGGCGCATCCTTTTCGAACGCGGATGACAGTGAGATTTCAAAAACAAATCAAAAGGCATGGATTGCGCTCTAACAACTTTAGGCATTTTGCCCTCTGCTTGGGTTAGACCCTTTGCACAGAGAGCGCCTCTGACCCCACCTTTTCTGCCCCGTACGTTTGCACGCAGGAAGCTACAAGAGAGTCGCGCAGTCCACCGGCAGCCATAACTGACCACCTACCGCACAGTGGCTGATACGTTTCAACACAGCCAGTGTGCGATGAGGGCATTATTTTGTGAGGGACATAATATACATACATGGTCTCAAGATTCCGCAACTAAACAAGGCATCTCTAATGAGACAAGCCATATTAAATGTGCCAACCTCTCAGCATCCTTTTCAGACCTGGGATGACATTGAGATTTCAAAAACAAAAGAAGGCCTGGATTCCGCTGGAACATCTTTGTGCATTTTGCCCTCTGCTTGGGTTAGACCCTTGGCACAGAGAACGCCTCTGACCCCACATTTTGTGCCCCGTACGTTTGCACGCACGAAGCTACAGGAGGTTCGCGCAGTCCACCGGCAGCCATAGCTGACCACCTACCGCCAAGTGGCTGACACGTTTCCACACAGCCACTGTGCGGTGAGAAGATTATCTAGTGAGGGACCTAATACACATACGTGGCCTCAAGATTCCGCAAATAAACATAGCATCTCTAATCAAACCAGCCATATTAGATGTACTAACCTCTAAGCATCCTTTTCAGACGTGGATGACATTGAAATTTCAAAAACAAAAGAAGGCCTTGATTCCGCTGGAACATCTTCGTGCATTTTGCCCTCTGCTTGAGTTAGACGCTTGGCACAGAGAGCGCACCTGATCCCACCTTTTGTGCCCCGTACGTTTGCACGCGGGAAGCTACAAGAGAGTCGCGCAGTCCACCGGCAGCCATAACTGGCCACATACCGCAGAGTGGCTGATAC
Source organism: Amblyomma maculatum (assembly GCF_055883805.1). Classification (NCBI taxonomy): domain Eukaryota; kingdom Metazoa; phylum Arthropoda; class Arachnida; order Ixodida; family Ixodidae; genus Amblyomma; species Amblyomma maculatum. Next base: position 146,884,094 of record NC_139349.1, read on the forward strand.
GTTTCAACACAGCCAGTGTGCGGTGAGGGCATTATCTTGTGAGGGACATAATATACATACATGATCTCAAGATTCCGACACTAAACAAAGCATCTCTAATCAGACCAGCCATATTAAAAGTAACAACCTCTTAGCATCCTTCTCAGACGGGGATGACATTAAGATTTCAAAAACAAAAGGAGGCCTGGATTCCGCTGGAACATCTTTGTGCATTTTGCCCTCTGCTTCAGTTATATCCTTGGCAGAGAGAGCGCCTCTGACCCTGCCTTTGTGCCCCGTACGTTTGCACGCAGGAAGCTACAAGAGGGTCGCGCAGTCCACCGGCAGCCATAACTGACCACCTACCGCCAAGTGGCTGACACGTTTCCACACAGCCACTGTGCGGTGAGAAGATTATCTAGTGAGGGACCTAATATACATACGTGGCCTCAAGATTCCGCAAATAAACATAGCATCTCTAATCAAACCAGCCATATTAGATGTACTAACCTCTCAGCATCCTTTTCAGACGTGGATGACATTGAGATTTTAAAAACAAAAGGAGACCTGGATTCCGCTGGAACATCTTTGTACATTTTGCCCTCTGCTTGAGTTAGACCTTGGCACAGAGAGCGCCTCTGACCCTGCCTTTTGTGCCCCGTACGTTTGCACGCAGGAAGATACAAGAGGGTCGCGCAGTATACCGGCTGCCATAACTGACCACCTACCTCGCAGTGGCTGAAACGTTTTCACACAGCCACTGTGCGGTGAGAGCAATATCTAGTGAGGGAACAAGTATACATACATGGTCTCAAGATTCCTAAAATAAACAAATCACCTCTAATCAGACCAGCCATATTAAATGTACCAACCTGGACGCATCCTTTTCGAACGCGGATGACGGTCAGATTTCAAAAACAAATCAAAAGGCATGGATTGCGCTCTAACAACGTTAAGCATTTTGCCCTCTGCTTGGGTTAGACCCTTGGCACAGAGAACGCCTCTGACCCCACATTTTGTGCCCCGTACGTTTGCACGCACGAAGCTACAGGAGGGTCGCGCAGTCCACCGGCAGCCATAACTGACCACCTACCGCCAAGTGGCTGACACGTTTCCACACAGCCACTGTGCGGTGAGAAGATTATCTAGCGAGGGACCTAATATACATACGTGGCCTCAAGATTCCGCAAATAAACATAGCATCTCTAATCAAACCAGCCATATTAGATGTACTAACCTCTGAGCATCCTTTTCAGACGTGGATGACATTGAGATTTCAAAAACAAAAGAAGGCCTGGATTCCGCTGGAACATCTTCGTGCATTTTGCCCTCTGCTTGAGTTAGACGCTTGGCACAGAGAGCGCCTCTGATCCCACCTTTTGTGCCCCGTACGTTTGCACGCGGGAAGCTACAAGAGAGTCGCGCAGTCCACCGGCAGCCATAACTGGCCACATACCGCAGAGTGGCTGATACGTTTCAACACAGCCAGTGTGCGGTGAGGGCATTATCTTGTGAGGGACATAATATACATTCATGATCTCAAGATTCCGACACTAAACAAAGCATCTCTAATCAGACCAGCCATATTAAAAGTAACAACCTCTCAGCATCCTTTTCGAACGCGGATGACAGTGAGATTTCAGAAACAAAACAAAAGGCATGGATTGCGCTCTAACAACTTTAGGCATTTTGCCCTCTGCTTGGGTTAGACCCTTTGCACAGAGAGCGCCTCTGACCCCACCTTTTGTTCCCCGTACGTTTGCACGCAGGAAGCTACAAGAGAGTCGCGCAGTCCACCGGGAGCCATAACTGACCACCTACCGCACAGTGGCTGATACGTTTCAACACAGCCAGTGTGCGGTGAGGGCATTATCTTGTGAGGGACATAATATACATACATGGTCTCAAGATTCCGCAACTAAACAAGCATCTCTAATCAGACCAGCCACATTAAATGTACTAACTTCTCAGCATCCTTTTCAGACGTGGATGACATTGAGATTTCAAAAACAAAAGGAGGCCTGGATTCCGCTGGAACATCTTTGTGCATTTTGCCCTCTGCTTGAGTTATACCCTGGGCACAGAGAGCGCCTCTGACCCTGCCTTTTGTGCCCCGCACGTTTGCACGCAGGAAGCTACAAGAGGGTCGCGCAGTCCACCGGCAGCCATAACTGACCACCTACCGCACAGTGGTTGATATGTTTTCACACAGCCACTGTGCGGTAAGAGCATTATCTAGTGAGGGAACAAGTATACATACATGGTTTCAAGGTTCCAAAAATAAACAAAGCATCTATAATCAGACCAGCCATAATAAATGTACCAACCTGGATGCATCCTTTTCGAACGCGGATGAGAGTGAGATTTCAAAAACAAAAGCTATGGATTGCGCTCTAAGAACTTTAGGCATTTTGCCCTCGGCTTGGGTTAGACCCTTTGCACAGAGAGCGCCTCTGACCCCACCTTTTGTGCCCCGTACGTTTGCACGCAGGAAGATACAAGAGAGTCGCGCAGTCCTCCGGCAGCCATAACTGACCACCTACCGCACAGTGGCTGATACGTTTCAACACAGCCAGTGTGCGGTGAGGGCATTATCGTGTGAGGAACCAAGTATACATACATGGTCTCAAGATTCCAAAAATAAACAAAGCATCTATAATCAGACCAGCCATATTAAATGTGCCAACCTCTCAGCATCCTTCTCAGACGTGGATGACATTGAGATTTCAAAAACAAAAGAAGGCCTGGATTCCGCTGGAACATCTTTGTGCATTTTGCCCTCTGCTTGAGTTAGACCTTGGCACAGAGAGCGCCTCTGACCCTACCTTTTGTGCCCCGTACGTTTGCACGCAGGAAGCTACAAGAAGGTCGCGCAGTCCACCGGCAGCCATAACTGACCACCTACCGCACAGTGGCTGATATGTTTTCACACAGCCACTGTGCGGTGAGAGCATTATCTAGTGAGGGAACAAGTATACATACATAGTCTCAAGATTCCAAAAATAAACAAAGCATCTATAATCAGACCAGCCATAATAAATTTACCAACCTGGATGCATCCTTTTCGAACGCGGATGAGAGTGAGATTTCAAAAACAAAAGCTATGGATTGCGCTCTTACAACTTTAGGCATTTTGCCCACGGCTTGGGTTAGACCCTTTGCACAGAGAGCGCCTCTGACCCCACCTTTTGTGCCCCGTACGTTTGCGCCCAGGAAGCTACAAGAGAGTCGCGCAGTCCACCGGCAGCCATAACTGACCATTTACCGCACAGTGTCTGAAACGTTTTCACACAGCCAGTGTGCGGTGAGGGCATTATCGTGTGAGGAACCAAGTATACATACATGGTCTCAAGATTCCAAAAATAAACAAAGCATCTATAATCAGACCAGCCATATTAAATGTGCCAACCTCTCAGCATCCTTCTCAGACGTGGATGACATTGAGATTTCAAAAACAAAAGAAGGCCTGGATTCCGCTGGAACATCTTTGTGCATTTTGCCCTCTGCTTGAGTTAGACCTTGGCACAGAGAGCGCCTCTGACCCTACCTTTTGTGCCCCGTACGTTTGCACGCAGGAAGCTACAAGAAGGTCGCGCAGTCCACCGGCAGCCATAACTGACCACCTACCGCACAGTGGCTGATATGTTTTCACACAGCCACTGTGCGGTGAGAGCATTATCTAGTGAGGAAACAAGTATACATACATGGTCTCAAGATTCCAAAAATAAACAAAGCATCTATAATCAGACCAGCCATAATAAATTTACCAACCTGGATGCATCCTTTTCGAACGCGGATGAGAGTGAGATTTCAAAAACAAAAGCTATGGATTGCGCTCTTACAACTTTAGGCATTTTGCCCACGGCTTGGGTTAGACCCTTTGCACAGAGAGCGCCTCTGACCCCACCTTTTGTGCCCCGTACGTTTGCACGCAGGAAGATACAAGAGAGTCACGCAGTCCTCCGGCAGCCATAACTGACCAGCTACCGCACAGTGGCTGATACGTTTCAACACAGCCAGTGTGCGGTGAGGGCATTATCTTGTGAGGAACCAAGTATACATACATGGTCTCAAGATTCCAAAAATAAACAAAGCATCTATAATCAGACCAGCCATATTAAATGTACCAACCTGGGCGCATCCTTTTCGAACGCGGATGACAGTGAGATTTCAAAAACAAATCAAAAGGCATGGATTGCGCTCTAACAACTTTAGGCATTTTGCCCTCTGCTTGGGTTAGACCCTTTGCACAGAGAGCGCCTCTGACCCCACCTTTTCTGCCCCGTACGTTTGCACGCAGGAAGCTACAAGAGAGTCGCGCAGTCCACCGGCAGCCATAACTGACCACCTACCGCACAGTGGCTGATACGTTTCAACACAGCCAGTGCGCGATGAGGGCATTATTTTGTGAGGGACATAATATACATACATGGTCTCAAGATTCCGCAACTAAACAAGGCATCTCTAATGAGACAAGCCATATTAAATGTGCCAACCTCTCAGCATCCTTTTCAGACCTGGGATGACATTGAGATTTCAAAAACAAAAGAAGGCCTGAATTCCGCTGGAACATCTTTGTGCATTTTGCCCTCTGCTTGAGTTATACCCTTTGCACAGAGAGCGCCTCTGACCCCACCTTTTGTGCCCAGTACGTTTGCACGCACGAAGCTACAGGAGGGTCGCGCAGTCCACCGGCAGCCATAACTGACCACCTACCGCACAGTGGCTGACACGTTTCCACACAGCCACTGTGCGGTGAGAGCATTATCTAGTGAGAGACCTAATATACATACGTGGCCTCAAGATTCCGCAAATAAACATAGCATCTCTAATCAAACCAGCCATATTAGATGTACTAACCTCTAAGCATCCTTTTCAGACGTGGATGACATTGAAATTTCAAAAACAAAAGAAGGCCTTGATTCCGCTGGAACATCTTCGTGCATTTTGCCCTCTGCTTGAGTTAGACGCTTGGCACAGAGAGCGCACCTGATCCCACCTTTTGTGCCCCGTACGTTTGCACGCGGGAAGCTACAAGAGAGTCGCGCAGTCCACCGGCAGCCATAACTGGCCACATACCGCAGAGTGGCTGATACGTTTCAACACAGCCAGTGTGCGGTGAGGGCATTATCTTGTGAGGGACATAATATACATACATGATCTCAAGATTCCGACACTAAACAAAGCATCTCTAATCAGACCAGCCATATTAAAAGTAACAACCTCTCAGCATCCTTCTCAGACGGGGATGACATTAAGATTTCAAAAACAAAAGGAGGCCTGGATTCCGCTGGAACATCTTTGTGCATTTTGCCCTCTGCTTCAGTTATATCCTTGGCAGAGAGAGCGCCTCTGACCCTGCCTTTGTGCCCCGTACGTTTGCACGCAGGAAGCTACAAGAGGGTCGCGCAGTCCACCGGCAGCCATAACTGACCCCCTACCGCACAGTGGCTGAAACGTTTTCACACAGCCACTGCGCGGTGAGAGCATTATCTAGTGAGGGACCTAGTATACATACATGGTCTCAAGATTCCAAAAATAAACAAAACATCTCTAATCAGACCAGCCATATTAGATGTACTAACCTCTCAGCATCCTTTTCAGACGTGGATGACATTGAGATTTTAAAAACAAAAGGAGACCTGGATTCCGCTGGAACATCTTTGTACATTTTGCCCTCTGCTTGAGTTAGACCTTGGCACAGAGAGCGCCTCTGACCCTGCCTTTTGTGCCCCGTACGTTTGCACGCAGGAAGATACAAGAGGGTCGCGCAGTATACCGGCTGCCATAACTGACCACCTACCTCGCAGTGGCTGAAACGTTTTCACACAGCCACTGTGCGGTGAGAGCAATATCTAGTGAGGGAACAAGTATACATACATGGTCTCAAGATTCCAAAAATAAACAAATCACCTCTAATCAGACCAGCCATATTAAATGTACCAACCTGGACGCATCCTTTTCGAACGCGGATGACGGTGAGATTTCAAAAACAAATCAAAAGGCATGGATTGCGCTCTAACAACGTTAAGCATTTTGCCCTCTGCTTGGGTTAGACCCTTGGCACAGAGAACGCCTCTGACCCCACATTTTGTGCCCCGTACGTTTGCACGCACGAAGCTACAGGAGGGTCGCGCAGTCCACCGGCAGCCATAACTGACCACCTACCGCCAAGTGGCTGACACGTTTCCACACAGCCACTGTGCGGTGAGAAGATTATCTAGTGAGGGACCTAATATACATACGTGGCCTCAAGATTCCGCAAATAAACATAGCATCTCTAATCAAACCAGCCATATTAGATGTACTAACCTCTGAGCATCCTTTTCAGACGTGGATGACATTGAGATTTCAAAAACAAAAAAAGGCCTGGATTCCGCTGGAACATCTTCGTGCATTTTGCCCTCTGCTTGAGTTAGACGCTTGGCACAGAGAGCGCCTCTGATCCCACCTTTTGTGCCCCGTACGTTTGCACGCGGGAAGCTACAAGAGAGTCGCGCAGTCCACCGGCAGCCATAACTGGCCACATACCGCAGAGTGGCTGATACGTTTCAACACAGCCAGTGTGCGGTGAGGGCATTATCTTGTGAGGGACATAATATACATACATGATCTCAAGATTCCGACACTAAACAAGGCATCTCTAATCAGACCAGCCATATTAAAAGTAACAACCTCTCAGCATCCTTTTCGAACGCGGATGACAGTGAGATTTCAGAAACAAAACAAAAGGCATGGATTGCGCTCTAACAACTTTAGGCATTTTGCCCTCTGCTTGGGTTAGACCCTTTGCACAGAGAGCGCCTCTGACCCCACCTTTTGTTCCCCGTACGTTTGCACGCAGGAAGCTACAAGAGAGTCGCGCAGTCCACCGGGAGCCATAACTGACCACCTACCGCACAGTGGCTGATACGTTTCAACACAGCCAGTGTGCGGTGAGGGCATTATCTTGTGAGGGACATAATATACATACATGGTCTCAAGATTCCGCAACTAAACAAGGATCTCTAATCAGACCAGCCACATTAAATGTACTAACTTCTCAGCATCCTTTTCAGACGTGGATGACATTGAGATTTCAAAAACAAAAGGAGGCCTGGATTCCGCTGGAACATCTTTGTGCATTTTGCCCTCTGCTTGAGTTATACCCTGGGCACAGAGAGCGCCTCTGACCCTGCCTTTTGTGCCCCGCACGTTTGCACGCAGGAAGCTACAAGAGGGTCGCGCAGTCTACCGGCAGCATTAACTGACCACCTACCGTGCAGTGGCTGAAACGTTTTCACACAGCCACTGTGCGGTGAGAGCATTATCTAGTGAGGGACCTAGTATATATACATGGTCTCAAGATTCCAAAAATAAACAAAGCATCTATAATCAGACCAGCCATAATAAATGTACCAACCTGGATGCATCCTTTTCGAACACGGATGACAGTGAGATTTCAAAAACAAAAGGTATGGATTGCGCTCTAACAATTTTAGGCATTTTGCCCTCTGCTTGAGTTATACCCTTGGCACAGAGAGCGCCTCTGACCCTGCCTTTGTGCCCCGTACGTTTGCACGCAGGAAGCTACAAGAGGGTCGCGCAGTCCACCGGCAGCCATAACTGACCCCCTACCGCACAGTGGCTGAAACGTTTTCACACAGCCACTGCGCGGTGAGAGCATTATCTAGTGAGGGACCTAGTATACATACATGGTCTCAAGATTCCAAAAATAAACAAAACATCTCTAATCAGACCAGCCATATTAGATGTACTAACCTCTCAGCATCCTTTTCAGACGTGGATGATATTGAGATTTCAAAATCAAAAGGAGACCTGGATTCCGCTGGAACATCTTTGTGCATTTTGTCCTCTGCTTGAGTTATACCCTTGGCACAGTGAGCGCCTCTGACCCTGTCTTTTGTCCCCCGTATGTTTGCACGCAGGAAGCTACAAAAGGGTCGCGCAGTCTACCGGCAGCATTAACTGACCACCTACCGTGCAGTGGCTGAAACGTTTTCACGCAGCCACTGTGCGGTTAGAGCATTATATAGTGAGCGACCTAGTATACATACATGGTCTCAAGATTCCAAAAATAAACAAAACATCTCTAATCAGACCAGACATATTAAATGTACCAACCTGGACGCATCCTTTTCGAACGCGGATGACAGTGAGATTTCAAAAACAAATGGCATGGATTGCGCTCGAACAACGTGAAGCATTTGGCCCTCTGCTTGGGTTAGACCCTTGGCACAGAGAACGCCTCTGACGCCACCTTTTGTGCCCCGTACGTTTGCACGCAGGAACCTACGGGAGGGTCGCGCAGTCCACCGGCAGCCATAAGTGACCACCTACCGCACAGTGGCTGACACGTTTCCACACAGCCACTGTGCGGTGAGATCCTTATCTATTGAAGGACCTAATATACATACATGTTCTCAAGATTCCACAAATAAACAAAGCATCTCTAATTAAACCAGCCATATTAAATGTACTAACCTCTCAGCATCCTTTTCAGACCTGGGATCACATTGAGATTTCAAAAACAAAAGAAGGCCTGGATTCCGCTGGAACATCTTTGTGCATTTTGCCCTCTGCTTGAGTTAAACCTTGGCACAGAGAGCGCCTCTGACCCTACCTTTTGTGCCCCGTACGTTTGCACGCCGGAAGCTACAAGAGAGTCGCGCAGTCCACCGGCAGTCATAACTGACCACCTAGCGCACAGTGGCTGATACGTTTCAACACAGCCAGTGTGCGGTGAGGGCATTATCTTGTGAGGAACCAAGTATACATACATGGTCTCAAGATTCCAAAAATAAACAAAGCATCTATAATCAGACCAGCCATATTAAATGTACATACCGGGGCGCACCCTTTTCGCACGCGGATGACAGTGAGATTTCAAAAACAAAACAAAAGGCATGGATTGCGCTCTAACAACTTTAGGCATTTTGCCCTCTGCTTGGGTTAGACCCTTTGCACAGAGAGCGCCTCTGACCCCACCTTTTGTTCCCCGTACGTTTGCACGCAGGAAGCTACAAGAGAGTCGCGCAGTCCACCGGGAGCCATAACTGACCACCTACCGCACAGTGGCTGATACGTTTCAACAGAGCCAGTGTGCGGTGAGGGCATTATCTTGTGAGGGACATAATATATATACATGGTCTCAAGATTCCGCAACTAAACAAAGCATCTCTAATCAGACCAGCCACATTAAATGTACTAACTTCTCAGCATCCTTTTCAGACGTGGATGACATTGAGATTTCAAAAACAAAAGGAGGCCTGGATTCCGCTGGAACATCTTTGTGCATTTTGCCCTCTGCTCGAGTTATACCCTGGGCACAGAGAGCGCCTCTGACCCTGCCTTTTGTGCCCCGCACGTTTGCACGCAGGAAGCTACAAGGGGGTCGCGCAGTCCACCGGCAGCCATAACTGACCCCCTACCGCACAGTGTCTGAAACGTTTTCACACAGCCACTGTGTGGTGAGAGCATTATCTAGTGAGGTACCTAGTATACATACATGGTCTCAAGATTCCAAAAATAAACAAATCATCTCTAATCAGACCAGCCATATTAAATGTACCAACCTGGAGGCATCCTTTTCGAACGCGGATGACAGTGAGATTTCAAAAACAAAACAAAAGGCATGAATTGCGCTCTAACAACGTTAAGCATTTTGCCCTCTGCTTGGGTTAGACCCTTGGCACAGAGAACACCTCTGACCCCACCTTTTGTGCCCCGTACGTTTGCACGCACGAAGCTACAGGAGGGTCGCGCAGTCCACCGGCAGCCATAACTGACCACCTACCGCACAGTGGCTGACACGTTTCCACAGAGCTACTGCGCGGTGAGAGCATTACCTAGTGAGGGACCTAATATACATACATGGTCTCAAGATTCCACAAATAAACAAAGCATCTCTAATCAAACCAGCCATATTAGATGTACTAACCTCTGAGCATCCTTTTCAGACGTGGATGACATTGTGATTTCAAAAACAAAAGAAGGCCTGGATTCCGCTGGAACATTTTCGTGCATTTTGCCCTCTGCTTGAGTTAGACGCTTGGCACAGAGAGCGCGTCTGACACCACCTTTTGTGCCCCGAACGTTTGCACCCAGGAAGCAACAAGAGAGTCGCGCAGTCCACCGGGAGCCATAACTGGCCACCTACCGCACAGTGGCTGATACATTTCAACACAGCCAGTGTGCGGTGAGGGCATTATCTTGTGAGGAACATAGTATACATACATGGTCTCAAGATTCCAAAAATAAACAAAGCATCTATAATCAGACCAGCCATATTAAATGTACCAACCTGGACGCATCCTTTTCGAACGCGAATGACAGTGAGATTTCAAAAACAAAACAAAAGGCATGGATTGCGCTCTAACAACGTTAAGCATTTTGCCCTCTGCTTGGGTTAGACCCTTGGCACAGAGAACGCCTCTGACCCCACCTTTTGTACCCCGTACGTTTGCACGCACGAAGCTACAGGAGGGTCGCGCAGTCCACCGGCAGCCACAACTGACCACCTACCGCACAGTGGCTGAAACGTTTTCACACAGCCACTGTGCGGTGAGAGCATTATCTAGTGAGTAACCTAGTATACATGCATGGTCTCAAGATTCCAAAAATAAACAAATCATCTCTAATCAGACCAGCCATATTAAATGTACCAACCTGGGCGCATCCTTTTCGAACGCGGATGAGAGTGAGATTTCAAAAACAAAACAAAAGGCATGGATTGCGCTCTAACAACATTAAGCATTTTGCCCTCTGCTTCGGTTAGACCCTTGGCACAGAGAACGCCTCTGACCCCACATTTTGTGCCCCGTACGTTTGCACGCACGAAGCTACAGGAGGGTCGCGCAGTCTACCGGCAGCCATAACTGACCACCTACCGCGCAGTGGCTGAAACGTTTTCACACAGCCACTGTCCGGTGAGAGCATTATCTAGTGAGGGACCTGGTATACATACATGGTCTCAAGATTCCAAAAATAAACAAAACATCTCTAATCAGACCAGCCATATTAAATGTACCAACCTGGACGCATCCTTTTCGAACGCGAATGACGGTGAGATTTCAAAAACAAATAAATGGCATGGATTGCGCTCGAACAACGTGAAGCATTTTGCCCTCTGCTTGGGTTAGACAATTGGCACAGAGAACGCCGCTGACCCCACCTTTTGTGCACCGTACGTTTGCACGCAGGAAGCTACAGGAGGGTCGCGCAGTCCACCGGCAGCCATAACTGACCACCTACCGCACAGTGGCTGACACGTTTCCACAGAGCTACTGCGCGGTGAGAGCATTACCTAGTGAGGGACCTAATATACATACATGGTCTCAAGATTCCACAAATAAACAAAGCATCTCTAATCGAACCAGCCATATTAGATGCACTAACCTCTCAGCATCCTTTTCAGACGTGAATGGCATTGAGATTTCAAAAACAAAAGAAGGCCTGGATTCCGCTGGAACATCTTTGTGCATTTTGCCCTCTGCTTGAGTTAGACCTTGGCACAGAGAGCGCCTCTGACCCTACCTTTTGTGCCCCGTACTTTTGCACGCAGTAAGCTACAAGAGGGTCGCGCAGTCCACCGGCAGCCACAACTGACCACCTACCGCACAGTGGCTGACACGTTTCCAAACAGCCACTATGCGGTGAGAGCATTATCTACTGAGGGAACAACTATACATACGTGGTCTCAAGATTCCACAAATAAACAAAGCATCTATAATCAGACCAGCCATAATAAATGTACCAACCTGGATGCATCCTTTTCGAGCGCGGATGAGAGTGAGATTTCAAAAACAAAAGTTATGGATTGCGCTCTAACAACTTTAGGCATTTTGCCCTCGGCTTGGGTTAGACCCTTTGCACAGAGGGCGCCTCTGACCCCACCTTTTGTGCCCCGTACGTTTGCACGCAGGAAGCTACAAGAGAGTCGCGCAGTCCACCGGCAACCATAACTGACCACCTACCGCACAGTGGCTGACACGTTTCCAAACAGCCACTATGCGGTGAGAGCATTATCTAGTGAGGGACCTAATATACATACATGGTCTCAAGATTCCAAAAGTAACCAAAACATCTCTGCTCAGACCAGCCATATTAAATGTACCAACCTGGACGCATACTTTTCGAACGCGGATGACAGTGGGATTTCAAAAACAAACAAACAAAAGGAATTGATTGCGCTCTAACAACGTTAAGCATTTTGCCCTCTGCTTGGGTTAGACCCTTGGCACAGAGAACGCCTCTGACCCCACATTTTGTGCCCCGTACGTTTGCACGCACGAAGCTACAGGAGGGTCGCGCAGTCCACCGGCAGCCATAACTGACCACCTACCGCACAGTGGCTGACACGTTTCCACACAGCCGCTGTGCGGTGAGAGGATTATCTAGTGAGGGACCTAATATACATACGTGGCCTCAAGATTCCGCAAATAAACATAGCATCTCTAATCAAACCAGCCATATTAGATGTACTAACCTCTGAGCATCCTTTTCAGACTTGGATGACATTGAGATTTCAAAAACAAAAGAAGGCCTGGACTCCGCTGGAACATCTTCGTGCATTTTGCCTTCTGCTTGAGTTAGACGCTTGGCACAGAGAGCGCCTCTGATCCAACCTTTTGTGCCCCGTACGTTTGCACGCGGGAAGCTACAAGAGAATCGCGCAGTCCACCGGCAGCCATAACTGGCCACCTACCGCAGAGTGGCTGATACGTTTCAACACAGCCAGTGTGCGGTGAGGGCATTATCTTGTGAGGGACATAATATATATACATGGTCTCAAGATTCCGCAACTAAACAAAGCATCTCTAATCAGACCAGCCACATTAAATGTACTAACTTCTCAGCATCCTTTTCAGACGTGGATGACATTGAGATTTCAAAAACAAAAGAAGGCCTGGATTCCGCTGGAGCATCTTCGTGCATTTTGCCTTCTGCTTGAGTTAGACGCTTGGCACAGAGAGCGCGTCTGACACCACCTTTTGTGCCCCGAACGTTTGCACCCAGGAAGCAACAAGAGAGTCGCGCAGTCCACCGGCAGCCATAACTGGCCACCTACCGCGCAGTGGCTGAAACGTTTTCACACAGCCACTGTGCGGTGAGAGCATTATCTAGTGAGGGACCTAGTATACATACATGGTCTCAAGATTCCAAAAATAAACAAAACATCTCTAATCAGACCAGACATATTAAATGTACCAACCTGGACGCATCCTTTTCGAACACGGATGACAGTGAGATTTCTAAAACAAACCAATGGCATGGATTGCGCTCGAACAACGTGAAGCATTTTGCCCTCTGCTTGGGTTAGACCCTTGGCACAGAGAACGCCTCTGACCCCACCTTTTGTGCCCCGTACGTTTGCACGCAGGAAGCTACAGGAGGGTCGCGCAGTCCACCGGCAGCCATAACTGACCACCTACCGCACAGTGGCTGACACGTTTCCACAGAGCTACTGCGCGGTGAGAGCATTACCTAGTGAGGGACCTAATATACATACATGGTCTCAAGATTCCACAAATAAACAAAGCATCTCTAATCGAACCAGCCATATTAGATGCACTAACCTCTCAGCATCCTTTTCAGACGTGAATGACATTGAGATTTCAAAAACAAAAGAAGGCCTGGATTCCGCTGGAACATCTTTGTGCATTTTGCCCTCTGCTTGAGTTAGACCTTGGCACAGAGAGCGCCTCTGACCCTACCTTTTGTGCCCCGTACTTTTGCACGCAGTAAGCTACAAGAGGGTCGCGCAGTCCACCGGCAGCCACAACTGACCACCTACCGCACAGTGGCTGACACGTTTCCAAACAGCCACTATGCGGTGAGAGCATTATCTAGTGAGGGAACAACTATACATACGTGGTCTCAAGATTCCACAAATAAACAAAGCATCTATAATCAGACCAGCCATAATAAATGTACCAACCTGGATGCATCCTTTTCGAGCGCGGATGAGAGTGAGATTTCAAAAACAAAAGTTATGGATTGCGCTCTAACAACTTTAGGCATTTTGCCCTCGGCTTGGGTTAGACCCTTTGCACAGAGGGCGCCTCTGACCCCACCTTTTGTGCCCCGTACGTTTGCACGCAGGAAGCTACAAGAGAGTCGCGCAGTCCACCGGCAACCATAACTGACCACCTACCGCACAGTGGCTGATACGTTTCAACACAGCCAGTGTGCGGTGAGGGCATTATGATGTGAGGAACATAGTATACATACATGGTCTCAAGATTCCAAAAATAAACAAAGCATCTATAATCTGACTAGCCATATTAAATGTACCAACCTGGACGCATCCTTTTCGAACGCGAATGACAGTGAGATTTCAAAAACAAAACAAAAGGCATGGATTGCGCTCTAACAACGTTAAGCATTTTGCCCTCTGCTTGGGTTAGACCCTTGGCACAGAGAACGCCTCTGACCCCACCTTTTGTGCCCCGTACGTTTGCACGCACGAAGCTACAGGAGGGTCGCGCAGTCCACCGGCAGCCACAACTGACCACCTACCGCACAGTGGCTGACACGTTTCCAAACAGCCACTATGCGGTGAGAGCATTATCTAGTGAGGGACCTAATATACATACATGGTCTCAAGATTCCAAAAGTAACCAAAACATCTCTGCTCAGACCAGCCATATTAAATGTACCAACCTGGACGCATACTTTTCGAACGCGGATGACAGTGAGATTTCAAAAAAAAAAACAAACAAAAGGAATTGATTGCGCTCTAACAACGTTAAGCATTTTGCCCTCTGCTTGGGTTAGACCCTTGGCACAGAGAACGCCTCTGACCCCACATTTTGTGCCCCGTACGTTTGCACGCACGAAGCTACAGGAGGGTCGCGCAGTCCACCGGCAGCCATAACTGACCACCTACCGCACAGTGGCTGACACGTTTCCACACAGCCGCTGTGCGGTGAGAGGATTATCTAGTGAGGGACCTAATATACATACGTGGCCTCAAGATTCCGCAAATAAACATAGCATCTCTAATCAAACCAGCCATATTAGATGTACTAACCTCTGAGCATCCTTTTCAGACTTGGATGACATTGAGATTTCAAAAACAAAAGAAGGCCTGGATTCCGCTGGAACATCTTCGTGCATTTTGCCCTCTGCTTCAGTTATATCCTTGGCAGAGAGAGCGCCTCTGACCCTGCCTTTGTGCCCCGTACGTTTGCACGCAGGAAGCTACAAGAGGGTCGCGCAGTCCACCGGCAGCCATAACTGACCCCCTACCGCACAGTGGCTGAAACGTTTTCACACAGCCACTGCGCGGTGAGAGCATTATCTAGTGAGGGACCTAGTATACATACATGGTCTCAAGATTCCAAAAATAAACAAAACATCTCTAATCAGACCAGCCATATTAGATGTACTAACCTCTCAGCATCCTTTTCAGACGTGGATGACATTGAGATTTTAAAAACAAAAGGAGACCTGGATTCCGCTGGAACATCTTTGTACATTTTGCCCTCTGCTTGAGTTAGACCTTGGCACAGAGAGCGCCTCTGACCCTGCCTTTTGTGCCCCGTACGTTTGCACGCAGGAAGATACAAGAGGGTCGCGCAGTATACCGGCTGCCATAACTGACCACCTACCTCGCAGTGGCTGAAACGTTTTCACACAGCCACTGTGCGGTGAGAGCAATATCTAGTGAGGGAACAAGTATACATACATGGTCTCAAGATTCCAAAAATAAACAAATCACCTCTAATCAGACCAGCCATATTAAATGTACCAACCTGGACGCATCCTTTTCGAACGCGGATGACGGTGAGATTTCAAAAACAAATCAAAAGGCATGGATTGCGCTCTAACAACGTTAAGCATTTTGCCCTCTGCTTGGGTTAGACCCTTGGCACAGAGAACGCCTCTGACCCCACATTTTGTGCCCCGTACGTTTGCACGCACGAAGCTACAGGAGGGTCGCGCAGTCCACCGGCAGCCATAACTGACCACCTACCGCCAAGTGGCTGACACGTTTCCACACAGCCACTGTGCGGTGAGAAGATTATCTAGTGAGGGACCTAATATACATACGTGGCCTCAAGATTCCGCAAATAAACATAGCATCTCTAATCAAACCAGCCATATTAGACGTACTAACCTCTGAGCATCCTTTTCAGACGTGGATGACATTGAGATTTCAAAAACAAAAAAAGGCCTGGATTCCGCTGGAACATCTTCGTGCATTTTGCCCTCTGCTTGAGTTAGACGCTTGGCACAGAGAGCGCCTCTGATCCCACCTTTTGTGCCCCGTACGTTTGCACGCGGGAAGCTACAAGAGAGTCGCGCAGTCCACCGGCAGCCATAACTGGCCACATACCGCAGAGTGGCTGATACGTTTCAACACAGCCAGTGTGCGGTGAGGGCATTATCTTGTGAGGGACATAATATACATACATGATCTCAAGATTCCGACACTAAACAAGGCATCTCTAATCAGACCAGCCATATTAAAAGTAACAACCTCTCAGCATCCTTTTCGAACGCGGATGACAGTGAGATTTCAGAAACAAAACAAAAGGCATGGATTGCGCTCTAACAACTTTAGGCATTTTGCCCTCTGCTTGGGTTAGACCCTTTGCACAGAGAGCGCCTCTGACCCCACCTTTTGTTCCCCGTACGTTTGCACGCAGGAAGCTACAAGAGAGTCGCGCAGTCCACCGGGAGCCATAACTGACCACCTACCGCACAGTGGCTGATACGTTTCAACACAGCCAGTGTGCGGTGAGGGCATTATCTTGTGAGGGACATAATATACATACATGGTCTCAAGATTCCGCAACTAAACAAAGCATCTCTAATCAGACCAGCCACATTAAATGTACTAACTTCTCAGCATCCTTTTCAGACGTGGATGACATTGAGATTTCAAAAACAAAAGAAGGCCTGGATTCCGCTGGAGCATCTTCGTGCATTTTGCCTTCTGCTTGAGTTAGACGCTTGGCACAGAGAGCGCGTCTGACACCACCTTTTGTGCCCCGAACGTTTGCACCCAGGAAGCAACAAGAGAGTCGCGCAGTCCACCGGCAGCCATAACTGGCCACCTACCGCGCAGTGGCTGAAACGTTTTCACACAGCCACTGTGCGGTGAGAGCATTATCTAGTGAGGGACCTAGTATACATACATGGTCTCAAGATTCCAAAAATAAACAAAACATCTCTAATCAGACCAGACATATTAAATGTACCAACCTGGACGCATCCTTTTCGAACACGGATGACAGTGAGATTTCTAAAACAAACCAATGGCATGGATTGCGCTCGAACAACGTGAAGCATTTTGCCCTCTGCTTGGGTTAGACCCTTGGCACAGAGAACGCCTCTGACCCCACCTTTTGTGCCCCGTACGTTTGCACGCAGGAAGCTACAGGAGGGTCGCGCAGTCCACCGGCAGCCATAACTGACCACCTACCGCACAGTGGCTGATACGTTTCAACACAGCCAGTGTGCGGTGAGGGCATTATCTTGTGAGGGACATAATATACATACATGGTCTCAAGATTCCGCAACTAAACAAAGCATCTCTAATCAGACCAGCCACATTAAATGTACTAACTTCTCAGCATCCTTTTCAGACGTGGATGACATTGAGATTTCAAAAACAAAAGAAGGCCTGGATTCCGCTGGAGCATCTTCGTGCATTTTGCCTTCTGCTTGAGTTAGACGCTTGGCACAGAGAGCGCGTCTGACACCACCTTTTGTGCCCCGAACGTTTGCACCCAGGAAGCAACAAGAGAGTCGCGCAGTCCACCGGCAGCCATAACTGGCCACCTACCGCGCAGTGGCTGAAACGTTTTCACACAGCCACTGTGCGGTGAGAGCATTATCTAGTGAGGGACCTAGTATACATACATGGTCTCAAGATTCCAAAAATAAACAAAACATCTCTAATCAGACCAGACATATTAAATGTACCAACCTGGACGCATCCTTTTCGAACACGGATGACAGTGAGATTTCTAAAACAAACCAATGGCATGGATTGCGCTCGAACAACGTGAAGCATTTTGCCCTCTGCTTGGGTTAGACCCTTGGCACAGAGAACGCCTCTGACCCCACCTTTTGTGCCCCGTACGTTTGCACGCAGGAAGCTACAGGAGGGTCGCGCAGTCCACCGGCAGCCATAACTGACCACCTACCGCACAGTGGCTGACACGTTTCCACAGAGCTACTGCGCGGTGAGAGCATTACCTAGTGAGGGACCTAATATACATACATGGTCTCAAGATTCCACAAATAAACAAAGCATCTCTAATCGAACCAGCCATATTAGATGCACTAACCTCTCAGCATCCTTTTCAGACGTGAATGACATTGAGATTTCAAAAACAAAAGAAGGCCTGGATTCCGCTGGAACATCTTTGTGCATTTTGCCCTCTGCTTGAGTTAGACCTTGGCACAGAGAGCGCCTCTGACCCTACCTTTTGTGCCCCGTACTTTTGCACGCAGTAAGCTACAAGAGGGTCGCGCAGTCCACCGGCAGCCACAACTGACCACCTACCGCACAGTGGCTGACACGTTTCCAAACAGCCACTATGCGGTGAGAGCATTATCTAGTGAGGGAACAACTATACATACGTGGTCTCAAGATTCCACAAATAAACAAAGCATCTATAATCAGACCAGCCATAATAAATGTACCAACCTGGATGCATCCTTTTCGAGCGCGGATGAGAGTGAGATTTCAAAAACAAAAGTTATGGATTGCGCTCTAACAACTTTAGGCATTTTGCCCTCGGCTTGGGTTAGACCCTTTGCACAGAGGGCGCCTCTGACCCCACCTTTTGTGCCCCGTACGTTTGCACGCAGGAAGCTACAAGAGAGTCGCGCAGTCCACCGGCAACCATAACTGACCACCTACCGCACAGTGGCTGATACGTTTCAACACAGCCAGTGTGCGGTGAGGGCATTATGATGTGAGGAACATAGTATACATACATGGTCTCAAGATTCCAAAAATAAACAAAGCATCTATAATCAGACTAGCCATATTAAATGTACCAACCTGGACGCATCCTTTTCGAACGCGAATGACAGTGAGATTTCAAAAACAAAACAAAAGGCATGGATTGCGCTCTAACAACGTTAAGCATTTTGCCCTCTGCTTGGGTTAGACCCTTGGCACAGAGAACGCCTCTGACCCCACCTTTTGTGCCCCGTACGTTTGCACGCACGAAGCTACAGGAGGGTCGCGCAGTCCACCGGCAGCCACAACTGACCACCTACCGCACAGTGGCTGACACGTTTCCAAACAGCCACTATGCGGTGAGAGCATTATCTAGTGAGGGACCTAATATACATACATGGTCTCAAGATTCCAAAAGTAACCAAAACATCTCTGCTCAGACCAGCCATATTAAATGTACCAACCTGGACGCATACTTTTCGAACGCGGATGACAGTGAGATTTCAAAAAAAAAAACAAACAAAAGGAATTGATTGCGCTCTAACAACGTTAAGCATTTTGCCCTCTGCTTGGGTTAGACCCTTGGCACAGAGAACGCCTCTGACCCCACATTTTGTGCCCCGTACGTTTGCACGCACGAAGCTACAGGAGGGTCGCGCAGTCCACCGGCAGCCATAACTGACCACCTACCGCACAGTGGCTGACACGTTTCCACACAGCCGCTGTGCGGTGAGAGGATTATCTAGTGAGGGACCTAATATACATACGTGGCCTCAAGATTCCGCAAATAAACATAGCATCTCTAATCAAACCAGCCATATTAGATGTACTAACCTCTGAGCATCCTTTTCAGACTTGGATGACATTGAGATTTCAAAAACAAAAGAAGGCCTGGATTCCGCTGGAACATCTTCGTGCATTTTGCCCTCTGCTTCAGTTATATCCTTGGCAGAGAGAGCGCCTCTGACCCTGCCTTTGTGCCCCGTACGTTTGCACGCAGGAAGCTACAAGAGGGTCGCGCAGTCCACCGGCAGCCATAACTGACCCCCTACCGCACAGTGGCTGAAACGTTTTCACACAGCCACTGCGCGGTGAGAGCATTATCTAGTGAGGGACCTAGTATACATACATGGTCTCAAGATTCCAAAAATAAACAAAACATCTCTAATCAGACCAGCCATATTAGATGTACTAAC
Organism: Amblyomma maculatum; assembly: GCF_055883805.1. Lineage (NCBI taxonomy): Eukaryota > Metazoa > Arthropoda > Arachnida > Ixodida > Ixodidae > Amblyomma > Amblyomma maculatum. The sequence goes on from NC_139349.1 coordinate 146,904,197, forward strand.
CTCTCAGCATCCTTTTCAGACGTGGATGACATTGAGATTTTAAAAACAAAAGGAGACCTGGATTCCGCTGGAACATCTTTGTACATTTTGCCCTCTGCTTGAGTTAGACCTTGGCACAGAGAGCGCCTCTGACCCTGCCTTTTGTGCCCCGTACGTTTGCACGCAGGAAGATACAAGAGGGTCGCGCAGTATACCGGCTGCCATAACTGACCACCTACCTCGCAGTGGCTGAAACGTTTTCACACAGCCACTGTGCGGTGAGAGCAATATCTAGTGAGGGAACAAGTATACATACATGGTCTCAAGATTCCAAAAATAAACAAATCACCTCTAATCAGACCAGCCATATTAAATGTACCAACCTGGACGCATCCTTTTCGAACGCGGATGACGGTGAGATTTCAAAAACAAATCAAAAGGCATGGATTGCGCTCTAACAACGTTAAGCATTTTGCCCTCTGCTTGGGTTAGACCCTTGGCACAGAGAACGCCTCTGACCCCACATTTTGTGCCCCGTACGTTTGCACGCACGAAGCTACAGGAGGGTCGCGCAGTCCACCGGCAGCCATAACTGACCACCTACCGCCAAGTGGCTGACACGTTTCCACACAGCCACTGTGCGGTGAGAAGATTATCTAGTGAGGGACCTAATATACATACGTGGCCTCAAGATTCCGCAAATAAACATAGCATCTCTAATCAAACCAGCCATATTAGACGTACTAACCTCTGAGCATCCTTTTCAGACGTGGATGACATTGAGATTTCAAAAACAAAAAAAGGCCTGGATTCCGCTGGAACATCTTCGTGCATTTTGCCCTCTGCTTGAGTTAGACGCTTGGCACAGAGAGCGCCTCTGATCCCACCTTTTGTGCCCCGTACGTTTGCACGCGGGAAGCTACAAGAGAGTCGCGCAGTCCACCGGCAGCCATAACTGGCCACATACCGCAGAGTGGCTGATACGTTTCAACACAGCCAGTGTGCGGTGAGGGCATTATCTTGTGAGGGACATAATATACATACATGATCTCAAGATTCCGACACTAAACAAGGCATCTCTAATCAGACCAGCCATATTAAAAGTAACAACCTCTCAGCATCCTTTTCGAACGCGGATGACAGTGAGATTTCAGAAACAAAACAAAAGGCATGGATTGCGCTCTAACAACTTTAGGCATTTTGCCCTCTGCTTGGGTTAGACCCTTTGCACAGAGAGCGCCTCTGACCCCACCTTTTGTTCCCCGTACGTTTGCACGCAGGAAGCTACAAGAGAGTCGCGCAGTCCACCGGGAGCCATAACTGACCACCTACCGCACAGTGGCTGATACGTTTCAACACAGCCAGTGTGCGGTGAGGGCATTATCTTGTGAGGGACATAATATACATACATGGTCTCAAGATTCCGCAACTAAACAAGGATCTCTAATCAGACCAGCCACATTAAATGTACTAACTTCTCAGCATCCTTTTCAGACGTGGATGACATTGAGATTTCAAAAACAAAAGGAGGCCTGGATTCCGCTGGAACATCTTTGTGCATTTTGCCCTCTGCTTGAGTTATACCCTGGGCACAGAGAGCGCCTCTGACCCTGCCTTTTGTGCCCCGCACGTTTGCACGCAGGAAGCTACAAGAGGGTCGCGCAGTCCACCGGCAGCCATAACTGACCCCCTACCGCACAGTGTCTGAAACGTTTTCACACAGCCACTGTGCGGTGAGAGCATTATCTAGTGAGGGACCTAGTATATATACATGGTCTCAAGATTCCAAAAATAAACAAAGCATCTATAATCAGACCAGCCATAATAAATGTACCAACCTGGATGCATCCTTTTCGAACACGGATGACAGTGAGATTTCAAAAACAAAAGGTATGGATTGCGCTCTAACAACTTTAGGCATTTTGCCCTCTGCTTGAGTTATACCCTTGGCACAGAGAGCGCCTCTGACCCTGCCTTTGTGCCCCGTACGTTTGCACGCAGGAAGCTACAAGAGGGTCGCGCAGTCCACCGGCAGCCATAACTGACCCCCTACCGCACAGTGGCTGAAACGTTTTCACACAGCCACTGCGCGGTGAGAGCATTATCTAGTGAGGGACCTAGTATACATACATGGTCTCAAGATTCCAAAAATAAACAAAACATCTCTAATCAGACCAGCCATATTAGATGTACTAACCTCTCAGCATCCTTTTCAGACGTGGATGATATTGAGATTTCAAAATCAAAAGGAGACCTGGATTCCGCTGGAACATCTTTGTGCATTTTGTCCTCTGCTTGAGTTATACCCTTGGCACAGTGAGCGCCTCTGACCCTGTCTTTTGTCCCCCGTATGTTTGCACGCAGGAAGCTACAAAAGGGTCGCGCAGTCTACCGGCAGCATTAACTGACCACCTACCGTGCAGTGGCTGAAACGTTTTCACGCAGCCACTGTGCGGTTAGAGCATTATATAGTGAGCGACCTAGTATACATACATGGTCTCAAGATTCCAAAAATAAACAAAACATCTCTAATCAGACCAGACATATTAAATGTACCAACCTGGACGCATCCTTTTCGAACGCGGATGACAGTGAGATTTCAAAAACAAACAAATGGCATGGATTGCGCTCGAACAACGTGAAGCATTTGGCCCTCTGCTTGGGTTAGACCCTTGGCACAGAGAACGCCTCTGACGCCACCTTTTGTGCCCCGTACGTTTGCACGCAGGAAGCTACGGGAGGGTCGCGCAGTCCACCGGCAGCCATAAGTGACCACCTACCGCACAGTGGCTGACACGTTTCCACACAGCCACTGTGCGGTGAGAGCCTTATCTATTGAAGGACCTAATATACATACATGTTCTCAAGATTCCACAAATAAACAAAGCATCTCTAATTAAACCAGCCATATTAAATGTACTAACCTCTCAGCATCCTTTTCAGACCTGGGATGACATTGAGATTTCAAAAACAAAAGAAGGCCTGGATTCCGCTGGAACATCTTTGTGCATTTTGCCCTCTGCTTGAGTTAAACCTTGGCACAGAGAGCGCCTCTGACCCTACCTTTTGTGCCCCGTACGTTTGCACGCCGGAAGCTACAAGAGAGTCGCGCAGTCCACCGGCAGTCATAACTGACCACCTAGCGCACAGTGGCTGATACGTTTCAACACAGCCAGTGTGCGGTGAGGGCATTATCTTGTGAGGAACCAAGTATACATACATGGTCTCAAGATTCCAAAAATAAACAAAGCATCTATAATCAGACCAGCCATATTAAATGTACATACCGGGGCGCATCCTTTTCGCACGCGGATGACAGTGAGATTTCAAAAACAAAACAAAAGGCATGGATTGCGCTCTAACAACTTTAGGCATTTTGCCCTCTGCTTGGGTTAGACCCTTTGCACAGAGAGCGCCTCTGACCCCACCTTTTGTTCCCCGTACGTTTGCACGCAGGAAGCTACAAGAGAGTCGCGCAGTCCACCGGGAGCCATAACTGACCACCTACCGCACAGTGGCTGATACGTTTCAACACAGCCAGTGTGCGGTGAGGGCATTATCTTGTGAGGGACATAATATATATACATGGTCTCAAGATTCCGCAACTAAACAAAGCATCTCTAATCAGACCAGCCACATTAAATGTACTAACTTCTCAGCATCCTTTTCAGACGTGGATGACATTGAGATTTCAAAAACAAAAGGAGGCCTGGATTCCGCTGGAACATCTTTGTGCATTTTGCCCTCTGCTTGAGTTATACCCTGGGCACAGAGAGCGCCTCTGACCCTGCCTTTTGTGCCCCGCACGTTTGCACGCAGGAAGCTACAAGGGGGTCGCGCAGTCCACCGGCAGCCATAACTGACCCCCTACCGCACAGTGTCTGAAACGTTTTCACACAGCCACTGTGTGGTGAGAGCATTATCTAGTGAGGGACCTAGTATACATACATGGTCTCAAGATTCCAAAAATAAACAAATCATCTCTAATCAGACCAGCCATATTAAATGTACCAACCTGGAGGCATCCTTTTCGAACGCGGATGACAGTGAGATTTCAAAAACAAAACAAAAGGCATGAATTGCGCTCTAACAACGTTAAGCATTTTGCCCTCTGCTTGGGTTAGACCCTTGGCACAGAGAACACCTCTGACCCCACCTTTTGTGCCCCGTACGTTTGCACGCACGAAGCTACAGGAGGGTCGCGCAGTCCACCGGCAGCCATAACTGACCACCTACCGCACAGTGGCTGACACGTTTCCACAGAGCTACTGCGCGGTGAGAGCATTACCTAGTGAGGGACCTAATATACATACATGGTCTCAAGATTCCACAAATAAACAAAGCATCTCTAATCAAACCAGCCATATTAGATGTACTAACCTCTGAGCATCCTTTTCAGACGTGGATGACATTGTGATTTCAAAAACAAAAGAAGGCCTGGATTCCGCTGGAACATCTTCGTGCATTTTGCCCTCTGCTTGAGTTAGACGCTTGGCACAGAGAGCGCGTCTGACACCACCTTTTGTGCCCCGAACGTTTGCACCCAGGAAGCAACAAGAGAGTCGCGCAGTCCACCGGCAGCCATAACTGGCCACCTACCGCACAGTGGCTGATACATTTCAACACAGCCAGTGTGCGGTGAGGGCATTATCTTGTGAGGAACATAGTATACATACATGGTCTCAAGATTCCAAAAATAAACAAAGCATCTATAATCAGACCAGCCATATTAAATGTACCAACCTGGACGCATCCTTTTCGAACGCGAATGACAGTGAGATTTCAAAAACAAAACAAAAGGCATGGATTGCGCTCTAACAACGTTAAGCATTTTGCCCTCTGCTTGGGTTAGACCCTTGGCACAGAGAAGGCCTCTGACCCCACCTTTTGTACCCCGTACGTTTGCACGCACGAAGCTACAGGAGGGTCGCGCAGTCCACCGGCAGCCACAACTGACCACCTACCGCACAGTGGCTGAAACGTTTTCACACAGCCACTGTGCGGTGAGAGCATTATCTAGTGAGTAACCTAGTATACATGCATGGTCTCAAGATTCCAAAAATAAACAAATCATCTCTAATCAGACCAGCCATATTAAATGTACCAACCTGGGCGCATCCTTTTCGAACGCGGATGACAGTGAGATTTCAAAACAAAACAAAAGGCATGGATTGCGCTCTAACAACATTAAGCATTTTGCCCTCTGCTTCGGTTAGACCCTTGGCACAGAGAACGCCTCTGACCCCACATTTTGTGCCCCGTACGTTTGCACGCACGAAGCTACAGGAGGGTCGCGCAGTCTACCGGCAGCCATAACTGACCACCTACCGCGCAGTGGCTGAAACGTTTTCACACAGCCACTGTCCGGTGAGAGCATTATCTAGTGAGGGACCTGGTATACATACATGGTCTCAAGATTCCAAAAATAAACAAAACATCTCTAATCAGACCAGCCATATTAAATGTACCAACCTGGACGCATCCTTTTCGAACGCGAATGACGGTGAGATTTCAAAAACAAATAAATGGCATGGATTGCGCTCGAACAACGTGAAGCATTTTGCCCTCTGCTTGGGTTAGACAATTGGCACAGAGAACGCCGCTGACCCCACCTTTTGTGCACCGTACGTTTGCACGCAGGAAGCTACAGGAGGGTCGCGCAGTCCACCGGCAGCCATAACTGACCACCTACCGCACAGTGGCTGACACGTTTCCACAGAGCTACTGCGCGGTGAGAGCATTACCTAGTGAGGGACCTAATATACATACATGGTCTCAAGATTCCACAAATAAACAAAGCATCTCTAATCGAACCAGCCATATTAGATGCACTAACCTCTCAGCATCCTTTTCAGACGTGAATGGCATTGAGATTTCAAAAACAAAAGAAGGCCTGGATTCCGCTGGAACATCTTTGTGCATTTTGCCCTCTGCTTGAGTTAGACCTTGGCACAGAGAGCGCCTCTGACCCTACCTTTTGTGCCCCGTACTTTTGCACGCAGTAAGCTACAAGAGGGTCGCGCAGTCCACCGGCAGCCACAACTGACCACCTACCGCACAGTGGCTGACACGTTTCCAAACAGCCACTATGCGGTGAGAGCATTATCTACTGAGGGAACAACTATACATACGTGGTCTCAAGATTCCACAAATAAACAAAGCATCTATAATCAGACCAGCCATAATAAATGTACCAACCTGGATGCATCCTTTTCGAGCGCGGATGAGAGTGAGATTTCAAAAACAAAAGTTATGGATTGCGCTCTAACAACTTTAGGCATTTTGCCCTCGGCTTGGGTTAGACCCTTTGCACAGAGGGCGCCTCTGACCCCACCTTTTGTGCCCCGTACGTTTGCACGCAGGAAGCTACAAGAGAGTCGCGCAGTCCACCGGCAACCATAACTGACCACCTACCGCACAGTGGCTGACACGTTTCCAAACAGCCACTATGCGGTGAGAGCATTATCTAGTGAGGGACCTAATATACATACATGGTCTCAAGATTCCAAAAGTAACCAAAACATCTCTGCTCAGACCAGCCATATTAAATGTACCAACCTGGACGCATACTTTTCGAACGCGGATGACAGTGAGATTTCAAAAACAAACAAACAAAAGGAATTGATTGCGCTCTAACAATGTTAAGCATTTTGCCCTCTGCTTGGGTTAGACCCTTGGCACAGAGAACGCCTCTGACCCCACATTTTGTGCCCCGTACGTTTGCACGCACGAAGCTACAGGAGGGTCGCGCAGTCCACCGGCAGCCATAACTGACCACCTACCGCACAGTGGCTGACACGTTTCCACACAGCCGCTGTGCGGTGAGAGGATTATCTAGTGAGGGACCTAATATACATACGTGGCCTCAAGATTCCGCAAATAAACATAGCATCTCTAATCAAACCAGCCATATTAGATGTACTAACCTCTGAGCATCCTTTTCAGACTTGGATGACATTGAGATTTCAAAAACAAAAGAAGGCCTGGACTCCGCTGGAACATCTTCGTGCATTTTGCCTTCTGCTTGAGTTAGACGCTTGGCACAGAGAGCGCCTCTGATCCCACCTTTTGTGCCCCGTACGTTTGCACGCGGGAAGCTACAAGAGAATCGCGCAGTCCACCGGCAGCCATAACTGGCCACCTACCGCAGAGTGGCTGATACGTTTCAACACAGCCAGTGTGCGGTGAGGGCATTATCTTGTGAGGGACATAATATATATACATGGTCTCAAGATTCCGCAACTAAACAAAGCATCTCTAATCAGACCAGCCACATTAAATGTACTAACTTCTCAGCATCCTTTTCAGACGTGGATGACATTGAGATTTCAAAAACAAAAGAAGGCCTGGATTCCGCTGGAACATCTTCGTGCATTTTGCCTTCTGCTTGAGTTAGACGCTTGGCACAGAGAGCGCGTCTGACACCACCTTTTGTGCCCCGAACGTTTGCACCCAGGAAGCAACAAGAGAGTCGCGCAGTCCACCGGCAGCCATAACTGGCCACCTACCGCGCAGTGGCTGAAACGTTTTCACACAGCCACTGTGCGGTGAGAGCATTATCTAGTGAGGGACCTAGTATACATACATGGTCTCAAGATTCCAAAAATAAACAAAACATCTCTAATCAGACCAGACATATTAAATGTACCAACCTGGACGCATCCTTTTCGAACACGGATGACAGTGAGATTTCTAAAACAAACCAATGGCATGGATTGCGCTCGAACAACGTGAAGCATTTTGCCCTCTGCTTGGGTTAGACCCTTGACACAGAGAACGCCTCTGACCCCACCTTTTGTGCCCCGTACGTTTGCACGCAGGAAGCTACAGGAGGGTCGCGCAGTCCACCGGCAGCCATAACTGACCACCTACCGCACAGTGGCTGACACGTTTCCACAGAGCTACTGCGCGGTGAGAGCATTACCTAGTGAGGGACCTAATATACATACATGGTCTCAAGATTCCACAAATAAACAAAGCATCTCTAATCGAACCAGCCATATTAGATGCACTAACCTCTCAGCATCCTTTTCAGACGTGAATGACATTGAGATTTCAAAAACAAAAGAAGGCCTGGATTCCGCTGGAACATCTTTGTGCATTTTGCCCTCTGCTTGAGTTAGACCTTGGCACAGAGAGCGCCTCTGACCCTACCTTTTGTGCCCCGTACTTTTGCACGCAGTAAGCTACAAGAGGGTCGCGCAGTCCACCGGCAGCCACAACTGACCACCTACCGCACAGTGGCTGACACGTTTCCAAACAGCCACTATGCGGTGAGAGCATTATCTAGTGAGGGAACAACTATACATACGTGGTCTCAAGATTCCACAAATAAACAAAGCATCTATAATCAGACCAGCCATAATAAATGTACCAACCTGGATGCATCCTTTTCGAGCGCGGATGAGAGTGAGATTTCAAAAACAAAAGTTATGGATTGCGCTCTAACAACTTTAGGCATTTTGCCCTCGGCTTGGGTTAGACCCTTTGCACAGAGGGCGCCTCTGACCCCACCTTTTGTGCCCCGTACGTTTGCACGCAGGAAGCTACAAGAGAGTCGCGCAGTCCACCGGCAACCATAACTGACCACCTACCGCACAGTGGCTGATACGTTTCAACACAGCCAGTGTGCGGTGAGGGCATTATGATGTGAGGAACATAGTATACATACATGGTCTCAAGATTCCAAAAATAAACAAAGCATCTATAATCAGACTAGCCATATTAAATGTACCAACCTGGACGCATCCTTTTCGAACGCGAATGACAGTGAGATTTCAAAAACAAAACAAAAGGCATGGATTGCGCTCTAACAACGTTAAGCATTTTGCCCTCTGCTTGGGTTAGACCCTTGGCACAGAGAACGCCTCTGACCCCACCTTTTGTGCCCCGTACGTTTGCACGCACGAAGCTACAGGAGGGTCGCGCAGTCCACCGGCAGCCACAACTGACCACCTACCGCACAGTGGCTGACACGTTTCCAAACAGCCACTATGCGGTGAGAGCATTATCTAGTGAGGGACCTAATATACATACATGGTCTCAAGATTCCAAAAGTAACCAAAACATCTCTGCTCAGACCAGCCATAATAAATGTACCAACCTGGACGCATACTTTTCGAACGCGGATGACAGTGAGATTTCAAAAAAAAAAACAAACAAAAGGAATTGATTGCGCTCTAACAACGTTAAGCATTTTGCCCTCTGCTTGGGTTAGACCCTTGGCACAGAGAACGCCTCTGACCCCACATTTTGTGCCCCGTACGTTTGCACGCACGAAGCTACAGGAGGGTCGCGCAGTCCACCGGCAGCCATAACTGACCACCTACCGCACAGTGGCTGACACGTTTCCACACAGCCGCTGTGCGGTGAGAGGATTATCTAGTGAGGGACGTAATATACATACGTGGCCTCAAGATTCCGCAAATAAACATAGCATCTCTAATCAAACCAGCCATATTAGATGTACTAACCTCTGAGCATCCTTTTCAGACTTGGATGACATTGAGATTTCAAAAACAAAAGAAGGCCTGGATTCCGCTGGAACATCTTCGTGCATTTTGCCTTCTGCTTGAGTTAGACGCTTGGCACAGAGAGCGCCTCTGATCCCACCTTTTGTGCACCGTACGTTTGCACGCGGGAAGCTACAAGAGAATCGCGCAGTCCACCGGCAGCCATAACTGGCCACCTACCGCAGAGTGGCTGATACGTTTCAACACAGCCAGTGTGCGGTGAGGGCATTATCTTGTGAGGGACATAATATACATACATGATCTCAAGATTCCGACACTAAACAAAGCATCTCTAATCAGACCAGCCGTATTAAAAGTAACAACCTCTCAGCATCCTTCTCAGACGTGGATGACATTCAGATTTCAAAAACAAAAGGAGGCCTGGATTCCGCTGGAACATCTTTGTGCATTTTGCCCTCTGCTTGAGTCATACCCTTGGCACAGAGAGCGCCTCTGACCCTGCCTTTTGTGCCCCGTACGTTTGCACGCAGGAAGCTACAAGAGGGTCGCGCAGTCTACCGGCAGCCATAACTGACCACCTACCGCGCAGTGGCTGAAACGTTTTCACACAGCCACTGTGCGGTGAGAGCATTATCTAGTGAGGGACCTAGTATACATACATGGTCTCAAGATTCCAAAAATAAACAAAACATCTCTAATCAGACCAGACATATTAAATGTACCAACCTGGACGCATCCTTTTCGAACACGGATGACAGTGAGATTTCAAAAACAAACAAATGGCATGGATTGCGCTCGAACAACGTGAAGCATTTTGCCCTCTGCTTGGGTTAGACCCTTGGCACAGAGAACGCCTCTGACCCCACCTTTTGTGCCCCGTACGTTTGCACGCAGGAAGCTACAGGAGGGTCGCGCAGTCCACCGGCAGCCATAACTGACCACCTACCGCACAGTGGCTGACACGTTTCCACACAGCCACTGTGCGGTGAGAGCATTATCTAGTGAAGGACCTAATATACATACATGTTCTCAAGATTCCACAAATAAACAAAGCATCTCTAATTAAACCAGCCATATTAAATGTACTAACCTCTCAGCTTCCTTTTCAGACCTGGGATGACATTGAGATTTCAAAAACAAAAGAAGGCCTGGATTCCGCTGGAACATCTTTGTGCATTTTGCCCTCTGCTTGTGTTAGACCTTGGCACAGCGAGCGCCTCTGACCCTACCTTTTGTGCCCCGTACGTTTGCACGCAGGAAGCTACAAGAGGGTCGCGCAGTCCACCGGCAACCATAACTGACCACCTACCGCACAGTGGCTGATATGTTTTCACTCAGCCACTGTGCGGTGAGAGCATTATCTAGTGAGGGAACTAGTATACATACATGGTCTCAAGATTCCAAAAATAAACAAAGCATCTATAATCAGACCAGCCATATTAAATGTACAAACCTGGGCGCATCCTTTTCGAACGCGGATGACAGTGAGATTTCAAAAACAAAACAAAAGGCATGGATTGCGCTCTAACAACTTTAGGTATTTTGCCCTCTGCTTGGGTTAGACCCTTGGCACAGAGAACGCCTCTGACCCCACCTTTCGTGCCCCGTACGTTTGCACGCAGGAAGCTACAGGAGGGTCGCGCAGTCCACCGGCAACCATAACTGACCACCTACCGCACAGTGGCTGACACGTTTCCACACAGCCACTGTGCGGAGAGAGCATTATCTAGTGAAGGACCTAATATACATACACGTTCTCAAGATTCCAAAAATAAACAAAGCATCTCTACTTAAACCAGCCATATTAAATGTACTAACCTCTCAGCATCCTTTTCAGACGTGGATGACATTGAGATTTCAAAAACAAAAGGAAGCCTGGATTCCGCTGGAACATCTTTGCGCATTTTGCTTCAGCTTGAGTCATACCCGTGGCACAGAGAGCGCCTCTGACCCTGCCTTTTGTGCCCCGTACGTTTGCACGCAGGAAGCTACAAGAGGGTCGCGCAGTCCACCGGCAGCCATAACTGACCCCCTACCGCACAGTGTCTGAAACGTTTTCACACAGCCACTGTGCGGTGAGAGCATTATCTAGTGAGGGTCCTAGTATACATACATAGTCTCAAGATTCCAAAAATAAACAAATCATCTCTAATCAGACCAGCCATATTAAATGTACCAACCTGGACGCATCCTTTTCGAACGCGAATGACAGAGAGATTTCAAAAACAAAACAAAAGGCATGGATTGCGCTCTAACAACGTTAGGCATTTTGCCCTCTGCATCGGTTTGACCCTTGGCACAGAAAGCGCCTCTGACCCCACCTTTTGTGCCCCGTACGTTTGCACGCAGGAAGCTACAAGAGAGTCGCGCAGTCCACCGGCAGCCATAACTGACCCCCTACCGCACAGTGGCTGAAACGTTTTCACACAGCCACTGTGCGGTGAGAGCATTATCTAGTGAGTGACCTAGTGTACATACATGGTCTCAAGATTACAAAAATAAACAAATCATCTCTAATCAGACCAGCCATATTAAATGTACCAACCTGGACGCATCCTTTTCGAACGCGAATGACAGTGAGATTTCAAATAAAACAAAAGGCATGAATTGCGCTCTAACAACGTTAAGCATTTTGCCCTCTGCTTGGGTTAGTCCCTTGGCACAGAGAACGCCTCTGACCCCACATTTCGTGCCCCGTACGTTTGCACGCACGAAGCTACAGGAGGGTCGCGCAGTCCACCGGCAGCCATAACTGACCACCTACCGCACAGTGGCTGACACGTTTCCACACAGCCACTGTGCGGTGAGAGGATTATCTAGTGAGGGACCTAATATACATACGTGGTCTCAAGATTCCACAAATAAACATAGCATCTCTAATCAAACCAGCCATATTAGATGTACTAACCTCTGAGCATCCTTTTCAGACGTGGATGACATTGAGATTTCAAAAACAAAAGAAGGCCTGGATTCCGCTGGAACATCTTCGTGCATTTTCCCCTCTGCTTGAGTTAGACGCTTGGCACAGAGAGCGCCTCTGATCCCACGTTTTGTGCCCCGTACGTTTGCACGCAGGAAGCTACAAGAGAGTCGCGCAGTCCACCGGCAGCCATAACTGGCCACCTACCGCAGAGTGGCTGATACGTTTCAACACAGCCAGTGTGCGGTGAGGGCATTATCTTGTGAGGGACATAATATACATACATGATCTCAAGATTCCGACACTAAACTAAGCATCTCTAATCAGACCAGCCATATTAAATGTAACAACCTCTCAGCATCCTTCTCAGACGTGGATGACATTGAGATTTCAAAACCAAAGGAGGCCTGGATTCCTCTGGAACATCTTTGTGCATTTTGCCCTCTGCTTGAGTTATACCCTTGGCACAGAGAGCGCCTCTGACCCTGCCTTTGTGCCCCGTACGTTTGCACGCAGGAAGCTACAAGAGGGTCGCGCAGTCCACCGGCAGCCATAACTGACCCCCTACCGCACAGTGGATGAAACGTTTTCACACAGCCACTGCGCGGTGAGAGCATTATCTAGTGAGGGACCTAGTATACATACATGGTCTCAAGATTCCAAAAATAAACAAAACATCTCTAATCAGACCAGCCATATTAGATGTACTAACCTCTCAGCATCCTTTTCAGACGTGGATGACATTGAGATTTCAAAAACAAAAGGAGGCCTGGATTCCGCTGGAACATCTTTGTGCATTTCGCCCTCTGCTTGAGTTATACCCATGGCACAGATAGCGCCTCTGACCCTGCCTTTTGTGCCCCGTACGTTTGCACGCAGGAAGCTACAAGAGGGTCGCGCAGTCTACCGGCAGCCATAACTGACCACCTACCGCGCAGTGGCTGAAACGTTTTCACACAGCCACTGCGCGGTGAGAGCATTATCTATTGAGGGACCTAGTATACATACATGGTCTCAAGATTCCAAAAATAAACAAATCACCTCTAATCACACCAGCCATATTAAATGTACCAACCTGGACGCATCCTTTTCGAGCGCGGATGACAGTGAGATTTCAAAAACAAATCAAAAGGCATGGATTGCGCTCTAACAACGTTAAGCATTTTGCGCTCTGCTTGGGTTAGACCCTTGGCACAGAGAACGCCTCTGACACCACCTTTTGTGCCCCGTACGTTTGCACGCAGGAAGCTACAGGAGGGTCGCGCAGTCCACCGGCAGCCATAACTGACCACCTACCGCACAGTGGCTGACACGTTTCAACACAGCCATTGTGCGGTGAGAGCATTATCTGGTGAGGGACCTAATATACATACATGGTCTCAAGATTCCGCAACTAAACAAAGCATCTCTAATCAGACCAGCCACATTAAATGTACCAAACTCTCAGCATCCTTTTCAGACGTGGATGACATTGAGATTTCAAAAACAAAAGGAGGCCTGGATTCCGCTGGAACATCTTTGTGCATTTTGCCCTCTGCTTGAGTTATACCCTTGGCACAGAGAGCGCCTCTGACCCTGCCTATTGTGCCCCGCACGTTAGCACGCAGGAAGCTACAGGAGGGTCGCGCAGTCCACCAGCAGCCATAACTAACCCCCTACCGCAGTGTGTCTGAAACGTTTTCACACAGCCACTGTGCGGTGAAAGCATTATCTAGTGAGGGACCTAGTATACATACATAGTCTCAAGATTCCAAAAATAAACAAATCATCTCTAATCAGACCAGCCATATTAAATGTACCAACATGGACGCATCCTTTTCGAACGCGGATGACAGTGAGATGTCAAAAACAAAACAAAAGGCATGGATTGCGCTCTAACAATGTTAAGTATTTTGCCCTCTGCTTGGGTTAGACCCTTTGCACAGAGAACGCCTCTGACCCCACCTTTTGTGCCTCGTACGTTTGCACACACGAAGCTTCAGGAGGGTCGCGCAGTCCACCGGCAGCCATAACTGACCACCTACCGCACAGCGGCTGAAACGTTTCCACGCAGCCACTGTGCGGTGAGAGGATTATCTAGTGAGGGACCTAATATACATACGTGGTCTCAAGATTCCACAAATAAACATAGCATCTCTAATCAAACCAGCCATATTAGATGTACTAACCTCTGAGCATCCTTTTCAGACGTGGATGACATTGAGATTTCAAAAACAAAAGAAGGCCTGGATTCCGCTGGAACATCTTCGTGCATTTTCCCCTCTGCTTGAGTTAGACGCTTGGCACAGAGAGCGCCTCTGATCCCACGTTTTGTGCCCCGTACGTTTGCACGCAGGAAGCTACAAGAGAGTCGCGCAGTCCACCGGCAGCCATAACTGGCCACCTACCGCAGAGTGGCTGATACGTTTCAACACAGCCAGTGTGCGGTGAGGGCATTATCTTGTGAGGGACATAATATACATACATGATCTCAAGATTCCGACACTAAACTAAGCATCTCTAATCAGACCAGCCATATTAAATGTAACAACCTCTCAGCATCCTTCTCAGACGTGGATGACATTGAGATTTCAAAACCAAAGGAGGCCTGGATTCCTCTGGAACATCTTTGTGCATTTTGCCCTCTGCTTGAGTTATACCCTTTGCACAGAGAGCGCCTCTGACCCTGCCTTTGTGCCCCGTACGTTTGCACGCAGGAAGCTACAAGAGGGTCGCGCAGTCCACCGGCAGCCATAACTGACCCCCTACCGCACAGTGGATGAAACGTTTTCACACAGCCACTGCGCGGTGAGAGCATTATCTAGTGAGGGACCTAGTATACATACATGGTCTCAAGATTCCAAAAATAAACAAAACATCTCTAATCAGACCAGCCATATTAGATGTACTAACCTCTCAGCATCCTTTTCAGACGTGGATGACATTGAGATTTCAAAAACAAAAGGAGGCCTGGATTCCGCTGGAACATCTTTGTGCATTTCGCCCTCTGCTTGAGTTATACCCATGGCACAGATAGCGCCTCTGACCCTGCCTTTTGTGCCCCGTACGTTTGCACGCAGGAAGCTACAAGAGGGTCGCGCAGTCTACCGGCAGCCATAACTGACCACCTACCGCGCAGTGGCTGAAACGTTTTCACACAGCCACTGCGCGGTGAGAGCATTATCTATTGAGGGACCTAGTATACATACATGGTCTCAAGATTCCAAAAATAAACAAATCACCTCTAATCACACCAGCCATATTAAATGTACCAACCTGGACGCATCCTTTTCGAGCGCGGATGACAGTGAGATTTCAAAAACAAATCAAAAGGCATGGATTGCGCTCTAACAACGTTAAGCATTTTGCGCTCTGCTTGGGTTAGACCCTTGGCACAGAGAACGCCTCTGACACCACCTTTTGTGCCCCGTACGTTTGCACGCAGGAAGCTACAGGAGGGTCGCGCAGTCCACCGGCAGCCATAACTGACCACCTACCGCACAGTGGCTGACACGTTTCAACACAGCCATTGTGCGGTGAGAGCATTATCTGGTGAGGGACCTAATATACATACATGGTCTCAAGATTCCGCAACTAAACAAAGCATCTCTAATCAGACCAGCCACATTAAATGTACCAAACTCTCAGCATCCTTTTCAGACGTGGATGACATTGAGATTTCAAAAACAAAAGGAGGCCTGGATTCCGCTGGAACATCTTTGTGCATTTTGCCCTCTACTTGAGTTATACCCTTGGCACAGAGAGCGCCTCTGACCCTGCCTTTTGTGCCCCGCACGTTAGCACGCAGGAAGCTACAGGAGGGTCGCGCAGTCCACCGGCAGCCATAACTAACCCCCTACCGCAGTGTGTCTGAAACGTTTTCACACAGCCACTGTGCGGTGAAAGCATTATCTAGTGAGGGACCTAGTATACATACATAGTCTCAAGATTCCAAAAATAAACAAATCATCTCTAATCAGACCAGCCATATTAAATGTACCAACATGGACGCATCCTTTTCGAACGCGGATGACAGTGAGATGTCAAAAACAAAACAAAAGGCATGGATTGCGCTCTAACAATGTTAAGTATTTTGCCCTCTGCTTGGGTTAGACCCTTTGCACAGAGAACGCCTCTGACCCCACCTTTTGTGCCCCGTACGTTTGCACACACGAAGCTTCAGGAGGGTCGCGCAGTCCACCGGCAGCCATAACTGACCACCTACCGCACAGCGGCTGAAACGTTTCCACGCAGCCACTGTGCGGTGAGAGGATTATCTAGTGAGGGACCTAATATACATACGTGGTCTCAAGATTCCACAAATAAACATAGCATCTCTAATCAAACCAGCCATATTAGATGTACCAAACTCTCAGCATCCTTTTCAGACGTGGATGACATTGAGATTTCAAAAACAAAAGGAGGCCTGGATTCCGCTGGAACATCTTTGTGCATTTTGCCCTCTGCTTGAGTTATACCCTTGGCACAGAGAGCGCCTCTGATCCCACCTTTTGTGCCCCGTACGTTTGCACGCAGGAAGCTACAAGAGAGTCGCGCAGTCCACCGGCAGCCATGACTGGCCACCTACCGCACAGTGGCTGATACGTTTCAACACAGCCAATGTGCGGTGAGGGCATTATCTTGTGAGGGACATAATATACATACATGATCTCAAGATTCCGACACTAAACAAAGCATCTCTAATCAGACCAGCCATATTAAATGTAACAACCTCTCAGCATCCTTCTCAGACGTGGATGACATTGAGATATCAAAAACAAAAGGAGGCCTGGATTCCGCTGGAACATCGTTGTGCATTTCGCCCTCTGTTTGAGTTATACCCTTGGCACAGAGAGCGCCTCTGACCCTGCCTTTTGTGCCCCGCACGTTAGCACGCAGGAAGCTACAAGAGGGTCGCGCAGTCCACCGGCAGCCATAACTGACCCCCTACCGCAGTGTGTCTGAAACGTTTTGACAGAGCCACTGTGCTGTGAGAGCATTATCTAGTGAGGGACCTACATGGTCTCAAGATTCCAAAAATAAACAAAACATCTCTAATCAGACCAGCCATATTAAATGTACCAACCTGGACGCATCCTTTTCGAACGCGGATGACAGTGAGATTTCAAAAACAAACAAATGGCATGGATTGCGCTCGAACAACGTGAAGCATTTTGCCCTCTGCTTGGGTTAGACCCTTGGCACAGAGAACGCCTCTGACCCCACCTTTTGTGCCCCGTACGTTTGCACGCAGGAAGCTACAGGAGGGTCGCGCAGTCCACCGGCAGCCATAACTGACCACCTACCGCACAGTGGCTGACACGTTTCCACACTGCCGCTGTGCGGTGAGAGGATTATCTAGTGAGGGACCTAATATACATACGTGGCCTTGAGATTCCGCAAATAAACATAGCATCTCTAATCAAACCAGCCATATTAATGTACTAACCTCTGAGCATCCTTTTCAGACTTGGATGACATTGAGATTTCAAAAACAAAAGTAGGCCTGGATTCCGCTGGAAAATCTTCGTGCATTTTGCCCTCTGCTTGAGTTAGACGCTTGGCACAGAGAGCGCCTCTGATCCCACCTTTTGTGCCCCGTACGTTTGCACGCCGGAAGCTACAACAGAGTCGCGCAGTCCACCGGCAGCCATAACTGGCCACCTACCGCAGAGTGGCTGATACCTTTCAACACAGCCAGTGTGCGGTGAGGGCATTATCTCTTGAGGGACCTAATATACATACATGGTCCTAAGATTCCGCAACTAAACAAAGCATCTCTAATCAGACCAGCCACATTAAATTTACCAACCTCTCAGCATCCTTTTCAGACGTGGATGACATTGAGATTTCAAAAACAAAAGGAGGCCTGGATTCCGCTGGAACATCTTTGTGCATTTTGCCCTCTGCTTGAGTTATACCCTTGGCACAGAGAGCGCCTCTGACCCTGCCTTTTGTACCCCGCACGTTAGCACAAAGGAAGCTACAAGAGGGTCGCGCAGTCCACCGGCAGCCATAACTGACCCCCTACCGCAGTGTGTCTGAAACGTTTTTACACAGCCACTGTGCGGTGAGAGCATTATCTAGTGAGGGACCTAGTATACATACATAGTCTCAAGATTCCAAAAATGAACAAATCATCTCTAATCAGACCAGCCATAATAAATGTACCAACATGGACGCATCCTTTTCGAACGCGGATGACAGTGAGACGTCAAAAACAAAACAAAAGGCATGGATTGCCCTCTAACAATGTTAAGCATTTTGCCCTCTGCTTGGGTTAGACCCTTGGCACATAGAACGCCTCTGACCCCACCTTTTGTGCCCCGTACGTTTGCACGCACGACGCTACAGGAGGGCCGCGCAGTCCACCGGCAGCCATAACTGACCACCTACCGCACAGTGGCTGAAACGTTTCCACGCAGCCACTGTGCGGTGAGAGGATTATCTAGTGAGGGACCAAATATACATACGTGGTCTCAAGATTCCACAGATAAACATAGCATCTCTAATCAAACCAGCCATATTAGATGTACTAACCTCTCAGCATCCTTTTCAGACGTGGATGACATTGAGATTTCAAAAACAAAAGAAGGCCTGGATTCCGCTGGAACATCTTCGTGCATTTTGCCCTCTGCTTGAGTTAGGCGCCTGGTACAGAGAGCGCCTCTGATCCCACCTTTTGTGCCCCGTACGTTTGCACGCAGGAAGCTACAAGAGAGTCGCGCAGTCCACAGGCAGCCATAACTGGCCACCTACCGCACAGTGGCTGATACGTTTCAACACTGCCAGTGTGCGGAGAGGGCATTATCTTGTGAGGGACATAATCTACATACATGATCTCAAGATTCCGACACTAAACAAAGCATCTCTAATCAGACCAGCCATATTAAATGTAACAACCTCTCAGCATCCTTCTCAGACGTGGATGACATTGAGATATCAAAAACAAAAGGAGGCCTGGATTCCGCTGGAACATCGTTGTGCATTTTGCCCTCTGCTTGGGTTAGACCCTTGGCACAGAGAACGCCTCTGACCCCACCTTTCGTGCCCCGTACGTTTGCACGCAGGAAGCTACAGGAGGGTCGCGCAGTCCACCGGCAACCATAACTGACCACCTACCGCACAGTGGCTGACACGTTTCCACACAGCCACTGTGCGGAGAGAGCATTATCTAGTGAAGGACCTAATATACATACACGTTCTCAAGATTCCAAAAATAAACAAAGCATCTCTAATTAAACCAGCCATATTAAATGTACTAACCTCTCAGCATCCTTTTCAGACGTGGATGACATTGAGATTTCAAAAACAAAAGGAAGCCTGGATTCCGCTG
Organism: Amblyomma maculatum; assembly: GCF_055883805.1. Classification (NCBI taxonomy): domain Eukaryota; kingdom Metazoa; phylum Arthropoda; class Arachnida; order Ixodida; family Ixodidae; genus Amblyomma; species Amblyomma maculatum. Next base: position 146,923,884 of record NC_139349.1, read on the forward strand.
GAACATCTTTGCGCATTTTGCTTCAGCTTGAGTCATACCCGTGGCACAGAGAGCGCCTCTGACCCTGCCTTTTGTGCCCCGTACGTTTGCACGCAGGAAGCTACAAGAGGGTCGCGCAGTCCACCGGCAGCCATAACTGACCCCCTACCGCACAGTGTCTGAAACGTTTTCACACAGCCACTGTGCGGTGAGAGCATTATCTAGTGAGGGTCCTAGTATACATACATAGTCTCAAGATTCCAAAAATAAACAAATCATCTCTAATCAGACCAGCCATATTAAATGTACCAACCTGGACGCATCCTTTTCGAACGCGAATGACAGAGAGATTTCAAAAACAAAACAAAAGGCATGGATTGCGCTCTAACAACGTTAGGCATTTTGCCCTCTGCATCGGTTTGACCCTTGGCACAGAAAGCGCCTCTGACCCCACCTTTTGTGCCCCGTACGTTTGCACGCAGGAAGCTACAAGAGAGTCGCGCAGTCCACCGGCAGCCATAACTGACCCCCTACCGCACAGTGGCTGAAACGTTTTCACACAGCCACTGTGCGGTGAGAGCATTATCTAGTGAGTGACCTAGTGTACATACATGGTCTCAAGATTACAAAAATAAACAAATCATCTCTAATCAGACCAGCCATATTAAATGTACCAACCTGGACGCATCCTTTTCGAACGCGAATGACAGTGAGATTTCAAATAAAACAAAAGGCATGAATTGCGCTCTAACAACGTTAAGCATTTTGCCCTCTGCTTGGGTTAGTCCCTTGGCACAGAGAACGCCTCTGACCCCACATTTCGTGCCCCGTACGTTTGCACGCACGAAGCTACAGGAGGGTCGCGCAGTCCACCGGCAGCCATAACTGACCACCTACCGCACAGTGGCTGACACGTTTCCACACAGCCACTGTGCGGTGAGAGGATTATCTAGTGAGGGACCTAATATACATACGTGGTCTCAAGATTCCACAAATAAACATAGCATCTCTAATCAAACCAGCCATATTAGATGTACTAACCTCTGAGCATCCTTTTCAGACGTGGATGACATTGAGATTTCAAAAACAAAAGAAGGCCTGGATTCCGCTGGAACATCTTCGTGCATTTTCCCCTCTGCTTGAGTTAGACGCTTGGCACAGAGAGCGCCTCTGATCCCACGTTTTGTGCCCCGTACGTTTGCACGCAGGAAGCTACAAGAGAGTCGCGCAGTCCACCGGCAGCCATAACTGGCCACCTACCGCAGAGTGGCTGATACGTTTCAACACAGCCAGTGTGCGGTGAGGGCATTATCTTGTGAGGGACATAATATACATACATGATCTCAAGATTCCGACACTAAACTAAGCATCTCTAATCAGACCAGCCATATTAAATGTAACAACCTCTCAGCATCCTTCTCAGACGTGGATGACATTGAGATTTCAAAACCAAAGGAGGCCTGGATTCCTCTGGAACATCTTTGTGCATTTTGCCCTCTGCTTGAGTTATACCCTTGGCACAGAGAGCGCCTCTGACCCTGCCTTTGTGCCCCGTACGTTTGCACGCAGGAAGCTACAAGAGGGTCGCGCAGTCCACCGGCAGCCATAACTGACCCCCTACCGCACAGTGGATGAAACGTTTTCACACAGCCACTGCGCGGTGAGAGCATTATCTAGTGAGGGACCTAGTATACATACATGGTCTCAAGATTCCAAAAATAAACAAAACATCTCTAATCAGACCAGCCATATTAGATGTACTAACCTCTCAGCATCCTTTTCAGACGTGGATGACATTGAGATTTCAAAAACAAAAGGAGGCCTGGATTCCGCTGGAACATCTTTGTGCATTTCGCCCTCTGCTTGAGTTATACCCATGGCACAGATAGCGCCTCTGACCCTGCCTTTTGTGCCCCGTACGTTTGCACGCAGGAAGCTACAAGAGGGTCGCGCAGTCTACCGGCAGCCATAACTGACCACCTACCGCGCAGTGGCTGAAACGTTTTCACACAGCCACTGCGCGGTGAGAGCATTATCTATTGAGGGACCTAGTATACATACATGGTCTCAAGATTCCAAAAATAAACAAATCACCTCTAATCACACCAGCCATATTAAATGTACCAACCTGGACGCATCCTTTTCGAGCGCGGATGACAGTGAGATTTCAAAAACAAATCAAAAGGCATGGATTGCGCTCTAACAACGTTAAGCATTTTGCGCTCTGCTTGGGTTAGACCCTTGGCACAGAGAACGCCTCTGACACCACCTTTTGTGCCCCGTACGTTTGCACGCAGGAAGCTACAGGAGGGTCGCGCAGTCCACCGGCAGCCATAACTGACCACCTACCGCACAGTGGCTGACACGTTTCAACACAGCCATTGTGCGGTGAGAGCATTATCTGGTGAGGGACCTAATATACATACATGGTCTCAAGATTCCGCAACTAAACAAAGCATCTCTAATCAGACCAGCCACATTAAATGTACCAAACTCTCAGCATCCTTTTCAGACGTGGATGACATTGAGATTTCAAAAACAAAAGGAGGCCTGGATTCCGCTGGAACATCTTTGTGCATTTTGCCCTCTGCTTGAGTTATACCCTTGGCACAGAGAGCGCCTCTGACCCTGCCTATTGTGCCCCGCACGTTAGCACGCAGGAAGCTACAGGAGGGTCGCGCAGTCCACCAGCAGCCATAACTAACCCCCTACCGCAGTGTGTCTGAAACGTTTTCACACAGCCACTGTGCGGTGAAAGCATTATCTAGTGAGGGACCTAGTATACATACATAGTCTCAAGATTCCAAAAATAAACAAATCATCTCTAATCAGACCAGCCATATTAAATGTACCAACATGGACGCATCCTTTTCGAACGCGGATGACAGTGAGATGTCAAAAACAAAACAAAAGGCATGGATTGCGCTCTAACAATGTTAAGTATTTTGCCCTCTGCTTGGGTTAGACCCTTTGCACAGAGAACGCCTCTGACCCCACCTTTTGTGCCCCGTACGTTTGCACACACGAAGCTTCAGGAGGGTCGCGCAGTCCACCGGCAGCCATAACTGACCACCTACCGCACAGCGGCTGAAACGTTTCCACGCAGCCACTGTGCGGTGAGAGGATTATCTAGTGAGGGACCTAATATACATACGTGGTCTCAAGATTCCACAAATAAACATAGCATCTCTAATCAAACCAGCCATATTAGATGTACTAACCTCTGAGCATCCTTTTCAGACGTGGATGACATTGAGATTTCAAAAACAAAAGAAGGCCTGGATTCCGCTGGAACATCTTCGTGCATTTTCCCCTCTGCTTGAGTTAGACGCTTGGCACAGAGAGCGCCTCTGATCCCACGTTTTGTGCCCCGTACGTTTGCACGCAGGAAGCTACAAGAGAGTCGCGCAGTCCACCGGCAGCCATAACTGGCCACCTACCGCAGAGTGGCTGATACGTTTCAACACAGCCAGTGTGCGGTGAGGGCATTATCTTGTGAGGGACATAATATACATACATGATCTCAAGATTCCGACACTAAACTAAGCATCTCTAATCAGACCAGCCATATTAAATGTAACAACCTCTCAGCATCCTTCTCAGACGTGGATGACATTGAGATTTCAAAACCAAAGGAGGCCTGGATTCCTCTGGAACATCTTTGTGCATTTTGCCCTCTGCTTGAGTTATACCCTTTGCACAGAGAGCGCCTCTGACCCTGCCTTTGTGCCCCGTACGTTTGCACGCAGGAAGCTACAAGAGGGTCGCGCAGTCCACCGGCAGCCATAACTGACCCCCTACCGCACAGTGGATGAAACGTTTTCACACAGCCACTGCGCGGTGAGAGCATTATCTAGTGAGGGACCTAGTATACATACATGGTCTCAAGATTCCAAAAATAAACAAAACATCTCTAATCAGACCAGCCATATTAGATGTACTAACCTCTCAGCATCCTTTTCAGACGTGGATGACATTGAGATTTCAAAAACAAAAGGAGGCCTGGATTCCGCTGGAACATCTTTGTGCATTTCGCCCTCTGCTTGAGTTATACCCATGGCACAGATAGCGCCTCTGACCCTGCCTTTTGTGCCCCGTACGTTTGCACGCAGGAAGCTACAAGAGGGTCGCGCAGTCTACCGGCAGCCATAACTGACCACCTACCGCGCAGTGGCTGAAACGTTTTCACACAGCCACTGCGCGGTGAGAGCATTATCTATTGAGGGACCTAGTATACATACATGGTCTCAAGATTCCAAAAATAAACAAATCACCTCTAATCACACCAGCCATATTAAATGTACCAACCTGGACGCATCCTTTTCGAGCGCGGATGACAGTGAGATTTCAAAAACAAATCAAAAGGCATGGATTGCGCTCTAACAACGTTAAGCATTTTGCGCTCTGCTTGGGTTAGACCCTTGGCACAGAGAACGCCTCTGACACCACCTTTTGTGCCCCGTACGTTTGCACGCAGGAAGCTACAGGAGGGTCGCGCAGTCCACCGGCAGCCATAACTGACCACCTACCGCACAGTGGCTGACACGTTTCAACACAGCCATTGTGCGGTGAGAGCATTATCTGGTGAGGGACCTAATATACATACATGGTCTCAAGATTCCGCAACTAAACAAAGCATCTCTAATCAGACCAGCCACATTAAATGTACCAAACTCTCAGCATCCTTTTCAGACGTGGATGACATTGAGATTTCAAAAACAAAAGGAGGCCTGGATTCCGCTGGAACATCTTTGTGCATTTTGCCCTCTACTTGAGTTATACCCTTGGCACAGAGAGCGCCTCTGACCCTGCCTTTTGTGCCCCGCACGTTAGCACGCAGGAAGCTACAGGAGGGTCGCGCAGTCCACCGGCAGCCATAACTAACCCCCTACCGCAGTGTGTCTGAAACGTTTTCACACAGCCACTGTGCGGTGAAAGCATTATCTAGTGAGGGACCTAGTATACATACATAGTCTCAAGATTCCAAAAATAAACAAATCATCTCTAATCAGACCAGCCATATTAAATGTACCAACATGGACGCATCCTTTTCGAACGCGGATGACAGTGAGATGTCAAAAACAAAACAAAAGGCATGGATTGCGCTCTAACAATGTTAAGTATTTTGCCCTCTGCTTGGGTTAGACCCTTTGCACAGAGAACGCCTCTGACCCCACCTTTTGTGCCCCGTACGTTTGCACACACGAAGCTTCAGGAGGGTCGCGCAGTCCACCGGCAGCCATAACTGACCACCTACCGCACAGCGGCTGAAACGTTTCCACGCAGCCACTGTGCGGTGAGAGGATTATCTAGTGAGGGACCTAATATACATACGTGGTCTCAAGATTCCACAAATAAACATAGCATCTCTAATCAAACCAGCCATATTAGATGTACTAACCTCTGAGCATCCTTTTCAGACGTGGATGACATTGAGATTTCAAAAACAAAAGAAGGCCTGGATTCCGCTGGAACATCTTCGTGCATTTTGCCCTCTGCTTGAGTTAGACGCTTGGTACAGAGAGCGCCTCTGATCCCACCTTTTGTGCCCCGTACGTTTGCACGCAGGAAGCTACAAGAGAGTCGCGCAGTCCACCGGCAGCCATGACTGGCCACCTACCGCACAGTGGCTGATACGTTTCAACACAGCCAATGTGCGGTGAGGGCATTATCTTGTGAGGGACATAATATACATACATGATCTCAAGATTCCGACACTAAACAAAGCATCTCTAATCAGACCAGCCATATTAAATGTAACAACCTCTCAGCATCCTTCTCAGACGTGGATGACATTGAGATATCAAAAACAAAAGGAGGCCTGGATTCCGCTGGAACATCGTTGTGCATTTCGCCCTCTGTTTGAGTTATACCCTTGGCACAGAGAGCGCCTCTGACCCTGCCTTTTGTGCCCCGCACGTTAGCACGCAGGAAGCTACAAGAGGGTCGCGCAGTCCACCGGCAGCCATAACTGACCCCCTACCGCAGTGTGTCTGAAACGTTTTGACAGAGCCACTGTGCTGTGAGAGCATTATCTAGTGAGGGACCTACATGGTCTCAAGATTCCAAAAATAAACAAAACATCTCTAATCAGACCAGCCATATTAAATGTACCAACCTGGACGCATCCTTTTCGAACGCGGATGACAGTGAGATTTCAAAAACAAACAAATGGCATGGATTGCGCTCGAACAACGTGAAGCATTTTGCCCTCTGCTTGGGTTAGACCCTTGGCACAGAGAACGCCTCTGACCCCACCTTTTGTGCCCCGTACGTTTGCACGCAGGAAGCTACAGGAGGGTCGCGCAGTCCACCGGCAGCCATAACTGACCACCTACCGCACAGTGGCTGACACGTTTCCACACTGCCGCTGTGCGGTGAGAGGATTATCTAGTGAGGGACCTAATATACATACGTGGCCTTGAGATTCCGCAAATAAACATAGCATCTCTAATCAAACCAGCCATATTAATGTACTAACCTCTGAGCATCCTTTTCAGACTTGGATGACATTGAGATTTCAAAAACAAAAGTAGGCCTGGATTCCGCTGGAAAATCTTCGTGCATTTTGCCCTCTGCTTGAGTTAGACGCTTGGCACAGAGAGCGCCTCTGATCCCACCTTTTGTGCCCCGTACGTTTGCACGCCGGAAGCTACAACAGAGTCGCGCAGTCCACCGGCAGCCATAACTGGCCACCTACCGCAGAGTGGCTGATACCTTTCAACACAGCCAGTGTGCGGTGAGGGCATTATCTCTTGAGGGACCTAATATACATACATGGTCCTAAGATTCCGCAACTAAACAAAGCATCTCTAATCAGACCAGCCACATTAAATTTACCAACCTCTCAGCATCCTTTTCAGACGTGGATGACATTGAGATTTCAAAAACAAAAGGAGGCCTGGATTCCGCTGGAACATCTTTGTGCATTTTGCCCTCTGCTTGAGTTATACCCTTGGCACAGAGAGCGCCTCTGACCCTGCCTTTTGTACCCCGCACGTTAGCACGCAGGAAGCTACAAGAGGGTCGCGCAGTCCACCGGCAGCCATAACTGACCCCCTACCGCAGTGTGTCTGAAACGTTTTTACACAGCCACTGTGCGGTGAGAGCATTATCTAGTGAGGGACCTAGTATACATACATAGTCTCAAGATTCCAAAAATGAACAAATCATCTCTAATCAGACCAGCCATAATAAATGTACCAACATGGACGCATCCTTTTCGAACGCGGATGACAGTGAGACGTCAAAAACAAAACAAAAGGCATGGATTGCCCTCTAACAATGTTAAGCATTTTGCCCTCTGCTTGGGTTAGACCCTTGGCACATAGAACGCCTCTGACCCCACCTTTTGTGCCCCGTACGTTTGCACGCACGACGCTACAGGAGGGCCGCGCAGTCCACCGGCAGCCATAACTGACCACCTACCGCACAGTGGCTGAAACGTTTCCACGCAGCCACTGTGCGGTGAGAGGATTATCTAGTGAGGGACCAAATATACATACGTGGTCTCAAGATTCCACAGATAAACATAGCATCTCTAATCAAACCAGCCATATTAGATGTACTAACCTCTCAGCATCCTTTTCAGACGTGGATGACATTGAGATTTCAAAAACAAAAGAAGGCCTGGATTCCGCTGGAACATCTTCGTGCATTTTGCCCTCTGCTTGAGTTAGGCGCCTGGTACAGAGAGCGCCTCTGATCCCACCTTTTGTGCCCCGTACGTTTGCACGCAGGAAGCTACAAGAGAGTCGCGCAGTCCACAGGCAGCCATAACTGGCCACCTACCGCACAGTGGCTGATACGTTTCAACACTGCCAGTGTGCGGAGAGGGCATTATCTTGTGAGGGACATAATCTACATACATGATCTCAAGATTCCGACACTAAACAAAGCATCTCTAATCAGACCAGCCATATTAAATGTAACAACCTCTCAGCATCCTTCTCAGACGTGGATGACATTGAGATATCAAAAACAAAAGGAGGCCTGGATTCCGCTGGAACATCGTTGTGCATTTTGCCCTCTGCTTGAGATATACCCTTGGCACAGAGAGCGCCTCTGACCCTGCCTTTTGTGCCCCGCACGTTAGCACGCAGGAAGCTACAAGAGGGTCGCGCAGTCCACCGGCAGCCATAGCTGACCCCCTACCGCAGTGTGTCTGAAACGTTTTGACAGAGCCACTGTGCTGTGAGAGCATTATCTAGTGAGGGACCTAGTATACATACATGGTCTCAAGATTCCAAAAATAAACAAAACATCTCTAATCAGACCAGCCATATTAAATGTACGAACCTGTACGCATCCTTTTCGAACGCGGATGACAGTGAGATTTCAAAAACAAACAAATGGCATGGATTGCGCTCGAACAACGTGAAGCATTTTGCCCTCTGCTTGGGTTAGACCCTTGGCACAGAGAACGCCTCTGACCCCACCTTTTGTGCCCCGTACGTTTGCACGCAGGAAGCTACAGGAGGGTCGCGCAGTCCACCAGCAGCCATAACTGACCACCTACCGCACAGTGGCTGACACGTTTGCACACAGCCACTGTGCGGTGAGAGGATTATCTAGTGAAGGACCTAATATACATACGTGGCCTCAAGATTCCGCAAATAAACATAGCATCTCTAATCAAACCAGCCATATTAAATGTACTAGCCTCTCAGCATCCTTTTCAGACCTGGGATGACATTGAGATTTCAAAAACAAAAGAAGGCCTGGATTCCGCTGGAACATCTTTGTGCATTTTGCCCTCTGCTTGAGTTAGACCTTGGCACAGAGAGCGCCTCTGACCCTGCCTTTTGTGCCCCGCACGTTAGCACGCAGGAAGCTACAAGAGGGTCGCGCAGTCCACCGGCAGCCATAACTGACCCCCTACCGCAGTGTGTCTGAAACGTTTTGACAGAGCCACTGTGCTGTGAGAGCATTATCTAGTGAGGGGCCTAGTATACATACATGGTCTCAAGATTCCAAAAATAAACAAATCATCTCTAATCAGACCAGCCATATTAAATGTACCAACATGGACGCATCCTTTTCGAACGCGGATGACAGTGAGATGTCAAAAACAAAACAAAAGGCATGGATTGCGCTCTAACAGCGTTAAGCATTTTGCCCTCTGCTTGGGTTAGACCCTTGGCACATAGAACGCCTCTGACCCCACCTTTTGTGCCCCGTACGTTTGCACGCACGAAGCTACAGGAGGGTCGCGCAGTCCACCGGCAGCCATAACTGACCACCTACCGCACAGTGGCTGAAACGTTTCCACGCAGCCACTGTGCGGTGAGAGGATTATCTAGTGAGGGACCAAATATACATACGTGGTCTCAAGATTCCACAAATAAACATAGCATCTCTAATCAAACCAGCCATATTAGATGTACTAACCTCTCAGCATCCTTTTCAGACGTGGATGACATTGAGATTTCAAAAACAAAAGAAGGCCTGGATTCCGCTGGAACATCTTCGTGCATTTTGCCCTCTGCTTGAGTTAGACGCCTGGTACAGAGAGCGCCTCTGATCCCACCTTTTGTGCCCCGTACGTTTGCACGCAGGAAGCTACAAGAGAGTCGCGCAGTCCACCGGCAGCCATAACTGGCCACCTACCGCACAGTGGCTGATACGTTTCAACACTGCCAGTGTGCGGAGAGGGCATTATCTTGTGAGGGACATAATCTACATACATGATCTCAAGATTCCGACACTAAACAAAGCATCTCTAATCAGACCAGCCATATTAAATGTAACAACCTCTCAGCATCCTTCTCAGACGTGGATGACATTGAGATATCAAAAACAAAAGGAGGCCTGGATTCCGCTGGAACATCGTTGTGCATTTTGCCCTCTGCTTGAGTTATACCCTTGGCACAGAGAGCGCCTCTGACCCTGCCTTTTGTGCCCCGCACGTTAGCACGCAGGAAGCTACAAGAGGGTCGCGCAGTCCACCGGCAGCCATAACTGACCCCCTACCGCAGTGTGTCTGAAACGTTTTCACAGAGCCACTGTGCTGTGAGAGCATTATCTAGGGAGGGACCTAGTATACATACATGGTCTCAAGATTCCAAAAATAAACAAAACATCTCTAATCAGACCAGCCATATTAAATGTACGAACCTGTACGCATCCTTTTCGAACGCGGATGACAGTGAGATTTCAAAAACAAACAAATGGCATGGATTGCGCTCGAACAACGTGAAGCATTTTGCCCTCTGCTTGGGTTAGACCCTTGGCACAGAGAACGCCTCTGACCCCACCTTTTGTGCCCCGTACTTTTGCACGCAGGAAGCTACAGGAGGGTCGCGCAGTCCACCAGCAGCCATAACTGACCACCTACCGCACAGTGGCTGACACGTTTCCACACAGCCACTGTGCGGTGAGAGGATTATCTAGTGAAGGACCTAATATACATACGTGGCCTCAAGATTCCGCAAATAAACATAGCATCTCTAATCAAACCAGCCATATTAAATGTACTAACCTCTCAGCATCCTTTTCAGACCTGGGATGACATTGAGATTTCAAAAACAAAAGAAGGCCTGGATTCCGCTGGAACATCTTTGAGCATTTTGCCCTCTGCTTGAGTTAGACCTTGGCACAGAGAGCGCCTCTGACCCTACCATTTGTGCCCCGTACGTTTGCACGCAGGAAGCTACAAGAGAGTCGCGCAGTCCACCGGCAGCCATAACTGACCACCTACCGCACAGTGGCTGATATGTTTTCACACGGCCACTGTGCGGTGAGAGCATTATCTAGTGAGGGAACTAGTATAGATACATGGTCTCAAGATTCCAAAAATAAACAAAGCATCTATAATCAGACCAGCCATAATAAATGTACCAACCTGGATGCATCCTTTTCGAACACGGATGACAGTGAGATTTCAAAAACAAAAGGTATGGATTGCGCTCTAACAACTTTAGGCATTTTGCCCTCTGCTTGGGTTAGACCCTTTGCACAGAGAGCGCCTCTGACCCCACCTTTTGTGTCCGTACGTTTGCACGCAGGAAGCTACAGTCGCGCAGTCCACCGGCAGCCATAACTGACCACCTACCGCACAGTGGCTGATACGTTTCAACACAGCCAGTGTGCGGTGAGGGCATTATCTTGTGAGGGACATAATATACATACATGGTCTCAAGATTCCGCAACTAAACAAAGCATCTCTAATCAGACCAGCCATATTAATTGTACCAACCTCTCAGCATCCTTTTCAGACGTGGAAGACGTTGAGATTTCAAAAACAAAAGGAGGCCTGGATTCCGCTGGAACATCTTTGTGCATTTTGCCCTCTGCTTGAGTTACACCCTTGGCACAGAGAGCGCCTCTTGTGCCCCGTACGTTTGCACGCAGGAAGCTACAAGAGGGTTGCGCAGTACACCGGCAGCCATAACTGACCCCCTACCGCACAGTGGCTGAAACGTTTTCAGACAGCCACTGTGCGGTGAGAGCATTATCTAGTGAGTGACCTAGTATAGATACCTGGTCTCGAGATTCCAAAAATAAACAAATCATCTCTAATCAGACCAGCCATATTAAATGTACCAACCTGGACGCATCCTTTTCGAACGCGGATGACAGTGGGATTTCAAAAACAAAACAAAAGGCATGGATTGCGCTCTAACAACTTTAGGCATTTTGCCCTCTGCTTGGGTTAGATCCTTTGCACAGAGAGCGCCTCTGACCCCACCTTTTGTGCCCCGTACGTTTGCACGCAGGAAGCTACAGTCGCGCAGTCCACCGGCAGCCATAACTGACCACCTACCGCACAGTGGCTAATACGTTTCAACACAGCCAGTGTGCGGTGAGGGCATTATCTTGTGAGGGACATAATATACATACATGGTCTCAAGATTCCGCAACTAAACAAAGCATCTCTAATCAGACCAGCCATATTAATTGTACCAACCTCTCAGCATCCTTTTCAGACGTGGATGACGTTGAGATTTCAAAAACAAAAGGAGGCCTGGATTCCGCTGGAACATCTTTGTGCATTTTGCCCTCTGCTTGAGTTACACCCTTGGCACAGAGAGCGCCTCTTGTGCCCCGTACGTTTGCACGCAGGAAGCTACAAGAGGGTTGCGCAGTACACCGGCAGCCATAACTGACCCCCTACCGCACAGTGGCTGAAACGTTTTCAGACAGCCACTGTGCGGTGAGAGCATTATCTAGTGAGTGACCTAGTATAGATACCTGGTCTCGAGATTCCAAAAATAAACAAATCATCTCTAATCAGACCAGCCATATTAAATGTACCAACCTGGACGCATCCTTTTCGAACGCGGATGACATTGAGATTTCAAAAACAAAAGAAGGCCTGGATTCCGCTGGAACATCTTTGTGCATTTTGCCCTCTGCTTGGGTTAGACCCTTGGCACAGAGAACGCCTCTGACCCTGCCTTTTGTGCCCCGTACGTTTGCACGCAGGAAGCTACAAGAGGGTCGCGCAGTCCACCGGCAGCCATAACTGACCCCCTACCGCACAGTGGCTGAAACGTTTTCACACAGCCACTGTGCGGTGAGAGCATTATCTAGTCAGGGTCCTAGTATACATACATAGTCTCAAGATTCCAAAAATAAACAAATCATCTCTAATCAGACCAGCCATATTAAATGTACCAACCTGGACGCATCCTTTTCGAACGCGAATGACAGAGAGATTTCAAAAACAAAACAAAAGGCATGGATTGCGCTCGAACAACGTTAGGCATTTTGCCCTCTGCATCGGTTTTGACCCTTGGCACAGAAAGCGCCTCTGACCCCACCTTTTGTGCCCCGTACGTGTGCACGCAGGAAGCTACAAGAGAGTCGCGCAGTCCGCCGGCAGCCATAACTGACCCCCTACCGCACAGTGGCTGAAACGTTTTCACACAGTCAATGTGCGGTGAGAGCATTATCTAGTGAGGGACATAATATACATACATGGTCACAAGATTCCGCAACTAAACAAAGCATCTCTAATCAGACCAGCCACATTAAATGTACCAACCTCTCAGCATCCTTTTCAGACGTGGATGACATTGAGATTTCAAAAACAAAAGGAGGCCTGGATTCCGCTGGAACATCTTTGTGCATTTTGCCCTCTGCTTGAGTTATACCCTTGGCACAGAGAGCGCCTCTGACCCTGCCTTTTGTGCCCCGCACGATAGCACGCAGGAAGCTACAAGAGGGTCGCGCAGTCCACCGGCAGCCATAACTGACCCCCTACCGCACAGTGCCTGAAACGTTTTCACACAGCCACTGCGCGGTGAGAGCATTATCTAGTGAGGGACCTAGTATACATACATGGTCTCAAGATTCCAAAAATAAACAAAACATCTCTAATCAGACCAGCCATATTAGATGTACTAACCTCTTAGCATCCTTTTCAGACGTGGATGACATTGAGATTTCAAAAACAAAAGGAGGCCTGGATTCCGCTGGAACATCTTTGTGCATTTTGCCCTCTGCTTGAGTTATACCCTTGGCACAGAGAGCGCCTCTGACCCTGCCTTTTGTGCCCCGCACGTTAGCACGCAGGAAGCTACAAGAGGGTCGCGCAGTCCACCAGCAGCCATAACTGACCCCCTACCGCACAGTGGCTGAAACGTTTTCACACAGCCACTGTGCGGTGAGAGCATTATCTAGTGAGGGTCCTAGTATACATACATAGTCTCAAGATTCCAAAAATAAACAAATCATCTCTAATCAGACCAGCCATATTAAATGTACCAACCTGGACGCATCCTTTTCGAAAGCGAATGACAGAGAGATTTCAAAAACAAAACAAAAGGCATGGATTGCGCTCGAACAACGTTAGGCATTTTGCCCTCTGCATCGGTTTTGACCCTTGGCACAGAAAGCGCCTCTGACCCCACCTTTTGTGCCCCGTACGTGTGCACGCAGGAAGCTACAAGAGAGTCGCGCAGTCCGCCGGCAGCCATAACTGACCCCCTACCGCATAGTGGCTGAAACGTTTTCACACAGCCACTGTGCGGTGAGAGCATTATCTAGTGAGGGACTTAATATACATACATGGTCACAAGATTCCGCAACTAAACAAAGCATCTCTAATCAGACCAGCCACATTAAATGTACCAACCTCTCAGCATCCTTCTCAGACGTGGATGACATTGAGATATCAAAAACAAAAGGAGGCCTGGATTCCGCTGGAACATCGTTGTGCATTTTGCCCTCTGCTTGAGATATACCCTTGGCACAGAGAGCGCCTCTGACCCTGCCTTTTGTGCCCCGCACGTTAGCACGCAGGAAGCTACAAGAGGGTCGCGCAGTCCACCGGCAGCCATAGCTGACCCCCTACCGCAGTGTGTCTGAAACGTTTTGACAGAGCCACTGTGCTGTGAGAGCATTATCTAGTGAGGGACCTAGTATACATACATGGTCTCAAGATTCCAAAAATAAACAAAACATCTCTAATCAGACCAGCCATATTAAATGTACGAACCTGTACGCATCCTTTTCGAACGCGGATGACAGTGAGATTTCAAAAACAAACAAATGGCATGGATTGCGCTCGAACAACGTGAAGCATTTTGCCCTCTGCTTGGGTTAGACCCTTGGCACAGAGAACGCCTCTGACCCCACCTTTTGTGCCCCGTACGTTTGCACGCAGGAAGCTACAGGAGGGTCGCGCAGTCCACCAGCAGCCATAACTGACCACCTACCGCACAGTGGCTGACACGTTTCCACACAGCCACTGTGCGGTGAGAGGATTATCTAGTGAAGGACCTAATATACATACGTGGCCTCAAGATTCCGCAAATAAACATAGCATCTCTAATCAAACCAGCCATACTAAATGTACTAGCCTCTCAGCATCCTTTTCAGACCTGGGATGACATTGAGATTTCAAAAACAAAAGAAGGCCTGGATTCCGCTGGAACATCTTTGTGCATTTTGCCCTCTGCTTGAGTTAGACCTTGGCACAGAGAGCGCCTCTGACCCTGCCTTTTGTGCCCCGCACGTTAGCACGCAGGAAGCTACAAGAGGGTCGCGCAGTCCACCGGCAGCCATAACTGACCCCCTACCGCAGTGTGTCTGAAACGTTTTGACAGAGCCACTGTGCTGTGAGAGCATTATCTAGTGAGGGGCCTAGTATACATACATGGTCTCAAGATTCCAAAAATAAACAAATCATCTCTAATCAGACCAGCCATATTAAATGTACCAACATGGACGCATCCTTTTCGAACGCGGATGACAGTGAGATGTCAAAAACAAAACAAAAGGCATGGATTGCGCTCTAACAGCGTTAAGCATTTTGCCCTCTGCTTGGGTTAGACCCTTGGCACATAGAACGCCTCTGACCCCACCTTTTGTGCCCCGTACGTTTGCACGCACGAAGCTACAGGAGGGTCGCGCAGTCCACCGGCAGCCATAACTGACCACCTACCGCACAGTGGCTGAAACGTTTCCACGCAGCCACTGTGCGGTGAGAGGATTATCTAGTGAGGGACCAAATATACATACGTGGTCTCAAGATTCCACAAATAAACATAGCATCTCTAATCAAACCAGCCATATTAGATGTACTAACCTCTCAGCATCCTTTTCAGACGTGGATGACATTGAGATTTCAAAAACAAAAGAAGGCCTGGATTCCGCTGGAACATCTTCGTGCATTTTGCCCTCTGCTTGAGTTAGACGCCTGGTACAGAGAGCGCCTCTGATCCCACCTTTTGTGCCCCGTACGTTTGCACGCAGGAAGCTACAAGAGAGTCGCGCAGTCCACCGGCAGCCATAACTGGCCACCTACCGCACAGTGGCTGATACGTTTCAACACTGCCAGTGTGCGGAGAGGGCATTATCTTGTGAGGGACATAATCTACATACATGATCTCAAGATTCCGACACTAAACAAAGCATCTCTAATCAGACCAGCCATATTAAATGTAACAACCTCTCAGCATCCTTCTCAGACGTGGATGACATTGAGATATCAAAAACAAAAGGAGGCCTGGATTCCGCTGGAACATCGTTGTGCATTTTGCCCTCTGCTTGAGTTATACCCTTGGCACAGAGAGCGCCTCTGACCCTGCCTTTTGTGCCCCGCACGTTAGCACGCAGGAAGCTACAAGAGGGTCGCGCAGTCCACCGGCAGCCATAACTGACCCCCTACCGCAGTGTGTCTGAAACGTTTTCACAGAGCCACTGTGCTGTGAGAGCATTATCTAGGGAGGGACCTAGTATACATACATGGTCTCAAGATTCCAAAAATAAACAAAACATCTCTAATCAGACCAGCCATATTAAATGTACGAACCTGTACGCATCCTTTTCGAACGCGGATGACAGTGAGATTTCAAAAACAAACAAATGGCATGGATTGCGCTCGAACAACGTGAAGCATTTTGCCCTCTGCTTGGGTTAGACCCTTGGCACAGAGAACGCCTCTGACCCCACCTTTTGTGCCCCGTACTTTTGCACGCAGGAAGCTACAGGAGGGTCGCGCAGTCCACCAGCAGCCATAACTGACCACCTACCGCACAGTGGCTGACACGTTTCCACACAGCCACTGTGCGGTGAGAGGATTATCTAGTGAAGGACCTAATATACATACGTGGCCTCAAGATTCCGAAAATAAACATAGCATCTCTAATCAAACCAGCCATATTAAATGTACTAACCTCTCAGCATCCTTTTCAGACCTGGGATGACATTGAGATTTCAAAAACAAAAGAAGGCCTGGATTCCGCTGGAACATCTTTGAGCATTTTGCCCTCTGCTTGAGTTAGACCTTGGCACAGAGAGCGCCTCTGACCCTACCATTTGTGCCCCGTACGTTTGCACGCAGGAAGCTACAAGAGAGTCGCGCAGTCCACCGGCAGCCATAACTGACCACCTACCGCACAGTGGCTGATATGTTTTCACACGGCCACTGTGCGGTGAGAGCATTATCTAGTGAGGGTCCTAGTATACATACATAGTCTCAAGATTCCAAAAATAAACAAATCATCTCTAATCAGACCAGCCATATTAAATGTACCAACCTGGACGCATCCTTTTCGAACGCGAATGACAGAGAGATTTCAAAAACAAAACAAAAGGCATGGATTGCGCTCGAACAACGTTAGGCATTTTGCCCTCTGCATCGGTTTTGACCCTTGGCACAGAAAGCGCCTCTGACCCCACCTTTTGTGCCCCGTACGTGTGCACGCAGGAAGCTACAAGAGAGTCGCGCAGTCCGCCGGCAGCCATAACTGACCCCCTACCGCACAGTGGCTGAAACGTTTTCACACAGTCACTGTGCGGTGAGAGCATTATCTAGTGAGGGACATAATATACATACATGGTCACAAGATTCTGCAACTAAACAAAGCATCTCTAATCAGACCAGCCACATTAATTGTACCAACCTCTCAGCATCCTTTTCAGACGTGGATGACATTGAGATTTCAAAAACAAAAGGAGGCCTGGATTCCGCTGGAACATCTTTGTGCATTTTGCCCTCTGCTTGAGTTATACCCTTGGCACAGAGACCGCCTCTGACCCTGCCTTTTGTGCCCCGCACGATAGCACGCAGGAAGCTACAAGAGGGTCGCGCAGTCCACCGGCAGCCATAACTGACCCCCTACCGCACAGTGCCTGAAACGTTTTCACACAGCCACTGCGCGGTGAGAGCATTATCTAGTGAGGGACCTAGTATACATACATGGTCTCAAGATTCCAAAAATAAACAAAACATCTCTAATCAGACCAGCCATATTAGATGTACTAACCTCTTAGCATCCTTTTCAGACGTGGATGACATTGAGATTTCAAAAACAAAAGGAGGCCTGGATTCCGCTGGAACATCTTTGTGCATTTTGCCCTCTGCTTGAGTTATACCCTTGGCACAGAGAGCGCCTCTGACCCTGCCTTTTGTGCCCCGCACGTTAGCACGCAGGAAGCTACAAGAGGGTCGCGCAGTCCACCGGCAGCCATAACTGACCCCCTACCGCACAGTGGCTGAAACGTTTTCACACAGCCACTGTGCGGTGAGAGCATTATCTAGTGAGGGTCCTAGTATACATACATAGTCTCAAGATTCCAAAAATAAACAAATCATCTCTAATCAGACCAGCCATATTAAATGTACCAACCTGGACGCATCCTTTTCGAAAGCGAATGACAGAGAGATTTCAAAAAAAAACAAAAGGCATGGATTGCGCTCGAACAACGTTAGGCATTTTGCCCTCTGCATCGGTTTTGACCCTTGGCACAGAAAGCGCCTCTGACCCCACCTTTTGTGCCCCGTACGTGTGCACGCAGGAAGCTACAAGAGAGTCGCGCAGTCCGCCGGCAGCCATAACTGACCCCCTACCGCATAGTGGCTGAAACGTTTTCACACAGCCACTGTGCGGTGAGAGCATTATCTAGTGAGGGACTTAATATACATACATGGTCACAAGATTCCGCAACTAAACAAAGCATCTCTAATCAGACCAGCCACATTAAATGTACCAACCTCTCAGCATCCTTTTCAGACGTGGATGACATTGAGATTTCAAAAACAAAAGGAGGCCTGGATTCCGCTGGAACATCTTTGTGCATTTTGCCCTCTGCTTGAGTTATACCCTTGGCACAGAGAGCGCCTCTGACCCTGCCTTTCGTGCCCCGCACGTTAGCACGCAGGAAGCTACAAGAGGGTCGCGCAGTCTACCGGCAGCCATAACTGACCACCTACCGCGCAGTGGCTGAAACGTTTTCACACAGCCACTGTGCGGTGAGAGCATTATCTAGTGAGGGACCTAGTATACATACATATTCTCAAGATTTCAAAAATAAACAAAACATCTCTAATCAGACCAGACATATTAAATGTACCAACCTGGACGCATCCTTTTCGAACGCGGATGACAGTAGATCTCAAAAACAAACAAATGGCATGGATTCCGCTCGAACAACGTGAAGCATTTTGCCCTCTGCTTGGGTTAGACCCTTGGCACAGAGAACGCCTCTGACGCCACCTTTTGTGCCCCGTACGTTTGCACGCAGGAAGCTACAGGAGGGTCGGGCAGTCCACCGGCAGCCATAACTGACCACCTACCGCACAGTGGCTGACACGTTTCAACACAGCCATTGTGCGGTGAGAGCATTATCTGGTGAGGGACCTAATATACATACATGGTCTCAAGATTCCGCAACTAAACAAAGCATCTCTAATCAGACCAGCCACATTAAATGTACCAACCTCTCAGCATCCTTTTCAGACGTGGATGACAATGAGATTTCAAAAACAAAAGGAGGCCTGGATTCCGCTGGAACATCTTTGTGCATTTTGCCCTCTGCTTGAGTTATACAGTTGGTACAGAGAGCGCCTCTGACCCTGCCTTTTGTGCGCCGCACGTTAGCACGTAGGAAGCTACAAGAGGGTCGCGCAGTCCACCGGCAGCCATAACTGACCCCCTACCGCAGTGTTTCTGAAACGTTTTCACACAGCCACTGTGCGGTGAGAGCATTATCTAGTGAGGGACCTAGTATACATACATAGTCTCAAGATTCCAAAAATAAACAAATCATCTCTCATCACACCAGCCATATTAAATGTACCAACCTGGACGCATCCTTTTCGAACGCGGATGACACTGAGGTGTCAAAAACAAAACAAAAGGCATGGATTGCGCTCTAACAATGTTAAGCATTTTGCCCTCTGCTTGGGTTAGACCCTTGGCACAGAGAATGCCTCTGACCCCACCTTTTGTGCCCCGTACGTTTGCACGCACGAAGCTACAGGAGGGTCGCGCAGTCCACCGGCAGCCATAATTGAACACCTACCGCACAGTGGCTGAAACGTTTCCACGCAGCCACTGTGCGGTGAGAGGATTATCTAGTGAGGGACCTAATATACATACGTGGTCTCAAGATTCCACAAATAAACATAGCATCTCTAATCAAACCAGCCATATTAGATGTGCTAACCTCTGAGCATCCTTTTCAGACGTGGATGACATTGAGATTTCAAAAACAAAAGAAGGCCTGGATTCCGCTGGAACATCTTCGTGCATTTTGCCCTCTGCTTGAGTTAGACGCTTGGTACAGAGAGCGCCTCTGATCCCACCTTTTGTGCCCCGTACGTTTGCACGCAGGAAGCTACAAGAGAGTCGCGCTGTCCACCGGCAGCCATAACTGGCCACCTACCGCACAGTGGCTGATACGTTTCAACACAGCCAGTGTGCGGTGAGGGCATTATCTTGTGAGGGACATAATATACATTCATGGTCTCAAGATTCCGCAACTAAACAAAGCATCTCTAATCAGACCAGCCATATTAATTGTACCAACCTCTCAGCATCCCTTTCAGACGTGGATGACGTTGAGATTTCAAAAACAAAAGGAGGCCTGGATTCCGCTGGAACATCTTTGTGCATTTTGCCCTCTGCTTGAGTTACACCCTTGGCACAGAGAGCGCCTCTTGTGCCCCGTACGTTTGCACGCAGGAAGCTACAAGAGGGTCGCGCAGTACACCGGCAGCCATAACTGACCCCCTACCGCACAGTGGCTGAAACGTTTTCAGACAGCCACTGTGCGGTGAGAGCATTATCTAGTAAGTTACCTAGTATAGATACATGGTCTCAAGATTCCACAAATAAACATAGCATCTCTAATCAAACCAGCCATATTAAATGTACCAACCTGGACGCATCCTTTTCGAACGCGGATGACAGTGGGATTTCAAAAACAAAACAAAAGGCATGGATTGCGCTCTTACAACGTTAAGCATTTTGCCCTCTGCTTGGGTTAGACCCTTGGCACAGAGAACGCCTCTGACCCCACATTTTGTGCCCCGTACGTTTGCACGCACGAAGCTACAGGAGGGTCGCGCAGTTCACCGGCAGCCATAACTGACCACCTACCGCACAGTGCCTGACACGTTTCCACACAGCCACTGTGCGGTGAGAGGATTATCTAGTGAGGGACCTAATATACATACGTGGTCTCAAGATTCCACAAATAAACATAGCATCTCTAATCAAACCAGCCATATTAGATGTGCTAACCTCTGAGCATCCTTTTCAGACGTGGATGACATTGAGATTTCAAAAACAAAAGAAGGCCTGGATTCCGCTGGAACATCTTCGTGCATTTTGCCCTCTGCTTGAGTTAGACGCTTGGCACAGAGAGCGCCTCTGATCCCACCTTTTGTGCCCCGTACGTTTGCACGCGGGAAGCTACAAGAGAGTCGCGCAGTCCACCAGCAGCCATAACTGGCCACCTACCGCAGAGTGGCTGATACGTTTCAACACAGCCAGCGTGCGGTGAGGGCATTATCTTTTGAGGGACATAATATACATACATGATCTCAAGATTCCGACACTAAACAAAGCATCTCTAATCAGACCAGCCATATTAAATGTAACAACCTGGGCGCATCCTTTTCGAACGCGGATGACAGGGAGATTTCAAAAACAAAACAAAAGGCATGGATTTCGCTCTAACAACTTTAGGCATTTTGCCCTCTGCTTGGGTTAGACCCTTGGCACAGAAAGCGCCTCTGACGCCACCTTTTGTGCCCCGTACGTTTGCACGCAGGAAGCTACAAGAGAGTCGCACAGTCCACCGGCAGCCATAACTGACCACCTACCGCACAGTGGCTGATACGTTTCAACACAGCCAGTGTGCGGTGAGGGCATTATCTTGTGAGAAACCAAGTATACATACATGGTCTAAAGATTCCAAAAATAAACAAATCATCTATAATCAGACCAGCCATATTAAATGTACCAACCTGGGCGCATCCTTTTCGAACGCGGATGACAGGGAGATTTCAAAAACAAAACAAAAGGCATGGATTGCGCTCTAACAACTTTAGGCATTTTGCCCTCTGCTTGGGTTAGACCCTTTGCACAGAGAGCGCCTCTAACCCCACCTTTTGTGCCCCGTACGTTTGCACGCAGGAAGCTACAAGAGAGTCGCGCAGTACACCGGCAGCCATAACTGACCACCTACCGCACAGTGGCTGACACGTTTCCACACAGCCACTGTGCGGTGAGAGGATTATCTAGTGAGGGACCTAATATACATACGTGGTCTCAAGATTCCACAAATAAACATAGCATCTCTAATCAGACCAGCCATATTAGATGTACTAACCTCTCAGCATCCTTTTCAGACTTGGATGACATTGAGATTTCAAAAACAAAAGGAGGCCTGGATTCCGCTGGAACATCTTTGTGCATTTTGCCCTCTGCTTGAGTTATACCCATGGCACAGAGAGCGCCTCTGACCCTGCCTTTTGTGCCCCGTACGTTTGCACGCAGGAAGCTACAAGAGGGTCGCGCAGTCCACCGGCAGCCATAACTGACCACCTACCGCACAGTGGCTGATACGTTTCCACACAACCACTGAGCGGTGAGAGCATTATCTATTGAGGGACCTAGTATACATACATGGTCTCAAGATTCCAAAAATAAACAAATCACCTCTAATCACACCAGCCATATTAAATGTACCAACCTGGACGCATCCTTTTCGAACGCGGATGACAGTGAGACTTCAAAAACAAATCAAAAGGCATGGATTGCGCTCTAACAACGTTAAGCATTTTGCCCTCTGCTTGGGTTAGACCCTTGGCACAGAGAACGCCTCTGACCCCACATTTTGTGCCCCGTACGTTTGCACGCACGAAGCTACAGGAGGGTCGCGCAGTCCACCGGCAGCCATAACTGACCACCTACCGCAAAGTGGCTGACACGTTTTTCCACACAGCCACTGTGCGGTGAGAGGATTATCTAGTGAGGGACCTCATATACATACGTGGTCTCAAGATTCCACAAATAAACATAGCATCTCTAATCAAACCAGCCATATTAGATGTACTAACCTCTGAGCATCCTTTTCAGACGTGGATGACATTGAGATTTCAAAAACAAAAGAAGGCCTGGATTCCGCTGGAACATCTTCGTGCATCTCGCCCTCTGCTTGAGTTAGACGCTTGGCACAGAGAGCGCCTCTGATCCCACCTTTTGTGCCCCGTACGTTTGCACGCGGGAAGCTACAAGAGAGACGCGCTGTCCACCGGCAGCCACAAATGGCCACCTACCGCAGAGTGGCTGATACGTTTCAACACAGCCAGTGTGCGGTGAGGGCATTATCTTGTGAGGGACATAATCTACATACATGATCTCAAGATTCCGACACTAAACAAAGCATCTCTAATCAGACCAGCCATATTAAATGTAACAACCTCTCAGCATTCTTCTCAGACGTGGATGACATTGAGATTTCAAAAACAAAAGGAGGCCTGGATTCCGCTGGAACATCTTTGTGCATTTTGCCCTCTGCTTGAGTTATACCCTTGGCACAGAGAACGCCTCTGACCCTGCCTTTGTGCACCGTACGTTTGCACGCAGGAAGCTACAAGAGGGTCGCGCAGTCCACCGGCAGCCATAACTGACCCCCTACCGCACAGTGGCTGAAATGTTTTCACACAGGCACTGCGCGGTGAGAGCATTATCTAGTGAGGGACTTAGTATACATACATGCTCTAAAGATTCCAAAAATAAACAAAGCATCTATAATCAGACCAGCCATATTAAATGTACCAACCTGGGCGCATCCTTTTCGAACGCGGATGACAGGGAGATTTCAAAAACAAAACAAAAGGCATGGATTGCGCTCTAACAACTTTAGGCATTTTGCCCTCTGCTTGGGTTAGACCCTTTGCACAGAGAGCGCCTCTAACCCCACCTTTTGTGCCCCGTACGTTTGCACGCAGGAAGCTACAAGAGAGTCGCGCAGTCCACCGGCAGCCATAACTGACCACCTACCGCACAGTGGCTGACACGTTTCCACACAGCCACTGTGCGGTGAGAGGATTATCTAGTGAGGGACCTAATATACATACGTGGTCTCAAGATTCCACAAATAAACATAGCATCTCTAATCAGACCAGCCATATTAGATGTACTAATCTCTCAGCATCCTTTTCAGACTTGGATGACATTGAGATTTCAAAAACAAAAGGAGGCCTGGATTCCGCTGGAACATCTTTGTGCATTTTGCCCTCTGCTTGAGTTATACCCATGGCACAGAGAGCGCCTCTGACCCTGCCTTTTGTGCCCCGTACGTTTGCACGCAGGAAGCTACAAGAGGGTCGCGCAGTCCACCGGCAGCCATAACTGACCACCTACCGCACAGTGGCTGATACGTTTCCACACAACCACTGAGCGGTGAGAGCATTATCTATTGAGGGACCTAGTATACATACATGGTCTCAAGATTCCAAAAATAAACAAATCACCTCTAATCACACCAGCCATATTAAATGTACCAACCTGGACGCATCCTTTTCGAACGCGGATGACAGTGAGATTTCAAAAACAAATCAAAAGGCATGGATTGCGCTCTAACAACGTTAAGCGTTTTGCCCTCTGCTTGGGTTAGACCCTTGGCACAGAGAACGCCTCTGACCCCACATTTTGTGCCCCGTACGTTTGCACGCACGAAGCTACAGGAGGGTCGCGCAGTCCACCGGCAGCCATAACTGACCACCTACCGCAAAGTGGCTGACACGTTTCCACACAGCCACTGTGCGGTGAGAGGATTATCTAGTGAGGGACCTAATATACATACGTGGTCTCAAGGTTCCACAAATAAACATAGCATCTCTAATCAAACCAGCCATATTAGATGTACTAACCTCTGAGCATCCTTTTCAGACGTGGATGACATTGAGATTTCAAAAACAAAAGAAGGCCTGGATTCCGCTGGAACATCTTCGTGCATCTCGCCCTCTGCTTGAGTTAGACGCTTGGCACAGAGAGCGCCTCTGATCCCACCTTTTGTGCCCCGTACGTTTGCACGCAGGAAGCTACAAGAGAGTCGCGCTGTCCACCGGCAGCCACAAATGGCCACCTACCGCAGAGTGGCTGATACGTTTCAACACAGCCAGTGTGCGGTGAGGGCATTATCTTGTGAGGGACATAATCTACATACATGATCTCAAGATTCCGACACTAAACAAAGCATCTCTAATCAGACCAGCCATATTAAATGTAACAACCTCTCAGCATTCTTCTCAGACGTGGATGACATTGAGATTTCAAAAACAAAAGGAGGCCTGGATTCCGCTGGAACATCTTTGTGCATTTTGCCCTCTGCTTGAGTTATACCCTTGGCACAGAGAACGCCTCTGACCCTGCCTTTGTGCACCGTACGTTTGCACGCAGGAAGCTACAAGAGGGTCGCGCAGTCCACCGGCAGCCATAACTGACCCCATACCGCACAGTGGCTGAAACGTTTTCACACAGGCACTGCGCGGTGAGAGCATTATCTAGTGAGGGACTTAGTATACATACATGGTCTCAAGATTCCAAAAATAAACAAAACATCTCTAATCAGACCAGCCATATTAGATGTACTAACCTCTCAGCATCCTTTTCAGACGTGGATGACATTGATATTTCAAAAACAAAAGGAGACCTGGATTCCGCTGGAACATCTTTGTGCATTTTGCCCTCTGCTTGAGTTACACCCTTGGCCCAAAGAGCGCCTCTGACCCTGCTTTTAGTGCCCCGTACGTTTGCACGCACGAAGCTACAGGAGGGTCGCGCAGTCCACCGGCAGCCATAACTGACCACCTACCGCACAGTGGCTGATACGTTTCAACACAGCCAGTGTGCGGTGAGGGCATTATCTTGTGAGGGACATAATATACATACATGGTCTCAAGATTCCGCAACTAAACAAAGCATCTCTAATCAGAGCAGCCATATTAAATGTACCAACCTCTCAGCATCCTTTTCAGACGTGGATGACATTGAGATTTCAAAAACAAAAGGAGGCCTGGATTCCGCTGGAACGTCTTTGTGCATTTTGACCTCTGCTTGAGTTACACCCTTGGTACAAAGAGCGCCTCTGACCCTGCCTTTGTGCCCGGTACGTTTGCACGCAGGAAGCTACAAGAAAGTCGCGCAGTCCACCGGCAGCCATAACTGGGCACCTACCGCGCAGTGGCTGATACGTTTCAACGCAGCCAGTGTGCGGTGAGGGCATTATCTCTTGAGGGACATAATATACATACACGATCTCAAGATTCCACAACTAAACAAAGCATCTCTAATCAGACCAGCCAAAATAAATGTACCAACCTCTCAGCATCCTTTTCAGACGTGGATGACATTGAGATTTCAAAAACAAAAGAAGGCCTGGATTGCGCTCTAACGACGTTAAGCATTTTGCCCTCTGCTAGGGTTAGACCCTTTGCACAGAGAGCGCCTCTGACCCCACCATTTGCGCCCCGTACGTTTGCACGCAGGAAGCTACAAGGGAGCCGCGCAGTCCACCGGCAGCCATGAGGGCAAAATGCACGAAGATGTTCCAGCAGAATCCAGGCCCTCTTTTGTTTTTGAAGTCTCAATGTCATCCACGTCTGAAAAGAATGCTTAGAGGTTAGTACATTTAATATGGCTGGTCTGATTATATATGCTTTGTTTATTTTTGGAATCTTGAGACCATGTATGTATACTAGGTCCACTGTGCGGTGAGAGCATTATCTAGTGAGGGACCTAGTATACATACTAAACCAACATGTTTGGTTCATGGCCCCTTTTCCCAAGCATTTCACCCCAGAAGAGCCGAGCACCAGGCCGGGGGAAATCTTGTACCCATTGGAAACCGGTGCGTACCCGGCGGTACTGGGGATCGAAACACGTACCTCCCGAATGCGAGGCGGATGCTCTACCACAAGGCCAATAAACAAAGCATCTATAATCAGACCAGCCATAATAAATGTACCAACCTGGATGCATCCTTTTCGAACACGGATGACAGTGAGGTTTCAAAAACAAAACAAAAGGAATGGATTGCGCTATAACAACGTTAGAGATTTTGCCCTCTGCTTCGGTTTGACCCTTGGCACAGAGAACGCCTCTGACCCCACCTTTTGTGCCCCGTACGTTTGCACGCAGGAAGCTACAAGAGAGTCGCGCAGTCCACCGGCAGCCATAACTGTCCACCTACCGCGCAGTGGCTGATACGTTTCAACACAGCCAGTGTGCGGTGAGGGCATTATCTTGTGAGGGACAAAATATACATACATGATCTCAAGATTCCGCAACTTAACAAAGCATCTCTAATCAGACCAGCCATATTAAATGTACCAACCTCTCCGCAACCTTTTCAGACGTGGATGACATTGAGATTTCAAAAATAAAAGGAGTCCTGGATTTCGCTGGAACATCTTTGTGCATTTTGCCCTCTGCTTGAGTTATACCCTTGGCACAGAGAGCGCCTCTGACCCTACCTTTTGTGCCCAGTACGTTTGCACGCAGGAAGCTACAAGAGATTCGCGCAGTCCACCGGCAGCCATAACTGACCACCTACCGCACAGTGGCTGATACGTTTCCACACAGCCACTGTGCGGTGAGAGCATTATCTAGTGAGGGACCTAATATACATACATACATACAAGATTCCACAAATAAACAAGGCATCTCTAATTGGAAAAGCCATATAAATCTACTAACCTCTGAGCATTCTTTTCGAATGCGGATGACAG
Organism: Amblyomma maculatum; assembly: GCF_055883805.1. NCBI lineage: Eukaryota > Metazoa > Arthropoda > Arachnida > Ixodida > Ixodidae > Amblyomma > Amblyomma maculatum. Next base: position 146,951,341 of record NC_139349.1, read on the forward strand.
TGAGATTTCAAAAAAAAAGGCATGGATTGCGCTCTAACAAGTTTAGGCATTTTGCCCTCTGCTTGTGAGGGACATAATATACATACATGGCCTCAAGATTCCAAAAATAAACAAAACATCTCTAATCAGACCAGCCATATTAAATGTACCAACCTGGACGCATCCTTTTCGAACGCGGATGACAGTGAGATTTAAAAAAAAAACAACCCTTACGGAAATGCCATATCTGGACTTATAAAAAAAATCCAGATCAGGTATATCAGGAATTGGGCAGATATGGTATATTAGGACAGATCTGGGCCAGATAAGGCATATCTGCCCAATTCCTGATTTCGAGTACCATATAAGGCATATCTGGTTGTATATGCCTGATCTGCACAATTCCTGATTTCGAGTACCAGATAAGGCATATCTGGTCAGATATGCCTTATCTACCCAATTCCTGATTTAAAGATATAGCCCGCATGGCAGTTAGGTTTTGAACTATAGATCTATATATCTGCATATCAACATAACACTTTATTACAACACACAAAACAATTTCAGTATTCCAGCTAAACGCACGCTCAATCAAGTTTGCCAAGGGAAACCTGAATTTCCCCTTTTATTTCAAACCTTACAGGAAAATAGCTTTGAATCCACAGGTTTTCTTTTTTCCCTGCCTATATGGAATCGCTCAAAGGCGGTCCTGAATTACGTGTGTATACCGAGGGTCAAAGACATGCTCATCCGTTAGTAAATATTGAGATTCTACTCATTTACGCGCGATACTATAACAAACTAATGAGATATCTGAACAGAATAGTGTCTACACGAGAAGCTAAAGTGAAATACATTGACCTATTAAATTAGATATTACATTTTTATTCTGCTCTCTTACACACAGTGCTTTAACCAGTAAATGCTTTTAGTTTGAGCTGGTTTACTTGGGAAGCTAAATAAAATAAACGGCTATTAGTCGAACTAGACTATTAAAATGAAATTTAAAGGTTTGTCGACACCCGGAAAAGGTAGCGCTAAACCGTAGGGCGATAAAACACACACTGCTGGGACTGCTGATAATACATAATACCTATACCTTAGCAAAGTACATATAGGCTGTCAGGAAGTACTGGTGTTACCTTAAGCAGAGACTGCAGTGCAAAATGAGCGAACGCGCCTAACTCGTTGTTGCTTTTCAAAATAGGAGAGAAAACAAAAAAAAAAGCATGTCCGATGGTATTTATCATGACAGCGACAACTCTCCCCTAAACCAAATCAAGCATGAAGCTACTTAGGTAGTGCAAATAATAATAATAATAATAAACAACGAAGGACCCTATCCACTCGCTGAAATTTGTATAAATTGCTAGAGCGAAAGACAAATTAGCAACGAAATGTACGGAAAAATATCACATACTGGCAATTACCACTCAATCTACTGATTGGAAAATTAATTTTTCATCAAAACAATACAGTGAACAATATCCTGAGGCTTGCAAGTGCTAGTTCCCGACAAGAAGTCTCACGCTCACAGTTTTGGTGATCGGGCGTGAAGATGCGGCGGCACGATCAGGGTGCGATCCGACACAATGGTGAAGATATGGCCGGGCCACCCAGCGCAGAATCCCCGAAAAGCTCAATCGACCATCAGGTTCACTGCCAAGGCTGGGGAGGCAGCTTCCACCCGCAGTGGGACACTAATTTCCTCTGTGCCGACGGTCAGACTGAAGCTCTTGTAAGTTTGCTGTCGCATTTTTGTTCCCTGCACACAGCTAATAGCGAACAGGCGCTGGCACACGCACACACATCAGCATACACAACATGCAGCACGCCCGCCAGCCGCACCGAACTCCGATGTCTGCCACCGAAAAGGAACGAGATACCAAGTGCTTAGGCGCACGGAGTTGAAAGGGGGAGGGAAAAGAAGCAAGCACACACAAAACGGAGAGCGCGAGGCCTACGTGGTATAGAGCGTGGCAGCGAGGAGGAGAGATGAAATGCGAGCCAGCGACGCATGGGCCGCTGCTGTCTTAGAGGGAAGAGGGGAACGCGGGAGAGGAAGAGTCACTGTCTAGCCACTGCGGCCCTCGACGAAGCAACCGCCAGCTGTCGCTGAGGGTGAGTCACCGTCTGGCAGCGCGGTGGGGGCGTATACTGAACTGCCATCATTTTCTTGATATTTTGAATCGCACAACTTAACCGACCATGCTTTTGTGCACCGGACTGCGGCCGCATTTTAAATGAAAATGCGAGTTAGTAGGCGGAAAGAGGAGCATGTAGCTATAACCCAGCGCCCTCCTGGATTAAGGTACACATGGTGTAATAATTATAGTGCAGCGAAATCTGCAGAACGTTTGAAATATGAGTCGTAGCTATTTTCTAAATTGGATACAATTAACACGCAGGCCATGCTGAGTGTAGAAAAATTGAAGTTCGACCACATGATGCCAATATTGAATATTTGCAGAAGGTAGACGAAGGCAATATATTGCTAATATACAATAACTACGGCACCTACATAATTAAGGCCCCGATAAAGTCCTGTTGATGCCAGGCATATATGGCCCTGGTCTGTCTTTATAAGGTCATGACGATGCCATATATGCCCTTTATCAGGCCACATAAGGTCGCGAGGATACCATATATGCCCTTGATCAAGCCATATAAGGTCCTGTTAGCCGTTTAGATATGGATTATATGTTGCATGATATGGCCAAATCTGAGCCATATAAGGGCAACATTTTGCACATATATGACCTTATCTGGCCCAGATAAGGACTTATTTGCTGCCTTATATATTTGTATCTGGCAGCATATGTTCCATATCTGAAGCAGATATGGGATTTCCGTAAGGGAAACAAAAGGAATGGATTGCTCGCTAACAACGTTAGGCATTTTGCCCTCTGCTTCGGTTTGACCCTTGGTACAGAAAACGCCTCTGACCCCACCTTTAGTGCCCCGTACGTTTGCACGCAGGAAGCTACAAGAGAGTCGCGCAGTCCAACGGCAGCCATAACTGACCACCTACCGCACAGTGGCTGATATGTTTCAGCACAGCCAGTGTGTGGTGAGGGCATTATCTTGTGAGGGTTATAATATACATACATGGTCTCAAGATTCCGCAACTAAACAAAGCATCTCTAATCAAACCAGCCATATTAAATGTACCAACCTGGACGCATACTTTTCGAACGCAGATGACAGTGAGATTTCAAAAAAAACAAAAACAAAAGGAATTGATTGCGCTCTAACAACGTTAGGCATTTTGCCATCTGCTTCGGTTTGACCCTTGGCACAGAAAGCGCCTCTGACCCCACCTTTTGTGCCCCGTACGTTTGCACGCAGGAAGCTACAAGAGAGTCGCGCAGTCCACCGGCAGCCATAACTGATCCCCTACCGCACAGTGGCTGAAACGTTTCCACACAGCCACTGTGCGGTGAGAGCATTATCCAGTGAAGGCCCTAATATACATACATGTTCTCAAGATTCCACAAATAAACAAAGGATCTCTAATTAAACCAGCCATAATAAATGTACTAACCTCTCAGCATCCTTTTCAGACCAGGGATGACATTGAGATTTCAAAAACAAAAGAAGGCCTGGATTCCGCTGGAACATCTTTGTGCATTTTTCCCTCTGCTTGAGTTAGACTTTGGCACAGAGAGCGCCTCTGACCCTACCTTTTGTGCCCCGTACGTTTGCACGCAGGAAGCTACAAGAGGGTCGCGCAGTCCACCGGCAGCCATAACTGACCACCTACCGCACAGCGGCTGATATTTTTCACACAGCCACTGTGCGGTGAGAGCATTATCTAGTGAGGGAACAAGTATACATACATGGTCTCAAGATTCCAAAAATAAACAAGGCATCTATAATCAGACCAGCCTTATCAAATGTACCAACCTGGACGCATCCTTTTCGAACGCGGATGAGAGTGAGATTTCAAAAACAAAAGGTATGGATTGCGCTCTAACAACTTTAGGCATTTTGCCCTCGGCTTGGGTTAGACCCTTTGCACAGAGAGCGCCTCTGACCAAACCTTTTGTGCCCCGTATGTTTGCACGCAGGAAGCTAGAAGAGAGTCGCGCAGTCCACCGGCAGCCATAACTGACCACCTACCGCACAGTGGCTGATACGTTTCAACACAGCCAGTGTGCGGTGAGGGCATAATCTTGTGCGGAACCAAGTATACATACATGGTCTCAAGATTCCAAAAATAAACAAAGCATCTATAATCAGACGAGCCATATTAAATGTACCAACCTGGGCGCATCCTTTTCGAACGCGGATGACAGTGAGATTTGAAAAACAAAACAAAAGGCATGGATTGCGCTCTAACAACTTTAGGCATTTTGCCCTCTGCTTGGGTTAGACCCTTTTCACAGAGAGCGCCTCTGACCCCACCTTTTGTGCCCCGTACGTTTGCACGCAGGAAGCTACAAGAGAGTCGCGCAGTCCACCGGCAGCCATAACTGATCACCTACCGCACAGTGCCTGATACGTTTCAACACGGCCAGTGTGCGGTGAGGGCATTATCTTGTGAGGGACATAATATACATACATGGTCTCAAGATTCCGCAACTAAACAAAGCATCTCTAATCAGACCAGCCACATTAAATGTACCAACCTCTCAGCATCCTTTTCAGACATGGATGACATTGAGATTTCAAAAACAAAAGGAGGCCTGGATTCCGCTGGCACATCTTTGTGCATTTTGCCCTCTGTTTGAGTTAGACGCTTGGCACAGAGAGCGCCTCTGACCCCACCTTTTGTGCCCCGTACGTTTGCACGCAGGAAGCTACGAGAGAGTCGCGCAGTGCACCGGCAGCCATAACTGACCACCTACCGCACGGTGGCTGACAAGTTTCAACACAGCCAGTGTGCGGTGAGGGCTTTATCTTGTGAGGGACATAATATACATACACGGACTCAAGATTCCGCAACTAAACAAAGCATCTCTAATCAGACCAGCCATATTAAATGTACCAACCTCTCAGCATCCTTTTCAGAAGTGAATGACATTGAGATTTCAAAAACAAAAGGAGTCCTGGATTCTGCTGGAACATCTTTGTGCATTTTGCCCTCTGCTTGAGTTATACCTTTGTCACAGAGAGCGCCTCTGACCCTGCCTTTTGTGCCCAGTACGTTTGCACGCAGGAAGCTACAAGAGAGTCGCGCAGTCCACCGGCAGCCATAACTGACCACCTACCGCACAGTGGCTGATATGTTTTCGCACAGCCACTGTGCGGTGAGAGCATTATCTAGTGAGGAACCAAGTATACTTACATGGTCTCAAGATTCCAAAAATAAACAAAGCATCTATAATCAGACCAGCCATATAAATGTACCAACCTGGACGCATCCTTTTCGAACGCGGATGACAGTGAGATTTCAAAAACAAAACAAAAGGCATGGATTGCGCTCTAACAACTTTAGGCATTTTGCCCTCTGCTTGGTTTAGACCCTTTGCACAGAGAGCGCCTCTGACCCCACCTTTTGTGCTCCGTACGTTTGCACGCAGGAAGCTACAAGAGAGTCGCGCAGTCCACCGGCAGCCATAACTGATCCCCTACCGCACAGTGGCTGAAACGTTTTCACACAGCCACTGTGCGGTGAGAGCATTATCTAGTGAGGGAACAAGTATACATACATGGTCTCAAGATTCCAAAAATAAACAAAGCATCTGTAATCAGACCAGCCATAATAAATGTACCAACCTGGACGCATACTTTTCGAACGCGGATGACAGTGAGATTTCAAAAAAAAAAAAAGGAATTGTTTGCGCTCTAACAACGTTAGGCATTTTGCCCTCTGCTTCGGTTTGACCCTTGGCACAGAAAGCGCCTCTGACCCCACCTTTTGTGCCCCGTACGTTTGCACGCAGGAAGCTACAAGAGAGTCGCGCAGTCCACCGGCAGCCATAACTGATCCCCTACCGCACAGTTGCTGAAACGTTTCCACACAGCCACTGTGCGGTGAGAGCATTATCCAGTGAAGGACCTAATATACATACATGTTCTCAAGATTCCACAAATAAACAAAGCATCTCTAATTAAACCAGCCATAATAAATGTACTAACCACTCAGCATCCTTTTCAGACCTCGGATGACATTGAGATTTGAAAAACAAAAGAAGGCCTGGATTCCGCTGGAACATCTTTGTGCATTTTGCCCTCTGCTTGAGTTAGACCTTGGCACAGAGAGCGCCTCTGACCCTACCTTTTGTGCACCGTACGTTTGCACGCAGGAAGCTACAAGAGGGTCGCGCAGTCCACCGGCAGCCATAACTGACCACCTACCGCACAGTGGCTGATATATTTTCACACAGCCACTGTGCGGTGAGAGCATTATCTAGAGAGGGAACAAGTATACATAGATGGTCTCAAGATTCCAAAAATAAACAAAGCATCTATAATCAGACCAGCCATAATAAATGTACCAACCTGGATGCATCCTTTTCGAACGCGGATGAGTGTGAGATTTCAAAAACAAAAGGTATGGATTGCGCTCTAACAACTTTAGGCATTTTGCCCTCGGCTTGGGTTAGACCCTTTGCACAGAGAGCGCCTCTGACCAAACCTTTTGTGCCCCGTACGTTTGCACGCAGGAAGCTAAAAGAGAGTCGCGCAGTCCACCGGCAGCCATAACTGACCACCTACCGCACAGTGGCTGATACGTTTCAACACAGCCAGTGTGCGGTGAGGGCATAATCTTGTGAGGAACCAAGTATACATACATGGTCTCAAGATTCCAAAAATAAACAAAGCATCTATAATCAGACCAGCCATATTAAATGTACCAACCTGGGCGCATCCTTTTCGAACGCGGATGACAGTGAGATTTGAAAAACAAAACAAAAGGCATGGATTGCGCTCTAACAACTTTAGGCATTTTGCCCTCTGCTTGGGTTAGACCCCTTGCACAGAGAGCGCCTCTGACCCCACCTTTTGTGCCCTGTACGTTTGCACGCAGGAAGCTACAAGAGAGTCGCGTAGTCCACCGGCAGCCATAACTGACCACCTACCGCACAGTGGCTGGTACGTTTCAACACAGCCAGTGTGCGGTGAGGGCATTATCTTGTGAGGGACCTAGTATACATACGTAGTCTCAAGATTCAAAAAATAAAAAAATCATCTCTAATCAGACCAGATATTGAATGTACCAACCTGGACGCATCCATTTCGAACGCGGATGACAGTGAGATATCAAAAACGAAACAAAAGGCATGGATTGCGCTCTAACAACTTTAGGCATTTTGCCCTCGGCTTGGGTTAGACCCTTTGCACAGAGAGCGCCTCTGACCAAACCTTTTGTGCCCCGTATGTTTGCACGCAGGAAGCTACAAGAGAGTCGCGCAGTCCACCGGCAGCCATAACTGACCACCTACCGCACAGTGGCTGATACGTTTCAACACAGCCAGTTTGCGGTGTGGGCATAATCTTGTGATGAACCAAGTATACATACATTGTCTCAAGATTCCAAAAATAAACAAAGCATCTCTAATCAGACCAGCCACATTAAATGTACCAACTTCTCAACATCCTTTTCAGACGTGGATGACATTGAGATTTCAAAAACAAAAGGAGGCCTGGATTCCGCTGGAACATCTTTGTGCATTTTGCCCTCTGTTTGAGTTAGACGCTTGGTACAGAGAGCGCCTCTGACCCCACCTTTTGTGCCCCGTACGTTTGCACCCAGGAAGCTACAAGAGAGTCGCGCAGTCCACCGGCAGCCATAACTGACCACCTACCACACAGTGGCTGACAAGTTTCAACACAGCCGGTGTGCGGTGAGGGCTTTATCTTGTGAGGGACATAATATACATACATGGTCTCAAGATTCCGCAACTAAACAAAGCATCTCTAATCAGAGCAGCCATATTAAATGGACCAACCTCTCAGCATCCTTTTCAGACGTGAATGACATTGAGATTTCAAAAACAAAAGAAGTCCTGGATTCCGCTGGAACATCTTTGTGCATTTTGCCCTCTGCTTGAGTTATACCCTTGGCACAGAGAGCGCCTCTGACCCTGCCATTGTGCCCCGTACGTTTGCACGCAGGAAGCTACAAGAGGGTCGCGCAGTCCACCGGCAGCCATAACTGACCCCCTACCGCACAGTGGCTGAAACGTTTTCACACAGCCACTGCGCGGTGAGAGCATTATCTAGTGAGGGACCTGGTATGCATACATGGTCTCAAGATTCCAAAAATAAACAAAACATCTCTAATCAGACCAGCCATATTAGATGTACTAACCTCTCAGCATCCTTTTCAGACGTGGATGACATTGAGATTTCAAAAACAAAAGGAGGCCTGGATTCCGCTGGAACATCTTTGTGCATTTTGCCCTCTGCTTGAGTTATACCCTTGGCACAGAGAGCGCCTCTGACCCTGCCTTTTGTGCCCCGCACGTTTGCACGCAGGAAGCTACAAGAGGGTCGCGCAGTCCACCGGCAGCCATAACTGACCCCCTACCGCACAGTGTCTGAAACGTTTTCACACAGCCACTGTGCGGTGAGAGCATTATCTAGTGAGGGACCTAGTATACATACATAGTGTCAAGATTCCAAAAATAAAAAAATCATCTCTAATCAGACCAGATATTAAATTTACCAACCTGGACGCATCCATTTCGAACGCGGATGACAGTGAGATTTCAAAAACGAAACAAAAGGCATGGATCGCGCTCTAACAACGTTAAGCATTTTGCCCTCTGCTTGGGTTAGACCCTTTGCACAGATAACTCCTCTTACCCCACCTTTTGTGCCCCGTACGTTTGCACGCACGAAGCTACAGGAGGTTCGCGCAGTCCATCGGCAGCCATAACTGACCACCTACCGCACAGTGGCTGACAGGTTTCCACACAGCCACTGTGCGGTGAGAGCATTATCTAGTGAGGGACCTAATATACATACATGGTCTCAAGATTCCACAAATAAACAAAGCATCTCTAATCAAACCAGCCATATTAGATGTACTAACCTCTGAGCATCCTTTTCAGACGTGGATGACATTGTGATTTCAAAAACAAAAGAAGGCCTGGATTCCGCTGGAACATCTTCGTGCATTTTGCCCTCTGCTTGAGTTAGACGCTTTGCACAGAGAGCGCCTCTGACCCCACCTTTTGTGCCCCGTACGTTTCCACCCAGGAAGCCACAAGAGAGTCGCGCAGTCCACCGGCAGCCATAACTGACCACCTACCGCACAGTGGCTGACACGGTTCAACACAGCCAGTGTGCGGTGAGGGCATTATCTTGTGAGGGACATAATATACATACATGGTCTCAAGATTCCAAAAATAAACAAGTCATCTCTAATCAGACCAGCCATATTAAATATACCAACCTGGACGCATCCTTTTCGAACGCGGATGACAGTGAGATTTAAAAAAAAATCGAAAGGCATGGATTGCGCTCTAACAACTTTAAGCATTTTGCCCTCTGCTTGAGTTATACCCTTGGCACAGAGAGCGCCTCTGACCCTGCCTTTGTGCACCGTACGTTTGCACGCAGGAAGCTACAAGAGGGTCGCGCAGTCCACCGGCAGCCATAACTGACCCCCTACCGCACAGTGGCTGAAACGTTTTCACACAGCCACTGCGCGGTGAGAGCATTATCTAGTGAGGGACCTAGTATACATACATGGTCTCAAGATTCCAAAAATAAACAAAACATCTCTAATCAGACCAGCCATATTAGATGTACTAACCTCTCAGCATCCTTTTCAGACGTGAATGACATTGAGATTTCAAAAACAAAAGGAGGCCTGAATTCCGCTGGAACATCGCTGTGCATTTTGCCCTCTCCTTGAGTTATACCCTTGGCACAGAGAGCGCCTCTGACCCTGCCTTTTGTGCCCCGCACGATTGCACGCAGGAAGCTACAAGAGGGTCGCGCAGTCCACCAGCAGCCATAACTGGCCCCCTACCGCGCAGTGGCTGAAACGTTTTCACACAGCCACTGTGCGGTGAGAGAATTATCTAGTGAGGGACCTAGTATACACACATGGTCTCAAGATTCCAAAAATAAACAAAACATCTCTAATCAGACCAGCCATATTAAATGTATCAACCTGGACGCATCCTTTTCGAACGCGGATGACAGTGAGATTTCAAAAACAAACAAATGGCATGGATTGCGCTCGAACAACATGAAGCATTTTGCCCTCTGCTTGGGTTAGACCTTTGGTACAGAGAAGCCTCTGACCCCACCTTTTGTGCCCCGTACGTTTGCACGCAGGAAGCTACAGGAGGTTCGCGCAGTCCACCGGCAGCCAAAACTGACCACCTACCGTGCAGTGGCTGACACGTTTCCACATAGCCACTGTGCGGTGAGAGCATTATCTAGTGAAGGACCTAATATACATACATGTTCTCAAGCTTCCACAAATAAACAAAGCATCTCTAATCAAACCAGCCATATTAGATGTACTAACCTCTCAGCACCCTTTACAGACCTGGGATGACATTGAGATTTCAAAAACAAAAGAAGGCCAGGATTCCGCTGGAACATCTTTGTGCATTTTGCCCTCTGCTTGAGTTAGACCTTGGCACAGAGAGCGCCTCTGACCCTACCTTTTGTGCACCGTACGTCTGCACGCAGGAAGCTACAAGAGGGTCGCGCAGTCCACCGGCAGCCATAACTGAGCCCCTACCGCACAGTGGCTGAAACGTTTTCACACAGCCACTGTGCGGTGAGAGCATTATCTAGTGAGTGACCTAGTATACATACATGGTCTCAAGATTCCAAAAATAAACAAATCACCTGTAATCAGACCAGCCATATTAAATGTACCAACCTGGATGCATCCTTTTCAAACGCGGATGAGAGTGAGATTTCAAAAACAAAACAAGAGGCATGGATTGCGCTCTAACAACGTTAGGCATTTTGCCCTCTGTTTCGGTTTGACCCTTGGCACAGAAAGCGCCTCTGACCCCACCTTTTGTGCCCCGTACGTTTGCACGCAGGAAGCTACAAGAGAGTCGCGCAGTCCACCGGCAGCCATAACTGAGCCCCTACCGCACAGTGGCTGAAACGTTTTCACACAGCCACTGTGCGGTGAGAGCATTATCTAGTGAGGGAACTAGTATACATACATGGTATCAAGATTCCAAAAATAAACAAAGCATCTATAATCAGACCAGCCATATTAAATGTACCAACCTGGATGCATCCTTTTCGAACGCGGATGACAGTGAGATTTCAAAAACAAAAGGTATGGATTGCGCTCTAACAACTTTAGGCATTTTGCCCTCTGCTTGGGTTAGACGCTTGGCGCAGAGAGCGCCTCTGATCCCACCTTTTGTGCCCCGTACTTTTGCACGCGGGAAGCTACAAGAGAGTCGCGCAGTCCACCGGCAGCCATAACTGGCCACGTACCGCAGAGTGGCTGATACGTTTCAACACAACCAGTGTGCGGTGAGGGCATTATCTTGTGAGGGACACAATATACATACATGGTCTCAAGATTCCGCAACTAAACAAAGCATCTCTAATCAGACCAGCCATATTAAATGTACCAACCTCTCAGCCTCCTTTTCAGACGTGAATGACATTGAGATTTCAAAAACAAAAGGAGCCCTGGATTCCGCTGGAACATCGTTGTGCATTTTGCCCTCTGCTTGAGTTATACCCTTGGCACAGAGAGCGCCTCTGACCCTGCCTTTTGTGCCCCGCACGTTTGCACGCAGGAAGCTACAAGAGGGTCGCGCAGTCCACCGGCAGCCATAACTGGCCCCCTACCGCACAGTGTCTGAAACGTTTTCACACAGCCACTGTGCGGTGAGAGCATTATCTAGTGAGGGACCTAGTATACATACATGGTGTCAAGATTCCAAAAATAAACAAATCATCTCTAATCAGACCAGCCATATTAAATGTACCAACCTGGACGCATCCTTTTCGAACGAGGATGACAGTAAGATTTCAAAAACAAAACAAAAGGCATGGATTGCGCTCTAACAACGTTAAGCATTTTGCCCTCTGTTTGGGTTAGACCCTTGGCACAGAGAACACCTCTGACCCCACCTTTTGTGCCCCGTACGTTTGCACGCACGAAGCTACAGGAGGGTCGCGCAGTCCACCGGCAGCCATAACTGACCACCTACCGCACAGTGGCTGACACGTTTCCACACAGCCACTGTGCGGTGAGAGCATTATCTAGTGAGGCACCTAATATACATACATGGTCGCAAGATTCCACAAATAAACAAAGCATCTCTAATCAAACCAGCCATATTAGATGTACTAACCTCTGAGCATCCTTTTCAGACGTGGATGACATTGTGATTTCAAAAACAAAAGAAGGCCTGGATTCCGCTGGAACATCTTCGTGCATTTTGCCCTCTGCTTGAGTTAGACGCTTGGCACAGAGAGCGCCTCTGACACCACCTTTTGTGCCCCGTACGTTTGCACCCAGGAAGCTACAAGAGAGTCGCGCAGTCAACCGGCAGCCATAACTGGCCACCTACCGCACAGTGGCTGATACGTTTCAACACAGCCAGTGTGCGGTGAGGGCAGTATCTTGTGAGGGACATAATATACATACATGGTCTCAAGATTCCAAAAATAAACAAAACATCTCTAATCAGACCAGCCATATTAAATGTACTAACCTGGACGCATCCTTTTCGAACGCGGATGACAGTGAGATTTCAAAAACAAAACAAAAGGAATGGATTGCGCTCTAACAACGTTAGGCATTTTGCCCTCTGTTTCGGTTTGACCCTTGGCACAGAAAGCGCCTCTGACCCCACCTTTTGTGCCCCGTACGTTTGCACGCAGGAAGCTACAAGAGAGTCGCGCAGTCCACCGGCAGCCATAACTGAGCCCCTACCGCACAGTGGCTGAAACGTTTTCACACAGCCACTGTGCGGTGAGAGCATTATATAGTGAGGGACCTAGTATACATACATGGTCTCAAGATTCCAAAAATAAACAAATCACCTCTAATCAGACCAGCCATATTAAATGTACCAACCTGGACGCATCCTTTTCGAACGCGGATGAGAGTGAGATTTCAAAAACAAAACAAAAGGCATGGATTGCGCTCTAACAACGTTAAGCATTTTGCCCTCTGCTTGGGTTAGACCCTTGGCACAGAGAACGCCTCTGACCCCACATTTTGTGCCCCGTACGTTTGCACGCACGAAGCTACAGGAGGGTCGCGCAGTCCACCGGCAGCCATAACTGACCACCTACCGCGCAGTGGCTGACACGTTTCCACACAGCCACTGTACGGTGAGAGGATTATCTAGTGAGGGACCTAATATACATACGTGGTCTCAATATTCCACAAATTAACATAGCATCTCTAATCAAACCAGCATTATTAGATGTACTAACCTCTGAGCATCCTTTTCAGACGTGGATGACATTGAGATTTCAAAAACAAAAGAAGGCCTAAATTCCACTGGAACATCTTCGTGCATTTTGCCCTCTGCTTGAGTTAGACGCTTGGTACAGAGAGCGCCTCTGATCCCACCTTTTGTGCCCCGTACGTTTGCACGCAGGAAGCTACAAGAGAGTCGCGCAGTCCACCGGCAGATATAACTGACCACCTACCGCACAGTGGCTCACCCGTTTGCACACAGCCACTGGGCGGTGAGAGCATTATCTAGTGAGGGACCTAATATACATACATGGTCTCAAGATTCAACAAATAAACAAAGCATCTCTAATCAAACCAGCCATATTAGATGTAAAAACCTCTGAGCATTCTTTTCAGACATGGATGACATTTTCAGTTCAAAAACAAAAGAAGGCCTGGATTCCGCTGGAACATCTTCGTGCATTTTGCCCTCTGCTTGAGTTAGACGCTTGGCACAGAGAGCGCCTCTGACCCCACCTTTTGTGCCCCGTACGTTTGCACCCAGGAAGCTACAAGAGGGTCGCGCAGTCCACCGGCAGCCATAACTGACCACCTACCGCACAGTGGCTGATATGTTTTCACACAGCCAGTGTGCGGTGAGGGCATTATCTAGTGAGGGAACTAGTATACATACATGGTCTCAAGGTTCCAAAAATAAACAAGGCATCTCTAATCAGGCTAGCCATATTAAATGTACCAACCTGAACGCACCCTTTTCGAACGCGGATGACAGGGAGATTTCAAAAACAAAACAAAAGTCATGGATTGCGCTCTAACAACGTTAAGCATTTTGCCCTCTGCTTGGGTTAGACCCTTGGCACAGAGAACGCCTCTGACCCCACCTTTTGTGCCCCGTACGTTTGCACGCACGAAGCTACAGGAGGGTCGCGCAGTCCACCGGCAGCCATAACTGACCACCTACCGCACAGTGGCTGACACGTTTCCACACAGCCACTGTGCGGAGAGAGCATTATCTAGTGAGGGACCTAATATACATACATGGCCTCAAGATTCCACAAATAAACAAAGCATCTCTAATCAAACCAGCCATATTAGATGTACTAACCTCTGAGCATCCTTTTCAGACGTGGATGACATTGAGATTTCAAAAACAAAAGAACGCCTGGATTGCGCTCTAACAACGTTAAGCATTTTGCCCTCTGCTTGGGTTAGACCCTTGGCACAGAGAGCGCCTCTGACCCCACCTTTTGTGCTCCGTAAGTTTGCACGCAGGAAGCTACAAGAGGATCGCGCAGTCCACCGGCAGCCATAACTGACCACCTACCGCACAGTGGCTGATACTTTTCCACACAGCCACTGTGCGGTGGGAGCATTATCTAGTGAGGGACCTAATATACATTCATGGTCTTTAAGATTCCATAAAAAAAGAAAGCATCTCTAATTAGACCAGCCATATAAATGTACTAACCTCTCAGCATTCTTTTCAGACGTGGATGACATTCAGATTTCAAAAAAAAAACAAGGCCTGGATTCCGCTGAAACATCTTTGTGCATTTTGCCCTCTGCTTGAGTTAGACCTTGGCACAGAGAGCGCCTCTGACCCTACCTTTTGTGCCCAGTATGTTTGCACGCCGGAAGCTACAAGAGTTTCGCGCAGTCAACCGGCAGCCATTAATGACCACCTACTGCAAATTGGCTGAAACGTTTTCACACAGCCACTGCGCGTTGAGAGCATTATCTAGTGAGGGGCCTAGTATACATACTTGGTCTCAAGATTCAAAAAATAAACAAAGCATCTATAATCAGACCAGCCATATTAAATGTACCAACCTGGACGCATCCTTTTCGAACGCGGATGACAGTGAGATTTCAAAAACAAAACAAAAGGCATGGATTGCGCTCTAACAACTTTAGGCATTTTGCCCTCTGCTTGGGTTACACCCTTGGCACATAGAACGCCTCTGACTCCGCCTTTTGTGCCCCGTACGTTTGCACGCACGAAGCTACAGGAGGGTCGCGGAGTCCACCGGCAGCCATAACTGACCACCTACCGCAAAGTGGCTGACACGTTTCCACACAGCCACTGTGCGGTGAGAGAATTATCTAGTGAGGGACCTAATATACATACATGGCCTCAAGATTCCACAAATAAACAAAGCATCTCTAATCAAACCAGCCATATTAGATGTACTAACCTCTGAGCATCCTTTTCAGACGTGGATGACATTGAGATTTCAAAAACAAAAGAAGGCCTGGATTGCGCTCTAACAACGTTAAGCATTTTGCCCTCTGCTTTGGTTAGACCCTTGGCACAGAGAACGCATCTGACCTCACCTTTTGTGCCCCGTACGTTTGCACGCACGAAGCTACAGGAGGATCGCGCAGTCCACCGGCAGCCATATCTGACCACCTACCGCACAGTGGCTGACACGTTTCCACACAGCCACTGTACGGTGAGAGCATTATCTAGTGAGGGACCTAATATACATACATGGCCTCAAGATTGCACAAATAAACAAAGCATCTCTAATCAAACCAGCCATATTAGATGTACTAACCTCTGAGCATCCTTTTCAGACGTGGATGACATTGAGATTCCAAAAACAAAAGAAGGCCTGGATTGCGCTCTAACAACGTTAAGCATTTTGCCCTCTGCTTGGGTTAGACCCTTGGCACAGAGAGCGCCTCTGACCCCACCTTTTGTGCCCCGTACGTTTGCACGCAGGAAGCTACAAGAGAGTCGCGCAGTCCACCGGCAGCCATAACTGACCACCTACCGCACAGTGGCTGATACGTTTCAACACAGCCAGTGTGCGGTGAGGGCATTATCTTTTGAGGGACATAATATACATACATGGTCTCAAGATTCCGCAACTAAACAAAGCATCTCTAATCAGACCAGCCATATTAAATGTGCCAACCTCTCAGCATCCTTTTCAGACGTGGATGACATTGAGATTTCAAAAACAAAAGGAGGCCTGGATTCCGCTGGAACATCTTTGTTCATTTTGCCCTCTGCTTGAGTTATACCCTTGGCACAGAGAGCGCCTCTGACCCTGCCTTTTGTGCCCCGTACGTTTGCACGCAGGAAGCTACAAGAGGGTCGCGCAGTCCACCGGCAGCCATAACTCACCCCCTACCGCACAGTGTCTGAAACGTTTTCACACAGCCACTGAGCGGTGAGAGCATTATCTAGTGAGGGACCTAGTATACATACATGGTCGCAAGATTCCAAAAATAAACAAATCATCTCTAATCACACCAGCCATATTAGATGTACTAACCTCTGAGCATCCTTTTCAGACGTTGATGACATTGAGATTTCAAAAACAAAAGAAGGCCTGGATTGCGCTCTAACAACGTTAAGCATTTTGCCCTCTGCTTGGGTTAGACCCTTGGCACATAGAACGCCTCTGACCCCGCCTTTTGTGCCCGTACGTTTGCAAGCACGAAGCTACAGGAGGGTCGCGGAGTCCACCGGCAGCCATAACTGACCCCCTACCGCACAGTGGCTGACCCGTTTGCACACAGCCACTGTGCGGTGAGAGCAATATCTAGTGAGGGACCTAGTATACATACATGGTCGCAAGATTCCAAAAATAAACAAATCATCTCTAATCACACCAGCCATATTAAATGTACCACCCTGGACGCATCCTTTTCGAACGCGGATGACAGTGAGATTTCAAAAACAAAACAAAGGGCATGGATTGCGCTCTAACAACGTTAATCATTTTGCCCTCTGCTTGGGTTAGACCCTTGGCACATAGAACGCCTCCGACCCCGCCTTTTGTGCCCCGTACGTTTGCACGCACGAAGCTACAGGAGGGTCGCGGAGTCCACCGGCAGCCATAACTGACCACCTACCGCACAGTGGCTGACCCGTTTGCACACAGCCACTCGGCGGTGAGAGCAGTATCTAGTGAGGGACCTAATATACATACATGGTCTCAAGATTCCACAAATAAACAAAGCATCTCTAATCAAACCAGCCATATTAGATGTAATAACCTCTGAGCATCCTTTTCAGACGTGGATGACATTTTCAGTTCAAAAACAAAAGAAGGCCTGGATTCCGCTGGAACATCTTCGTGCATTTTGCCCTCTGCTTGAGTTAGACGCGTGGCACAGAGAGCGCCTCTGACCACACCTTTTGTGCCCCGTACGTTTGCACCCAGGTAGCTACAAGAGGGTCGCGCAGTCCACCGGCAGCCATAACTGACCACCTACCGCACAGTGGCTGATATGTTTTCACACAGCCACTGTGCGGTGAGAGCATTATCTAGTGAGGGAACTAGTATACATACATGGTCTCAAGATTCCAAAAATAAACAAGGCATCTCTAATCAAACCAGCCATATTAGATGTACTAACCTCTGAGCATCCTTTTCAGACGTGGATGACATTGAGATTTCAAAAACAAAAGAAGGCCTGGATTGCGCTCTAACAACGTTAAGCATTTTGTCCTCTGCTTGGGTTAGACCCTTGGCACAGAGAGCGCCTCTGACCCCACCTTTTGTGCCCCGTACGTTTGCACGCACGAAGCTACAGGAGGGTCGCGCAGTCCACCGGCAGCCATAACTGACCACCTACCGCACAGTGGCTGACACGTTCCCACACAGCCACTGTGCGGAGAGAGCATTATCTAGTGAGGGACCTAATATACATACATGGCCTCAAGATTCCACAAATAAACAAAGCATCTCTAATCAAACCAGCCATATTAGATGTACTAACCTCTGAGCATCCTTTTCAGACGTGGATGACATTGAGATTCCAAAAACAAAAGAAGGCCTGGATTGCGCTCTAACAACGTTAAGCATTTTGCCCTCTGCTTGGGTTAGACCCTTGGCACAGAGAGCGCCTCTGACCCCACCTTTTGTGCCCCGTACGTTTGCACGCAGGAAGCTACAAGAGAGTCGCGCAGTCCACCGGCAGCCATAACTGACCACCTACCGCACAGTGGCTGATACGTTTCAACACAGCCAGTGTGCGGTGAGGGCATTATCTTTTGAGGGACATAATATACATACATGGTCTCAAGATTCCGCAACTAAACAAAGCATCTCTAATCAGACCAGCCATATTAAATGTGCCAACCTCTCAGCATCCTTTTCAGACGTGGATGACATTGAGATTTCAAAAACAAAAGGAGGCCTGGATTCCGCTGGAACATCTTTGTTCATTTTGCCCTCTGCTTGAGTTATACCCTTGGCACAGAGAGCGCCTCTGACCCTGCCTTTTGTGCCCCGTACGTTTGCACGCAGGAAGCTACAAGAGGGTCGCGCAGTCCACCGGCAGCCATAACTCACCCCCTACCGCACAGTGTCTGAAACGTTTTCACACAGCCACTGAGCGGTGAGAGCATTATCTAGTGAGGGACCTAGTATACATACATGGTCGCAAGATTCCAAAAATAAACAAATCATCTCTAATCACACCAGCCATATTAGATGTACTAACCTCTGAGCATCCTTTTCAGACGTTGATGACATTGAGATTTCAAAAACAAAAGAAGGCCTGGATTGCGCTCTAACAACGTTAAGCATTTTGCCCTCTGCTTGGGTTAGACCCTTGGCACATAGAACGCCTCTGACCCCGCCTTTTGTGCCCGTACGTTTGCAAGCACGAAGCTACAGGAGGGTCGCGGAGTCCACCGGCAGCCATAACTGACCCCCTACCGCACAGTGGCTGACCCGTTTGCACACAGCCACTGTGCGGTGAGAGCAATATCTAGTGAGGGACCTAGTATACATACATGGTCGCAAGATTCCAAAAATAAACAAATCATCTCTAATCACACCAGCCATATTAAATGTACCACCCTGGACGCATCCTTTTCGAACGCGGATGACAGTGAGATTTCAAAAACAAAACAAAGGGCATGGATTGCGCTCTAACAACGTTAATCATTTTGCCCTCTGCTTGGGTTAGACCCTTGGCACATAGAACGCCTCCGACCCCGCCTTTTGTGCCCCGTACGTTTGCACGCACGAAGCTACAGGAGGGTCGCGGAGTCCACCGGCAGCCATAACTGACCACCTACCGCACAGTGGCTGACCCGTTTGCACACAGCCACTGGGCGGTGAGAGCAGTATCTAGTGAGGGACCTAATATACATACATGGTCTCAAGATTCCACAAATAAACAAAGCATCTCTAATCAAACCAGCCATATTAGATGTAATAACCTCTGAGCATCCTTTTCAGACGTGGATGACATTTTCAGTTCAAAAACAAAAGAAGGCCTGGATTCCGCTGGAACATCTTCGTGCATTTTGCCCTCTGCTTGAGTTAGACGCGTGGCACAGAGAGCGCCTCTGACCACACCTTTTGTGCCCCCTACGTTTGCACCCAGGTAGCTACAAGAGGGTCGCGCAGTCCACCGGCAGCCATAACTGACCACCTACCGCACAGTGGCTGATATGTTTTCACACAGCCACTGTGCGGTGAGAGCATTATCTAGTGAGGGAACTAGTATACATACATGGTCTCAAGATTCCAAAAATAAACAAGGCATCTCTAATCAAACCAGCCATATTAGATGTACTAACCTCTGAGCATCCTTTTCAGACGTGGATGACATTGAGATTTCAAAAACAAAAGAAGGCCTGGATTGCGCTCTAACAACGTTAAGCATTTTGCCCTCTGCTTGGGTTAGACCCTTGGCACAGAGAGCGCCTCTGACCCCACCTTTTGTGCCCCGTACGTTTGCACGCACGAAGCTACAGGAGGGTCGCGCAGTCCACCGGCAGCCATAACTGACCACCTACCGCACAGTGGCTGACACGTTCCCACACAGCCACTGTGCGGAGAGAGCATTATCTAGTGAGGGACCTAATATACATACATGGCCTCAAAATTCCACAAATAAACAAAGCATCTCTAATCAAACCAGCCATATTAAATGTACCAACCTGGACGCATACTTTTCGAACGCGGATGACAGTGAGATTTCAAAAAAAAAAACAAAAACAAAAGGAATTGATTGCGCTCTAACAACGTTAGGCATTTTGCCCTCTGCTTCGGTTTGACCCTTGGCACAGAAAGCGCCTCTGACCCCACCTTTTGTGCCCCGTACGTTTGCACGCAGGAAGCTACAAGAGAGTCGCGCAGTCCACCGGCAGCCATAACTGATCCCCTACCGCACAGTGGCTGAAACGTTTCCACACAGCCACTGTGCGGTGAGAGCATTATCCAGTGAAGGACCTAATATACATACATGTTCTCAAGATTCCACAAATAAACAAAGGATCTCTAATTAAACCAGCCATTATAATGTACTAACCTCTCAGCATCCTTTTCAGACCTGGGATGACATTGAGATTTCAAAAACAAAAGAAGGCCTGGATTCCGCTGGAACATCTTTGTGCATTTTGCCCTCTGCTTGAGTTAGACTTTGGCACAGAGAGCGCCTCTGACCCTACCTTTTCTGCCCCGTACGTTTGCACGCAGGAAGCTACAAGAGGGTCGCGCAGTCCACCGGCAGCCATAACTGACCACCTACCGCACAGTGGCTGACAAGTTTCAACACAGCCACTGTGCGGTGAGAGCATTATCCAGTGAGGAACCAAGTATACATACATGGTCTCAAGATTCCAAAAATAAACAAAGCATCTATAATCAGACCAGCCATATAAATGTACCAACCTGGACGCATCCTTTTCGAACGCGGATGACAGTGAGATTTCAAAAACAAAACAAAAGGCATGGATTGCGCTCTAACAACTTTAGGCATTTTGCCCTCTGCTTGGTTTAGACCCTTTGCACAGAGAGCGCCTCTGACCCCACCTTTTGTGCCCCGTACGTTTGCACGCAGGAAGCTACAAGAGAGTCGCGCAGTCCACCGGCAGCCATAACTGATCCCCTACCGCACAGTGGCTGAAACGTTTTCACACAGCCACTGTGCGGTGAGAGCATTATCTAGTGAGGGAACAAGTATACATACATGGTCTCAAGATTCCAAAAATAAACAAAGCATCTGTAATCAGACCAGCCATAATAAATGTATCAACCTGGACGCATACTTTTCGATCGCGGATGACAGTGAGATTTCAAAAAAAAAAAAAGGAATTGTTTGCGCTCTAACAACGTTAGGCATTTTTCCCTCTGCTTCGGTTTGACCCTTGGCACAGAAAGCGCCTCTGACCCCACCTTTTGTGCCCCGTCGGTTTGCACGCAGGAAGCTACAAGAGAGTCGCGCAGTCCACCGGCAGCCATAACTGATCCCCTACAGCACAGTGGCTGAAACGTTTCCACACAGCCACTGTGCGGTGAGAGCATTATCCAGTGAAGGACCTAATATACATACATGTTCTCAAGATTCCACAAATAAACAAAGCATCTCTAATTAAACCAGCCATAATAAATGTACTAACCACTCAGCATCCTTTTCAGACCTCGGATGACATTGAGATTTGAAAAACAAAAGAAGGCCTGGATTCCGCTGGAACATCTTTGTGCATTTTGCCCTCTGCTTGAGTTAGACCTTGGCACAGAGAGCGCCTCTGACCCTACCTTTTGTGCACCGTACGTTTGCACGCAGGAAGCTACAAGAGGGTCGCGAAGTCCACCGGCAGCCATAACTGACCACCTACCGCACAGTGACTGATATGTTTTCACACAGCCACTGTGCGGTGAGAGCATTATCTAGAGAGGGAACAAGTATACATACATGGTCTCAAGATTCCAAAAATAAACAAAGCATCTATATTCAGACCAGCCATAATAAATGTACCAACCTGGATGCATCCTTTTCGAACGCGGATGAGAGTGAGATTTCAAAAACAAAAGGTATGGATTGCACTCTAACAACTTTAGGCATTTTGCCCTCGGCTTGGGTTAGACCCTTTGCACAGAGAGCGCCTCTGACCAAACCTTTTGTGCCCCGTACGTTTGCACGCAGGAAGCTACAAGAGAGTCGCGCAGTCCACCGGCAGCCATAACTGACCACCTACCGCACAGTGGCTGATACGTTTCAACACAACCAGTGTGCGGTGAGGGCATAATCTTGTGAGGAACCAAGTATACATACATGGTCTCAAGATTCCAAAAATAAACAAAGCGTCTATAATCAGACCAGCCATATTAAATGTACCAACCTGGCGCATCCTTTTCGAACGCGGATGACAGTGAGATTTGAAAAACAAAACAAAAGGCATGGATTGCGCTCTAACAACTTTAGGCATTTTGCCCTCTGCTTGGGTTAGACCCTTGGCACAGAGAGCGCCTCTGACCCCACCTTTTGTGCTCCGTAAGTTTGCACGCAGGAAGCTACAAGAGGATCGCGCAGTCCACCGGCAGCCATAACTGACCACCTACCGCACAGTGGCTGATACTTTTCCACACAGCCACTGTGCGGTGGGAGCATTATCTAGTGAGGGACCTAATATACATTCATGGTCTTTAAGATTCCACAAAAAAAGAAAGCATCTCTAATTAGACCAGCCATATAAATGTACTAACCTCTCAGCATTCTTTTCAGACGTGGATGACATTCAGATTTCAAAAAAAAAAAACAAGGCCTGGATTCCGCTGAAACATCTTTGTGCATTTTGCCCTCTGCTTGAGTTAGACCTTGGCACAGAGAGCGCCTCTGACCCTACCTTTTGTGCCCAGTATGTTTGCACGCCGGAAGCTACAAGAGTTTCGCGCAGTCCACCGGCAGCCATTAATGACCACCTACTGCAAATTGGCTGAAACGTTTTCACACAGCCACTGCGCGTTGAGAGCATTATCTAGTGAGGGGCCTAGTATACATACTTGGTCTCAAGATTCAAAAAATAAACAAAGCATCTATAATCAGACCAGCCATATTAAATGTACCAACCTGGACGCATCCTTTTCGAACGCGGATGACAGTGAGATTTCAAAAACAAAACAAAAGGCATGAATTGCGCTCTAACAACTTTAGGCATTTTGCCCTCTGCTTGGGTTACACCCTTGGCACATAGAACGCCTCTGACTCCGCCTTTTGTGCCCCGTACGTTTGCACGCACGAAGCTACAGGAGGGTCGCGGAGTCCACCGGCAGCCATAACTGACCACCTACCGCAAAGTGGCTGACACGTTTCCACACAGCCACTGTGCGGTGAGAGAATTATCTAGTGAGGGACCTAATATACATACATGGCCTCAAGATTCCACAAATAAACAAAGCATCTCTAATCAAACCAGCCATATTAGATGTACTAACCTCTGAGCATCCTTTTCAGACGTGGATGACATTGAGATTTCAAAAACAAAAGAAGGCCTGGATTGCGCTCTAACAACGTTAAGCATTTTGCCCTCTGCTTTGGTTAGACCCTTGGCACAGAGAACGCATCTGACCTCACCTTTTGTGCCCCGTACGTTTGCACGCACGAAGCTACAGGAGGATCGCGCAGTCCACCGGCAGCCATATATGACCACCTACCGCACAGTGGCTGACACGTTTCCACACAGCCACTGTACGGTGAGAGCATTATCTAGTGAGGGACCTAATATACATACATGGCCTCAAGATTGCACAAATAAACAAAGCATCTCTAATCAAACCAGCCATATTAGATGTACTAACCTCTGAGCATCCTTTTCAGACGTGGATGACATTGAGATTCCAAAAACAAAAGAAGGCCTGGATTGCGCTCTAACAACGTTAAGCATTTTGCCCTCTGCTTGGGTTAGACCCTTGGCACAGAGAGCGCCTCTGACCCCACCTTTTGTGCCCCGTACGTTTGCACGCAGGAAGCTACAAGAGAGTCGCGCAGTCCACCGGCAGCCATAACTGACCACCTACCGCACAGTGGCTGATACGTTTCAACACAGCCAGTGTGCGGTGAGGGCATTATCTTTTGAGGGACATAATATACATACATGGTCTCAAGATTCCGCAACTAAACAAAGCATCTCTAATCAGACCAGCCATATTAAATGTGCCAACCTCTCAGCATCCTTTTCAGACGTGGATGACATTGAGATTTCAAAAACAAAAGGAGGCCTGGATTCCGCTGGAACATCTTTGTTCATTTTGCCCTCTGCTTGAGTTATACCCTTGGCACAGAGAGCGCCTCTGACCCTGCCTTTTGTGCCCCGTACGTTTGCACGCAGGAAGCTACAAGAGGGTCGCGCAGTCCACCGGCAGCCATAACTCACCCCCTACCGCACAGTGTCTGAAACGTTTTCACACAGCCACTGAGCGGTGAGAGCATTATCTAGTGAGGGACCTAGTATACATACATGGTCGCAAGATTCCAAAAATAAACAAATCATCTCTAATCACACCAGCCATATTAGATGTACTAACCTCTGAGCATCCTTTTCAGACGTTGATGACATTGAGATTTCAAAAACAAAAGAAGGCCTGGATTGCGCTCTAACAACGTTAAGCATTTTGCCCTCTGCTTGGGTTAGACCCTTGGCACATAGAACGCCTCTGACCCCGCCTTTTGTGCCCGTACGTTTGCAAGCACGAAGCTACAGGAGGGTCGCGGAGTCCACCGGCAGCCATAACTGACCCCCTACCGCACAGTGGCTGACCCGTTTGCACACAGCCACTGTGCGGTGAGAGCAATATCTAGTGAGGGACCTAGTATACATACATGGTCGCAAGATTCCAAAAATAAACAAATCATCTCTAATCACACCAGCCATATTAAATGTACCACCCTGGACGCATCCTTTTCGAACGCGGATGACAGTGAGATTTCAAAAACAAAACAAAGGGCATGGATTTTGCTCTAACAACGTTAATCATTTTGCCCTCTGCTTGGGTTAGACCCTTGGCACATAGAACGCCTCCGACCCCACCTTTTGTGCCCCGTACGTTTGCACGCAGGAAGCTACAAGAGAGTCGCGCAGTCCACCGGCAGCCATAACTGACCACCTACCGCACAGTGGCTGATACGTTTCAACACAGCCAGTGTGCGGTGAGGGCATTATCTTTTGAGGGACATAATATACATACATGGTCTCAAGATTCCGCAACTAAACAAAGCATCTCTAATCAGACCAGCCATATTAAATGTGCCAACCTCTCAGCATCCTTTTCAGACGTGGATGACATTGAGATTTCAAAAACAAAAGAAGGCCTGGATTCCGCTGGAACATCTTCGTGCATTTTGCCCTCTGCTTGAGTTAGACGCGTGGCACAGAGAGCGCCTCTGAGCACACCTTTTGTGCCCCGTACGTTTGCACCCAGGTAGCTACAAGAGGGTCGCGCAGTCCACCGGCAGCCATAACTGACCACCTACCGCACAGTGGCTGATATGTTTTCACACAGCCACTGTGCGGTGAGAGCATTATCTAGTGAGGGAACTAGTATACATACATGGTCTCAAGATTCCAAAAATAAACAAGGCATCTCTAATCAAACCAGCCATATTAGATGTACTAACCTCTGAGCATCCTTTTCAGACGTGGATGACATTGAGATTTCAAAAACAAAAGAAGGCCTGGATTGCGCTCTAACAACGTTAAGCATTTTGCCCTCTGCTTGGGTTAGACCCTTGGCACAGAGAGCGCCTCTGACCCCACCTTTTGTGCCCCGTACGTTTGCACGCACGAAGCTACAGGAGGGTCGCGCAGTCCACCGGCAGCCATAACTGACCACCTACCGCACAGTGGCTGACACGTTCCCAAACAGCCACTGTGCGGAGAGAGCATTATCTAGTGAGGGACCTAATATACATACATGGCCTCAAGATTCCACAAATAAACAAAGCATCTCTAATCAAACCAGCTATATTAAATGTACCAACCTGGACGCATACTTTTCGAACGCGGATGACAGTGAGATTTCAAAAAAAAAAAACAAAAACAAAAGGAATTGATTGCGCTCTAACAACGTTAGGCATTTTGCCCTCTGCTTCGGTTTGACCCTTGGCACAGAAAGCGCCTCTGACCCCACCTTTTGTGCCCCGTACGTTTGCACGCAGGAAGCTACAAGAGAGTCGCGCAGTCCACCGGCAACCATAACTGACCACCTACCGCACAGTGGCTGACAAGTTTCAACACAGCCAGTGTGCGGTGAGGGCTTTATCTTGTGAGGGACATAATATACATACATGGACTCAAGATTCCGCAACTAAACAAAGCATCTCTAATCAGACCAGCCATATTAAATGTACCAACCTCTCAGCATCCTTTTCAGACGTGAATGACATTGAGATTTCAAAAACAAAAGGAGTCCTGGATTCCGCTCGAACATCTTTGTGCATTTTGCCCTCTGCTTGAGTTATACCTTTGGCACAGAGAGCGCCTCTGACCCTGCCTTTTGTGCCCAGTACGTTTGCACGCAGGAAGCTACAAGAGAGTCGCGCAGTCCACCGGCAGCCATAACTGACCACCTACCGCACAGTGGCTGATATGTTTTCGCACAGCCACTGTGCGGTGAGAGCATTATCTAGTGAGGAACCAAGTATACATACATGGTCTCAAGATTCCAAAAATAAACAAAGCATCTATAATCAGACCAGCCATATAAATGTACCAACCTGGACGCATCCTTTTCGAACGCGGATGACAGTGAGATTTCAAAAACAAAACAAAAGGCATGGATTGCGCTCTAACAACTTTAGGCATTTTGCCCTCTGCTTGGTTTAGACCCTTTGCACAGAGAGCGCCTCTGACCCCACCTTTTGTGCCCCGTACGTTTGCACGCAGGAAGCTACAAGAGAGTCGCGCAGTCCACCGGCAGCCATAACTGATCCCCTACCGCACAGTGGCTGAAACGTTTTCACACAGCCACTGTGCGGTGAGAGCATTATCTAGTGAGGGAACAAGTATACATACATGGTCTCAAGATTCCAAAAATAAACAAAGCATCTGTAATCAGACCAGCCATAATAAATGTACCAACCTGGACGCATACTTTTCGATCGCGGATGACAGTGAGATTTCAAAAAAAAAAAAAAGGAATTGTTTGCGCTCTAACAACGTTAGGCATTTTGCCCTCTGCTTCGGTTTGACCCTTGGCACAGAAAGCGCCTCTGACCCCACCTTTTGTGCCCCGTCGGTTTGCACGCAGGAAGCTACAAGAGAGTCGCGCAGTCCACCGGCAGCCATAACTGATCCCCTACAGCACAGTGGCTGAAACGTTTCCACACAGCCACTGTGCGGTGAGAGCATTATCCAGTGAAGGACCTAATATACATACATGTTCTCAAGATTCCACAAATAAACAAAGCATCTCTAATTAAACCAGCCATAATAAATGTACTAACCACTCAGCATCCTTTTCAGACCTCGGATGACATTGAGATTTGAAAAACAAAAGAAGGCCTGGATTCCGCTGGAACATCTTTGTGCATTTTGCCCTCTGCTTGAGTTAGACCTTGGCACAGAGAGCGCCTCTGACCCTACCTTTTGTGCACCGTACGTTTGCACGCAGGAAGCTACAAGAGGGTCGCGAAGTCCACCGGCAGCCATAACTGACCACCTACCGCACAGTGGCTGATATGTTTTCACACAGCCACTGTGCGGTGAGAGCATTATCTAGAGAGGGAACAAGTATACATACATGGTCTCAAGATTCCAAAAATAAACAAAGCATCTATAATCAGACCAGCCATAATAAATGTACCAACCTGGATGCATCCTTTTCGAACGCGGATGAGAGTGAGATTTCAAAAACAAAAGGTATGGATTGCACTCTAACAACTTTAGGCATTTTGCCCTCGGCTTGGGTTAGACCCTTTGCACAGAGAGCGCCTCTGACCAAACCTTTTGTGCCCCGTACGTTTGCACGCAGGAAGCTACAAGAGAGTCGCGCAGTCCACCGGCAGCCATAACTGACCACCTACCGCACAGTGGCTGATACGTTTCAACACAACCAGTGTGCGGTGAGGGCATTATCTTGTGAGGAACCAAGTATACATACATGGTCTCAAGATTCCAAAAATAAACAAAGCGTCTATAATCAGACCAGCCATATTAAATGTACCAACCTGGCGCATCCTTTTCGAACGCGGATGACAGTGAGATTTGAAAAACAAAACAAAAGGCATGGATTGCGCTCTAACAACTTTAGGCATTTTGCCCTCTGCTTGGGTTAGACCCTTTGCACAGAGAGCGCCTCTGACCCCACCTTTTGTGCCCCGTACGTTTGCACGCAGGAAGCTACAAGAGAGTCGCGTAGTCCACCGGCAGCCATAACTGACCACCTACCGCACAGTGGCTGATACGTTTCAACACAGCCAGTGTGCGGTGAGGGCATTATCTTGTGAGGGACCTAGTATACATACGTAGTCTCAAGATTCCAAAAATAAAAAAATCATCTCTAATCAGACCAGATATTGAATGTACCAACCTGGACGCATCCATTTCGAACGCGGATGACAGTGAGATTTCAAAAACGAAACAAAAGGCATGGATTGCGCTCTAACAACGTTAAGCATTTTGCCCTCTGCTTGGGTTAGACCCTTTGCACAGAGAACGCCTCTGACCCCACCTTTTGTGCCCCGTACGTTTGCACGCACGAAGCTACAGGAGGTTCGCGCAGTCCACCGGCAGCCATAACTGACCACCTACCGCACATTGGCTGACACGTTTCCACACAGCCACTGTGCGGTGAGAGCATTATCTAGTGAGGGACCTAATATACATACATGGTCTCAAGATTCCACAAATAAACAAAGCATCTCTAATCAAACCAGCCATATTAGATGTACTAACCCCTGAGCATCCTTTTCAGACGTGGGTGACATTGTGATTTCAAAAACAAAAGAAGGCCTGGATTCCGCTGGAACATCTTCGTGCATTTTGCCCTCTGCTTGAGTTAGACGCTTTGCACAGAGAGCGCCTCTGACCCCACCTTTTGTGCCCCGTACGTTTCCACCCAGGCAGCTACAAGAGGGTCGCGCAGTCCACCGGCAGCCATAACTGACCCCCTACCGCAGAGTGTCTGAAACGTTTTCACACAGCCACTGTGCGGTGAGAGCATTATGTAGTGAAGGACCTAGTATACATACATGGTCTCAAGATTCCAAAAATAAACAAATCATCTCTAATCAGACCAGCCATATTAAATGTACCAACCTGGACGCATCCTTTTCAGACGTGGATGACATTGAGATTTCAAAAACAAAAGAAGGCCTGGATTCCGCTGGAACATCTTCGTGCATTTTCCCCTCTGCTTGAGTTAGACGCTTGGCATAGAGAGCGCCTCTGATCCCACCTTTTGTGCCCCGTACGTTTGCACGCACGAAGCTACAGGAGGGTCTCGCAGTCCACCGGCAGTCATAACTGACCACTTTCCGCACAATGGCTGACACGTTTCCACACAGCCACTGTGCGGTGAGAGGATTATCTAGTGAGGGACCTAGTATACATATATGGTCTCAAGATTCCAAAAATAAACAAAACATCTCTAATCAGACCAGCCATATTAGATGTACTAACCTCTCAGCATCCTTTTCAGACGTGGATGACATTGAGATTTCAAAAACAAAAGGAGGCCTGGATTCCGCTGGAACATCTTTGTGCATTTTGCCCTCTGCTTGAGTTATACCCATGGCACAGAGAGCGCCTCTGACCCTGCCTTTTGTGCCCCGTACGTTTGCACGCAGGAAGCTACAAGAGGGTCGCGCAGTCTACCGGCAGCCATAACTGTCCACCTACCGCGCAGTGGCTATAAAGTTTTCACACAGCCACTGTGCGGTGAGAGCATTATCTATTGAGGGACCTAGTATACATACAGGGTCTCAAGATTCCAAAAACAAACAAAACATCTCTAATCAGACCAGCCATTTTAAATGTACCAACCTGGACGCATCCTTTTCGAACGCGGATGACAGTGAGATTTCAAAAAAAAAAAACAAAAACAAAAGGAATTGATTGCGCTCTAACAACGTTAGGCATTTTGCCCTCTGCTTCGGTTTGACCCTTGGCACAGAAAGCGCCTCTGACCCCACCTTTTGTGCCCCGTACGTTTGCACGCAGGAAGCTACAAGAGAGTCGAGCAGTCCACCGGCAGCCATAACTGATCCCCTACCGCACAGTGGCTGAAACGTTTCCACACAGCCACTGTGCGGTGAGAGCATTATCCAGTGAAGGACCTAATATACATACATGTTCTCAAGATTCCACAAATAAACAAAGGATCTCTAATTAAACCAGCCATAATAAATGTACTAACCTCTCAGCATCCTTTTCAGACCTGGGATGACATTGAGATTTGAAAAACAAAAGAAGGCCTGGATTCCGCTGGAACATCTTTGTGCATTTTGCCCTCTGCTTGAGTTAGACTTTGGCACAGAGAGCGCCTCTGACCCTACCTTTTGTGCCCCGTACGTTTGCACGCAGGAAGCTACAAGAGGGTCGCGCAGTCCACCGGCAGCCATAACTGACCACCTACCGCACAGCGGCTGATATTTTTCACACAGCCACTGTGCGGTGAGAGCATTATCTAGTGAGGGAACAAGTATACATACATGGTCTCAAGATTCCAAAAATAAACAAGGCATCTATATTCAGACCAGCCTTATCAAATGTACCAACCTGGACGCATCCTTTTCGAACGCGGATGAGAGTGAGATTTCAAAACAAAAGTTATGGATTGCGCTCTAAGAACTTTAGGCATTTTGCCCTCGGCTTGGGTTAGACCCTTTGCACAGAGAGCGCCTCTGACCAAACCTTTTGTGCCCCGTATGTTTGCACGCAGGAAGCTACAAGAGAGTCGCGCAGTCCACCGGCAGCCATAACTGACCACCTACCGCACAGTGGCTGATACGTTTCAACACAGCCAGTGTGCGGTGAGGGCATAATCTTGTGAGGAACCAAGTATGCATACATGGTCTCAAGATTCCAAAAATAAACAAAGCATCTATAATCAGACCAGCCTTATCAAATGTACCAACCTGGACGCATCCTTTTCGAACGCGGATGAGAGTGAGATTTCAAAACAAGAGGTATGGATTGCGCTCTAAGAACTTTAGGCATTTTGCCCTCGGCTTGGGTTAGACCCTTTGCACAGAGAGCGCCTCTGACCCCACCTTTTGTGCCCCGTACGTTTCCACGCAGGAAGCTACAAGAGAGTCGCGTAGTCCACCGGCAGCCATAACTGACCACCTACCGCACAGTGGCAGATACGTTTCAACACAGCCAGTGTGCGGTGAGGGCATTATCTTGTGAGGGACATAATATACATACATGGTCTCAAGATTCCGCAACTAAACAAAGCATCTCTAATCAGACCAGCCACATTAAATGTACCAACCTCTCAGCATCCTTTTCAGACGTGGATGACATTGAGATTTCAAAAACAAAAGGAGGCCTGGATTCCGCTGGCACATCTTTGTGCATTTTGCCCTCTGCTTGAGTTATACCTTTGCCACAGAGAGCGCCTCTGACCCTGCCTTTTGTGCCCCGTACGTTTGCACCCAGGAAGCTACAAGAGAGTCGCGCAGTCCACCGGCAGCCATAACTGACCACCTACCGCACAGTGGCAGATACGTTTCAACACAGCCAGTGTGCGGTGAGGGCTTTATCTTGTGAGGGACATAATATACATACATGGACTCAAGATTCCGCAACTAAACAAAGCATCTCTAATCAGACCAGCCATATTAAATTTACCAACCTCTCAGCATCCTTTTCAGACGTGAATGACATTGAGATTTCAAAAACAAAAGGAGTCCTGGATTCCGCTCGAACATCTTTGTGCATTTTGCCCTCTGCTTGAGTTATACCTTTGCCACAGAGAGCGCCTCTGACCCTGCCTTTTGTGCCCAGTACGTTTGCACGCAGGAAGCTACAAGAGAGTCGCGCAGTCCACCGGCAGCCATAACTGACCACCTACCGCACAGTGGCTGATATGTTTTCGCACAGCCACTGTGCGGTGAGAGCATTATCTAGTGAGGAACCAAGTATACATACATGGTCTCAAGATTCCAAAAATAAACAAAGCATCTATAATCAGACCAGCCATATAAATGTACCAACCTGGACGCATCCTTTTCGAACGTGGATGACAGTGAGATTTCAAAAACAAAACAAAAGGCATGGATTGCGCTCTAACAACTTTAGGCATTTTGCCCTCTGCTTGGTTTAGACCCTTTGCACAGAGAGCGCCTCTGACCCCACCTTTTGTGCCCCGTACGTTTGCACGCAGGAAGCTAGAAGAGAGTCGCGCAGTTCACCGGCAGCCATAACTGATCCCCTACCGCACAGTGGCTGAAACGTTTCCACACAGCCACTGTGCGGTGAGAGCATTATCCAGTGAAGGACCTAATATACATACATGTTCTCAAGATTCCACAAATAAACAAAGCATCTCTAATTAAACCAGCCATAATAAATGTACTAACCACTCAGCATCCTTTTCAGACCTCGGATGACATTGAGATTTGAAAAACAAAAGAAGGCCTGGATTCCGCTGGAACATCTTTGTGCATTTTGCCCTCTGCTTGAGTTAGACCTTGGCACAGAGAGCGCCTCTGACCCTACCTTTTGTGCACCGTACGTTTGCACGCAGGAAGCTACAAGAGGGTCGCGCAGTCCACGGGCAGCCATAACTGACCACCTACCGCACAGTGGCTGATATGTTTTCACACAGCCACTGTGCGGTGAGAGCATTATCTAGAGAGGGAACAAGTATACATACATGGTCTCAAGATTCCAAAAATAAACAAAGCATCGATAATCAGACCAGCCATAATAAATGTACCAACCTGGATGCATCCTTTTCGAACGCGGATGAGAGTGAGATTTCAAAAACAAAAGGTATGGATTGCGCTCTAACAACTTTAGGCATTTTGCCCTCGGCTTGGGTTAGACCCTTTGCACAGAGAGCGCCTCTGACCAAACCTTTTGTGCCCCGTACGTTTGCACGCAGGAAGCTACAAGAGAGTCGCGCAGTCCGCCGGCAGCCATAACTGACCACCTACCGCACAGTGGCTGATACGTTTCAACACAGCCAGTGTGCGGTGAGGGCATAATCTTGTGAGGAACCAAGTATACATACATGGTCTCAAGATTCCAAAAATAAACAAAGCATCTATAATCAGACCAGCCATATTAAATGTACCAACCTGGGCGCATCCTTTTCGAACGCGGATGACAGTGAGATTTGAAAAAAAAAAAACAAAAGGCATGGATTGCGCTCTAACAACTTTAGGCATTTTGCCCTCTGCTTGGGTTAGACCCTTTGCACAGAGAGCGCCTTACCCCACCTTTTGTGCCCCGTACGTTTGCACGCAGGAAGCTACAAGAGAGTCGCGTAGTCCACCGGCAGCCATAACTGACCACCTACCGCACAGTGGCTGACACGTTTCCACACAGCCACTGTGCGGTGAGAGCATTATCTAGTGAAGGACCTAGTATACATACATGGTCTCAAGATTCCAAAAATAAACAAATCATCTCTAATCAGACCAGCCATATTAAATGTACCAACCTGGACGCATCCTTTTCGAACGCGGATGACAGTGAGATTTCAAAAACAAAACAAAAGGCATGGATTGCGCTCTAACAACGTTAAGCATTTTGCCCTCTGCTTGGGTTAGACCCTTGGCACAGAGAACGCCTCTGACCCCACATTTTGTGCCCCGTACGTTTGCACGCACGAAGCTACAAGAGAGTCGCGCAGTCCACCGGCAGCCATAACTGACCCCCTACCGCACAGTGTCTGAAACGTTTTCACACAGCCACTGCGTGGTGAGAGCATTATCTAGTGAGGAACCAAGTATACATACATGGTCTCAAGATTCCAAAAATAAACAAAACATCTCTAATCAGACCAGCCATATTAGATGTACTAACCTCTCAGCATCCTTTTCAGACGTGGATGACATTGAGATTTCAAAAACAAAAGGAGGCCTGGATTCCGCTGGAACATCTTTGTGCATTTTGCCCTCTGCTTGAGTTATACCCATGGCACAGAGAGCGCCTCTGACCCTACCTTTTGTGCCCCGTACGTTTGCACGCAGGAAGCTACAAGAGGGTCGCGCAGCCCACCGGCAGCCATAACTGACCACCTACCGCACAGTGGCTGATATGTTTTCACACAGCCACTGTGCGGTGAGAGCATTATCTAGAGAGGGAACAAGTATACATACATGGTCTCAAGATTCCAAAAATAAACAAAGCATCTATAATCAGACCAGCCATATTAAATGTACCAACCTGGACGCATCCTTTTCGAACGCGGATGACAGTGAGATTTCAAAAACAAAACAAAAGGAATTGATTGCGCTCTAACAACGTTAGGCATTTTGCCCTCTGCTTCGGTTTGACCCTTGGCACAGAAAGCGCCTCTGACCCCACCTTTTGTGCCCCGTACGTTTGCGCGCAGGAAGCTACAAGAGAGTCGCGCAGTCCACCGGCAGCCATAACTGATCCCCTACCGCACAGTGGCTGAAACGTTTTCACACAGCCACTGTGCGGTGAGAGCATTATCTAGTGAGTGACCTAGTATACATACATGGTCTCAAGATTCCAAAAATAAACAAAGCATCTCTAATCAGACCAGCCATATTAGATGTACTAACCTCTCAGCATCCTTTTCAGACGTGGATGACATTGAGATTTCAAAAACAAAAGGAGGCCTGGATTCCGCTGGAACATCTTTGTGCATTTTGCCCTCTGCTTGAGTTATACCCATGGCACAGAGAGCGCCTCTGACCCTACCTTTTGTGCCCCGTACGTTTGCACGCAGGAAGCTACAAGAGGGTCGCGCAGCCCACCGGCAGCCATAACTGACCACCTACCGCACAGTGGCTGACACGTTTCCACACAGCCACTGTGCGGTGAGAGCATTATCTAGTGAAGGACCTAGTATACATACATGGTCTCAAGATTCCAAAAATAAACAAATCATCTCTAATCAGACCAGCCATATTAAATGTACCAACCTGGACGCATCCTTTTCGAACGCGGATGACAGTGAGATTTCAAAAACAAAACAAAAGGCATGGATTGCGCTCTAACAACGTTAAGCATTTTGCCCTCTGCTTGGGTTAGACCCTTGGCACAGAGAACGCCTCTGACCCCACATTTTGTGCCCCGTACGTTTGCACGCACGAAGCTACAGGAGGGTCTCGCAGTCCACCGGCAGCCATAACTGACCCCCTACCGCACAGTGTCTGAAACGTTTTCACACAGCCACTGCGTGGTGAGAGCATTATCTAGTGAGGGACCTAGTATACATACATGGTCTCAAGATTCCAAAAATAAACAAAACATCTCTAATCAGACCAGCCATATTAGATGTACTAACCTCTCAGCATCCTTTTCAGACGTGGATGACATTGAGATTTCAAAAACAAAAGGAGGCCAGGATTCCGCTGGAACATCTTTGTGCATTTTGCCCTCTGCTTGAGTTATACCCATGGCACAGAGAGCGCCTCTGACCCTACCTTTTGTGCCCCGTACGTTTGCACGCAGGAAGCTACAAGAGGGTCGCGCAGCCCACCGGCAGCCATAACTGACCACCTACCGCACAGTGGCTGATATGTTTTCACACAGCCACTGCGTGGTGAGAGCATTATCTAGTGAGGGACCTAGTATACATACATGGTCTCAAGATTCCAAAAATAAACAAAACATCTCTAATCAGACCAGCCATATTAGATGTACTAACCTCTCAGCATCCTTTTCAGACGTGGATGACATTGAGATTTCAAAAACAAAAGGAGGCCTGGATTCCGCTGGAACATCTTTGTGCATTTTGCCCTCTGCTTGAGTTATACCCATGGCACAGAGAGCGCCTCTGACCCTACCTTTTGTGCCCCGTACGTTTGCACGCAGGAAGCTACAAGAGGGTCTCGCAGTCCACCGGCAGCCATAACTGACCCCCTACCGCACAGTGTCTGAAACGTTTTCACACAGCCACTGCGTGGTGAGAGCATTATCTAGTGAGTGACCTAGTATACATACATGGTCTCAAGATTCCAAAAATAAACAAAACATCTCTAATCAGACCAGCCATATTAGATGTACTAACCTCTCAGCATCCTTTTCAGACGTGGATGACATTGAGATTTCAAAAACAAAAGGAGGCCTGGATTCCGCTGGAACATCTTTGTGCATTTTGCCCTCTGCTTGAGTTATACCCATGGCACAGAGAGCGCCTCTGACCCTACCTTTTGTGCCCCGTACGTTTGCACGCAGGAAGCTACAAGAGGGTCGCGCAGCCCACCGGCAGCCATAACTGACCACCTACCGCACAGTGGCTGATATGTTTTCACACAGCCACTGTGCGGTGAGAGCATTATCTAGTGAGTGACCTAGTATACATACATGGTCTCAAGATTCCAAAAATAAACAAAACATCTCTAATCAGACCAGCCATATTAGATGTACTAACCTCTCAGCATCCTTTTCAGACGTGGATGACATTGAGATTTCAAAAACAAAAGGAGGCCTGGATTCCGCTGGAACATCTTTGTGCATTTTGCCCTCTGCTTGAGTTATACCCATGGCACAGAGAGCGCCTCTGACCCTACCTTTTGTGCCCCGTACGTTTGCACGCAGGAAGCTACAAGAGGGTCGCGCAGTCCACCGGCAGCCATAACTGACCCCCTACCGCACAGTGTCTGAAACGTTTTCACACAGCCACTGCGTGGTGAGAGCATTATCTAGTGAGGGACCTAGTATACATACATGGTCTCAAGATTCCAAAAATAAACAAAACATCTCTAATCAGACCAGCCATATTAGATGTACTAACCTCTCAGCATCCTTTTCAGACGTGGATGACATTGAGATTTCAAAAACAAAAGGAGGCCTGGATTCCGCTGGAACATCTTTGTGCATTTTGCCCTCTGCTTGAGTTATACCCATGGCACAGAGAGCGCCTCTGACCCTACCTTTTGTGCCCCGTACGTTTGCACGCAGGAAGCTACAAGAGGGTCTCGCAGTCCACCGGCAGCCATAACTGACCCCCTACCGCACAGTGTCTGAAACGTTTTCACACAGCCACTGCGTGGTGAGAGCATTATCTAGTGAGTGACCTAGTATACATACATGGTCTCAAGATTCCAAAAATAAACAAAACATCTCTAATCAGACCAGCCATATTAGATGTACTAACCTCTCAGCATCCTTTTCAGACGTGGATGACATTGAGATTTCAAAAACAAAAGGAGGCCTGGATTCCGCTGGAACATCTTTGTGCATTTTGCCCTCTGCTTGAGTTATACCCATGGCACAGAGAGCGCCTCTGACCCTACCTTTTGTGCCCCGTACGTTTGCACGCAGGAAGCTACAAGAGGGTCTCGCAGTCCACCGGCAGCCATAACTGACCCCCTACCGCACAGTGTCTGAAACGTTTTCACACAGCCACTGCGTGGTGAGAGCATTATCTAGTGAGTGACCTAGTATACATACATGGTCTCAAGATTCCAAAAATAAACAAAACATCTCTAATCAGACCAGCCATATTAGATGTACTAACCTCTCAGCATCCTTTTCAGACGTGGATGACATTGAGATTTCAAAAACAAAAGGAGGCCTGGATTCCGCTGGAACATCTTTGTGCATTTTGCCCTCTGCTTGAGTTATACCCATGGCACAGAGAGCGCCTCTGACCCTACCTTTTGTGCCCCGAACGCTAGCACGCAGGAAGCTACAAGAGGGTCGCGCAGTCCACCGGCAGCCATAACTGACCCCCTACCGCACAGTGTCTGAAACGTTTTCACACAGCCACTGCGTGGTGAGAGCATTATCTAGTGAGTGACCTAGTATACATACATGGTCTCAAGATTCCAAAAATAAACAAAACATCTCTAATCAGACCAGCCATATTAGATGTACTAACCTCTCAGCATCCTTTTCAGACGTGGATGACATTGAGATTTCAAAAACAAAAGGAGGCCTGGATTCCGCTGGAACATCTTTGTGCATTTTGCCCTCTGCTTGAGTTATACCCATGGCACAGAGAGCGCCTCTGACCCTACCTTTTGTGCCCCGTACGTTTGCACGCAGGAAGCTACAAGAGGGTCGCGCAGCCCACCGGCAGCCATAACTGACCACCTACCGCACAGTGGCTGATATGTTTTCACACAGCCACTGTGCGGTGAGAGCATTATCTAGAGAGGGAACAAGTATACATACATGGTCTCAAGATTCCAAAAATAAACAAAGCATCTATAATCAGACCAGCCATATTAAATGTACCAACCTGGACGCATCCTTTTCGAACGCGGATGACAGTGAGATTTCAAAAACAAAACAAAAGGAATTGATTGCGCTCTAACAACGTTAGGCATTTTGCCCTCTGCTTCGGTTTGACCCTTGGCACAGAAAGCGCCTCTGACCCCAGCTTTTGTGCCCCGTACGTTTGCACGCAGGAAGCTACAAGAGAGTCGCGCAGTCCACCGGCAGCCATAACTGATCCCCTACCGCACAGTGGCTGAAACGTTTTCACACAGCCACTGTGCGGTGAGAGCATTATCTAGTGAGTGACCTAGTATACATACATGGTCTCAAGATTCCAAAAATAAACAAAGCATCTCTAATTAAACCAGCCATAATAAATGTACTAACCACTCAGCATCCTTTACAGACCTGGGATGACATTTAGATTTGAAAAACAAAAGAAGGCCTGGATTCCGCTGGAACATCTTTGTGCATTTTGCCCTCTGCTTGAGTTAGACCTTGGCACAGAGAGCGCCTCTGACCCTACCTTTTGTGCCCCGTACGTTTGCACGCAGGAAGCTACAAGAGGGTCGCGCAGCCCACCGGCAGCCATAACTGACCACCTACCGCACAGTGGCTGATATGTTTTCACACAGCCACTGTGCGGTGAGAGCATTATCTAGAGAGGGAACAAGTATACATACATGGTCTCAAGATTCCAAAAATAAACAAAGCATCTATAATCAGACCAGCCATAATAAATATACCAACCTGGATGCATCCTTTTCGAACGCGGATGAGAGTGAGATTTCAAAAACAAAAGGTATGGATTGCGCTCTAACAACTTTAGGCATTTTGCCCTCGGCTTGGGTTAGACCCTTTGCACAGAGAGCGCCTCTGACCAAACCTTTTGTGCCCCGTACGTTTGCACGCAGGAAGCTACAAGAGAGTCGCGCAGTCCACCGGCAGCCATAACTGACCACCTACCGCACAGTGGCTCACCCGTTTGCACACAGCCACTGGGCGGTGAGAGCATTATCTAGTGAGGGACCTAATATACATACATGGTCTCAAGATTCCACAAATAAACAAAGCATCTCTAATCAAACCAGCCATATTAGATGTACTAACCTCTCAGCATCCTTTTCAGACGTGGATGACATTGAGATTTCAAAAACAAAAGGAGGCCTGGATTCCGCTGGAACATCTTTGTGCATTTTGCCCTCTGCTTGAGTTATACCCATGGCACAGAGAGCGCCTCTGACCCTACCTTTTGTGCCCCGTACGTTTGCACGCAGGAAGCTACAAGAGGGTCGCGCAGCCCACC
This sequence comes from Amblyomma maculatum, assembly GCF_055883805.1. Classification (NCBI taxonomy): domain Eukaryota; kingdom Metazoa; phylum Arthropoda; class Arachnida; order Ixodida; family Ixodidae; genus Amblyomma; species Amblyomma maculatum. The sequence goes on from NC_139349.1 coordinate 146,991,031, forward strand.
GGCAGCCATAACTGACCCCCTACCGCACAGTGTCTGAAACGTTTTCACACAGCCACTGCGTGGTGAGAGCATTATCTAGTGAGGGACCTAGTATACATACATGGTCTCAAGATTCCAAAAATAAACAAAACATCTCTAATCAGACCAGCCATATTAGATGTACTAACCTCTCAGCATCCTTTTCAGACGTGGATGACATTGAGATTTCAAAAACAAAAGGAGGCCTGGATTCCGCTGGAACATCTTTGTGCATTTTGCCCTCTGCTTGAGTTATACCCATGGCACAGAGAGCGCCTCTGACCCTACCTTTTGTGCCCCGTACGTTTGCACGCAGGAAGCTACAAGAGGGTCGCGCAGCCCACCGGCAGCCATAACTGACCCCCTACCGCACAGTGTCTGAAACGTTTTCACACAGCCACTGCGTGGTGAGAGCATTATCTAGTGAGGGACCTAGTATACATACATGGTCTCAAGATTCCAAAAATAAACAAAACATCTCTAATCAGACCAGCCATATTAGATGTACTAACCTCTCAGCATCCTTTTCAGACGTGGATGACATTGAGATTTCAAAAACAAAAGGAGGTCTGGATTCCGCTGGAACATCTTTGTGCATTTTGCCCTCTGCTTGAGTTATACCCATGGCACAGAGAGCGCCTCTGACCCTACCTTTTGTGCCCCGTACGTTTGCACGCAGGAAGCTACAAGAGGGTCTCGCAGTCCACCGGCAGCCATAACTGACCCCCTACCGCACAGTGTCTGAAACGTTTTCACACAGCCACTGCGTGGTGAGAGCATTATCTAGTGAGTGACCTAGTATACATACATGGTCTCAAGATTCCAAAAATAAACAAAACATCTCTAATCAGACCAGCCATATTAGATGTACTAACCTCTCAGCATCCTTTTCAGACGTGGATGACATTGAGATTTCAAAAACAAAAGGAGGCCTGGATTCCGCTGGAACATCTTTGTGCATTTTGCCCTCTGCTTGAGTTATACCCATGGCACAGAGAGCGCCTCTGACCCTACCTTTTGTGCCCCGTACGTTTGCACGCAGGAAGCTACAAGAGGGTCTCGCAGTCCACCGGCAGCCATAACTGACCCCCTACCGCACAGTGTCTGAAACGTTTTCACACAGCCACTGCGTGGTGAGAGCATTATCTAGTGAGTGACCTAGTATACATACATGGTCTCAAGATTCCAAAAATAAACAAAACATCTCTAATCAGACCAGCCATATTAGATGTACTAACCTCTCAGCATCCTTTTCAGACGTGGATGACATTGAGATTTCAAAAACAAAAGGAGGCCTGGATTCCGCTGGAACATCTTTGTGCATTTTGCCCTCTGCTTGAGTTATACCCATGGCACAGAGAGCGCCTCTGACCCTACCTTTTGTGCCCCGTACGCTTGCACGCAGGAAGCTACAAGAGGGTCTCGCAGTCCACCGGCAGCCATAACTGACCCCCTACCGCACAGTGTCTGAAACGTTTTCACACAGCCACTGCGTGGTGAGAGCATTATCTAGTGAGTGACCTAGTATACATACATGGTCTCAAGATTCCAAAAATAAACAAAACATCTCTAATCAGACCAGCCATATTAGATGTACTAACCTCTCAGCATCCTTTTCAGACGTGGATGACATTGAGATTTCAAAAACAAAAGGAGGCCTGGATTCCGCTGGAACATCTTTGTGCATTTTGCCCTCTGCTTGAGTTATACCCATGGCACAGAGAGCGCCTCTGACCCTACCTTTTGTGCCCCGTACGTTTGCACGCAGGAAGCTACAAGAGGGTCGCGCAGCCCACCGGCAGCCATAACTGACCACCTACCGCACAGTGGCTGATATGTTTTCACACAGCCACTGTGCGGTGAGAGCATTATCTAGAGAGGGAACAAGTATACATACATGGTCTCAAGATTCCAAAAATAAACAAAGCATCTATAATCAGACCAGCCATATTAAATGTACCAACCTGGACGCATCCTTTTCGAACGCGGATGACAGTGAGATTTCAAAAACAAAACAAAAGGAATTGATTGCGCTCTAACAACGTTAGGCATTTTGCCCTCTGCTTCGGTTTGACCCTTGGCACAGAAAGCGCCTCTGACCCCACCTTTTGTGCCCCGTACGTTTGCACGCAGGAAGCTACAAGAGAGTCGCGCAGTCCACCGGCAGCCATAACTGATCCCCTACCGCACAGTGGCTGAAACGTTTTCACACAGCCACTGTGCGGTGAGAGCATTATCTAGTGAGTGACCTAGTATACATACATGGTCTCAAGATTCCAAAAATAAACAAAGCATCTCTAATTAAACCAGCCATAATAAATGTACTAACCACTCAGCATCCTTTACAGACCTGGGATGACATTTAGATTTGAAAAACAAAAGAAGGCCTGGATTCCGCTGGAACATCTTTGTGCATTTTGCCCTCTGCTTGAGTTAGACCTTGGCACAGAGAGCGCCTCTGACCCTACCTTTTGTGCCCCGTACGTTTGCACGCAGGAAGCTACAAGAGGGTCGCGCAGCCCACCGGCAGCCATAACTGACCACCTACCGCACAGTGGCTGATATGTTTTCACACAGCCACTGTGCGGTGAGAGCATTATCTAGAGAGGGAACAAGTATACATACATGGTCTCAAGATTCCAAAAATAAACAAAGCATCTATAATCAGACCAGCCATAATAAATATACCAACCTGGATGCATCCTTTTCGAACGCGGATGAGAGTGAGATTTCAAAAACAAAAGGTATGGATTGCGCTCTAACAACTTTAGGCATTTTGCCCTCGGCTTGGGTTAGACCCTTTGCACAGAGAGCGCCTCTGACCAAACCTTTTGTGCCCCGTACGTTTGCACGCAGGAAGCTACAAGAGAGTCGCGCAGTCCACCGGCAGCCATAACTGACCACCTACCGCACAGTGGCTGATATGTTTTCACACAGCCAGTGTGCGGTGAGGGCATTATCTAGTGAGGGAACTAGTATACATACATGGTCTCAAGATTCCACAAATAAACAAAGCATCTCTAATCAAACCAGCCATATTAGATGTAAAAACCTCTGAGCATTCTTTTCAGACGTGGATGACATTTTCAGTTCAAAAATAAAAGAAGGCCTGGATTCCGCTGGAACATCTTCGTGCATTTTGCCCTCTGCTTGAGTTAGACGCTTGGCACAGAGAGCGCCTCTGACCCCACCTTTTGTGCCCCGTACGTTTGCACCCAGGAAGCTACAAGAGGGTCGCGCAGTCCACCGGCAGCCATAACTGACCACCTACCGCACAGTGGCTGATATGTTTTCACACAGCCAGTGTGCGGTGAGGGCATTATCTAGTGAGGGAACTAGTATACATACATGGTCTCAAGATTCCAAAAATAAACAAGGCATCTCTAATCAGGCTAGCCATATTAAATGTACCAACCTGAACGCACCCTTTTCGAACGCGGATGACAGGGAGATTTCAAAAACAAAACAAAAGTCATGGATTGCGCTCTAACAACGTTAAGCATTTTGCCCTCTGCTTGGGTTAGACCCTTGGCACAGAGAACGCCTCTGACCCCACCTTTTGTGCCCCGTACGTTTGCACGCACGAAGCTACAGGAGGGTCGCGCAGTCCACCGGCAGCCATAACTGACCACCTACCGCACAGTGGCTGACACGTTTCCACACAGCCACTGTGCGGAGAGAGCATTATCTAGTGAGGGACCTAATATACATACATGGCCTCAAGATTCCACAAATAAACAAAGCATCTCTAATCAAACCAGCCATATTAGATGTACTAACCTCTGAGCATCCTTTTCAGACGTGGATGACATTGAGATTTCAAAAACAAAAGAACGCCTGGATTGCGCTCTAACAACGTTAAGCATTTTGCCCTCTGCTTGGTTTAGACCCTTGGCACAGAGAGCGCCTCTGACCCCACCTTTTGTGCTCCGTAAGTTTGCACGCAGGAAGCTACAAGAGGATCGCGCAGTCCACCGGCAGCCATAACTGACCACCTACCGCACAGTGGCTGATACTTTTCCACACAGCCACTGTGCGGTGGGAGCATTATCTAGTGAGGGACCTAATATACATTCATGGTCTTTAAGATTCCACAAAAAAAGAAAGCATCTCTAATTAGACCAGCCATATAAATGTACTAACCTCTCAGCATTCTTTTCAGACGTGGATGACATTCAGATTTCAAAAAAAAAACAAGGCCTGGATTCCGCTGAAACATCTTTGTGCATTTTGCCCTCTGCTTGAGTTAGACCTTGGCACAGAGAGCGCCTCTGACCCTACCTTTTGTGCCCAGTATGTTTGCACGCCGGAAGCTACAAGAGTTTCGCGCAGTCCACCGGCAGCCATTAATGACCACCTACTGCAAATTGGCTGAAACGTTTTCACACAGCCACTGCGCGTTGAGAGCATTATCTAGTGAGGGGCCTAGTATACATACTTGGTCTCAAGATTCAAAAAATAAACAAAGCATCTATAATCAGACCAGCCATATTAAATGTACCAACCTGGACGCATCCTTTTCGAACGCGGATGACAGTGAGATTTCAAAAACAAAACAAAAGGCATGAATTGCGCTCTAACAACTTTAGGCATTTTGCCCTCTGCTTGGGTTACACCCTTGGCACATAGAACGCCTCTGACTCCGCCTTTTGTGCCCCGCGCGTTTGCACGCACGAAGCTACAGGAGGGTCGCGGAGTCCACCGGCAGCCATAACTGACCACCTACCGCACAGTGGCTGACACGTTTCCACACAGCCACTGTGCGGTGAGAGCATTATCTAGTGAGGGACCTAATATACATACATGGCCTCAAGATTCCACAAATAAACAAAGCATCTCTAATCAAACCAGCCATATTAGATGTACTAACCTCTGAGCATCCTTTTCAGACGTGGATGACATTGAGATTTCAAAAACAAAAGAAGGCCTGGATTGCGCTCTAACAACGTTAAGCATTTTGCCCTCTGCTTTGGTTAGACCCTTGGCACAGAGAACGCATCTGACCTCACCTTTTGTGCCCCGTACGTTTGCACGCACGAAGCTACAGGAGGATCGCGCAGTCCACCGGCAGCCATATCTGACCACCTACCGCACAGTGGCTGACACGTTTCCACACAGCCACTGTACGGTGAGAGCATTATCTAGTGAGGGACCTAATATACATAGATGGCCTCAAGATTGCACAAATAAACAAAGCATCTCTAATCAAACCAGCCATATTAGATGTACTAACCTCTGAGCATCCTTTTCAGACGTGGATGACATTGAGATTCCAAAAACAAAAGAAGGCCTGGATTGCGCTCTAACAACGTTAAGCATTTTGCCCTCTGCTTGGGTTAGACCCTTGGCACAGAGAGCGCCTCTGACCCCACCTTTTGTGCCCCGTACGTTTGCACGCAGGAAGCTACAAGAGAGTCGCGCAGTCCACCGGCAGCCATAACTGACCACCTACCGCACAGTGGCTGAAACGTTTTCACACAGCCACTGTGCGGTGAGGGCATTATCTTTTGAGGGACATAATATACATACATGGTCTCAAGATTCCGCAACTAAACAAAGCATCTCTAATCAGACCAGCCATATTAAATGTGCCAACCTCTCAGCATCCTTTTCAGACGTGGATGACATTGAGATTTCAAAAACAAAAGGAGGCCTGGATTCCGCTGGAACATCTTTGTTCATTTTGCCCTCTGCTTGAGTTATACCCTTGGCACAGAGAGCGCCTCTGACCCTGCCTTTTGTGCCCCGTACGTTTGCACGCAGGAAGCTACAAGAGGGTCGCGCAGTCCACCGGCAGCCATAACTCACCCCCTACCGCACAGTGTCTGAAACGTTTTCACACAGCCACTGAGCGGTGAGAGCATTATCTAGTGAGGGACCTAGTATACATACATGGTCGCAAGATTCCAAAAATAAACAAATCATCTCTAATCACACCAGCCATATTAGATGTACTAACCTCTGAGCATCCTTTTCAGACGTTGATGACATTGAGATTTCAAAAACAAAAGAAGGCCTGGATTGCGCTCTAACAACGTTAAGCATTTTGCCCTCTGCTTGGGTTAGACCCTTGGCACATAGAACGCCTCTGACCCCGCCTTTTGTGCCGGTACGTTTGCACGCACGAAGCTACAGGAGGGTCGCGGAGTCCACCGGCAGCCATAACTGACCCCCTACCGCACAGTGGCTGACCCGTTTGCACACAGCCACTGTGCGGTGAGAGCAATATCTAGTGAGGGACCTAGTATACATACATGGTCGCAAGATTCCAAAAATAAACAAATCATCTCTAATCACACCAGCCATATTAAATGTACCACCCTGGACGCATCCTTTTCGAACGCGGATGACAGTGAGATTTCAAAAACAAAACAAAGGGCATGGATTGCGCTCTAACAACGTTAATCATTTTGCCCTCTGCTTGGGTTAGACCCTTGGCACATAGAACGCCTCTGACCCCGCCTTTTGTGCCCCGTACGTTTGCACGCACGAAGCTACAGGAGGGTCGCGGAGTCCACCGGCAGCCATAACTGACCACCTACCGCACAGTGGCTGACCCGTTTGCACACAGCCACTGGGCGGTGAGAGCAGTATCTAGTGAGGGACCTAATATACATACATGGTCTCAAGATTCCACAAATAAACAAAGCATCTCTAATCAAACCAGCCATATTAGATGTACTAACCTCTGAGCATCCTTTTCAGACATGGATGACATTGAGATTTCAAAAACAAAAGAAGGCCTGGATTGCGCTCTAACAACGTTAAGCATTTTGCCCTCTGCTTGGGTTAGACCCTTGGCACAGAGAGCGCCTCTGACCCCACCTTTTGTGCCCCGTACGTTTGCACGCACGAAGCTACAGGAGGGTCGCGCAGTCCACCGGCAGCCATAACTGACCACCTACCGCACAGTGGCTGACACGTTCCCACACAGCCACTGTGCGGAGAGAGCATTATCTAGTGAGGGACCTAATATACATACATGGCCTCAGGATTCCACAAATAAACAAAGCATCTCTAATCAAACCAGCCATATTAAATGTACCAACCTGGACGCATACTTTTCGAACGCGGATGACAGTGAGATTTCAAAAAAAAAAAAAAAAACAAAAGGAATTGATTGCGCTCTAACAACGTTAGGCATTTTGCCCTCTGCTTCGGTTTGACCCTTGGCACAGAAAGCGCCTCTGACCCCACCTTTTGTGCCCCGTACGTTTGCACGCAGGAAGCTACAAGAGAGTCGCGCAGTCCACCGGCAGCCATAACTGATCCCCTACCGCACAGTGGCTGAAACGTTTCCACACAGCCACTGTGCGGTGAGAGCATTATCCAGTGAAGGACCTAATATACATACATGTTCTCAAGATTCCACAAATAAACAAAGGATCTCTAATTAAACCAGCCATTATAATGTACTAACCTCTCAGCATCCTTTTCAGACCTGGGATGACATTGAGATTTCAAAAACAAAAGAAGGCCTGGATTCCGCTGGAACATCTTTGTGCATTTTGCCCTCTGCTTGAGTTAGACTTTGGCACAGAAAGCGCCTCTGACCCCACCTTTTGTGCCCCGTACGTTTGCACGCAGGAAGCTACAAGAGAGTCGCGCAGTCCACCGGCAGCCATAACTGATCCCCTACCGCACAGTGGCTGAAACGTTTCCACACAGCCACTGTGCGGTGAGAGCATTATCCAGTGAAGGACCTAATATACATACATGTTCTCAAGATTCCGCAACTAAACAAAGCATCTCTAATCAGACCAGCCATATTAAATGTACCAACCTCTCAGCATCCTTTTCAGACGTGAATGACATTGAGATTTCAAAAACAAAAGGAGTCCAGGATTCCGCTCGAACATCTTTGTGCATTTTGCCCTCTGCTTGAGTTATACCTTTGGCACAGAGAGCGCCTCTGACCCTGCCTTTTGTGCCCAGTACGTTTGCACGCAGGAAGCTACAAGAGAGTCGCGCAGTCCACCGGCAGCCATAACTGACCACCTACCGCACAGTGGCTGATATGTTTTCGCACAGCCACTGTGCGGTGAGAGCATTATCTAGTGAGGAACCAAGTATACGTACATGGTCTCAAGATTCCAAAAATAAACAAAGCATCTATAATCAGACCAGCCATATAAATGTACCAACCTGGACGCATCCTTTTCGAACGCGGATGACAGTGAGATTTCAAAAACAAAACAAAAGGCATGGATTGCGCTCTAACAACTTTAGGCATTTTGCCCTCTGCTTGGTTTAGACCCTTTGCACAGAGAGCGCCTCTGACCCCACCTTTTGTGCCCCGTACGTTTGCACGCAGGAAGCTACAAGAGAGTCGCGCAGTCCACCGGCAGCCATAACTGATCCCCTACCGCACAGTGGCTGAAACGTTTTCACACAGCCACTGTGCGGTGAGAGCATTATCTAGTGAGGGAACAAGTATACATACATGGTCTCAAGATTCCAAAAATAAACAAAGCATCTGTAATCAGACCAGCCATAATAAATGTACCAACCTGGACGCATACTTTTCGATCGCGGATGACAGTGAGATTTCAAAAAAAAAAAAAGGAATTGTTTGCGCTCTAACAACGTTAGGCATTTTGCCCTCTGCTTCGGTTTGACCCTTGGCACAGAAAGCGCCTCTGACCCCACCTTTTGTGCCCCGTCGGTTTGCACGCAGGAAGCTACAAGAGAGTCGCGCAGTCCACCGGCAGCCATAACTGATCCCCTACAGCACAGTGGCTGAAACGTTTCCACACAGCCACTGTGCGGTGAGAGCATTATCCAGTGAAGGACCTAATATACATACATGTTCTCAAGATTCCACAAATAAACAAAGCATCTCTAATTAAACCAGCCATAATAAATGTACTAACCACTCAGCATCCTTTTCAGACCTCGGATGACATTGAGATTTGAAAAACAAAAGAAGGCCTGGATTCCGCTGGAACATCTTTGTGCATTTTGCCCTCTGCTTGAGTTAGACCTTGGCACAGAGAGCGCCTCTGACCCTACCTTTTGTGCACCGTACGTTTGCACGCAGGAAGCTACAAGAGGGTCGCGAAGTCCACCGGCAGCCATAACTGACCACCTACCGCACAGTGGCTGATATGTTTTCACACAGCCACTGTGCGGTGAGAGCATTATCTAGAGAGGGAACAAGTATACATACATGGTCTCAAGATTCCAAAAATAAACAAAGCATCTATAATCAGACCAGCCATAATAAATGTACCAACCTGGATGCATCCTTTTCGAACGCGGATGAGAGTGAGATTTCAAAAACAAAAGGTATGGATTGCGCTCTAACAACTTTAGGCATTTTGCCCTCGGCTTGGGTTAGACCCTTTGCACAGAGAGCGCCTCTGACCAAACCTTTTGTGCCCCGTACGTTTGCACGCAGGAAGCTACAAGTGAGTCGCGCAGTCCACCGGCAGCCATAACTGACCACCTACCGCACAGTGGCTGATACGTTTCAACACAACCAGTGTGCGGTGAGGGCATAATCTTGTGAGGAACCAAGTATACATACATGGTCTCAAGATTCCAAAAATAAACAAAGCATCTATAATCAGACCAGCCATATTAAATGTACCAACCTGGCGCATCCTTTTCGAACGCGGATGACAGTGAGATTTGAAAAACAAAACAAAAGGCATGGATTGCGCTCTAACAACTTTAGGCATTTTGCCCTCTGCTTGGGTTAGACCCTTTGCACAGAGAGCGCCTCTGACCCCACCTTTTGTGCCCCGTACGTTTGCACGCAGGAAGCTACAAAAGAGTCGCGTAGTCCACCGGCAGCCATAACTGACCACCTACCGCACAGTGGCTGATACGTTTCAACACAGCCAGTGTGCGGTGAGGGCATTATCTTGTGAGGGACCTAGTATACATACGTAGTCTCAAGATTCCAAAAATAAAAAAATCATCTCTAATCAGACCAGATATTGAATGTACCAACCTGGACGCATCCATTTCGAACGCGGATGACAGTGAGATTTCAAAAACGAAACAAAAGGCATGGATTGCGCTCTAACAACGTTAAGCATTTTGCCCTCTGCTTGGGTTAGACCCTTTGCACAGAGAACGCCTCTGACCCCACCTTTTGTGCCCCGTACGTTTGCACGCACGAAGCTACAGGAGGTTCGCGCAGTCCACCGGCAGCCATAACTGACCACCTACCGCACAGTGGCTGACACGTTTCCACACAGCCACTGTGCGGTGAGAGCATTATCTAGTGAGGGACCTAATATACATACATGGTCTCAAGATTCCACAAATAAACAAAGCATCTCTAATCAAACCAGCCATATTAAATGTACCAACCTGGACGCATACTTTTCGAACGCGGATGACAGTGAGATTTCAAAAAAAAAACAAAAACAAAAGGAATTGATTGCGCTCTAACAACGTTAGGCATTTTGCCCTCTGCTTCGGTTTGACCCTTGGCACAGAAAGCGCCTCTGACCCCACCTTTTGTGCCCCGTACGTTTGCACGCAGGAAGCTACAAGAGAGTCGCGCAGTCCACCGGCAGCCATAACTGATCCCCTACCGCACAGTGGCTGAAACGTTTCCACACAGCCACTGTGCGGTGAGAGCATTATCCAGTGAAGGACCTAATATACATACATGTTCTCAAGATTCCACAAATAAACAAAGGATCTCTAATTAAACCAGCCATTATAATGTACTAACCTCTCAGCATCCTTTTCAGACCTGGGATGACATTGAGATTTCAAAAACAAAAGAAGGCCTGGATTCCGCTGGAACATCTTTGTGCATTTTGCCCTCTGCTTGAGTTAGACTTTGGCACAGAGAGCGCCTCTGACCCTACCTTTTGTGCCCCGTACGTTTGCACGCAGGAAGCTACAAGAGGGTCGCGCAGTCCACCGGCAGCCATAACTGACCACCTACCGCACAGTGGCTGATATGTTTTCGCACAGCCACTGTGCGGTGAGAGCATTATCTAGTGAGGAACCAAGTATACATACATGGTCTCAAGATTCCAAAAATAAACAAAGCATCTATAATCAGACCAGCCATATAAATGTACCAACCTGGACGCATCCTTTTCGAACGCGGATGACAGTGAGATTTCAAAAACAAAACAAAAGGCATGGATTGCGCTCTAACAACTTTAGGCATTTTGCCCTCTGCTTGGTTTAGACCCTTTGCACAGAGAGCGCCTCTGACCCCACCTTTTGTGCCCCGTACGTTTGCACGCAGGAAGCTACAAGAGAGTCGCGCAGTCCACCGGCAGCCATAACTGATCCCCTACCGCACAGTGGCTGAAACGTTTTCAAACAGCCACTGTGCGGTGAGAGCATTATCTAGTGAGGGAACAAGTATACATACATGGTCTCAAGATTCCAAAAATAAACAAAGCATCTGTAATCAGACCAGCCATAATAAATGTACCAACCTGGACGCATACTTTTCGATCGCGGATGACAGTGAGATTTCAAAAAAAAAAAAGGAATTGTTTGCGCTCTAACAACGTTAGGCATTTTGCCCTCTGCTTCGGTTTGACCCTTGGCACAGAAAGCGCCTCTGACCCCACCTTTTGTGCCCCGTCGGTTTGCACGCAGGAAGCTACAAGAGAGTCGCGCAGTCCACCGGCAGCCATAACTGATCCCCTACAGCACAGTGGCTGAAACGTTTCCACACAGCCACTGTGCGGTGAGAGCATTATCCAGTGAAGGACCTAATATACATACATGTTCTCAAGATTCCACAAATAAACAAAGCATCTCTAATTAAACCAGCCATAATAAATGTACTAACCACTCAGCATCCTTTTCAGACCTCGGATGACATTGAGATTTGAAAAACAAAAGAAGGCCTGGATTCCGCTGGAACATCTTTGTGCATTTTGCCCTCTGCTTGAGTTAGACCTTGGCACAGAGAGCGCCTCTGACCCTACCTTTTGTGCACCGTACGTTTGCACGCAGGAAGCTACAAGAGGGTCGCGAAGTCCACCGGCAGCCATAACTGACCACCTACCGCACAGTGGCTGATATGTTTTCACACAGCCACTGTGCGGTGAGAGCATTATCTAGAGAGGGAACAAGTATACATACATGGTCTCAAGATTCCAAAAATAAACAAAGCATCTATAATCAGACCAGCCATAATAAATGTACCAACCTGGATGCATCCTTTTCGAACGCGGATGAGAGTGAGATTTCAAAAACAAAAGGTATGGATTGCGCTCTAACAACTTTAGGCATTTTGCCCTCGGCTTGGGTTAGACCCTTTGCACAGAGAGCGCCTCTGACCAAACCTTTTGTGCCCCGTACGTTTGCACGCAGGAAGCTACAAGAGAGTCGCGCAGTCCACCGGCAGCCATAACTGACCACCTACCGCACAGTGGCTGATACGTTTCAACACAACCAGTGTGCGGTGAGGGCATAATCTTGTGAGGAACCAAGTATACATACATGGTCTCAAGATTCCAAAAATAAACAAAGCATCTATAATCAGACCAGCCATATTAAATGTACCAACCTGGCGCATCCTTTTCGAACGCGGATGACAGTGAGATTTGAAAAACAAAACAAAAGGCATGGATTGCGCTCTAACAACTTTAGGCATTTTGCCCTCTGCTTGGGTTAGACCCTTTGCACAGAGAGCGCCTCTGACCCCACCTTTTGTGCCCCGTACGTTTGCACGCAGGAAGCTACAAGAGAGTCGCGTAGTCCACCGGCAGCCATAACTGACCACCTACCGCACAGTGGCTGATACGTTTCAACACAGCCAGTGTGCGGTGAGGGCATTATCTTGTGAGGGACCTAGTATACATAAGTAGTCTCAAGATTCCAAAAATAAAAAAATCATCTCTAATCAGACCAGATATTGAATGTACCAACCTGGACGCATCCATTTCGAACGCGGATGACAGTGAGATTTCAAAAACGAAACAAAAGGCATGGATTGCGCTCTAACAACGTTAAGCATTTTGCCCTCTGCTTGGGTTAGACCCTTTGCACAGAGAACGCCTCTGACCCCACCTTTTGTGCCCCGTACGTTTGCACGCACGAAGCTACAGGAGGTTCGCGCAGTCCACCGGCAGCCATAACTGACCACCTACCGCACAGTGGCTGACACGTTTCCACACAGCCACTGTGCGGTGAGAGCATTATCTAGTGAGGGACCTAATATACATACATGGTCTCAAGATTCCACAAATAAACAAAGCATCTCTAATCAAACCAGCCATATTAGATGTACTAACCCCTGAGCATCCTTTTCAGACGTGGGTGACATTGTGATTTCAAAAAGAAAAGAAGGCCTGGATTCCGCTGGAACATCTTCGTGCATTTTGCCCTCTGCTTGAGTTAGACGCTTTGCACAGAGAGCGCCTCTGACCCCACCTTTTGTGCCCCGTACGTTTCCACCCAGGCAGCTACAAGAGGGTCGCGCAGTCCACCGGCAGCCATAACTGACCCCCTACCGCAGAGTGTCTGAAACGTTTTCACACAGCCACTGTGCGGTGAGAGCATTATCTAGTGAAGGACCTAGTATACATACATGGTCTCAAGATTCCAAAAATAAACAAATCATCTCTAATCAGACCAGCCATATTAAATGTACCAACCTGGACGCATCCTTTTCGAACGCGGATGACAGTGAGATTTCAAAAACAAAACAAAAGGCATGGATTGCGCTCTAACAACGTTAAGCATTTTGCCCTCTGCTTGGGTTAGACCCTTGGCACAGAGAACGCCTCTGACCCCACATTTTGTGCCCCGTACGTTTGCACGCACGAAGCTACAGGAGGGTCTCGCAGTCCACCGGCAGTCATAACTGACCACTTTCCGCACAATGGCTGACACGTTTCCACACAGCCACTGTGCGGTGAGAGGATTATCTAGTGAGGGACCTAATATACATACGTGGTCTCAAGATTCCACAAATAAACATATCATCTCTAATCAAACCAGCCGTATTAGATGTACTAACCTCTGAGCATCCTTTTCAGACGTGGATGACATTGAGATTTCAAAAACAAAAGAAGGCCTGGATTCCGCTGGAACATCTTCGTGCATTTTCCCCTCTGCTTGAGTTAGACGCTTGGCACAGAGAGCGCCTCTGATCCCACCTTTTGTGCCCCGTACGTTTGCACGCAGGAAGCTACAAGAGGGTCGCGCAGTCTACCGGCAGCCATAACTGTCCACCTACCGCGCAGTGGCTATAAAGTTTTCACACAGCCACTGTGCGGTGAGAGCATTATCTATTGAGGGACCTAGTATACATACAGGGTCTCAAGATTCCAAAAACAAACAAAACATCTCTAATCAGACCAGCCATTTTAAATGTACCAACCTGGACGCATCCTTTTCGAACGCGGATGACAGTGAGATTTCAAAAAAAAAAAAAAAAAAGGAATTGATTGCGCTCTAACAACGTTAGGCATTTTGCCCTCTGCTTCGGTTTGACCCTTGGCACAGAAAGCGCCTCTGACCCCACCTTTCGTGCCCCGTACGTTTGCACGCAGGAAGCTACAAGAGAGTCGCGCAGTCCACCGGCAGCCATAACTGATCCCCTACCGCACAGTGGCTGAAACGTTTCCACACAGCCACTGTGCGGTGAGAGCATTATCCAGTGAAGGACCTAATATACATACATGTTCTCAAGATTCCACAAATAAACAAAGGATCTCTAATTAAACCAGCCATAATAAATGTACTAACCTCTCAGCATCCTTTTCAGACCTGGGATGACATCGAGATTTCAAAAACAAAAGAAGGCCTGGATTCCGCTGGAACATCTTTGTGCATTTTGCCCTCTGCTTGAGTTAGACTTTGGCACAGAGAGCGCCTCTGACCCTACCTTTTGTGCCCCGTATGTTTGCACGCAGGAAGCTACAAGAGGGTCGCGCAGTCCACCGGCAGCCATAACTGACCACCTACCGCACAGCGGCTGATATTTTTCACACAGCCACTGTGCGGTGAGAGCATTATCTAGTGAGGGAACAAGTATACATACATGGTCTCAAGATTCCAAAAATAAACAAGGCATCTATAATCAGACCAGCCTTATCAAATGTACCAACCTGGACGCATCCTTTTCGAACGCGGATGAGAGTGAGATTTCAAAACAAAAGTTATGGATTGCGCTCTAACAACTTTAGGCATTTTGCCCTCGGCTTGGGTTAGACCCTTTGCACAGAGAGCCCCTCTGACCAAACCTTTTGTGCCCCGTATGTTTGCACGCAGGAAGCTACAAGAGAGTCGCGCAGTCCACCGGCAGCCATAACTGACCACCTACCGCACAGTGGCTGATACGTTTCAACACTGCCAGTGTGCGGTGAGAGCATTATCTAGTGAGGGAACAAGTATACATACATGGTCTCAAGATTCCAAAAATAAACAAAGCATCTGTAATCAGACCAGCCATAATAAATGTACCAACCTGGACGCATACTTTTCGAACGCGGATGACAGTGAGATTTCAAAAAAAAAAAAAGGAATTGTTTGCGCTCTAACAACGTTAGGCATTTTGCCCTCTGCTTCGGTTTGACCCTTGGCACAGAAAGCGCCTCTGACCCCACCCTTTGTGCCCCGTACGTCTGCACGCAGAAAGCTAGAAGAGAGTCGCGCAGTCCACCGGCAGCCATAACTGATCCCCTACCGCACAGTGGCTGAAACGTTTCCACACAGCCACTGTGTGGTGAGAGCATTATCCAGTGAAGGACCTAATATACATACATGTTCTCAAGATTCCACAAATAAACAAAGCATCTCTAATTAAACCAGCCATAATAAATGTACTAACCACTCAGCATCCTTTTCAGACCTCGGATGACATTGAGATTTGAAAAACAAAAGAAGGCCTGGATTCCGCTGGAACATCTTTGTGCATTTTGCCCTCTGCTTGAGTTAGACCTTGGCACAGAGAGCGCCTCTGACCCTACCTTTTGTGCACCGTACGTTTGCACGCAGGAAGCTACAAGAGGGTCGCGCAGTCCACGGGCAGCCATAACTGACCACCTACCGCACAGTGGCTGATATGTTTTCACACAGCCACTGTGCGGTGAGAGCATTATCTAGTGAGTGACCTAGTATACATACATGGTCTCAAGATTCCAAAAATAAACAAAGCATCTCTAATTAAACCAGCCATAATAAATGTACTAACCACTCAGCATCCTTTACAGACCTGGGATGACATTGAGATTTGAAAAACAAAAGAAGGCCTGGATTCCGCTGGAACATCTTTGTGCATTTTGCCCTCTGCTTGAGTTAGACCTTGGCACAGAGAGCGCCTCTGACCCTACCTTTTGTGCCCCGTACGTTTGCACGCAGGAAGCTACAAGAGGGTCGCGCAGCCCACCGGCAGCCATAACTGACCACCTACCTCACAGTGGCTGATATGTTTTCACACAGCCACTGTGCGGTGAGAGCATTATCTAGAGAGGGAACAAGTATACATACATGGTCTCAAGATTCCAAAAATAAACAAAGCATCTATAATCAGACCAGCCATAATAAATGTGCCAACCTGGATGCATCCTTTTCGAACGCGGATGAGAGTGAGATTTCAAAAACAAAAGGTATGGATTGCGCTCTAACAACTTTAGGCATTTTGCCCTCGGCTTGGGTTAGACCCTTTGCACAGAGAGCGCCTCTGACCAAACCTTTTGTGCCCCGTACGTTTGCACGCAGGAAGCTACAAGAGAGTCGCGCAGTCCACCGGCAGCCATAACTGACCACCTACCGCACAGTGGCTGATACGTTTCAACACAGCCAGTGTTCGGTGAGGGCATAATCTTGTGAGGAACCAAGTATACATACATGGTCTCAAGATTCCACAAATAAACAAAGCATCTCTAATCAAACCAGCCATATTAGATGTACTAACCCCTGAGCATCCTTTTCAGACGTGGGTGACATTGTGATTTCAAAAAGAAATGAAGGCCTGGATTCCGCTGGAACATCTTCGTGCATTTTGCCCTCTGCTTGAGTTAGACGCTTTGCACAGAGAGCGCCTCTGACCCCACCTTTTGTGCCCCGTACGTTTCCACCCAGGCAGCTACAAGAGGGTCGCGCAGTCCACCGGCAGCCATAACTGACCCCCTACCGCAGAGTGTCTGAAACGTTTTCACACAGCCACTGTGCGGTGAGAGCATTATCTAGTGAAGGACCTAGTATACATACATGGTCCCAAGATTCCAAAAATAAACAAATCATCTCTAATCAGACCAGCCATATTAAATGTACCAACCTGGACGCATCCTTTTCGAACGCGGATGACAGTGAGATTTCAAAAACAAAACAAAAGGCATGGATTGCGCTCTAACAACGTTAAGCATTTTGCCCTCTGCTTGGGTTAGACCCTTGGCACAGAGAACGCCTCTGACCCCACATTTTGTGCCCCGTACGTTTGCACGCACGAAGCTACAGGAGGGTCTCGCAGTCCACCGGCAGTCATAACTGACCACTTTCCGCACAATGGCTGACACGTTTCCACACAGCCACTGTGCGGTGAGAGGATTATCTAGTGAGGGACCTAATATACATACGTGGTCTCAAGATTCCACAAATAAACATATCATCTCTAATCAAACCAGCCGTATTAGATGTACTAACCTCTGAGCATCCTTTTCAGACGTGGATGACATTGAGATTTCAAAAACAAAAGAAGGCCTGGATTCCGCTGGAACATCTTCGTGCATTTTCCCCTCTGCTTGAGTTAGACGCTTGGCACAGAGAGCGCCTCTGATCCCACCTTTTGTGCCCCGTACGTTTGCACGCAGGAAGCTACAAGAGGGTCGCGCAGTCTACCGGCAGCCATAACTGTCCACCTACCGCGCAGTGGCTATAAAGTTTTCACACAGCCACTGTGCGGTGAGAGCATTATCTATTGAGGGACCTAGTATACATACAGGGTCTCAAGATTCCAAAAACAAACAAAACATCTCTAATCAGACCAGCCATTTTAAATGTACCAACCTGGACGCATCCTTTTCGAACGCGGATGACAGTGAGATTTCAAAAAAAAAAAAAACAAAAGGAATTGATTGCGCTCTAACAACGTTAGGCATTTTGCCCTCTGCTTCGGTTTGACCCTTGGCACAGAAAGCGCCTCTGACCCCACCTTTTGTGCCCCGTACGTTTGCACGCAGGAAGCTACAAGAGAGTCGCGCAGTCCACCGGCAGCCATAACTGATCCCCTACCGCACAGTGGCTGAAACGTTTCCACACAGCCACTGTGCGGTGAGAGCATTATCCAGTGAAGGACCTAATATACATACATGTTCTCAAGATTCCACAAATAAACAAAGGATCTCTAATTAAACCAGCCATAATAAATGTACTAACCTCTCAGCATCCTTTTCAGACCTGGGATGACATCGAGATTTCAAAAACAAAAGATGGCCTGGATTCCGCTGGAACATCTTTGTGCATTTTGCCCTCTGCTTGAGTTAGACTTTGGCACAGAGAGCGCCTCTGACCCTACCTTTTGTGCCCCGTATGTTTGCACGCAGGAAGCTACAAGAGGGTCGCGCAGTCCACCGGCAGCCATAACTGACCACCTACCGCACAGCGGCTGATATTTTTCACACAGCCACTGTGCGGTGAGAGCATTATCTAGTGAGGGAACAAGTATACATACATGGTCTCAAGATTCCAAAAATAAACAAGGCATCTATAATCAGACCAGCCTTATCAAATGTACCAACCTGGACGCATCCTTTTCGAACGCGGATGAGAGTGAGATTTCAAAACAAAAGTTATGGATTGCGCTCTAACAACTTTAGGCATTTTGCCCTCGGCTTGGGTTAGACCCTTTGCACAGAGAGCGCCTCTGACCAAACCTTTTGTGCCCCGTATGTTTGCACGCAGGAAGCTACAAGAGAGTCGCGCAGTCCACCGGCAGCCATAACTGACCACCTACCGCACAGTGGCTGATACGTTTCAACACAGCCAGTGTGCGGTGAGGGCATAATCTTGTGAGGAACCAAGTATACATACATGGTCTCAAGATTCCAAAAATAAACAAAGCATCTATAATCAGACCAGCCTTATCAAATGTACCAACCTGGACGCATCCTTTTCGAACGCGGATGAGAGTGAGATTTCAAAACAAAAGGTATGGATTGCGCTCTAACAACTTTAGGCATTTTGCCCTCTGCTTGGGTTAGACCCTTTGCACAGAGAGCGCCTCTGACCCCACCTTTTGTGCCCCGTACGTTTCCACGCAGGAAGCTACAAGAGAGTCGCGTAGTCCACCGGCAGCCATAACTGACCACCTACCGCACAGTGGCAGATACGTTTCAACACAGCCAGTGTGCGGTGAGGGCATTATCTTGTGAGGGACATAATATACATACATGGTCTCAAGATTCCGCAACTAAACAAAGCATCTCTAATCAGACCAGCCACATTAAATGTACCAACCTCTCAGCATCCTTTTCAGACGTGAATGACATTGAGATTTCAAAAACAAAAGGAGTCCTGGATTCCGCTCGAACATCTTTGTGCATTTTGCCCTCTGCTTGAGTTATACCTTTGCCACAGAGAGCGCCTCTGACCCTGCCTTTTGTGCCCAGTACGTTTGCACGCAGGAAGCTACAAGAGAGTCGCGCAGTCCACCGGCAGCCATAACTGACCACCTACCGCACAGTGACTGATATGTTTTCGCACAGCCACTGTGCGGTGAGAGCATTATCTAGTGAGGAACCAAGTATACATACATGGTCTCAAGATTCCAAAAATAAACAAAGCATCTATAATCAGACCAGCCATATAAATGTACCAACCTGGACGCATCCTTTTCGAACGTGGATGACAGTGAGATTTCAAAAACAAAACAAAAGGCATGGATTGCGCTCTAACAACTTTAGGCATTTTGCCCTCTGCTTGGTTTAGACCCTTTGCACAGAGAGCGCCTCTGACCCCACCTTTTGTGCCCCGTACGTTTGCACGCAGAAAGCTACAAGAGAGTCGCGCTGTCCACCAGCAGCCATAACTGATCCCCTACCGCACAGTGGCTGAAACGTTTTCACACAGCCACTGTGCGGTGAGAGCATTATCTAGTGAGGGAACAAGTATACATACATGGTCTCAAGATTCCAAAAATAAACAAAGCATCTGTAATCAGACCAGCCATAATAAATGTACCAACCTGGACGCATACTTTTCGAACGCGGATGACAGTGAGATTTCAAAAAAAAAAAGGAATTGTTTGCGCTCTAACAACGTTAGGCATTTTGCCCTCTGCTTCGGTTTGACCCTTGGCACAGAAAGCGCCTCTGACCCCACCCTTTGTGCCCCGTACGTCTGCACGCAGAAAGCTAGAAGAGAGTCGCGCAGTCCACCGGCAGCCATAACTGATCCCCTACCGCACAGTGGCTGAAACGTTTCCACACAGCCACTGTGTGGTGAGAGCATTATCCAGTGAAGGACCTAATATACATACATGTTCTCAAGATTCCACAAATAAACAAAGCATCTCTAATTAAACCAGCCATAATAAATGTACTAACCACTCAGCATCCTTTTCAGACCTCGGATGACATTGAGATTTGAAAAACAAAAGAAGGCCTGGATTCCGCTGGAACATCTTTGTGCATTTTGCCCTCTGCTTGAGTTAGACCTTGGCACAGAGAGCGCCTCTGACCCTACCTTTTGTGCACCGTACGTTTGCACGCAGGAAGCTACAAGAGGGTCGCGCAGTCCACGGGCAGCCATAACTGACCACCTACCGCACAGTGGCTGATATGTTTTCACACAGCCACTGTGCGGTGAGAGCATTATCTAGTGAGTGACCTAGTATACATACATGGTCTCAAGATTCCAAAAATAAACAAAGCATCTCTAATTAAACCAGCCATAATAAATGTACTAACCACTCAGCATCCTTTACAGACCTGGGATGACATTGAGATTTGAAAAACAAAAGAAGGCCTGGATTCCGCTGGAACATCTTTGTGCATTTTGCCCTCTGCTTGAGTTAGACCTTGGCACAGAGAGCGCCTCTGACCCTACCTTTTGTGCCCCGTACGTTTGCACGCAGGAAGCTACAAGAGGGTCGCGCAGCCCACCGGCAGCCATAACTGACCACCTACCTCACAGTGGCTGATATGTTTTCACACAGCCACTGTGCGGTGAGAGCATTATCTAGAGAGGGAACAAGTATACATACATGGTCTCAAGATTCCAAAAATAAACAAAGCATCTATAATCAGACCAGCCATAATAAATGTGCCAACCTGGATGCATCCTTTTCGAACGCGGATGAGAGTGAGATTTCAAAAACAAAAGGTATGGATTGCGCTCTAACAACTTTAGGCATTTTGCCCTCGGCTTGGGTTAGACCCTTTGCACAGAGAGCGCCTCTGACCAAACCTTTTGTGCCCCGTACGTTTGCACGCAGGAAGCTACAAGAGAGTCGCGCAGTCCACCGGCAGCCATAACTGACCACCTACCGCACAGTGGCTGATACGTTTCAACACAGCCAGTGTTCGGTGAGGGCATAATCTTGTGAGGAACCAAGTATACATACATGGTCTCAAGATTCCAAAAATAAACAAAGCATCTATAATCAGACCAGCCATATTAAATGTACCAACCTGGGCGCATCCTTTTCGAACGCGGATGACAGTGAGATTTGAAAAACAAAACAAAAGACATGGATTGCGCTCTAACAACTTTAGGCATTTTGCCCTCTGCTTGGGTTAGAACCTTTGCACAGAGAGCGCCTCTGACACCACCTTTTGTGCCCCGTACGTTTGCACGCAGGAAGCTACAAGAGAGTCGCGCAGTCCACCGGCAGCCATAACTGACCACCTACCGCACAGTGGCTGATACGTTTCAACACAGCCAGTGTGCGGTGAGGGCATTATCTTGTGAGGGACATAATATGCATACATGATCTCAAGATTCCGACACTAAACAAAGCATCTCTATCAGACCACCCATATTAAATGTACCAACCTCTCAGCATCCTTCTCAGACGTGGATGACATTGAGATCTCAAAAACAAAAGGAGGCCTGGATTCCGCTGGAACATCTTTGTGCATTTTGCCCTCTGCTTGAGTTATACCCTTGGCACAGACAGCGCCTCTGACCCTGTCTTTGTGCCCCGTATGTTTGCACGCAGGAAGCTACAAGAGGGTCGCGCAGTCCTCCGGCAGCCATAACTGGCCACCTACCGCACAGTGGCTGATACGTTTCAACACAGCCAGTGTGCGGTGAGGGCATTATCTAGTGAGGGACCTAGTACACATACATGGTCTCAAGATTCCAAAAATAAACAAATCATCTCTAATCAGACCAGCCATATTAAATGTACCAACCTGGACGCATCCTTTTCGAACGCGAATGACAGTGAGATTTCAAAAACAAAACAAAAGGCATGGATTGCGCTCTGACAACGGTAGGCATTTTGCCCTCTGCTTCGGTTTGACCCTTGGCGCAGAAAGCGCCTCTGATCCCACCTTTTGTGCCCCGTACGTTTGCACGCAGGAAGCTACAAGAGAGTCGCGCAGTCCACCGGCAGCCATAACTGACCCCCTACAGCACATTGGCTGAAACGTTTTCACACAGCCACTGTGCGGTGAGAGCAGTATCTAGTGAGTGACCTAGTATACATACATGGTCTCAAGATTCCAAAAATAAACAAATCACCTCTAATCAGACCAGCCATATTAAATGTACCAACCTGGACGCATCCTTTTCGAACGCGAATGACAGTGAGATTTCAGAAACAAAACAAAAGGCATGGATTGCGCTCTAACAACGTTAAGCATTTTGCCCTCTGCTTGGGTTAGACCCTTGGCACAGAGAACGCCTCTGACCCCACATTTTGTGCCCGGTACGTTTGCACGCACGAAGCTACAGGAGGGTCTCGCAGTCCACCGGCAGCCATAACTGACCACCTACCGCACAATGGCTGATACGTTTCCACACAGCCACTGTGCGGTGAGAGGATTATCTAGTGAGGGACCTAATATACATACGTGGTCTCAAGATTCCACAAATAAACATAGCATCTCTAATCAAACCAGCCATATTAGATGTACTAACCTCTGAGCATCCTTTTCAGACGTGGATTACATTGAGATTTCAAAAACAAAAGAAGGCCTGGATTCCGCTGGAACATCTTGCATTTTCCCCTCTGCTTGAGTTAGACGCTTGGCACAGAGAGCGCCTCTGATCCCACCTTTTGTGCCCCGTACGTTTGCACGCAGGAAGCTACAAGAGAGTCGCGCAGTCCACCGGCAGCCATAACTGTCCACCTACCGCGCAGTGGCTATAAAGTTTTCACACAGCCACTGTGCGGTGAGAGCATTATCTATTGAGGGACCTAGTATACATACATGGTCTCAAGATTCCAAAAACAAACAAAACATCTCTAATCAGACCAGCCATATTAAATGTACCAACCTCTCAGCATCCTTTTCAGACGTGAATGACATTGAGATTTCAAAAACAAAAGGAGTCCTGGATTCCGCTGGAACATCTTTGTGCATTTTGCCCTCTGCTTGAGTTATACCCTTGGCACAGAGAGCGCCGCTGACCCTGCCATTGTGCCCCGTACGTTTGCACGCAGGAAGCTACAAGAGGGTCGCGCAGTCCACCGGCAGCCATAACTGACCCCCTACCGCACAGTGGCTGAAACGTTTTCACACAGCCACTGCGCGGTGAGAGCATTATCTAGTGAGGGACCTGGTATGCATACATGGTCTCAAGATTCCAAAAATAAACAAAACATCTCTAATCAGACCAGCCATATTAGATGTACTAACCTCTCAGCATCCTTTTCAGACGTGGATGACATTGAGATTTCAAAAACAAAAGGAGGCCTGGATTCCGCTGGAACATCTTTGTGCATTTTGCCCTCTGCTTAAGTTATACCCTTGGCACAGAGAGCGCCTCTGACGCTGCCTTTTGTGCCCCGCACGTTTGCACGCAGGAAGCTACAAGAGGGTCGCGCAGTCCACCGGCAGCCATAACTGACCCCCTACCGCACAGTGTCTGAAACGTTTTCACACAGCCACTGTGCGGTGAGAGCATTATCTAGTGAGGGACCTAGTATACATACATAGTGTCAAGATTCCAAAAATAAAAAAATCATCTCTAATCAGACCAGATATTAAATGTACCAACCTGGACGCATCCATTTCGAACGCGGATGACAGTGAGATTTCAAAAACGAAACAAAAGGCATGGATTGCGCTCTAACAACGTTAAGCATTTTGCCCTCTGCTTGGGTTAGACCCTTTGCACAGATAACTCCTCTTACCCCACCTTTTGTGCCCTGTACGTTTGCACGCACGAAGCTACAGGAGGTTCGCGCAGTCCACCGGCAGCCATAACTGACCACCTACCGCACAGTGGCTGACAGGTTTCCACACAGCCACTGTGCGGTGAGAGCATTATCTAGTGAGGGACCTAATATACATACATGGTCTCAAGATTCCACAAATAAACAAAGCATCTCTAATCAAACCAGCCATATTAGATGTACTAACCTCTGAGCATCCTTTTCAGACGTGGATGACATTGTGATTTCAAAAACAGAAGAAGGCCTGGATTCCGCTGGAACATCTTCGTGCATTTTGCCCTCTGCTTGAGTTAGACGCTTTGCACAGAGAGCGCCTCTGACCCCACCTTTTGTGCCCCGTACGTTTCCACCCAGGAAGCCACAAGAGAGTCGCGCAGTCCACCGGCAGCCATAACTGACCACCTACCGCACAGTGGCTGACACGGTTCAACACAGCCAGTGTGCGGTGAGGGCATTATCTTGTGAGGGACATAATATACATACATGGTCTCAAGATTCCGCAACTAAACAAAGCATCTCTAATCAGACCAGCCATATTAAATGTACCAACCTCTCAGCATCCTTTTCAGACGTGAATGACATTGAGATTTCAAAAACAGAAGGAGGCCTGGATTCCGCTGGAACATCGTTGTGCATTTTGCCCTCTGCTTGAGTTACACCCTTGGCACAGAGAGCGCCTCTGACCCTGCCTTTTGTGCCCCGAACGTTTGCACGCAGGAAGCTACAAGAGGGTCGCGCAGTCCACCGGCAGCCATAACTGACCCCCTACCGCAGAGTGTCTGAAACGTTTTCACACAGCCACTGTGCGGTGAGAGCATTATCTAGTGAAGGACCTAGTATACATACATGGTCTCAAGATTCCAAAAATAAACAAATCATCTCTAATCAGACCAGCCATATTAAATATACCAACCTGGACGCATCCTTTTCGAACGCGGATGACAGTGAGATTTCAAAAACAAAACAAAAGGCATGGATTGCGCTCTAACAACGTTAAGCATTTTGCCCTCTGTTTGGGTTAGACCATTGGCACAGAGAACACCTCTGACCCCACCTTTTGTGCCCCGTACGTTCGCACGCACGAAGCTACAGGAGGGTCGTGCAGTCCACCGGCAGCCGTAACTGACCACCTACCGCACAGTGGCTGACACGTTTCCACACAGCCACTGTGCGGTGAGAGCATTATCTAGTGAGGGACCTAATATACATACATGGTCTCAAGATTCCACAAATAAACAAAGCATGTCTAATCAAACCAGCCATATTAGATGTACTAACCTCTGAGCATCCTTTTCAGACGTGGATGACATTGTAATTTCAAAAACAAAAGAAGGCATGGATTCCGCTGGAACATCTTCGTGCATTTTGCCCTCTGCTTGAGTTAGACGCTTGGCACAGAGAGCGCCTCTGACACCACCTTTTGTGCCCCGTACGTTTGCACCCAGGAAGCTACAAGAGAGTCGCGCAGTCCACCGGCAGCCATAACTGGCCGCCTACCGCACAGTGGCTGATACGTTTCAACACAGCCAGTGTGCGGTGAGGGCATTATCTAGTGTGGGACCTAGTATACATACATAGTCTCAAGATTCCAAAAATAAACAAATCATCTCTAATCAGACCAGCCATATTAAATGTACCAACCTGGACGCATCCTTTTCGAATGCGGATGACAGTGAGATTTCAAAAACAAAACAAAAGGAATTGATTGCGCTCTAACAACGTTAGGCATTTTGCCCTCTGCTTCGGTTTGACCCTTGGCACAGAAAGCGCCTCTGACCCCACCTTTCGTGCCCCGTACGTTTGCACGCAGGAAGCTACAAGAGAGTCGCGCAGTCCACCGGCAGCCATAACTGATCCCCTACCGCACAGTGGCTGAAACGTTTTCACACAGCCACTGTGCGGTGAGAGCATTATCTAGTGAGTGACCTAGTATACATACATGGTCTCAAGATTCCAAAAATAAACAAATCACCTCTAATCACACCAGCCATATTAAATGAACCAACCTGGACGCATCCTTTTCGAACGCGGATGACAGTGAGATTTTAAAAACAAATCGAAAGGCATGGATTGCGCTCTAACAACTTTAAGCATTTTGCCCTCTGCTTGAGTTATACCCTTGGCACAGAGAGCGCCTCTGACCCTGCCTTTGTGCACCGTACGTTTGCACGCAGGAAGCTACAAGAGGGTCGCGCAGTCCACCGGCAGCCATAACTGACCCCCTACCGCACAGTGGCTGAAACGTTTTCACACAGCCACTGCGCGGTGAGAGCATTATCTAGTGAGGGACCTAGTATACATACATGGTCTCAAGATTCCAAAAATAAACAAAACATCTCTAATCAGACCAGCCATATTAGATGTACTAACCTCTCAGCATCCTTTTCGTACGCGGATGACAGTGAGATTTCAAAAACAAAAGGTATGGATTGCGCTCTAACAACTTTAGGCATTTTGCCCTCTGCTTGGGTTAGACGCTTGGCGCAGAGAGCGCCTCTGATCCCACCTTTTGTGCCCCGTACTTTTGCACGCGTGAAGCTACAAGAGAGTCGCGCAGTCCACCGGCAGCCATAACTGGCCACGTACCGCAGAGTGGCTGATACGTTTCAACACAACCAGTGTGCGGTGAGGGCATTATCTTGTGAGGGACATAATATACATACATGATCTCAAGATTCCGACACTAAACAAAGCATCTCTAATCAGACCAGCCATATTAAATGTAACAACCTCTCAGCATCCTTCTCAGACGTGGATGACATTGAGATTTCAAAAACAAAAGGAGGCCTGGATTTCGCTGGAACATCTTTGTGCATTTTGCCCTCTGCTTGAGTTATACCCTTGGCACAGAGAGCGCCTCTGACCCTGCCTTTGTGCCCCGTACATTTGCACGCAGGAAGCTACAAGAGGGTCGCGCAGTCCACCGGCAGCCATAACTGACCACCTACCGCGCAGTGGCTGAAACATTTTCACACAGCCACTGTGCGGTGAGAGCATTATCTAGTGAGGGACCTAGTATACACACATGGTCTCAAGATTCCAAAAATAAACAAAACATCTCTAATCAGACCAGACATATTAAATGTACCAACCTGGACGCATCCTTTTTGAACGCGGATGACAGTGAGATTTCAAAAACAAACAAATGGCATGGATTGCGCTCGAACAATGTGAAGCATTTTGCCCTCTGCTTGGGTTAGACGCTTGGCACAGAGAGCGCCTCTGACCCCAACTTTTGTGCCCCGTACGTTTGCACCCAGGAAGCTACAAGAGAGTCGCGCAGTCCACCGGCAGCCATAACTGACCACCTACCGCACAGTGGCTGACACGGTTCAACACAGCCAGTGTGCGGTGAGGGCATTATCTTGTGAGGGACATAATATACATACATGGTCTCAAGATTCCGCAACTAAACAAAGCATCTCTAATCAGACCAGCCATATTAAATGTACCAACCTCTCAGCCTCCTTTTCAGACGTGAATGACATTGAGATTTCAAAAACAAAAGGAGCCCTGGATTCCGCTGGAACATCGTTGTGCATTTTGCCCTCTGCTTGAGTTATACCCTTGGCACAGAGAGCGCCTCTGACCCTGCCTTTTGTGCCCCGCACGTTTGCACGCAGGAAGCTACAAGAGGGTCGCGCAGTCCACCGGCAGCCATAACTGGCCCCCTACCGCACAGTGTCTGAAACGTTTTCACACAGCCACTGTGCGGTGAGAGCATTATCTAGTGAGGGACCTAGTATACATACATGGTGTCAAGATTCCAAAAATAAACAAATCATCTCTAATCAGACCAGCCATATTAAATGTACCAACCTGGACGCATCCTTTTCGAACGAGGATGACAGTAAGATTTCAAAAACAAAACAAAAGGCATGGATTGCGCTCTAACAACGTTAAGCATTTTGCCCTCTGTTTGGGTTAGACCCTTGGCACAGAGAACACCTCTGACCCCACCTTTTGTGCCCCGTACGTTTGCACGCACGAAGCTACAGGAGGGTCGCGCAGTCCACCGGCAGCCATAACTGACCACCTACCGCACAGTGGCTGACACGTTTCCACACAGCCATTGTGCGGTGAGAGCATTATCTAGTGAGGCACCTAATATACATACATGGTCTCAAGATTCCACAAATAAACAAAGCATCTCTAATCAAACCAGCCATATTAGATGTACTAACCTCTGAGCATCCTTTTCAGACGTGGATGACATTGTGATTTCAAAAACAAAAGAAGGCCTGGATTCCGCTGGAACATCTTCGTGCATTTTGCCCTCTGCTTGAGTTAGACGCTTGGCACAGAGAGCGCCTCTGACACCACCTTTTGTGCCCCGTACGTTTGCACCCAGGAAGCTACAAGAGAGTCGCGCAGTCCACCGGCAGCCATAACTGGCCACCTACCGCACAGTGGCTGATACGTTTCAACACAGCCAGTGTGCGGTGAGGGCATTATCTTGTGAGGGACATAATATACATACTAGGTCTCAAGATTCCAAAAATAAACAAAACATCTCTAATCAGACCAGCCATATTAAATGTACCAACCTGGACGCATCCTTTTCGAACGCGGATGACAGTGAGATTTCAAAAACAAAACAAAAGGAATGGATTGCGCTCTAACAACGTTAGGCATTTTGCCCTCTGTTTCGGTTTGACCCTTGGCACAGAAAGCGCCTCTGACCCCACCTTTTGTGCCCCGTACGTTTGCACGCAGGAAGCTACAAGAGAGTCGCGCAGTCCACCGGCAGCCATAACTGAGCCCCTACCGCACAGTGGCTGAAACGTTTTCACACAGCCACTGTGCGGTGAGAGCATTATCTAGTGAGGGACCTAGTATACATACATGGTCTCAAGATTCCAAAAATAAACAAATCACCTCTAATCAGACCAGCCATATTAAATGTACAAACCTGGACGCATCCTTTTCGAACGCGGATGAGAGTGAGATTTCAAAAACAAAACAAAAGGCATGGATTGCGCTCTAACAACGTTAAGCATTTTGCCCTCTGCTTGGGTTAGACCCTTGGCACAGAGAACGCCTCTGACCCCACCTTTTGTGCCCCGTACGTTTGCACGCACGAAGCTACAGGAGGGTCGCGCAGTCCACCGGCAGCCATAACTGACCACCTACCGCACAGTGGCTGACACGTTCCCACACAGCCACTGTGCGGAGAGAGCATTATCTAGTGAGGGACCTAATATACATACGTGGCCTCAAGATTCCACAAATAAACAAAGCATCTCTAATCAAACCAGCCATATTAGATGTACTAACCTCTGAGCATCCTTTTCAGACGTGGATGACATTGAGATTTCAAAAACAAAAGAAGGCTTAAATTCCACTGGAACATCTTCGTGCATTTTGCCCTCTGCTTGAGTTAGACGCTTGGTACAGAGAGCGCCTCTGATCCCACCTTTTGTGCCCCGTACGTTTGCACGCAGGAAGCTACAAGAGAGTCGCGCAGTCCACCGGCAGCCATAACTGACCACCTACCGCACAGTGGCTCACCCGTTTACACACAGCCACTGGGCGGTGAGAGCATTATCTAGTGAGGGACCTAGTATACATACATGGTCTCAAGATTCCACAAATAAACAAAGCATCTCTAATCAAACCAGCCATATTAGATGTAATAACCTCTGAGCATCCTTTTCAGACGTGGATGACATTTTCAGTTCAAAAACAAAAGAAGGCCTGGATTCCGCTGGAACATCTTCGTGCATTTTGCCCTCTGCTTGAGTTAGACGCTTGGCACAGAGAGTGCCTCTGACCCCACCTTTTGTGCCCCGTACGTTTGCACCCAGGAAGCTACAAGAGGGTCGCGCAGTCCACCGGCAGCCATAACTGACCACCTACCGCACAGTGGCTGATACTTTTCCACACAGCCACTGTGCGGTGGGAGCATTATCTTGTGACGGACCTAATATACATACATGGCCTCAAGATTCCACAAATAAACAAAGCATCTCTAATCAAACCAGCCATATTAGATGTACTGACCTCTGAGCATCCTTTTCAGACGTGGATGACATTGAGATTTCAAAAACAAAAGAAGGCCTGGATTGCGCTCTAACAACGTTAAGCATTTTGCCCTCTGCTTGGGTTAGACCCTTGGCACAGAGAGCGCCTCTGACCCCACCTTTTGTGCTCCGTAAGTTTGCACGCAGGAAGCTACAAGAGGATCGCGCAGTCCACCGGCAGCCATAACTGACCACCTACCGCACAGTGGCTGATACTTTTCCACACAGCCACTGTGCGGTGGGAGCATTATCTAGTGAGGGACCTAATATACATACATGGTCTCAAGATTGCACAAATAAACAAAGCATCTCTAATCAAACCAGCCATATTAGTTGTACTAAACTCTGAGCATCCTTTTCAGACGTGGATGACATTGTGATTTCAAAAACAAAAGGAGGCCTGGATTCCGCTGGAACATCTTCGTACATTTTGCCCTCTGCTTGAGTTAGACGCTTGGCACAGAGAACGCCGCTGACCCCACCTTTTGTGCCCCGTACGTTTGCACGCAGGAAGCTACAGGAGGGTCGCGCAGTCCACCGGCAGCCATAACTGACCACCTACCGCACAGTGGCTGACACGTTTCCACACAGCCACTCTGCGGTGAGAGCATTATCTAGTGAAGGACCTAATATACATACATGTTCTCAAGATTCCACGTATAAACAAAGCATCTCTAATTAAACCAGCCATATTAAATGTACTAACCTCTCAGCATCCTTTTCAGACCTGGGATGACATTGAGATTTCAAAAACAAAACAAGGCCTGGATTCCGCTGAAACATCTTTGTGCATTTTGCCCTCTGCTTGAGTTAGACCTTGGCACAGAGAGCGCCTCTGACCCTACCTTTTGTGCCCAGTATGTTTGCACGCCGGAAGCTACAAGAGTTTCGCGCAGTCCACCGGCAGCCATTAATGACCACCTACTGCAAATTGGCTGAAACGTTTTCACACAGCCACTGCGCGTTGAGAGCATTATCTAGTGAGGGGCCTAGTATACATACTTGGTCTCAAGATTAAAAAAATAAACAAAGCATCTATAATCAGACCAGCCATATTAAATGTACCAACCTGGACGCATCCTTTTCGAACGCGAATGACAGTGAGATTTCAAAAACAAAACAAAAGGCATGGATTGCGCTCTAACAACTTTAGGCATTTTGCCCTCTGCTTGGGTTACACCCTTGGCACATAGAACGCCTCTGACCCCGCCTTTTGTGCCCCGTACGTTTGCACGCACGAAGCTACAGGAGGGTCGCGGATTCCACCGGCAGCCATAACTGACCACCTACCGCACAGTGGCTGACACGTTTCCACACAGCCACTGTGCGGTGAGAGCATTATCTAGTGAGGGACATAATATACATACATGGCCTCAAGATTCCACAAATAAACAAAGCATCTCTAATCAAACCAGCCATATTAGATGTACTAACCTCTGAGCATCCTTTTCAGACGTGGATGACATTGAGATTTCAAAAACAAAAGAAGGCCTGGATTGCGCTCTAACAACGTTAAGCATTTTGCCCTCTGCTTTGGTTAGACCCTTGGCACAGAGAACGCATCTGACCTCACCTTTTGTGCTCCGTACGTTTGCACGCACGAAGCTACAGGAGGATCGCGCAGTCCACCGGCAGCCATATCTGACCACCTACCGCACAGTGGCTGACACGTTTCCACACAGCCACTGTACGGTGAGAGCATTATCTAGTGAGGGACCTATTATACATACATGGCCTCAAGATTGCACAAATAAACAAAGCATCTCTAATCAAACCAGCCATATTAGATGTACTAACCTCTGAGCATCCTTTTCAGACGTGGATGACATTGAGATTTCAAAAACAAAAGAAGGCCTGGATTGCGCTCTAACAACGTTAAGCATTTTGCCCTCTGCTTGGGTTAGACCCTTGGCACAGAGAGCGCCTCTGACCCCACCTTTTGTGCCCCGTACGTTTGCACGCAGGAAGCTACAAGAGAGTCGCGCAGTCCACCGGCAGCCATAACTGACCACCTACCGCACAGTGGCTGATACGTTTCAACACAGCCAGTGTGCGGTGAGGGCATTATCTTTTGAGGGACATAATATACATACATGGTCTCAAGATTCCGCAACTAAACAAAGCATCTCTGATCAGACCAGCCATATTAAATGTGCCAACCTCTCAGCATCCTTTTCAGACGTGGATGACATTGAGATTTCAAAAACGAAAGGAGGCCTGGATTGCGCTCTAACAACGTTAAGCATTTTGCCCTCTGCTTGAGTTATACCCTTGGCACAGACAGCGCCTCTGACCCTGCCTTTTGTGCCCCGTACGTTTGCACGCAGGAAGCTACAAGAGGGTCGCGCAGTCCACCGGCAGCCATAACTGACCCCCTACCGCACAGTGTCTGAAACGTTTTCACACAGCCACTGAGCGGTGAGAGCATTATCTAGTGAGGGACCTAGTATACATACATGGTCGCAAGATTCCAAAAATAAACAAATCATCTCTAATCACACCAGCCATATTAGATGTACTAACCTCTGAGCATCCTTTTCAGACGTTGATGACATTGAGATTTCAAAAACAAAAAAAGGCCTGGATTGCGCTCTAACAACGTTAAGCATTTTGCCCTCTGCTTGGGTTACACCCTTGGCACATAGAACGCCTCTGACCCCGCCTTTTGTGCCCGTACGTTTGCACGCACGAAGCTAGAGGAGGGTCGCGGAGTCCACCGGCAGCCATAACTGACCCCCTACCGCACAGTGGCTGACCCGTTTGCACACAGCCACTGTGCGGTGAGAGCAATATCTAGTGAGGGACCTAGTATACATACATGGTCGCAAGATTCCAAAAATAAACAAATCATCTCTAATCACACCAGCCATATTAAATGTACCACCCTGGACGCATCCTTTTCGAACGCGGATGACAGTGAGATTTCAAAAACAAAACAAAGGGCATGGATTGCATTCTAACAACGTTAAGCATTTTGCCCTCTGCTTGGGTTAGACCCTTGGCACATAGAACGCCTCTGACCCCGCCTTTTGTGCCCCGTACGTTTGCACGCACGAAGCTACAGGAGGGTCGCGGAGTCCACCGGCAGCCATAACTGACCCCCTACCGCACAGTGGCTGACCCGTTTGCACACAGCCACTGTGCGGTGAGAGCAATATCTAGTGAGGGAACTAGTATACATACATGGTCTCAAGATTCCAAAAATAAACAAGGCATCTCTAATCAGGCTAGCCATATTAAATGTACCAACCTGAACGCACCCTTTTCGAACGCGGATGACAGGGAGATTTCAAAAACAAAACAAAAGGCATGGATTGCGCTCTAACAACGTTAAGCATTTTGCCCTCTGCTTGGGTTAGACCCTTGGCACAGAGAACGCCTCTGACCCCACCTTTTGTGCCCCGTACGTTTGCACGCACGAAGCTACAGGAGGGTCGCGCAGTCCACCGGCAGCCATAACTGACCACCTACCGCACAGTGGCTGACACGTTCCCACACAGCCACTGTGCGGAGAGAGCATTATCTAGTGAGGGACCTAATATACATACATGGCCTCAAGATTCCACAAATAAACAAAGCATCTCTAATCAAACCAGCCATATTAGATGTACTAACCTCTGAGCATCCTTTTCAGACGTGGATGACATTGAGATTTCAAAAACAAAAGAAGGCCTGGATTGCGCTCTAACAACGTTAAGCATTTTGCCCTCTGCTTGGGTTAGACCCTTGGCACAGAGAGCGCCTCTGACCCCACCTTTTGTGCTCCGTAAGTTTGCACGCAGGAAGCTACAAGAGGATCACGCAGTCCACCGGCAGCCATAACTGACCACCTACCGCACAGTGGATGATACTTTTCCACACAGCCACTGTGCGGAGAGAGCATTATCTAGTGAGGGACCTAATATACATACATGGCCTCAAGATTCCAAAAATAAACAAATCATCTCTAATCACACCAGCCATATTAGATGTACTAACCTCTGAGCATCCTTTTCAGACGTTGATGACATTGAGATTTCAAAAACAAAAGAAGGCCTGGATTGCGCTCTAACAACGTTAAGCATTTTGCCCTCTGCTTGGGTTAGACCCTTGGCACATAGAACGCCTCTGACCCCGCCTTTTGTGCCCGTACGTTTGCACGCACGAAGCTACAGGAGGGTCGCGGAGTCCACCGGCAGCCATAACTGACCCCCTACCGCACAGTGGCTGACCCGTTTGCACACAGCCACTGTGCGGTGAGAGCAATATCTAGTGAGGGACCTAGTATACATACATGGTCGCAAGATTCCAAAAATAAACAAATCATCTCTAATCACACCAGCCATATTAAATGTACCACCCTGGACGCATCCTTTTCGAACGCGGATGACAGTGAGATTTCAAAAACAAAACAAAGGGCATGGATTGCGCTCTAACAACGTTAAGCATTTTGCCCTCTGCTTGGGTTAGACCCTTGGCACATAGAACGCCTCTGACCCCGCCTTTTGTGCCCCGTACGTTTGCACGCACGAAGCTACAGGAGGGTCGCGGAGTCCACCGGCAGCCATAACTGACCACCTACCGCACAGTGGCTGACCCGTTTGCACACAGCCACTGGGCGGTGAGAGCATTATCTAGTGAGGGACCTAATATACATACATGGCCTCAAGATTCCACAAATAAACAAAGCATCTCTAATCAAACCAGCCATATTAGATGTACTAACCTCTGAGCATCCTTTTCAGACGTGGATGACATTGAGATTTCAAAAACAAAAGAAGGCCTGGATTGCGCTCTAACAACGTTAAGCATTTTGCCCTCTGCTTGGGTTAGACCCTTGGCACAGAGAGCGCCTCTGACCCCACCTTTTGTGCTCCGTAAGTTTGCACGCAGGAAGCTACAAGAGGATCGCGCAGTCCACCGGCAGCCATAACTGACCACCTACCGCGCAGTGGCTGATACTTTTCCACACAGCCACTGTGCGGTGGGAGCATTATCTAGTGAGGGACCTAATATACATTCATGGTCTTTAAGATTCCACAAAAAAAGAAAGCATCTCTAATTAGACCAGCCATATAAATGTACTAACCTCTCAGCATTCTTTTCAGACGTGGATGACATTCAGATTTCAAAAAAAAAACAAGGCCTGGATTCCGCTGAAACATCTTTGTGCATTTTGCCCTCTGCTTGAGTTAGACCTTGGCACAGAGAGCGCCTCTGACCCTACCTTTTGTGCCCAGTATGTTTGCACGCAGGAAGCTACAAGAGTTTCGCGCAGTCCACCGGCAGCCATTACTGACCACCTACTGCAAATTGGCTGAAACGTTTTCACACAGCCACTGCGCGTTGAGAGCATTATCTAGTGAGGGGCCTAGTATACATACTTGGTCTCAAGATTCAAAAAATAAACAAAGCATCTATAATCAGACCAGCCATATTAAATGTACCAACCTGCACGCATCATTTTCGAACGCGGATGACAGGGAGATTTCAAAAACAAAACAAAAGGCATGGATTGCGCTCTAACAACGTTAAGCATTTTGCCCTCTGCTTGGGTTAGACCCTTGGCACAGAGAACGCCTCTGACCCCACCTTTTGTGCCCCGTACGTTTGCACGCACGAAGCTACAGGAGGGTCGCGCAGTCCACCGGCAGCCATAACTGACCACCTACCGCACAGTGGCTGACACGTTTCCACACAGCCACTGTGCGGAGAGAGCATTATCTAGTGAGGGACCTAATATACATACATGGCCTCAAGATTCCACAAATAAACAATGCATCTCTAATCAAACCAGCCATATTAGATGTACTAACCTCTGAGCATCCTTTTCAGACGTGGATGACATTGAGATTTCAAAAACAAAAGAAGGCCTGGATTGCGCTCTAACAACGTTAAGCATTTTGCCCTGTGCTTGGGTTAGATCCTTGGCACAGAGAGCGCCTCTGACCCCACCTTTTGTGCTCCGTAAGTTTGCACGCAGGAAGCTACAAGAGGATCGCGCAGTCCACCGGCAGCCATAACTGACCACCTACCGCACAGTGGATGATACTTTTCCACACAGCCACTGTGCGGTGGGAGCATTATCTAGTGAGGGACCTAATATACAATCATGGTCTTTAAGATTCCACAAAAAAAGAAAGCATCTCTAATTAGACCAGCCATATAAATGTACTAACCTCTCAGCATTCTTTTCAGACGTGGATGACATTCAGATTTCAAAAACAAAACAAGGCCTGGATTCCGCTTAAACATCTTTGTGCATTTTGCCCTCTGCTTGAGTTAGACCTTGGCACAGAGAGCGCCTCTGACCCTACCTTTTGTGCCCAGTATGTTTGCACGCCGGAAGCTACAAGAGTTTCGCGCAGTCCACCGGCAGCCATTAATGACCACCTACTGCAAATTGGCTGAAACGTTTTCACACAGCCACTGCGCGTTGAGAGCATTATCTAGTGAGGGGCCTAGTATACATACTTGGTCTCAAGATTCAAAAAATAAACAAAGCATCTATAATCAGACCAGCCATATTAAATGTACCAACCTGCACGCATCCTTTTCGAACGCGGATGACAGGGAGATTTCAAAAACAAAACAAAAGGCATGGATTGCGCTCTAACAACGTTAAGCATTTTGCCCTCTGCTTGGGTTAGACCATTGGAACAGAGAACGCCTCTGACCCCACCTTTTGTGCCCCGTACGTTTGCACGCACGAAGCTACAGGAGGGTCGCGCAGTCCACCGGCAGCCATAACTGACCACCTACCGCACAGTGGCTGACACGTTTCCACACAGCCACTGTGCGGAGAGAGCATTATCTAGTGAGGGACCTAATATACATACATGGCCTCAAGATTCCAAAAATAAACAAATCATCTCTAATCACACCAGCCATATTAGATGTACTAACCTCTGAGCATCCTTTTCAGACGTTGATGACATTGAGATTTCCAAAACAAAAGAAGTCCTGGATTGCGCTCTAACAACGTTAAGCATTTTGCCCTCTGCTTGGGTTAGACCCTTGGCACATAGAACGCCTCTGACCCCGCCTTTTGTGCCCGTACGTTTGCACGCACGAAGCTACAGGAGGGTCGCGGAGTCCGCCGGCAGCCATAACTGAGCCCCTACCGCACAGTGGCTGACCCGTTTGCACACAGCCACTGTGCGGTGAGAGCAATATCTAGTGAGGGACCTAGTATACATACATGGTCGCAAGATTCCAAAAATAAACAAATCATCTCTAATCACACCAGCCATATTAAATGTACCACCCTGGACGCATCCTTTTCGAACGCGGATGACAGTGAGATTTCAAAAACAAAACAAAGGGCATGGATTGCGCTCTAACAACGTTAAGGATTTTGCCCTCTGCTTGGGTTAGACCCTTGGCACATAGAACGCCTCTGACCCCGCCTTTTGTGCCCCGTACGTTTGCACGCACGAAGCTACAGGAGGGTCGCGGAGTCCACCGGCAGCCATAACTGACCACCTACCGCACAGTGGCTGACCCGTTTGCACACAGCCACTGGGCGGTGAGAGCATTATCTAGTGAGGGACCTAATATACATACATGGTCTCAAGATTCCACAAATAAACAAAGCATCTCTAATCAAACCAGCCATATTAGATGTAATAACCTCTGAGCATCCTTTTCAGACGTGGATGACATTTTCAGTTCAAAAACAAAAGAAGGCCTGGATTCCGC
The DNA here is from genome assembly GCF_055883805.1 of Amblyomma maculatum. Classification (NCBI taxonomy): domain Eukaryota; kingdom Metazoa; phylum Arthropoda; class Arachnida; order Ixodida; family Ixodidae; genus Amblyomma; species Amblyomma maculatum. The sequence goes on from NC_139349.1 coordinate 147,029,044, forward strand.
TGGAACATCTTCGAGCATTTTGCCCTCTGCTTGAGTTAGACGCTTGGCACAGAGAGCGCCTCTGACCCCACCTTTTGTGCCCCGTACGTTTGCACCCAGGTAGCTACAAGAGGGTCGCGCAGTCCACCGGCAGCCATAACTGACCACCTACCGCACAGTGGCTGATATGTTTTCACACAGCCACTGTGCGGTGAGAGCATTATCTAGTGAGGGAACTAGTATACATACATGGTCTCAAGATTCCAAAAATAAACAAGGCATCTCTAATCAGGCTAGCCATATTAAATGTACCAACCTGAACGCACCCTTTTCGAACGCGGATGACAGGGAGATTTCAAAAACAAAACAAAAGGCATGGATTGCGCTCTAACAACGTTAAGCATTTTGCCCTCTGCTTGGGTTAGACCCTTGGCACAGAGAACGCCTCTGACCCCACCTTTTGTGCCCCGTACGTTTGCACGCACGAAGCTACAGGAGGGTCGCGCAGTCCACCGGCAGCCATAACTGACCACCTACCGCACATTGGCTGACACGTTCCCACACAGCCACTGTGCGGAGAGAGCATTATCTAGTGAGGGACCCTAATACATACATGGCCTCAAGATTCCACAAATAAACAAAGCATATCTAATCAAACCCGCCATATTAGATGTACTAACCTCTGAGCATCCTTTTCAGACGTGGATGACATTGAGATTTCAAAAACAAAAGAAGGCCTGGATTGCGCTCTAACAACGTTAAGCATTTTGCCCTCTGCTTGGGTTAGACCCTTGGCACAGAGAGCGCCTCTGACCCCACCTTTTGTGCTCCGTAAGTTTGCACGCAGGAAGCTACAAGAGGATCGCGCAGTCCACCGGCAGCCATAACTGACCACCTACCGCGCAGTGGCTGATACTTTTCCACACAGCCACTGCGCGTTGAGAGCATTATCTAGTGAGGGGCCTTAGTATACATACTTGGTCTCAAGATTCAAAAAATAAACAAAGCATCTATAATCAGACCAGCCATATTAAATGTACCAACCTGCACGCATCCTTTTCGAACGCGGATGACAGTGAGATTTCAAAAACAAAACAAAAGGCATGGATTGCGCTCTAACAACTTTAGGCATTTTGCCCTCTGCTTGGGTTAGACCCTTGGCACATAGAACGCCTCTGACTCCGCCTTTGTGCCCCGTACGTTTGCACGCACAAAGCTACAGGAGGGTCGCGGAGTCCACCGGCAGCCATAACTGACCACCTACCGCACAGTGGCTGACACGTTTCCACACAGCCACTGTGCGGTGAGAGCATTATCTAGTGAGGGACCTAATATACATACATGGCCTCAAGATTCCACAAATAAACAAAGCATCTCTAATCAAAACAGCCATATTAGATGTACTAACCTCTGAGCATCCTTTTCAGACGTGGATGACATTGAGATTTCAAAAACAAAAGAAGGCCTGGATTGCGCTCTAACAACGTTAAGCATTTTGCCCTCTGCTTGGGTTAGACCCTTGGCACAGAGAACGCATCTGACCTCACCTTTTGTGCCCCGTACGTTGGCACGCACGAAGCTACAGGAGGATCGCGCAGTCCACCGGCAGCCATATCTGACCACCTACCGCACAGTGGCTGACACGTTTCCACACAGCCACTGTACGGTGAGAGCATTATCTAGTGAGGGACCTAATATACATACATGGCCTCAAGATTGCACAAATAAACAAAGCATCTCTAATCAAACCAGCCATATTAGATGTACTAACCTCTGAGCATCCTTTTCAGACGTGGATGACATTGAGATTTCAAAAACAAAAGAAGGCCTGGATTGCGCTCTAACAACGTTAAGCATTTTGCCCTCAGCTTGGGTTAGACCCTTGGCACAGAGAGCGCCTCTGACCCCACCTTTTGTGCCCAGTACGTTTGCACGCAGGAAGCTACAAGAGAGTCGCGCAGTCCACCGGCAGCCATAACTGACCACCTACCGCACAGTGGCTGATACGTTTCAACACAGCCAGTGTGCGGTGAGGGCATTATCTTTTGAGGGACATAATATACATACATGGTCTCAAGATTCCGCCACTAAACAAAGCATCTCTAATCAGACCAGCCATATTAAATGTAACAACCTCTCAGCATCCTTTTCAGACGTGGATGACATTGAGATTTCAAAAACAAAAGGAGGCCTGGATTCCGCTGGAACATCTTTGTTCATTTTGCCCTCTGCTTGAGTTATACCCTTGGCACAGAGAGCGCCTCTGACCCTGCCTTTTGTGCCCCGTATGTTTGCACGCAGGAAGCTACAAGAGGGTCGCGCAGTCCACCGGCAGCCATAACTGACCCCCTACCGCACAGTGTCTGAAACGTTTTCACAGAGCCACTGAGCGGTGAGAGCATTATGTAGTGAGGGACCTAGTATACATACATGGTCGCAAGATTCCAAAAATAAACAAATCATCTCTAATCACACCAGCCATATTAGATGTACTAACCTCTGAGCATCCTTTTCAGACGTTGATGACATTGAGATTTCAAAAACAAAAGAAGGCCTGGATTGCGCTCTAACAACGTTAAGCATTTTGCCCTCTGCTTGGGTTAGACCCTTGGCACATAGAACGCCTCTGACCCCGCCTTTTGTGCCCCGTACGTTTGCACGCACGAAGCTACAGGAGGGTCGCGGAGTCCACCGGCAGCCATAACTGACCCCCTACCGCACAGTGGCTGACCCGTTTTCACACAGCCACTGTGCGGTGAGAGCAATATCTAGTGAGGGACCTAGTATACATACATGGTCGCAAGATTCCAAAAATAAACAAATCATCTCTAATCACACCTGCCATATTAAATGTACCACCCTGGACGCATCCTTTTCGAACGCGGATGACAGTGAGATTTCAAAAGCAAAACAAAGGGCATGGATTGCGCTCTAACAACGTTAAGCATTTTGCCCTCTGCTTGGGTTAGACCCTTGGCACATAGAACGCCTCTGACCCCGCCTTTTGTGCCCCGTACGTTTGCACGCACGAAGCTACAGGAGGGTCGCGGAGTCCACCGGCAGCCATAACTGACCACCTACCGCACAGTGGCTGACCCGTTTGCACACAGCCACTGGGCGGTGAGAGCATTATCTAGTGAGGGACCTAATATACATACATGGTCTCAAGATTCCACAAATAAACAAAGCATCTCTAATCAAACCAGCCATATTATATGTAATAACCTCTGAGCATCCTTTTCAGACGTGGATGACATTTTCAGTTCAAAAACAAAAGAAGGCCTGGATTCCGCTGGAACATCTTCGTGCATTTTGCCCTCTGCTTGAGTTAGACGCTTGGCACAGAGAGCGCCTCTGACCCCACCTTTTGTGCCCCGTACGTTTGCACCCAGGAAGCTACAAGAGGGTCGCGCAGTCCACCGGCAGCCATAACTGACCACCTACCGCACAGTGGCTGACACGTTTCCACACAGCCACTGTGCGGTGAGAGCATTATCTAGTGAGGGACCTAATATACATACATGGCCTCAAGATTCCACAAATAAACAAAGCATCTCTAATCAAACCAGCCATATTAGATGTACTAACCTCTGAGCATCCTTTTCAGACGTGGATGACATTGAGATTTCAAAAACAAAAGAAGGCCTGGATTGCGCTCTAACAACGTTAAGCATTTTGCCCTCTGCTTGGGTTAGACCCTTGGCACAGAGAACGCATCTGACCCCACCTTTTGTGCCCCGTACGTTTGCACGCACGAAGCTACAGGAGGATCGCGCAGTCCACCGGCAGCCATAACTGACCACCTACCGCAAAGTGGCTGACACGTTTCCACACAGCCACTGTACGGAGAGAGCATTATCTAGTGAGGGACCTAATATACATACATGGCCTCAAGATTCCGCAACTAAACAAAGCATCTCTAATCAGACCAGCCATATTAAATGTGCCAACCTCTCAGCATCCTTTTCAGACGTGGATGACATTGAGATTTCAAAAACAAAAGGAGGTCTGGATTCCGCTGGAACATCTTCGTGCATTTTGCCCTGTGCTTGAGTTAGACGCTTGGCACAGAGAGCGCCTCTGACCCCACCTTTTGTGCCCCGTACGTTTGCACGCAGGAAGCTACAAGAGAGTCGCGCAGTCCACCGGCAGCCATAACTGGCCACCTACCGCACTGTGTCTGAAACGTTTTCACACAGCCACTGAGCGGTGAGAGCATTATCTAGTGAGGGACCTAGTATACATACGTGGTCTCAAGATTCCACAAATAAACAAAGCATCTCTAATCAAACCAGCCATATTAGATGTACTAACCTCTCAGCATCCTTTTCAGACGTGGATGACCTTGAGATTTCAAAAACAAAAGGAGGCCTGGATTCCGCTGGAACACCTTTGTGCATTTTGCCCTCTCCTTGAGTTATACCCTTGGCACAGAGAGCGCCTCTGACCCCGCCTTTTGTGCCCCGTACGTTTGCACGCAGGAAGTTACAAGAGGGTCGCGCAAACTACCGGCAGCCATAACTGACCACCTACCGCGCAGTGGCTGAAACGTTTTCACACAGCCACTGTGCGGTGAGGGCATTATCTTGTGAGGGACATAATATACATACATGATCGCAAGATCACACAACTAAACAAAGCATCTCTAATCAGACCAGCCATATTAAATGTACCAACCTCTCAGCATCCTTTTCAGACGTGGATGACATTGAGATTTCAAAAACAAAAGAAGGCCTGGATTGCGCTCTAACAACCTTAAGCATTTTGCCCTCTGCTTGGGTTAGACCCTTGGCACAGAGAGCGCCTCTGACCCCACCTTTTGTGCTCCGTAAGTTTGCACGCAGGAAGCTACAAGAGAGGCGCGCAGTCCACCGGCAGCCATAACTGGCCACCAACCGCACAGTGGCTGATACGTTTCAACACAGCCAGTGTGCGGTGAGGGCATTATCTTGTGAGGGACATAATATACATACATGATCGCAAGACCACACTACTAAACAAAGCATCTCTAATCAGACCAGCCATATTAAATGTACCAACCTCTCAGCATCCTTTTCAGACGTGGATGACATTGAGATTTCAAAAACAAAATTAGGTCTGGATTCCGCTGGAACATCTTTGTGCATTTTGCCCTCTGCTTGAGTTATACCCTTGGCACAAAGAGCGCCTCTGACCCTGCCTTTTGTGCCCCGCACGTTTGCACGCAGGAAGCTACAAGAGGGTCGCGCAGTCCACCGGGAGCCATAACTGACCCCCTACCGCACAGTGTCTGAAACGTTTTCACACAGCCACTGTGCGGTGAGAGCATTATCTAGTGAGGGAACTAGTATACATACATGGTCTCAAGATTCCAAAAATAAACAAGGCATCTCTAATCAGGCCAGCCATATTAAATGTACCAACCTGAACGCACCCTTTTCGAACGCGGATGACAGGGAGATTTCAAAAACAAAACAAAAGGCATGGATTGCGCTCTAACAACGTTAAGCATTTTGCTCTCTGCTTGGGTTAGACCCTTGGCACAGAGAACGCCTCTGACCCCACCTTTTGTGCCCCGTACGTTTGCACGCACGAAGCTACAGGAGGGTCGCGCAGTCCACCGGCAACCATAACTGACCACCTACCGCACAGTGGCTGACACGTTTCCACACAGCCACTGTGCGGTGAGAGCATTATCTAGTGAGGGACCTAATATACATACATGGCCTCAAGATTCCACAAATAAACAAAGCATCTCTAATCAAACAAGCCATATTAGATGTACTAACCTCTGAGCATCCTTTTCAGACGTGGATGACATTGAGATTTCAAAAACAAAAGAAGGCCTGGATTGCGCTCTAACAACGTTAAGCAGTTTGCCCTCTGCTTGGGTTAGACCCTTGGCACAGAGAACGCATCTGACCCCACCTTTTGTGCCCCGTACGTTTGCACGCACGAAGCTACAGGAGGATCGCGCAGTCCACCGGCAGCCATAACTGACCACCTACCGCAAAGTGGCTGACACGTTTCCACACAGGCACTGTACGGTGAGAGCATTATCTAGTGAGGGACCTAATATACATACATGGCCTCAAGATTGCACAAATAAACAAAGCATCTCTAATCAAACCAGCCATATTAGATGTACTAACCTCTGAGCATCCTTTTCAGACGTGGATGACATTGAGATTTCAAAAACAAAAGAAGCCCTGGATTGCGCTCTAACAACGTTAAGCATTTTGCCCTCTGCTTGGGTTAGACCCTTGGCACAGAGAGCGCCTCTGACCCCACCTTTTGTGCCCCGTACGTTTGCACGCAGGAAGCTACAAGAGAGTCGCGCAGTCCACCGGCAGCCATAACTGGCCACCTACCGCACAGTGTCTGAAACGTTTTCACACAGCCACTGAGCGGTGAGAGCATTATCTAGTGAGGGACCTAGTCTACATACGTGGTCTCAAGATTCCACAAATAAACAAAGCATCTCTAATCAAACCAGCCATATTAGATGTACTAACCTCTCAGCATCCTTTTCAGACGTGGATGACCTTGAGATTTCAAAAACAAAAGGAGGCCTGGATTCCGCTGGAACACCTTTGTGCATTTTGCCCTCTCCTTGAGTTATACCCTTGGCACACAGAGCGCCTCTGACCCTGCCTTTTGTGCCCCGTACGTTTGCACGCAGGAAGTTACAAGAGGGTCGCGCAAACTACCGGCAGCCATAACTGACCACCTACCGCGCAGTGGCTGAAACGTTTTCACACAGCCACTGTGCGGTGAGAGCATTATCTAGTGAGGGACCTAATATACATACATGGTCTCAAGATTCCAAAAATAAACAAAACATCTCTAATCAGACCAGCCATATTAAATGTGCCAACCTCTCAGCATCCTTTTCAGACGTGGATGACATTGAGATTTCAAAAACAAAAGGAGGTCTGGATTCCGCTGGAACATCTTCGTGCATTTTGCCCTGTGCTTGAGTTAGACGCTTGGCACAGAGAGCGCCTCTGACCCCACCTTTTGTGCCCCGTACGTTTGCACGCAGGAAGCTACAAGAGAGTCGCGCCGTCCACCGGCAGCCATAACTGGCCACCTACCGCACAGTGTCTGAAACGTTTTCACACAGCCACTGAGCGGTGAGAGCATTATCTAGTGAGGGACCTAGTATACATACGTGGTCTCAAGATTCCACAAATAAACAAAGCATCTCTAATCAAACCAGCCATATTAGATGTACTAACCTCTCAGCATCCTTTTCAGACGTGGATGACCTTGAGATTTCAAAAACAAAAGGAGGCCTGGATTCCGCTGGAACACCTTTGTGCATTTTGCCCTCTCCTTGAGTTATACCCTTGGCACAGAGAGCGCCTCTGACCCCGCCTTTTGTGCCCCGTACGTTTGCACGCAGGAAGTTACAAGAGGGTCGCGCAAACTACCGGCAGCCATAACTGACCACCTACCGCGCAGTGGCTGAAACGTTTTCACACAGCCACTGTGCGGTGAGGGCATTATCTTGTGAGGGACATAATATACATACATGATCGCAAGATCACACAACTAAACAAAGCATCTCTAATCAGACCAGCGATATTAAATGTACCAACCTCTCAGCATCCTTTTCAGACGTGGATGACATTGAGATTTCAAAAACAAAATTAGGTCTGGATTCCGCTGGAACATCTTTGTGCATTTTGCCCTCTGCTTGAGTTATACCCTTGGCACAAAGAGCGCCTCTGACCCTGCCTTTTGTGCCCCGCACGTTTGCACGCAGGAAGCTACAAGAGGGTCGCGCAGTCCACCGGCAGCCATAACTGACCCCCTACCGCACAGTGTCTGAAACGTTTTCACACAGCCACTGCGCGTTGAGAGCATTATCTAGTGAGGGGCCTAGTATACATACTTGGTCTAAAGATTCAAAAAATAAACAAAGCATCTATATTCAGACCAGCCATATTAAATGTACCAACCTGGACGCATCCTTTTCGAACGCGGATGACAGAGAGATTTCAAAAACAAAACAAAAGGCACGGATTGCGCTCTAACAACTTTAGGCATTTTGCCCCCTGCTTGGGTTAGACCCTTGGCACATAGAACGCCTCTGACCCCGCCTTTTGTGCCCCGTACGTTTGCACGCACGAAGCTACAGGAGGGTCGCGGAGTCCACCGGCAGCCATAACTGACCACCTACCGCACAGTGGCTGACACGTTTCCACACAGCCACTGTGCGGTAAGAGTATTATCTAGTGAGGGACCTAATATACATACATGGCCTCAAGATTCCACAAATAAACAAAGCATCTCTAATCAAACCAGCCATATTAGATGTACTAACCTCTGAGCATCCTTTTCAGACGTGGATGACATTGAGATTTCAAAAACAAAAGAAGGCCTGGATTGCGCTCTAACAACGTTAAGCATTTTGCCCTCTGCTTGGGTTAGACCCTTGGCACAGAGAACGCATCTGACCCCACCTTTTGTGCCCCGTACGTTTGCACGCACGAAGCTACAGGAGGATCGCGCAGTCCACCGGCAGCCATAACTGACCACCTACCGCAAAGTGGCTGACACGTTTCCACACAGCCACTGTACGGTGAGAGCATTATCTAGTGAGGGACCTAATATACATACATGGCCTCAATATTGCACAAATAAACAAAGCATCTCTAATCAAACCAGCCATATTAGATGTACTAACCTCTGAGCATCCTTTTCAGACGTGGATGACATTGAGATTTCAAAAACAAAAGAAGCCCTGGATTGCGCTCTAACAACGTTAAGCATTTTGCCCTCTGCTTGGGTTAGACCCTTGGCACAGAGAGCGCCTCTGACCCCACCTTTTGTGCCCCGTACGTTTGCACGCAGGAAGCTACAAGAGAGTCGCGCAGTCCACCGGCAGCCATAACTGGCCACCTACCGCACAGTGTCTGAAACGTTTTCACACAGCCACTGAGCGCTGAGAGCATTATCTAGTGAGGGACCTAGTATACATACGTGGTCTCAAGATTCCACAAATAAACAAAGCATCTCTAATCAAACCAGCCATATTAGATGTACTAACCTCTCAGCATCCTTTTCAGACGTGGATGACCTTGAGATTTCAAAAACAAAAGGAGGCCTGGATTCCGCTGGAACACCTTTGTGCATTTTGCCCTCTCCTTGAGTTATACCCTTGGCACCCAGAGCGCCTCTGACCCTGCCTTTTGTGCCCCGTACGTTTGCACGCAGGAAGTTACAAGAGGGTCTCGCAAACTACCGGCAGCCATAACTGACCCCCTACCGCGCAGTGGCTGAAACGTTTTCACACAGCCACTGTGCGGTGAGAGCATTATCTAGTGAGGGACCTAATATACATACATGGTCTCAAGATTCCAAAAATAAACAAAACATCTCTAATCAGACCAGCCATATTAAATGTAACAAACTTGACGCATCCTTTTCGAACCCGGATGACAGTGAGATTTCAAAAACAAACAAATGCATGCATTGCGCTCGGACAACGTTAAGCATTTTGCCCTCTGCTTGGGTTAGACCTTTGGCACAGAGTACGCCTCTGACCCCACTTTTTGTGCCCCGTACGTTTGCACGCAGGAAGCTACAGGAGGGTCGCGCAGTCCACCGGCAGCCATAACTGACCACCTACCGCACAGTGGCTGACACGTTTCCACACAGCCACTGTGCGGTGAGAGCATTATCTAGTGAGGGAACTAGTATACATACATGGTCTCAAGGTTCCAAAAATAAACAAGGTATCTCTAATCAGACCAGCCATATTAAATGTACCAACCTGGACGCACCCTTTTCGAACGCGGATGACAGTGAGATTTCAAAAACAAAACAAAAGGCATGGATTGCGCTCTAACAACTTTAGGCATTTTGCATTCTGCTTGGGTTAGACCCTTAGCACAGAGAGCGCCTCTAACCCCACCTTTTGTGCCCCGTACGTTTGCACGCAGGAAGCTACAAGAGAGTCGCGCAGTCCACCGGCAGCCATAACTGGCCACCAACCGCACAGTGGCTGATACGTTTCAACACAGCCAGTGTGCGGTGAGGGCATTATCTTGTGAGGGACATAATATACATACATGATCGCAAGATCACACAACTAAACAAAGCATCTCTAATCAGACCAGCCATATTAAATGTACCAACCTTTCAGCATCCTTTTCAGACGTGGATGACATTGAGATTTCAAAAACAAAAGTAGGTCTGGATTCCGCTGGAACATCTTTGTGCATTTTGCCCTCTGCTTGAGTCATACCCTTATCACAGAGAGCGCCTCTGACCCTGCCTTTTGTGCCCCGTACGTTTGCACGCAGGAAGCTACAAGAGGGTCGCGCAGTCTACCGGCAGCCATAACTGACCACCTACCGCACAGTGGCTGATATGTTTTCACACAGCCACTGTGCGGTGAGAGCATTATCTAGTGAGGGAACTAGTATACTTACATGGTCTCAAGATTCCAAAAATACACAAGGCATCTCTAATCAGACCAGCCATATTAAATGTACCAACCAAGACGCATCCTTTTCGAACGCGGATGACAGTGGGATTTCAAAAACAACACAAAAGGCATGGATTGCTCTTTAACAACGTTAAGCATTTTGCCCTCTGCTTGGGTTAGACCCTTGGCACAGAGAACGCCTCTGACCCCAGCTTTTTTGCCCCGTACGTTTGCACGCAGGAAGCTACAAGAGAGTCGCGCCGCCCACCGGCAGCCATAACTGGTCACCTACCGCACAGTGGCTGAAACGTTTTCACACAGCCACTGTGCGGTGAGGGCATTATCTTGTGAGGGACATAATATACATAAACGATCTCAAGATTCCACAACTAAACAAAGCATCTCTAATCAGACCAGCCGTAATAAATGTACCAACCTCTCAGCATCGTTTTCAGACGTGGATGACATTGAGATTTGAAAAACAAAAGAAGGCCTGGATTGCGATCTAACAACGTTAAGCATTTTGCCCTCTGCTTGGGTTAGACCCTTGGCACAGAGAGCGCCTCTGACCCTTCCTTTTGTGCCCCGCACGTTTGCACGCAGGAAGCTACAAGAGGGTCGCGCAGTGCACCGGCAGCCATAACTGGCCCCCTACCGCACAGTGTCTGAAACGTTTTCACACAGCCACTGTGCGGTGAGAGCATTATCTAGAGAGGGAACTAGTATACATACATGGTCTCAAGATTCCACAAATAAACAAAGCATCTCTAATCAAACCAGCCATATTAGATGTACTAACCTCTGAGTATCCTTTTCAGACGCGGATGACATTGTGATTTCAAAACAAAAGGAGGCCTGGATTCCGCTGGAACATCTTTGTGCATTTTGCCCTCTGCTTGAGTCATACCCTTGGCACAGAGAGCGCCTCTGACCCTGCCTTTTGTGCCCCGTACGTTTGCACGCAGGAAGCTACAAGAGAGTCGCGCAGTCCACCGGCAGCCATAACTGGCCACATACCGCAGAATGGCTGATACGTTTCCACACAGCCACTGTACGGTGAGAGCATTATCTAGTGAGGGACCTAATATACATACATGGCCTCAAGATTGCACAAATAAACAAAGCATCTCTAATCAAACCAGCCATATTAGATGTACTAACCTCTGAGCATCCTTTTCAGACGTGGATGACATTGAGATTTCAAAAACAAAAGAAGCCCTGGATTGCGCTCTAACAACGTTAAGCATTTTACCCTCTGCTTGGGTTAGACCCTTGGCACAGAGAGCGCCTCTGACCCCACCTTTTGTGCCCCGTACGTTTGCACGCAGGAAGCTACAAGAGAGTCGCGCAGTCCACCGGCAGCCATAACTGGCCACCTACCGCACAGTGTCTGAAACGTTTTCACACAGCCACTGAGCGCTGAGAGCATTATCTAGTGAGGGACCTAGTATACATACGTGGTCTCAAGATTCCACAAATAAACAAAGCATCTCTAATCAAACCAGCCATATTAGATGTACTAACCTCTCAGCATCCTTTTCAGACGTGGATGACCTTGAGATTTCAAAAACAAAAGGAGGCCTGGATTCCGCTGGAACACCTTTGTGCATTTTGCCCTCTCCTTGAGTTATACCCTTGGCACACAGAGCGCCTCTGACCCTGCCTTTTGTGCCCCGTACGTTTGCACGCAGGAAGTTACAAGAGGGTCTCGCAAACTACCGGCAGCCATAACTGACCACCTACCGCGCAGTGGCTGAAACGTTTTCACACAGCCACTGTGCGGTGAGAGCATTATCTAGTGAGGGACCTAATATACATACATGGTCTCAAGATTCCAAAAATAAACAAAACATCTCTAATCAGACCAGCCATATTAAATGTACCAACCTGGACGCATCCTTTTCGAACGCGGATGACAGTGAGATTTCAAAAACAAACAAATGGCATGCATTGCGCTCGGACAACGTTAAGCATTTTGCCCTCTGCTTGGGTTAGACCTTTGGCACAGAGTACGCCTCTGACCCCACCTTTTGTGCCCCGTACGTTTGCACGCAGGAAGCTACAGGAGGGTCGCGCAGTCCACCGGCAGCCATAACTGACCACCTACCGCACAGTGGCTGACACGTTTCCACACAGCCACTGTGCGGTGAGAGCATTATCTAGTGAGGGAACTAGTATACATACATGGTCTCAAGGTTCCAAAAATAAACAAGGTATCTCTAATCAGACCAGCCATATTAAATGTACCAACCTGGACGCACCCTTTTCGAACGCGGATGACAGTGAGATTTCAAAAACAAAACAAAAGGCATGGATTGCGCTCTAACAACTTTAGGCATTTTGCATTCTGCTTGGGTAGACCCTTAGCACAGAGAGCGCCTCTAACCCCACCTTTTGTGCCCCGTACGTTTGCACGCAGGAAGCTACAAGAGAGTCGCGCAGTCCACCGGCAGCCGTAACTGGCCACCAACCGCACAGTGGCTGATACGTTTCAACACAGCCAGTGTGCGGTGAGGGCATTATCTTGTGAGGGACATAATATACATACATGATCGCAAGATCACGCAACTAAACAAAGCATCTCTAATCAGACCAGCCATATTAAATGTACCAACCTTTCAGCATCCTTTTCAGACGTGGATGACATTGAGATTTCAAAAACAAAAGTAGGTCTGGATTCCGCTGGAACATCTTTGTGCATTTTGCCCTCTGCTTGAGTCATACCCTTGGCACAGAGAGCGCCTCTGACCCTGCCTTTTGTGCCCCGTACGTTTGCACGCAGGAAGCTACAAGAGGGTCGCGCAGTCTACCGGCAGCCATAACTGACCACCTACCGCACAGTGGCTGATATGTTTTCACACAGCCACTGTGCGGTGAGAGCATTATCTAGTGAGGGAACTAGTATACATACATGGTCTCAAGATTCCAAAAATACACAAGGCATCTCTAATCAGACCAGCCATATTAAATGTACCAACCTGGACGCATCCTTTTCGAACGCGGATGACAGTGGGATTTCAAAAACAACACAAAAGGCATGGATTGCTCTTTAACAACGTTAAGCATTTTGCCCTCTGCTTGGGTTAGACCCTTGGCACAGAGAACGCCTCTGACCCCAGCTTTTGTGCCCCGTACGTTTGCACGCAGGAAGCTACAAGAGAGTCGCGCCGCCCACCGGCAGCCATAACTGGTCACCTACCGCACAGTGGCTGAAACGTTTTCACACAGCCACTGTGCGGTGAGGGCATTATCTTGTGAGGGACATAATATACATACACGATCTCAAGATTCCACAACTAAACAAAGCATCTCTAATCAGACCAGCCGTAATAAATGTACCAACCTCTCAGCATCGTTTTCAGACGTGGATGACATTGAGATTTGAAAAACAAAAGAAGGCCTGGATTGCGATCTAACAACGTTAAGCATTTTGCCCTCTACTTGGGTTAGACCCTTGGCACAGAGAGCGCCTCTGACCCTTCCTTTTGTGCCCCGCATGTTTGCACGCAGGAAGCTACAAGAGGGTCGCGCAGTCCACCGGCAGCCATAACTGGCCCCCTACCGCACAGTGTCTGAAACGTTTTCACACAGCCACTGTGCGGTGAGAGCATTATCTAGAGAGGGAACTAGTATACATACATGGTCTCAAGATTCCACAAATAAACAAAGCATCTCTAATCAAACCAGCCATATTAGATGTACTAACCTCTGAGTATCCTTTTCAGACGCGGATGACATTGTGATTTCAAAAACAAAAGGAGGCCTGGATTCCGCTGGAACATCTTTGTGCATTTTGCCCTCTGCTTGAGTCATACCCTTGGCACAGAGAGCGCCTCTGACCCTGCCTTTTGTGCCCCTTCGTTTGCACGCAGGAAGCTACAAGAGAGTCGCGCAGTCCACCGGCAGCCATAACTGGCCACATACCGCAGAGTGGCTGATACGTTTCAACGCAGCCAGTGTGCGGTGAGGGCATTATCTTGTGAGGGACATAATATACATACATGATCTCAAGATTCCGACACTAAACAAAGCATCTCTAATCAGACCAGCCATATTAAATGTAACAACCTCTCAGCATCCTTCTCAGACGTGGATGACATTGAGATTTCAAAAACAAAAGGAGGCCTGGATTCCGCTGGAACATCTTCGTGCATTTTGCCCTCTGCTTGAGTTAGACGCTTGGCACAGAGAGCGCCTCTGATCCCACCTTTTGTGCCCCGTACGTTTGTACGCAGGAAGCTACAAGAGAGTCGCGCAGTCCACCGGCAGCCATAACTGGCCCCCTACCGCACAGTGTCTGAAACGTTTTCACACAGCCACTGTGCGGTGAGAGCATTATCTAGAGAGGGAACTAGTATACATACATGGTCTCAAGATTCCACAAATAAACAAAGCATCTCTAATCAAACCAGCCATATTAGATGTACTAACCTCTGAGTATCCTTTTCAGACGCGGATGACATTGTGATTTCAAAAACAAAAGAAGGCCTGGATTCCGCTGGAACATCTTCGTGCATTTTGCCCTCTGCTTGAGTTAGACGCTTGGCACAGAGAGCGCCTCTGACACCACCTTTTGTGCCCCGTACGTTTGCACCCAGGAAGCTACAAGAGAGTCGCGCAGTCCACCGGCAGCCATAACTGGCCACCTGCCGCACAGTGGCTGATACGTTTCAACACAGCCAGTGTGCGGTGAGGGCATTATCTTGTGAGTGACATAATATACATACATGGTCTCAAGATTCCAAAAATAAACAAAACATCTCTAATCAGACCAGACATGTTAAATGTACCAACCTGGACGCATCCTTTTCGAACGCGGATGACAGTGAGATTTCAAAAACAAAACAAAAGGAATGGATTGCGCTCTAACAACGGTAGGCATTTTGCCCTCTGCTTCGGTTTGACCCTTGGCACAGAAAGCGCCTCAGCCCCCACCTTTTGTGCCCCGTACGTTTGCCCGCACGAAGCTACAAGAGAGTCGCGCAGTCCACCGGCAGCCATAACTGGCCACATACCGCAGAGTGGCTGATACGTTTCAACACAGCCAGTGTGCGGTGAGGGCATTATCTTGTGAGGGACATAATATACATACATGATCTCAAGATTCCGACACTAAACAAACCATCTCTAATCAGACCAGCCATATTAAATGTAACAACCTCTCAGCATCCTTCTCAGACGTGGATGACATTGAGATTTCAAAAACAAAAGGAGGCCTGGATTCCGCTGGAACATCTTCGTGCATTTTGCCCTCTGCTTGAGTTAGACGCTTGGCACAGAGAACGCCTCTGATCCCCCCTTTTTTGCCCCGTACGTTTGTACGCAGGAAGCTACAAGAGAGTCGCGCAGTCCACCGGCAGCCATAACTGGCCCCCTACCGCACAGTGTCTGAAACGTTTTCACACAGCCACTGTGCGGTGAGAGCATTATCTAGAGAGGGAACTAGTATACATACATGGTCTCAAGATTCCACAAATAAACAAAGCATCTCTAATCAAACCAGCCATATTAGATGTACTAACCTCTGAGTATCCTTTTCAGACGCGGATGACATTGTGATTTCAAAAACAAAAGAAGGCCTGGATTCCGCTGGAACATCTTCGTGCATTTTGCCCTCTGCTTGAGTTAGACGCTTGGCACAGAGAGCGCCTCTGACACCACCTTTTGTGCCCCGTACGTTTGCACCCAGGAAGCTACAAGAGGGTCGCGCAGTTCACCAGCAGCCATAACTGACCCCCTACCGCACAGTGGCTAAAACGTTTTCACACAGCCACTGTGCGGTGAGAGCATTATCTAGTGAGTGACCTAGTATACGTACCTGGTCTCAAGATTCCAAAACTAAACAAATCATCTCTAATCAGACCAGCCATATTAAATGTACCAACCTGGACGCATCCCTTTCGAACGCGGATGAAAGTGAGATTTCAAAAACAAAACAAAAGGCATGGATTGCGCTCTAACAACGTTAAGCATTTTGCCCTCTGCTTGGGTTAGACACTTGGCACAGAGAACGCCTCTGACCCCACATTTTGTGTCCCGTACGTTTGCCCGCACGAAGCTACAAGAGAGTCGCGCAGTCCACCGGCAGCCATAACTGGCCACATACCGCAGAGTGGCTGATACGTTTCAACACAGCCAGTGTGCGGTGAGGGCATTATCTTGTGAGGGACATAATATACATACATGATCTCAAGATTCCGACACTAAACAAACCATCTCTAATCAGACCAGCCATATTAAATGTAACAACCTCTCAGCATCCTTCTCAGACGTGGATGACATTGAGATTTCAAAAACAAAAGGAGGCCTGGATTCCGCTGGAACATCTTCGTGCATTTTGCCCTCTGCTTGAGTTAGACGCTTGGCACAGAGAACGCCTCTGATCCCCCCTTTTTTGCCCCGTACGTTTGTACGCAGGAAGCTACAAGAGAGTCGCGCAGTCCACCGGCATCCATAACTGGCCGCCTACCTTAGAGTGGCTGATACGTTTCAACACAGCCAGTGTGCGGTGAGGGCATTATCTTGTGAGGGACATAATATACATACATGATCTCAAGATTCCGACACTAAACAAAGCATCTCTAATCAGACCAGCCATATTAAATGTAACAACCTCTCAGCATCCTTCTCAGACGTGGATGACATTGAGATTTCAAAAACAAAAGGAGGCCTGGATTCCGCTGGAACATCTTTGTGCATTTTGCCCTCTCCTTGAGTTATACCCTTGGCACAGAGAGCGCATCTGACCCTGCCTTTTGTGCCCCGAACGTTTGCACGCAGGAAGCTACAAGAGAGTCGCCCAGTCCACCGGCAGCCAAACTGACCACCTACCGCACTGTGGCTGATGCGTTTCAACACAGCCAGTGTGCGGTGAGGGCATTATCTTGTGAGGGAAATAATATGCATACATGGTCTCAAGATTCCGCTACTAAACAAAGCATCTCTAATCAGACCAGCCATATTAAATGTAACAACCTCTCAGCATCCTTCTCAGACGTGGATGACATTGAGATTTCAAAAACAAAAGGAGGCCTGGATTCCGCAGGAACATCTTCGTGCATTTTGCCCTCTGCTTGAGTTAGACGCTTGGCACAGAGAACGCCTCTGATCCCCCCTTTTTTGCCCCGTACGTTTGTACGCAGGAAGCTACAAGAGAGTCGCGCAGTCCACCGGCATCCATAACTGGCCACCTACCTTAGAGTGGCTGATACGTTTCAACACAGCCAGGGTGCGGTGAGGGCATTATCTTGTGAGGGACATAATATACATACATGATCTCAAGATTCCGACACTAAACAAAGCATCTCTAATCAGGCCAGCCATATTAAATGTAACAACCTCTCAGCATCCTTCTCAGACTTGGATGACATTGAGATTTCAAAAACAAAAGGAGGCCTGGATTCCGCTGGAACATCTTTGTGCATTTTGCCCTCTCCTTGGGTTATACCGTTGGCACAGAGAGCGCATCTGACCCTGCCTTTTGTGCCCCGTACGTTCGCACGCAGGAAGCTACAAGAGAGTCGCCCAGTCCACCGGCAGCCAAACTGACCACCTACCGCACTGTGGCTGATACGTTTCAACACAGCCACTGTGCGGTGAGAGCATTATCTAGTGAGTGACCTAGTATACGTACCTGGTCTCAAGATTCCAAAACTAAACAAATCATCTCTAATCAGACCAGCCATATTAAATGAACCAACCTGGACGCATCCCTTTCGAACGCGGATGAAAGTGAGATTTCAAAAACAAAACAAAAGGCATGGATTGCGCTCTAACAACGTTAAGCATTTTGCCCTCTGCTTGGGTTAGACACTTGGCACAGAGAACGCCTCTGACCCCACATTTTGTGTCCCGTACGTTTGCACGCACGAAGCTACAAGAGAGTCGCGCAGTCCACCGGCAGCCATAACTGGCCACATACCGCAGAGTGGCTGATACGTTTCAACACAGCCAGTGTGCGGTGAAGGCATTATCTTGTGAGGGACATAATATACATACATGATCTCAAGATTCCGACACTAAACAAACCATCTCTAATCAGACCAGCCATATTAAATGTAACAACCTCTCAGCATCCTTCTCAGACGTGGATGACATTGAGATTTCAAAAACAAAAGGAGGCCTGGATTCCGCTGGAACATCTTCGTGCATTTTGCCCTCTGCTTGAGTTAGACGCTTGGCACAGAGAACGCCTCTGATCCCCCCTTTTTTGCCCCGTACGTTTGTACGCAGGAAGCTACAAGAGAGTCGCGCAGTCCACCGGCATCCATAACTGGCCACCTACCTTAGAGTGGCTGAAACGTTTTCACACAGCCACTGTGCGGTGAGGGCATTATCTTGTGAGGGACATAATATACATACACGATCTCAAGATTCCACAACTAAACAAAGCATCTCTAATCAGACCAGCCGTAATAAATGTACCAACCTCTCAGCATCGTTTTCAGACGTGGATGACATTGAGATTTGAAAAACAAAAGAAGGCCTGGATTGCGATCTAACAACGTTAAGCATTTTGCCCTCTGCTTGGGTTAGACCCTTGGCACAGAGAGCGCCTCTGACCCTTCCTTTTGTGCCCCGCACGTTTGCACGCAGGAAGCTACAAGATGGTCGCGCAGTCCACCGGCAGCCATAACTGGCCCCCTACCGCACAGTGTCTGAAACGTTTTCACACAGCCACTGTGCGGTGAGAGCATTATCTAGAGAGGGAACTAGTATACATACATGGTCTCAAGATTCCACAAATAAACAAAGCATCTCTAATCAAACCAGCCATATTAGATGTACTAACCTCTGAGTATCCTTTTCAGACGCGGATGACATTGTGATTTCAAAAACAAAAGGAGGCCTGGATTCCGCTGGAACATCTTCGTGCATTTTTCCCTCTGCTAGAGTTAGACGCTTGGCACAGAGAGCGCCTCTGACACCACCTTTTGTACCCCGTACGTTTGCACCCATGAAGCTACAAGAGAGTCGCGCAGTCCACCGGCAGGCATAACTGGCCACCTGCCGCACAGTGGCTGATACGTTTCAACACAGCCAGTGTGCGGTGAGGGCATTATCTTGTGAGTGACATAATATTGTCACGTCTCGGTAGAACACCAAGGAGAACCTAGCGATAGATGGTTTCTCGGTAGAACACCAAGGAGAACCTAGCGATAGATGGTTTGAATGGTCGACCAGAACAAGTCTTGCGTTCAAGCTTCTTTCACTTCCAGGCTCGCGCTTGTCGTCTCAGATGTCATCTTTTGCGTCGTCTTCTATATGCGTCATTTGCCCCCCTCCTCAGGAAGCATCGTCTCGATGAGGTCAGTCCGAGTTGTACGGCTTCATACGCACAACGTGGACGACGTCTGCTTGTTGCTGGCGTCGCTTTGATGTCAACACCTTGTCTGGCACCACCTCATAAGTGACGTCGGTTAAACGTCGCTGGACAACATAGGGCCCGAAGTATCGCCGCAATAATTTTTCGGAGAGTCCACGGCGGCGAATAGGAGTCCAGACCCACACTTTGTCGCCAGGTTCGTACATGACATGTCGGTGTCTCTGATTGTAGCGTCGTGCATCATGCTCTTGCTGATTTTTGATTCGCACACGCGCTAGTTGTCGAGCTTCCTCTGCACGTTGAGCGAATTCCTCGGCGTCCTGATCGAGATCATCGGTGTCAGCATTTGGGAGCAACATTGCATCCAGCATAGTTGTTACTGGTCGCCCGTGAAGGAGGCTGAATGGTGTCATACGAGTGGTGTCTTGGCGTGCCGTATTGTAGGCGAACGTGACGTAGGGAAGAATTTCGTCCCAATTCTTGTGGTTCACGTCGACGTACATGCAAAGCATGTCTGCGATGGTCTTATTGAGACGTTCCGTCAACCCATTGGTTTGGGGGTGATAGGCTGTAGTTTTACGATGACTGGTGCCACTGAGGCGGAGAACGGTCTCCAAAAGTTCGGCCGTAAATGCAGTTCCTCGGTCTGTTATAATGAGTGCCGGGGCGCCATGCCTCAGGACAATGTTCTCAATGAAGAACCGAGCTGCTTCAGTGGCGGTACCCCTTGGCAGAGCCTTGGTCTCCGCGTAGCGGGTTAGATAATCTGTGGCGACAATTATCCATTTATTCCCGGCTGTGGACGTCGGAAATGGTCCCAGGAGGTCCATGCCGATTTGTTTAAAAGGTGTCTTTGGCACTTGAAGAGGGTGGAGTAGGCCAGCTGGTTTTACAGGAGGTGATTTACGGCGCTGGCAGTCTATGCACGTACGTACATAGTGTTTCACTGTCGCCGGCAGTTTTGGCCAGTAGTATCCATGCTGCACTCTAGCCAAAGTGCGGGTGTAGCCTAGGTGACCGGCGGTTGGCTCGTCGTGACACGCTTGCAAAACTTCACTGCGGAGAGCTGATGGGACGACGAGTAAATGACTGTTTCCCCCTGGGCGGAAGTTCTTCTTGTAAAGTACGTTGTTGCGAATAAAGAACGAAGGCATTACTCGGGCGAAAGCCTTGGGCACAACCGTAGTTCGCTTTTCCAAGAAATCAATAAGAGGGAGCAATTGCTGGTCCTCTCGCTGCTGTTGGGAAAGCGTTGCGTCATCTATGACACCTAAAAACGCAGTGCTTTCATCGGTCATAGTGGAAGGTTCGACCGGCGCTCGGGAAAGGCAATCAGCATCCGTGTGCTTCCTTCCAGATTTGTAAATAATGGCCATGTCAAATTCTTGTAATCGAAGGCTCCAACGCGCGAGTCTCCCTGAAGGGTCCTTTAGGTTCGTCAGCCAACAGAGAGAGTGATGGTCGCTAACGACTTCAAAGGGGCGAGCGTACAAATAAGGGCGGAACTTCATAACCGCCCATACCACTGCAAGGCATTCTTTTTCGGTTGTCGAGTAGTTCGCTTCCGCTTTAGATAGGGTCCTGCTGGCGTAAGCAATTACTTTTTCCACACCATCCTGGCGCTGCACCAGCACAGCACCTAAGCCCACGTTGCTGGCATCCGTATGAAGCAGTGTAGGGGCGTCGTCATCAAAGTGTGCCAGAACAGGTGGTGTCTGTAAACGCCTCCGCAGCTCATTAAAAGCTTGTTGCTGTTCTTCACCCCAGCTAAAGACAGCGTTGTCACGCGTCAACGAAGTTAATGGCCAGGCAATTCGTGAGAAGCCAGCAATAAACCGACGGTAATAGGCGCAAAGACCCAGGAAGCGCCGTAATGTCTTTTTGTCCGTAGGTGTTGGGAACTTGGCGACTGCGGATAGCTTTTCAGGATCAGGCCGCACACCTTCTTGGCTAACGACGTGGCCTAAGAACTGCAGCTCCTCGTAACCGAAGTGGCACTTCTCGGGCTTTAGGGTGAGGCCTGCAGATCGTATGGCCTGAAACACAGCTAGCAAACGGCGTAGATGCTCTTCAAATGTGGCCGAAAACACAATCACGTCGTCAAGATACACCAGGCATGTTTGCCACTTAAGTCCCGAGAGCACAGTGTCCATCAGCCTCTGAAATGTTGCTGGTGCAGAGCACAAACCGAACGGAAGCACCTTGAACTCATACAATCCGTCGGGAGTGACGAATGCTGTCTTCTCCCGATCCCTCTCATCTACTTCTATCTGCCAATATCCACTTTTCAAGTCCATTGATGAGAAGTAACGTGCATTTCGTAGGCGATCAAGGGAATCGTCGATGCGAGGAAGAGGGTACACGTCTTTTTTAGTCACTTGGTTGAGCTTGCGGTAGTCTATGCAAAATCGTAAGCTGCCGTCCTTCTTTTTAACAAGCACCACGGGGGAAGCCCAGGGGCTCTGTGACGGCTGGATAACGTCGTCTCTAAGCATTTCGGCCACCTGGCGCTGAATGGCTTCGCGTTCTTTCGGAGCCACACGGTAAGGATTTTGTCGAATTGGGCGAATCGAGTCATCCGTAATGATTCGATGTTTTGTCAAGGGCGTTTGGCCGACCCGTGATTCGGAAGCAAAGCAGTCTCGAAATTGATCTATGAGATCCAAAAGGCGGTCCCGTTCTGAAGAAGACAAATTTGGACTCACATCGACGATGGTTACGGGCGTCTTGCTCATTGGCTCTTCCTGTTGCAGTGAGAAGCAGTGCTGCGCATTTAGGATGCTGTCGAAAAAGGCCACAGTTGTGCCTTTCGGAATTTGCTGACGCTCGTCGCTGAAGTTTGTCAGCAGCACTTCGGTCTGTCCATCGGTCAAGTTGACTAGCCCCCGAGCTATAGAAACACCTCGGCTTAGTACCAGGGTGACTGCCCTTTCGGCGATTCCATCGCCGGTATGCGCGACGTCGCACTTCACTTGAACAAGAGAGCATGATCGCGGAGGTATTGTCACCGTCTCCTTGGCGACGCGTAAGGGCATCAGTGGTACTTCCGCATAACCAAGGTCTCCATGATTCTTGGTGAAGGCAACGACGCTATCTCGAATGCTGATTACAGCCCCATGAAGGCGCAGAAAGTCCATGCCCAAGATGAGGTCTTTGCAACAGTCAGGGAGAATAACGAAACTGCCGACAAACACCGCGTTTCCTATTGCTATCCGGGCAGTGCACTTCCCTGTCGGTGCCAGTAGCTGACCCCCAGCACTTCTAATTACTGGCCCAGTCCATTCGGTTCTTACTTTACGCAGCGTGTCAGCCAGTTTCTGGCTAATAATTGAAAAATCCGCTCCGGTATCCACTAGAGCATGTACCTCCAGCCCGTCAATAGAAACGGCGAGGTCAGCACTAACAATTTCATCCAGGTTGTTCGTCTTTTTCGCCATCTGCGGCGGAAGTGCAGCAAGGTCGGCGCTGTCAGCTTCGTCGTCAGGGCTGCTCATCTGGTGCGGCATTTTCGGCGGTAATGTAGGCGGCATTTTCGGCGGTAGTGCGGCGATGTCAATGTTAATGTTAACAGCGACGTCAGAAGCACAGGTTGTCGGCGGTTGCGGCGGTGTTGAGGGGTTTGGCATTTTTCGACTGGTTGCAACCTCCCCTCGCGAGGTTGCGGCTGTTAGTTTCCCCGGTGAGGGCTCGGGGACCGCTGTCCGCTAACGTCAGCAATGCTACGGCGCATTGGCGAAGGATAACGCTGTGGTGATGGGGAGGAGCGGCGGCGGAAGCCCCGGGACTTGTTTTCCCTGCTGACCGGAGGATTGTCCTCGATTTGGGCAGTGTCGGCATTGAAGTGTTGGCGAGCAGAAGCGGGCGGAAAGGCTTGCCCCTCTTCGCGGTAGCGGCAGTACCGATACACGTGGCCAGGTTGTCCGCAGTAGAAACAGAGTGGCCGGTTATCATAACTGCGCCACCTGTCAGTTCGGCGTGGTTGAAAGCGCCTGGAAGGCGCCCACTGAGGTCCATGGAAGAGTCGCGTCTCCTGACGGCTCGATGAGCTCGGTGGGGCGTAGTCTGGAGGCGGGCGACGAAGGACTGCGGCATAGCTCTCATGTTGCTGCTCCTGGTAAGGTGCAGGGACGTCGGCCGTGAAGCTGACTGGTTGTGGAGCGTGGTATGGCTCCGAAATAGCTGCCGCGTTGTCGACGGGGTGAGACTGGTTACATGGTGCAGACGGTGATAAGGCATACCGAATTTCATTCCTGACGGTTTCCACAAGGGCTTGTGATGACTGAGCCTTCGTAGCCGTAATTCGCTGGAGCTCCTCAAGGACAATTTCTCTAATGAGGTCTCGAAGAGCGGTCCTATCGGTTGCATTCAGCGCCGCCGCAGTCGTCGAAGCACAGTTAACGGGTCGGTTGTACTGGCGGCACCGGTCTTGTAGGGCTCGCTCTATAGCAGTAGCGTCCTTAACGAACTCTCTCACCGTTTTAGGTGGGTTGCGTACCAAGCCGGCAAACACCTGTTCTTTTACACCATGCATGAGATGCCGTAGCTTCCTTGGCTCACTCATATCAGGGTCGGCACGGCGAAAAAGGCGAGCCATGTCTTCCGCAAACATAGCCACGCTCTCATTTGGCTTCTGGATGCGCACTTCAAGCAGGCGCAGCGCATTGTCCCGTCGGTCAGTTCTCGCGAAAGTGTCGACCAGCTGGCAGCGGAAGTCATCCCATGTGGATAAGCTGGCCTCGTGGTTTTCAAACCACGTTCTAGCATTATCCTGAAGGGCAAAATAAACATTACAAAGCTTCTGGTCTGCGCTCCACTGGTTTATCTTGGCCACTCGCTCAAACTGGTCGAGCCAGTCCTCCACATCTTCAAACGCTTCCCCGCGAAAGCACTCTGGCACCTTGGTGTTCTGTAGAGTCACCGGCGTAGGGTTGGTATGTGCCATGGCTTGGGAGGTCTGAGGAACTTGGGCGTTTGAGGAGTCGTTCGGTAGGTGACTGTACTCCGGCGCTAGGCCTAGAAGGCGGCGGCTAGCACGATGGACAGGCGTGTCGACGTTTGGGATCCGCTGTGGACTGCCGGAAGGAGTCCTATGCATACCCCAGCGCGCTCCACCAGTGTCACGTCTCGGTAGAACACCAAGGAGAACCTAGCGATAGATGGTTTGAATGGTCGACCAGAACAAGTCTTGCGTTCAAGCTTCTTTCACTTCCAGGCTCGCGCTTGTCGTCTCAGATGTTATCTTTTGCGTCGTCTTCTATATGCGTCAATATACAAACATGGTCTCAAGATTCCAAAAATAAACAAAACATCTCTAATCAGACCAGCCATATTAAATGTACCAACCTGGACGCATCCTTTTCGAACGCGGATGACAGAGATTTCAAAAACAAAACAAAAGGAATGGATTGCGCTCTAACAACGGTAGGCATTTTGCCCTCTGCTTCGGTTTGACCCTTGGCACAGAAAGCGCCTCAGCCCCCACCTTTTGTGCCCCGTACGTTTGCACGCAGGAAGCTACAAGAGGGTCGCGCAGTCCACCAGCAGCCATAACTGAACCCCTACCGCACAGTGGCTGAAACGTTTTCACACAGCCACTGTGCGGTGAGAGCATTATCTAGTGAGGGAACTAGTATACATACATGGTCTCAAGATTCCAAAAATAAACAAGGCATCTCTAATCAGGCCAGCCATATTAAATGTACCAACCTGAACGCACCCTTTTCGAACGCGGATGACAGGGAGATTTCAAAAACAAAACAAAAGGCATGGATTGCGCTCTAACAACGTTAAGCATTTTGCCCTCTGCTTGGGTTAGACCCTTGGCACAGAGAACGCCTCTGACCCCACCTTTTGTGCCCCGTACGTTTGCACGCACGAAGCTACAGGAGGGTCGCGCAGTCCACCGGCAGCCATAACTGACCACCTACCGCACAGTGGCTGATACCTTTGCACACACCCACTGTGCGGTGGGAGCATTATCTAGTGAGGGACCTAATATACATTCATGGTCTTTAAGATTCCACAAAAAAAAGAAAGCATCTCTAATTAGACCAGCCATATAAATGTACTAACCTCTCAGCATTCTTTTCAGACGTGGATGACATTCAGATTTCAAAAACAAAACAAGGTCTGGATTCCGCTGAAACATCTTTGTGCATTTTGCCCTCTGCTTGAGTTAGACCTTGGCACAGAGAGCGCCTCTGACCCTACCTTTTGTGCCCAGTATGTTTGCACGCCGGAAGCTACAAGAGTTTCGCGCAGTCCACCGGCAGCCATTACTGACCACCTACTGCAAATTGGCTGAAACGTTTTCACACAGCCACTGCGCGTTGAGAGCATTATCTAGTGAGGGGCCTAGTATACATACTTGGTCTCAAGATTCAAAAAATAAACAAAGCATCTATAATCAGACCAGCCATATTAAATGTACCAACCTGGACGCATCCTTTTCGAACGCGGATGACAGAGAGATTTCAAAAACAAAACAAAAGGCATGGATTGCGCTCTAACAACTTTAGGCATTTTGCCCCCTGCTTGGGTTAGACCCTTGGCACATAGAACGCCTCTGACGCCGCCTTTTGTGCCCCGTACGTTTGCACGCACGAAGCTACAGGAGGGTCGCGGAGTCCACCGGCAGCCATAACTGACCACCTACCGCACAGTGGCTGACACGTTTCCACGCAGCCACTGTGCGGTGAGAGTATTATCTAGTGAGGGACCTAATATACATACATGGCCTCAAGATTCCACAAATAAACAAAGCATCTCTAATCAAACCAGCCATATTAGATGTACTAACCTCTGAGCATCCTTTTCAGACGTGGATGACATTGAGATTTCAAAAACAAAAGAAGGCCTGGATTGCGCTCTAACAACGTTAAGCATTTTGCCCTCTGCTTGGGTTAGACCCTTGGCACAGAGAACGCATCTGACCCCACCTTTTGTGCCCCGTACGTTTGCACGCACGAAGCTACAGGAGGATCGCGCAGTCCACCGGCAGCCATAACTGACCACCTACCGCAAAGTGGCTGACACGTTTCCACACAGCCACTGTACGGTGAGAGCATTATCTAGTGAGGGACCTAATATACATACATGGCCTCAAGATTCCACAAATAAACAAAGCATCTCTAATCAAACCAGCCATATTAGATGTACTAACCTCTCAGCATCCTTTTCAGACGTGGATGACCTTGAGATTTCAAAAACAAAAGGAGGCCTGGATTCCGCTGGAACACCTTTGTGCATTTTGCCCTCTCCTTGAGTTATACCCTTGGCACACAGAGCGCCTCTGACCCTGCCTTTTGTGCCCCGTACGTTTGCACGCAGGAAGTTACAAGAGGGTCTCGCAAACTACCGGCAGCCATAACTGACCACCTACCGCGCCGTGGCTGAAACGTTTTCACACAGCCACTGTGCGGTGAGAGCATTATCTAGTGAGGGACCTAATATACATACATGGTCTCAAGGTTCCAAAAATAAACAAAACATCTCTAATCAGACCAGCCATATTAAATGTACCAACCTGGACGCATCCTTTTCGAACGCGGATGACAGTGAGATTTCAAAAACAAACAAATGGCATGCATTGCGCTCGGACAACGTTAAGCATTTTGCCCTCTGCTTGGGTTAGACCTTTGGCACAGAGTACGCCTCTGACCCCACCTTTTGTGCCCCGTACGTTTGCACGCAGGAAGCTACAGGAGGGTCGCGCAGTCCACCGGCAGCCATAACTGACCACCTACCGCACAGTGGCTGACACGTTTCCACACAGCCACTGTGCGGTGAGAGCATTATCTAGTGAGGGAACTAGTATACATACATGGTCTCAAGGTTCCAAAAATAAACAAGGTATCTCTAATCAGACCAGCCATATTAAATGTACCAACCTGGACGCACCCTTTTCGAACGCGGATGACAGTGATATTTCAAAAACAAAACAAAAGGCATGGATTGCGCTCTAACAACTTTAGGCATTTTGCATTCTGCTTGGGTTAGACCATTAGCAAAGAGAGCGCCTCTAACCCCACCTTTTGTGCCCCGTACGTTTGCACGCAGGAAGCTACAAGAGAGTCGCGCAGTCCACCGGCAGCCATAATTGGCCACCAACCGCACAGTGGCTGATACGTTTCAACACAGCCAGTGTGCGGTGAGGGCATTATCTTGTGAGGGACATAATATACATACATGATCGCAAGATCCCACAACTAAACAAAGCATCTCTAATCAGACCAGCCATATTAAATGTACCAACCTTTCAGCATCCTTTTCAGACGTGGATGACATTGAGATTTCAAAAACAAAAGTAGGTCTGGATTCCGCTGGAACATCTTTGTGCATTTTGCCCTCTGCTTGAGTCATACCCTTGGCACAGAGAGCGCCTCTGACCCTGCCTTTTGTGCCCCGTACGTTTGCACGCAGGAAGCTACAAGAGGGTCGCGCAGTCTACCGGCAGCCATAACTGACCACCTACCGCACAGTGGCTGATATGTTTTCACACAGCCACTGTGCGGTGAGAGCATTATCTAGTGAGGGAACTAGTATACATACATGGTCTCAAGATTCCAAAAATACACAAGGCATCTCTAATCAGACCAGCCATATTAAATGTACCAACCTGGACGCATCGTTTTCGAACGCGGATGACAGTGGGATTTCAAAAACAACGCAAAAGGCATGGATTGCTCTTTAACAACGTTAAGCATTTTGCCCTCTGCTTGGGTTAGACCCTTGGCACAGAGAACGCCTCTGACCCCAGCTTTTGTGCCCCGTACGTTTGCACGCAGGAAGCTACAAGAGAGTCGCGCCGCCCACCGGCAGCCATAACTGGTCACCTACCGCACAGTGGCTGAAACGTTTTCACACAGCCACTGTGCGGTGAGGGCATTATCTTGTGAGGGACATAATATACATACACGATCTCAAGATTCCACAACTAAACAAAGCATCTCTAATCAGACCAGCCGTAATAAATGTACCAACCTCTCAGCATCGTTTTCAGACGTGGATGACATTGAGATTTGAAAAACAAAAGAAGGCCTGGATTGCGATCTAACAACGTTAAGCATTTTGCCCTCTGCTTGGGTTAGACCCTTGGCACAGAGAGCGCCTCTGACCCTTCCTTTTGTGCCCCGCACGTTTGCACGCAGGAAGCTACAAGAGGGTCGCGCAGTCCACCGGCAGCCATAACTGGCCCCCTACCGCACAGTGTCTGAAACGTTTTCACACAGCCACTGTGCGGTGAGAGCATTATCTAGAGAGGGAACTAGTATACATACATGGTCTCAAGATTCCACAAATAAACAAAGCATCTCTAATCAAACCAGCCATATTAGATGTACTAACCTCTGAGTATCCTTTTCAGACGCGGATGACATTGTGATTTCAAAAACAAAAGGAGGCCTGGATTCCGCTGGAACATCTTTGTGCATTTTGCCCTCTGCTTGAGTCATACCCTTGGCACAGAGAGCGCCTCTGACCCTGCCTTTTGTGCCCCGTACGTTTGCACGCAGGAAGCTACAAGAGAGTCGCGCAGTCCACCGGCATCCATAACTGGCCACCTACCTTAGAGTGGCTGATACGTTTCAACACAGCCAGTGTGCGGTGAGGGCATTATCTTGTGAGGGACATAATATACATACATGATCTCAAGATTCCGACACTAAACAAAGCATCTCTAATCAAACCAGCCATATTAGATGTACTAACCTCTGAGTATCCTTTTCAGACGCGGATGACATTGTGATTTCAAAAACAAAAGAAGGCCTGGATTCCGCTGGAACATCTTCGTGCATTTTGCCCTCTGCTTGAGTTAGACGCTTGGCACAGAGAGCGCCTCTGACACCACCTTTTGTGCCCCGTACGTTTGCACCCAGGAAGCTACAAGAGAGTCGCGCAGTCCACCGGCAGCCATAACTGGCCACCTGCCGCACAGTGGCGGATACGTTTCAGCACAGCCAGTGTGCGGTGAGGGCATTATCTTGTGAGTGACATAATATACATACATGGTCTCAAGATTCCAAAAATAAACAAAACATCTCTAATCAGACCAGCCATGTTAAATGTACCAACCTGGACGCATCCTTTTCGAACGCGGATGACAGTGAGATTTCAAAAACAAAACAAAAGGAATGGATTGCGCTCTAACAACGGTAGGCATTTTGCCCTCTGCTTCGGTTTGACCCTTGGCACAGAAAGCGCCTCAGCCCCCACCTTTTGTGCCCCGTACGTTTGCACGCAGGAAGCTACAAGAGGGTCGCGCAGTCCACCAGCAGCCATAACTGACCCCCTACCGCACAGTGGCTGAAACGTTTTCACACAGCCACTGTGCGGTGAGAGCATTATCTAGTGAGTGACCTAGTATACGTACCTGGTCTCAAGATTCCAAAACTAAACAAATCATCTCTAATCAGACCAGCCATATTAAATGTACCAACCTGGACGCATCCCTTTCGAACGCGGATGAAAGTGAGATTTCAAAAACAAAACAAAAGGCATGGATTGCGCTCTAACAACGTTAAGCATTTTGCCCTCTGCTTGGGTTAGACACTTGGCACAGAGAACGCCTCTGACCCCACATTTTGTGTCCCGTACGTTTGCACGCACGAAGCTACAAGAGAGTCGCGCAGTCCACCGGCAGCCATAACTGGCCACATACCGCAGAGTGGCTGATACGTTTCAACACAGCCAGTGTGCGGTGAGGGCATTATCTTGTGAGGGACATAATATACATACATGATCTCAAGATTCCGACACTAAACAAACCATCTCTAATCAGACCAGCCATATTAAATGTAACAACCTCTCAGCATCCTTCTCAGACGTGGATGACATTGAGATTTCAAAAACAAAAGGACGCCTGGATTCCGCTGGAACATCTTCGTGCATTTTGCCCTCTGCTTGAGTTAGACGCTTGGCACAGAGAACGCCTCTGATCCCCCCTTTTTTGCCCCGTACGTTTGTACGCAGGAAGCTACAAGAGAGTCGCGCAGTCCACCGGCATCCATAACTGGCCACCTACCTTAGAGTGGCTGATACGTTTCAACACAGCCAGTGTGCGGTGAGGGCATTATCTTGTGAGGGACATAATATACATACATGATCTCAAGATTCCGACACTAAACAAAGCATCTCTAATCAGACCAGCCATATTAAATGTAACAACCTCTCAGCATCCTTCTCAGACGTGGATGACATTGAGATTTCAAAAACAAAAGGAGGCCTGGATTCCGCTGGAACATCTTTGTGCATTTTGCCCTCTCCTTGAGTTATACCCTTGGCACAGAGAGCGCATCTGACCCTGCCTTTTGTGCCCCGTACGTTTGCACGTAGGAAGCTACAAGAGAGTCGCCCAGTCCACCGGCAGCCAAACTGACCACCTACCGCACTGTGGCTGATACGTTTCAACACAGCCAGTGTGCGGTGAGGGCATTATCTTGTGAGGGAAATAATATGCATACATGGTCTCAAGATTCCGCTACTAAACAAAGCATCTCTAATCAGGCCAGCCATATTAAATGTACCAACCTCTCAGCATCCTTTTCAGACGTGGATGACATTGAGATTTCAAAAACAAAAGGAGGCCTGGATTCCGCTGGAACATCTTTGTGCATTTTGCCCTCTGCTTGAGTTATACCCTTGGCACAGAGAGCGCATCTGACCCTGCCTTTTGTGCCCCGTACGTTTGCACGCAGGAAGCTACAAGAGGGTCGCGCAGTCCACCGGCAGCCATAACTGACCCCCTACCGCACAGTGGCTGAAACGTTTTCACACAGCCACTGTGCGGTGAGAGCATTATCTCGTGAGTGACCTAGTATACATACATGGTCTCAAGATTCCAAAAATAAACAAATCATCTCTAATCAGACCAGCCATAATAAATGTACCAACCTGGACGCGTCCTTTTCGAACGCGGATGACAGTGGGATTTCAAAAACAAAACAAAAGCATGGATTGCGCTCTAACAACGTTAAGAATTTTGCCCTCTGCTTGGGTTAGACCCTTGGCACAGAGAACGCCTCTGACCCCACCTTTTGTGCCCCGTACGTTTGCACGCACGAAGCTACAAGAGAGCCGCGCAGTCCACCGGCAGCCATAACTCGCCACCTACCGCACAGTGCCTGATACGTTTCAACACAGCCAGTGTGCGGTGAGGGCATTATCTTGTAAGGGACATAATATACATACACGATCTCAAGATTCCACAACTAAACAAAGCATCTCTAATCAGACCAGCCGTAATAAATGTACCAACCTCTCAGCATCCTTTTCAGACGTTGATGACATTGAGATTTCAAAAACAAAAGAAGGCCTGGATTGCGCTCTAACAACGTTAAGCATTTTGCCCTCTGCTTGGGTTATACCCTTGGCACAGAGAGCGCCTCTGACCCCACCTTTTGTGCCCCGTACGTTTGCACGCAGGAAGCTACAGTCGCGCAGTCCACCGGCAGCCATAACTGACCACCTACCGCACAGTGGCTGACACGTTTCAACACAGCCAGTGTGCGGTGAGGGCATTATCTTGTGAGGAACATAATATACATACATGGTCTCAAGATTCCGCAACTAAACAAAGCATCTCTAATCAGACCAGCTATATTAAATGTACCAACCTCTCAGCATCCTTTTCAGACGTGAATGACATTGAGATTTCAAAAACAAAAGAAGGCCTGGATTCCGCTGGAACATCTTCGTGCATTTTGCCCTCTGCTTGAGTTAGACGCTTGGCACAGAGGGCGCCTCTGACCCCACCTTTTGTG
Organism: Amblyomma maculatum; assembly: GCF_055883805.1. Classification (NCBI taxonomy): domain Eukaryota; kingdom Metazoa; phylum Arthropoda; class Arachnida; order Ixodida; family Ixodidae; genus Amblyomma; species Amblyomma maculatum. Next base: position 147,061,526 of record NC_139349.1, read on the forward strand.
CCCCGCACGTTTGCACGCAGAAAGCTACAAGAGGGTCGCGCAGTCCACCAGCAGCCATAACTGACCCCCTATCGCACAGTGTCTGGAACGTTTTCACACAGCCACTGTGCGGTGAGAGCATTATCTAGTGAGGAACCTAGTATACATACATGGTCTCAAGATTCCAAAAATAAACAAATCATCTCTAATCAGACCAGCCATATTAAATGTACCAACCTGGACGCATCCTTTTCGAACGCGGATGACAGTGAGATTTCAAAAAACAAAACAAAAGGCATGGATTGCGCTCTAACAACGTTAAGCATTTTGCCCTCTGCTTGGGTTAGACCCTTGGCAGAGAGAACACCTCTGATCCCACCTTTTGTGCCTCGCACGTTTGCACGCACGAAGCTACAGGAGGGTCGCGCAGTCCACCGGCAGCCATAACTGACCACCTACCGTACAGTGGCTGACACGTTTCCACACAGCCACTGTGCGGTGAGAGCATTATCTAGTGAGGGACCTAATATACATACATGGTCTCAAGATTCCACAACTAAACAAAGCATCGCTAATCAGACCAGCCATATTAAATGTACCAAACCTCTCAGCATCCTTTTCAGACGTGAGTAACATTGAGATTTCAAAAACAAAAGGAGGCCTAGATTCCGCTGGAACATCGTTGTGCATTTTGCCCTCTGCTTGAGTTATACCCTTGGCACAGAGAGCGCCTCTCACCCTGCCTTTTGTGCCCCGTACGTTTGCACGCAGGAACCTACAAGAGTCGCGCAGTCCACCGGCAGCCATAACTGACCCCCTACCGCACAGTGGCTGAAACGTTTTCACACAGACACTGTGCGGTGAGAGCATTATCTAGTGAGTGACCTAGCATACATACATCGTCTCAAGATTCCAAAAATAAACAAATCATCTCTAATCAGAAAAGCGATATTAAATGTACCAACCTGGACGCATCCTTTTCGAACGCGGATGACAGTGAGATTTCAAAAACAAAACAAAAGGCATGGATTGCGCTCTAACAACGTTAAGCATTTTGCCCTCTGCTTGTGTTAGACCCTTGGCACAGAGAACGCCTATCACCCCACATTTTGTGCCCCGTACGTTAGCACGCACGAAGCTACAGGAGGGTCGCGCAGTCCACCGGCAGCCATAACTGACCACCTACCGCACATTGGCTGACAAGTTTCCACACAGCCACTGTGCGGTGAGAGCATTATCTAGTGAGGGACCTAGTATACATACATGGTCTCGAGATTCGAAAAATAAACCAATCATCTATAATCAGACCGGCCGTATTAAATGTACTAACCTCTGAGCATCCTTTTCAGACGTGGATGACTTTGTGATTTCAAAAACAAAAGAAGGCCTGGATTTCGCTGGAACATCTTCGTGCATTTTGCCCTCTGCTTGAGTTAGACGCTTGGCACAGAGAGCGCCTCTGACCCCACCTTTTGTGCCCCGTACGTTTGCACCCAGGAAGCTACAAGAGAGTCGCCCAATCCACCGGCAGCCATAACTGACCACCTACCGCACAGTGGCTGACACGTTTCAACACAGCCAGTGTGCGGTGAGGGCATTATCCTGTGAGGGACATAATATACATACATGGTCTCAAGATTCCGCAACTAAACAAAGCATCTCTAATCAGACCAGCCATATTAAATGTACCAACCTCTCAGCATCCTTTTCAGACGTGAATGACATTCAGATTTCAAAAAAAAAAAGGAGGCCTGGATTCCGCTGGAACATCGTTGTGCATTTTGCCCTCTTCTTGAGTTAGACGCTTGGCACAGAGAGCGCCTCTGACCCTTCCTTTTGTGCCCCGCACGTTTGCACGCAGGAAGCTACAAGAGGGTCGCGCAGTCCACCGGCAGCCATAATTTACCCCCTACCGCACAGTGTCTGAAACGTTTTCACACAGCCACTGTGCGGTGAGAGCATTATCTAGTGAGGGACCTAATATGCATACATGGTCTCAAGATTCCACAAATAAACAAAGCATCTCTAATCAAACCAGCCATATTAGATGTACTAACCTCTGAGTATCCTTTTCAGACGCGGGTGACATTGTGATTTCAAAAACAAAAGAAGGCCTGGATTCCGCTGGAACATCTTCGTGCATTTTGCCCTCTGCTTGAGTTAGACGCTTGGCACAGAGAGCGCCTCTGACACCACCTTTTGTGCCCCGTACGTTGGCACCCAGGAAGCTACAAGAGAGTCGCGCAGTCCACCGGCAGCTATAACTGGCCACCTGCCGCACAGTTGCTGATACGTTTCAACACAGCCAGTGTGCGGTGAGGGCATTGTCTTGTGAGGGACATAATATACATACATGGTCTCAAGATTCCAAAAATAAACAAAACATCTCTAATCAGACCAGCCATATTAAATGTACCAACCTGGACGCATCCTTTTCGAACGCTGATGACAGTGAGATTTCAAAAACAAAACAAAAGGAATGGATTGCGCTCTAACAACGTTAGGCATTTTGCCCTCTGCTTCGGTTTCACCCTTGGCACAGAAAGCGCCTCTGACCCCACCTTTTGTGCCCCGTACGTTTGCACGCAGGAAGCTACAAGAGGGTCGCGCAGTCCACCGGCAGCCATAACTGACCACCTACCGCACACTGGCTGATACTTTTCCACACAGCCACTGTGCGGTGAGAGCATGATCTAGTGAGGGAACTAATATATCTACGTGGTCTCAAGATTGCACAACTAAACAAAGGATATCTAATCAGACCAGACATATTAAATGTACCAACCTCTCAGCATCCTTTTCAGACGTGGATCATTTAGATTTCAAAAACAAAAGAAGGCCTGGATTCCTCAGGAACATCGTTGTGCATTTTGCAATCTGCTTGAGTTAGGCTCTTGGCACAGTAGCGCCTCTGACCCTACCTTTTGTGCCCCGTACGTTTGCACGCAGGAAGCTACAAGAGAGTCGCGCAGTCCACCGGCAGCCATAACTTACCACCTACCGCTCAGTGACTGATACATTTCCACACAGCCAGTGTGCGGTGAGGGCATTACCTAGTGAGGGACATAATATACACACGTAGTCTCAGGATTCCACAACTAAACAAAGCATCTCTAATCAGACCAGCCATATTTAATGTACTAACCTCTCAGCATCCTTTTCAGACGTGGATGACATGAGATTTCAAAAACAAAAGAAGGCCTGGATTCCGCTGGAAGATCTTTGTGCATTTTGCCCTCTGCTTGAGTTAGACCCTTGGCACAGAGAGCGCCTCTCACCCTGCCTTTTGTGCCCCGTACGTTTGCACGCAGGAAGCTACAAGAGCGCCGCGCAGTCCACCGCAGCCATAAATGACCACCTACCGCACAGGGGCTGATACGTTTCCACACTGCCACTGTACGGTGAGAGCATTATCTTGTGAGGGACCTAATATACATACATTATCTCAAGATTCCACAACAAAGCAAAGCATCTCTAAACAGACCAGCCATATTAAATGTACCAACCTCCCAGCATCCTTTTCAGACATGGATGACATTTATGTTTCAAAAAGAAAAGAAGGCCTGGATTCCACACGAACATCATTGTGCATTTTGCCCTCTGGTTGAGTTATACCCTTGGCACAGAGAGCGCCTCTCACCCTGTCATTTGTGCCCCGTACGTTGGCACGCAGGAAGCTACAAGTGAGTCGCACAGTCCACCGGCAGCCATAACTGACCACCTACCGCACAGTGGCTGATACGTTTCCACACAGCCACTGTGCTGTGAGAGCATTATCTTGTGGGGGACATAATATACATACATGGTCTCAAGATTCCACAACTAAACAAAGGATATCTAATCAGACCAGACATATTAAATGTATCAACCTCTCAGCATCCTTTTCAGACGTGGATGACATTGAGATTTCAAAAACAAAAGAAGGCCTGGATTCCTCAGAAACATCGTTGTGCATTTTGCCCTCTGCTTGAGTTAGACTCTTGGCACAGAAAGCGCATCTGACCCTGCCTTTTGTGCCCCGTACGTTTGCACGCAGGAAGCTACAAGAGGGCTGCGCAGTCCACTGGCAGCAATAACTGATCACCTACCGCACACTGGCTGATACTTTTCCACACAGCCACTGTGCGGTGAGAGCATTATCTAGTGAGGGACCTAGTATACATACATGGTCTCAGAACTGCAAAAATAAACAAAGCATCTCAAATCAGCCCAGCCATATTAAATGTACAAACCTGGACGCATCCTTTTCGAACGCGGATGACAGTGAGATTTCAAAAACAAAAGAAGGCCTGAATTGCGCTCTAACAACGTTAAGCATTTTGCCTCTGCTTGGGTTAGACCCTTGGCACAGAGAGCGCCTCTGACCCCGCCTTTTGTGCTCCGTACGTTTGCACGCAGGAAGCTACAAGAGGGCCGCGCAGTCCACCGGCAGCCATAACTGACCCCCTACCGCACAGTGGCTGATACGTTTCAACACAGCCAGTGTGCGGTGAGGGCATTACCTTGTGAGGGACATAATATACATACATGATCTCAAGATTCCACAACTAAACAAAGCATCTCTAATCAGACCAGCCATAATAAATGTACCAACCTCTCAGCATCCTTTTCAGACATGGATGACATTGAGATTTCAAAAACAAAACAAAAGGCATAGATTGCGTTCTAACAACGTTAAGCTTTTTGCCCTCTGCTTGAGTTAGACGCTTGGCACAGAGAGCGCCTCTGACCCCACCTTTTGTGCCCCGTACGTTTGCACGCAGGAAGCTACAAGAGGGTCGCGCAGTCCACCGGCAGCCATAACTGGCCCCCTACCGCACAGTGGCTGATACGTTTCAACACAGCCAGTGTGCGGTGAGGGCATTACCTTGTGAGGGACATAATATACATACATGATCTCAAGATTCCACAACTAAACAAAGCATCTCAAATCAGCCCAGCCATATTAAATGTACAAACCTGGACGCATCCTTTTCGAACGCGGATGACAGTGAGATTTCAAAAACAAAAGAAGGCCTGAATTGCGCTCTAACAACGTTAAGCATTTTGCCTCTGCTTGGGTTAGACCCTTGGCACAGAGAGCGCCTCTGACCCCGCCTTTTGTGCTCCGTACGTTTGCACGCAGGAAGCTACAAGAGGGCCGCGCAGTCCACCGGCAGCCATAACTGACCCCCTACCGCACAGTGGCTGATACGTTTCAACACAGCCAGTGTGCGGTGAGGGCATTACCTTGTGAGGGACATAATATACATACATGATCTCAAGATTCCACAACTAAACAAAGCATCTCTAATCAGACCAGCCATAATAAATGTACCAACCTCTCAGCATCCTTTTCAGACATGGATGACATTGAGATTTCAAAAACAAAACAAAAGGCATAGATTGCGCTCTAACAACGTTAAGCTTTTTGCCCTCTGCTTGAGTTAGACGCTTGGCACAGAGAGCGCCTCTGACCCCACCTTTTGTGCCCCGTACGTTTGCACGCAGGAAGCTACAAGAGGGTCGCGCAGTCCACCGGCAGCAATAACTGGCCCCCTACCGCACAGTGGCTGATACGTTTCAATACAGCCAGTGTGCGGTGAGGGCATTATCTAGTGAGGGACCTAATATACATACATGGTCTTTAAGATTCCACAAATAAGCAAAGCATCTCTAATCAAACCAGGCATATTAGATGTACTAACCTCTCAGCATCCTTTTCAGACGTAGATGACATTGAGATTTCAAAAACAAAAGAAGGCCTGGATTCCGCTCGAACATCTTTGTGCATTTTGTCCCCTGCTTGAGTTGGACCCTTGGCACAGAGAGCGCCTCTGGCCCTGCCTTTTGTGCCCCGCACGTTTGCATGCAGGAAGCTACAAGAGGGCCGCGCAGTCCACTGGCAGCCATAACAGATCACCTACCGCACACTGGCTGATGCTTTTCCACGCAGCCACTGTGCGGTGAGAGCATGATCTAGTAAGGGAACTAATATATCTATGTGGTCTCAAGATTCCACAACTAAACAAAGGATCTCTAATCAGACCAGACATATTAAATGTATACACCTCTCCGCATCCTTTTCAGACGTGGATGACATTGAGATTTCAAAACCAAAAGAAGGCCTGGATTCCGCTGGAACATCTTTGTGCATTGTGCCCTCTGCTTGAGTTAGACACTTGGCACAGAGAGCGCCTCTGACCCTGCCTTTTGTGCCCCGTACGTTTGCACGCAGGAAGCTACAAGAGAGTCGCGCAGTCCACCGGCAGCCATAACTGGCCACCTACCGCACAGTGGCTGACACATTTCACACAGCCAGTGTGCGGTGAGGGCATTATCTTGTGAGGGACATAATATACACACATGATCAAAAGATTCCACAACTAAACAAAGCATCTCTAATCAGACCAACCATATTAAATGTACCAACATCTCAGCATCCTTTTCAGACGTGGATGACATGGAGATTTCAAAAACAAAAGAAGGCCTGGATTTCACTGGAACATCTTCGTGGATTTTGCCCTCTGCTTGAGTTAGACCCTTGGCACAAAGAGCGCCTTTGACCCTGCCTTTTGTGCCCCGTACGTTTTCACGCAGGAAGCTACAGGAGGGCCGCGCAGGCCACTGGCAGCCATAACTGACCACCTACCGCACAGTGGCTGACACGTTTCAACACAGCCAGTGTGCGGTGAGGGCATTATCTTGTGAGGGACATAATATACATACATGGTCTCAAGATTCCGCAACTAAACAAAGCATCTCTAATCAGACCAGCCATATTAAATGTTCCAACCTCTCAGCATCCTTTTCAGACGTGAATGACATTCAGATTTCAAAAAAAAAAGGAGGCCTGGATTCCGCTGGAACATCGTTGTGCATTTTGCCCTCTTCTTGAGTTAGACGCTTGGCACAGAGAGCGCCTCTGACCCTTCCTTTTGTGCCCCGCACGTTTGCACGCAGGAAGCTACAAGAGGGTCGCGCAGTCCACCGGCAGCCATAATTGACCCCCTACCGCACAGTGTCTGAAACGTTTTCACACAGCCACTGTGCGGTGAGAGCATTATCTAGTGAGGGACCTAATATGCATACATGGTCTCAAGATTCCACAAATAAACAAAGCATCTCTAATCAAACCAGCCATATTAGATGTACTAACCTCTGAGTATCCTTTTCAGACGCGGGTGACATTGTGATTTCAAAAACAAAAGAAGGCCTGGATTCCGCTGGAACATCTTCGTGCATTTTGCCCTCTGCTTGAGTTAGACGCTTGGCACAGAGAGCGCCTCTGACACCACCTTTTGTGCCCCGTACGTTGGCACCCAGGAAGCTACAAGAGAGTCGCGCAGTCCACCGGCAGCTATAACTGGCCACCTGCCGCACAGTGGCTGATACGTTTCAACACAGCCAGTGTGCGGTGAGGGCATTGTCTTGTGAGGGACATAATATACATACATGGTCTCAAGATTCCAAAAATAAACAAAACATCTCTAATCAGACCAGCCATATTAAATGTACCAACCTGGACGCATCCTTTTCGAACGCTGATGACAGTGAGATTTCAAAAACAAAACAAAAGGAATGGATTGCGCTCTAACAACGTTAGGCATTTTGCCCTCTGCTTCGGTTTCACCCTTGGCACAGAAAGCGCCTCTGACCCCACCTTTTGTGCCCCGTACGTTTGCACGCAGGAAGCTACAAGAGGGTCGCGCAGTCCACCGGCAGCCATAACTGACCACCTACCGCACACTGGCTGATACTTTTCCACACAGCCACTGTGCGGTGAGGGCATTACCTTGTGAGGGACCTAGTATACATACATGGTCTCAGAACTGCAAAAATAAACAAAGCATCTCAAATCAGCCCAGCCATATTAAATGTACAAACCTGGACGCATCCTTTTCAGACGTGGATCATTTAGATTTCAAAAACAAAAGAAGGCCTGGATTCCTCAGGAACATCGTTGTGCATTTTGCAATCTGCTTGAGTTAGGCTCTTGGCACAGTAGCGCCTCTGACCCTACCTTTTGTGCCCCGTACGTTTGCACGCAGGAAGCTACAAGAGAGTCGCACAGTCCACCGGCAGCCATAACTTACCACCTACCGCTCAGTGACTGATACATTTCCACACAGCCAGTGTGCGGTGAGGGCATTACCTAGTGAGGGACATAATATACACACGTAGTCTCAAGATTCCACAACTAAACAAAGCATCTCTAATCAGACCAGCCATATTTAATGTACTAACCTCTCAGCATCCTTTTCAGACGTGGATGACATGAGATTTCAAAAACAAAAGAAGGCCTGGATTCCGCTGGAAGATCTTTGTGCATTTTGCCCTCTGCTTGAGTTAGACCCTTGGCACAGAGAGCGCCTCTCACCCTGCCTTTTGTGCCCCGTACGTTTGCACGCAGGAAGCTACAAGAGCGCCGCGCAGTCCACCGCAGCCATAAATGACCACCTACCGCACAGTGGCTGATACGTTTCCACACTGCCACTGTACGGTGAGAGCATTATCTTGTGAGGGACCTAATATACATACATTATCTCAAGATTCCACAACAAAGCAAAGCATCTCTAAACAGACCAGCCATATTAAATGTACCAACCTCCCAGCATCCTTTTCAGACATGGATGACATTTATGTTTCAAAAAGAAAAGAAGGCCTGGATTCCACACGAACATCATTGTGCATTTTGCCCTCTGGTTGAGTTATACCCTTGGCACAGAGAGCGCCTCTCACCCTGTCATTTGTGCCCCGTACGTTGGCACGCAGGAAGCTACAAGTGAGTCGCACAGTCCACCGGCAGCCATAACTGACCACCTACCGCACAGTGGCTGATACGTTTCCACACAGCCACTGTGCTGTGAGAGCATTATCTTGTGGGGGACATAATATACATACATGGTCTCAAGATTCCACAACTAAACAAAGGATATCTAATCAGACCAGACATATTAAATGTATCAACCTCTCAGCATCCTTTTCAGACGTGGATGACATTGAGATTTCAAAAACAAAAGAAGGCCTGGATTCCTCAGAAACATCGTTGTGCATTTTGCCCTCTGCTTGAGTTAGACTCTTGGCACAGAAAGCGCATCTGACCCTGCCTTTTGTGCCCCGTACGTTTGCACGCAGGAAGCTACAAGAGGGCTGCGCAGTCCACTGGCAGCAATAACTGATCACCTACCGCACACTGGCTGATACTTTTCCACACAGCCACTGTGCGGTGAGAGCATTATCTAGTGAGGGACCTAGTATACATACATGGTCTCAGAACTGCAAAAATAAACAAAGCATCTCAAATCAGCCCAGCCATATTAAATGTACAAACCTGGACGCATCCTTTTCGAACGCGGATGACAGTGAGATTTCAAAAACAAAAGAAGGCCTGAATTGCGCTCTAACAACGTTAAGCATTTTGCCTCTGCTTGGGTTAGACCCTTGGCACAGAGAGCGCCTCTGACCCCGCCTTTTGTGCTCCGTACGTTTGCACGCAGGAAGCTACAAGAGGGTCGCGCAATCCACCGGCAGCCATAACTGACCCCCTACCGCACAGTGGCTGATACGTTTCAACACAGCCAGTGTGCGGTGAGGGCATTATCTTGTGAGGGACATAATATACGTACATGATCTCAAGATTCCACAACAAAACAAAGCATCTCTAATCAGACCAGCCATAATAAATGTACCAACCTCTCAGCATCCTTTTCAGACGTGGATGACATTGAGATTTCAAAAACAAAAGAAGGCCTGGATTGCGCTCTAACAACGTTAAGCATTTTGCCCTCTGCTTGGGTTAGACCCTTGGCACAGAGAGTGCCTCTGACCCCACCTTTTGTGCCCCGTACGTTTGCACGCAGGAAGCTACAAGAGGGCCGCGCAGTCCACCGGCAGCCATAACTGACCCCCTACCGCACAGTGGCTGATACGTTTCAACACAGCCAGTGTGCGGTGAGGGCATTACCTTGTGAGGGACATAATATACATACATGATCTCAAGATTCCACAACTAAACAAAGCATCTCTAATCAGACCAGCCATAATAAATGTACCAACCTCTCAGCATCCTTTTCAGACATGGATGACATTGAGATTTCAAAAACAAAACAAAAGGCATAGATTGCGTTCTAACAACGTTAAGCTTTTTGCCCTCTGCTTGAGTTAGACGCTTGGCACAGAGAGCGCCTCTGACCCCACCTTTTGTGCCCCGTACGTTTGCACGCAGGAAGCTACAAGAGGGTCGCGCAGTCCACCGGCAGCCATAACTGGCCCCCTACCGCACAGTGGCTGATACGTTTCAACACAGCCAGTGTGCGGTGAGGGCATTACCTTGTGAGGGACATAATATACATACATGATCTCAAGATTCCACAACTAAACAAAGCATCTCTAATCAGACCAGCCATAATAAATGTACCAACCTCTCAGCATCTTTTTCAGACATGGATGACATTGAGATTTCAAAAACAAAACAAAAGGCATAGATTGCGCTCTAACAACGTTAAGCTTTTTGCCCTCTGCTTGAGTTAGACGCTTGGCACAGAGAGCGCCTCTGACCCCACCTTTTGTGCCCCGTACGTTTGCACGCAGGAAGCTACAAGAGGGTCGCGCAGTCCACCGGCAGCAATAACTGGCCCCCTACCGCACAGTGGCTGATACGTTTCAATACAGCCAGTGTGCGGTGAGGGCATTATCTAGTGAGGGACCTAATATACATACATGGTCTTTAAGATTCCACAAATAAGCAAAGCATCTCTAATCAAACCAGGCATATTAGATGTACTAACCTCTCAGCATCCTTTTCAGACGTAGATGACATTGAGATTTCAAAAACAAAAGAAGGCCTGGATTCCGCTCGAACATCTTTGTGCATTTTGTCCCCTGCTTGAGTTGGACCCTTGGCACAGAGAGCGCCTCTGACCCTGCCTTTTGTGCCCCGCACGTTTGCATGCAGGAAGCTACAAGAGGGCCGCGCAGTCCACTGGCAGCCATAACAGATCACCTACCGCACACTGGCTGATGCTTTTCCACGCAGCCACTGTGCGGTGAGAGCATGATCTAGTAAGGGAACTAATATATCTATGTGGTCTCAAGATTCCACAACTAAACAAAGGATCTCTAATCAGACCAGACATATTAAATGTATACACCTCTCCGCATCCTTTTCAGACGTGGATGACATTGAGATTTCAAAACCAAAAGAAGGCCTGGATTCCGCTGGAACATCTTTGTGCATTGTGCCCTCTGCTTGAGTTAGACACTTGGCACAGAGAGCGCCTCTGACCCTGCCTTTTGTGCCCCGTACGTTTGCACGCAGGAAGCTACAAGAGAGTCGCGCAGTCCACCGGCAGCCATAACTGGCCACCTACCGCACAGTGGCTGACACATTTCACACAGCCAGTGTGCGGTGAGGGCATTATCTTGTGAGGGACATAATATACACACATGATCAAAAGATTCCACAACTAAACAAAGCATCTCTAATCAGACCAACCATATTAAATGTACCAACATCTCAGCATCCTTTTCAGACGTGGATGACATGGAGATTTCAAAAACAAAAGAAGGCCTGGATTTCACTGGAACATCTTCGTGGATTTTGCCCTCTGCTTGAGTTAGACCCTTGGCACAAAGAGCGCCTCTGACCCTGCCTTTTGTGCCCCGTACGTTTTCACGCAGGAAGCTACAGGAGGGCCGCGCAGGCCACTGGCAGCCATAACTGATCACCTACCGCACACTGGCTGATACGTTTCAACACAGCCAGTGTGCGGTGAGGGCATTATCTTTTGAAGGACATAATATACATACATGGACTCAAGCTCCACAACTAAACAGAGCATCTCTAATCAGACCCGCCACATTAAATGTACCAACCTCTCAGCATCCTTTTCAGACGTGGATGACATTGAGATTTCAAAAACAAAAAAAGGCCTGGTTTCCGCTGGAACATCTTTGTGCATTTTGGCCTCTGCTTGAGTTAGACCCTTGGCACAGAGAGAGCCTCTGGCCCTGCCTTTTGTGCCCCGTACATTTGCACGCAGGAAGCTACAAGAGGGCCGCGCAGTCCACTGGCAGCCATAACTGATCAGTTACCGCAAACTGTCTGATACTTTTCCACACAGCCACTGTGCGGTGAGAGCATGATCTAGTAAAGGAACTAGTATATTTACGTGGTCTCAAGATTCCACAACTGAACAAAGGATCTCTATCAGACCAGACATATTAAATGTATCAACCTTTCCGCGTCCTTTTCAAATGGGGAAGACATTGAGATTTTAAAAACAAAAGAAAGCCTGGAGTCGGCTGGAACATCTTTGTGCATTTTGCCCTCTGCTTGAGTTAGACCCTTGGCACAGAGAGCGCCTTTGACCCCTCCTTTTGTGCCCCGTACATTTGCACGCAGGAAGCTACAAGAGAGTCGCGCAGTCCACCGGCAGCCATAACGGACCACCTACCGCACAGTGGCTGATGCGTTTCAACACAGACAGTGGGCGGTGAGGGCATTATCTTGTGAGGGACATAATATACATACATGGCCTTAAAATTCCGCAACTAAACAAAGCATCTCTAATCAGACCCGCCACATTAAATGTAGCAACCTCTCAGCATCCTTTTCAGACGTGGATGAAATTGAGATTTCAAAAACAAAAGGAGGCCTGGATTCCGCTGGAACATCTTTGCGCATTTTGCCCTCTGCTTGAGTTATACCCTTGGCACAGAGAGCGCCTTTGACCCTCCCTTTTGTTCCCCGCACATTTGCACGCAGGAAGCAACAAGAGGATGACACAGTCCACCGGCAGCCATAGCTGACCACCTACCGCACAGCGGCTGAAACGTTTTCACACAGCCACTGTGCGGTGGGAGCATTATCTAGTGAGGGACATAGTATACATACATGGTCGCAAGATTCCAAAAATAAACAAGTCATCTCTAACCAGACCAGCCCTATTAAATGTACCAACCTGGACGCATCCTTTTCGAACGCGGATGACAGTGAGATTTCAAAAACAAAAGAAAAGACATGGATTGCGCTCAAACAAAGTTAAGCATTTTGCCCTCTGCTTGGGTTAGACCCTTGGCGCAGATCACGCCTCTGACCCCACCTTTTTTGCCCCGTACGTTTGCACGCAGGAAGCTACAGGAGGGTCGCGCAGTCCACCGGCAGCCATAACTGACCACCTACCGCACAGTGGCTGACACGTTTCCACACAGCCACTGCGCGGTGAGAGCATTATCTAGTGAGGGACCTAATATGCATACATGGTCTCAAGATTCCACAAATAAACAAAGCATCTCTAATCAAACCAGCCATATACCGCCGCAGGGGGCATCTGTTGAAGCAGATGTTTGCGTGTACTGTGCGACACCACGGACCCCGAGCACCCACGCTTAGCCATGCGTGGCATCGCCGTGTCTGGGGAAAAGGGGATCCTGGTGGTTGAGCCGATGCCGAGTGTTTGGACCTTTAAGGCCCCTCGGCAGAGGCAACACACCACTTTGGCCCACGCTTCCCACAGACGGCACCTCCGGGCTGACCCACCCGGGGGAAATCGGCAGTCGCCTTTTCCTGTCCTCCCCTCCATCTTTCACTTTCCTATCCCCTCTCTTACAACTGTCCTGTCTTCTCTTACCTTCTTCGTTTCTTCCTACTTCCAGGCGGCGAGGGTTAACCTTGTGTGGCTAACCACCCTGAGTTACGCCATATTGGGTTATAGTTACGGTGTACAGCTGGCGTGGGCAGGACTTGATTGCCAATTCCTGTCCCGTCCCCTCGTTGGGCTCCATGGTGGGTGGCTGGCACCGCAGCCGAACAATATACATTTTTTATGGCTTCCTCTTCTTCTTCAACTGATCGCCCTCCTTCGAAGCGAGGGCGCACCGACCAAACTGCCCAGTTCTTTTTGAAAACAAAGAGCACCTTCCCGCACTTTCATCTAGTTCATAGTGAGCACTCAGAAGAGACAGCAAGGCAAGCCTCACCATTCATTGTTGCAAAGACACTGACTGAAGCTATTAGCAAGGGTTACAAGATCAAGAAGCTTGCAAATGGAGACCTGCTGTTGGAACTTTTATATCATCATCAGTATGAGAAACTCCCAGGAGTCAGCGCTTTTGGTGACATTCCTGTTGTGATTAGCCCACATCGTTCTTTGAATACTGTTCGCGGTGTTCTTTCTGACCAAGATTTAAAGTACATGACAGAGGAGGAACTGCTGGAAGGGCTGAAAGAGCAACACGTGACAAATGTATACCGAATAAAAATAAGACGTGACAACAAAGAAATCGAGACTAAACACTTTGTCCTTACCTTTGCACTGAGCGTACTCCCCGAGTCTGTGGAGGTGGGGTACACAAAACTCAACCTGAGACCATACATTCCGAACCCACGAAGTTGCTTTAACTGCCAGGAGTACGGTCACGGTGCTCAGAGCTGCCTAGGCCGACTCACTTGTGCAAAGTGTGTTGCACATGAGCACCAAACCGATGACTGCCAAACTCAACCCCTTCTCTGTGCAAACTGTCAGGGCAACCATCCTGCTTATTCGCGTAGCTGTCCCGTGTGGAAGACTGAAAAGGACATAATCACTCTAAAGGTAACAGAAAACATCACGTTCACCGAAGCACGCAAACGATATTCAATCCAACATCCTTCCTATTCCTCTGTGGCGCAGCAGGGCGCGGCACCACAGGAGTCTTCAGCACCTACCCAGGCCACGAAAAATGAGTCTGGGGTGGTGCCATCCGCGCCCCTGGTGGAAGTAGCTGGTGCTACTCCACTACCCCCAAAACAGGCTGCGCTGACCCCGAGGTCAGCGGGCCCGAAGGCCTTGTCCCAAGGGGCAAGGTCAAAAACAAGTGTATCCGTGCCTTCTGCACGAAGGTCCAGCACATCTGAAGATGTGATGGACACATCGCCCCCCTCGCCTCCGCAGCAGCGACGGCAAAGCTCTCTCGAGCGTAAAAGAAGGGACAAAGTCCCAATAACGGGTCCAAAAGACCCAACAACATAGATTGTCAACCCTATCCCCAACTAATCCGCCACCATGGCGTTTCTAGTTCACTGGAACTGTCGCGGGCTTTTACACAACTACACTGATATAACTTACATTTTAAATTCATTTTCTCCAGTTGCGTTGTGTCTCCAGGAGACCAATCTCGGACCACAGAACAAAAACTTTCTTAAAAAATATCAAGTCTTCCGTTGTGACCGACAGAATTCAAGCAGGCTCTCCGGAGGCACTGCTATTGTGGTCCAAGGTGGCGTTGCGACACGAGGAATCAACCTTAAAACCTCAATTGAAGCTGTTGCAGTCACCGTGGTGCATTTTAAAACAATAACAATATGTTCTTTATACATCGAACCTCATTTCACTATAACACTTAATGATTTACAAGCAATTTTAATGCAACTACCGGAGCCATATATCTTAGTAGGGGATTTTAATGCTCATTCGTCCTTTTGGGGAAGCGAAAAAACGGACGCCAGAGGTCTGATTTTAGAAGATTTTATTCTCAACAACAATGTTTGCCTCCTGAACACTGGCAAACACACTTACTGTTCTTCAAGCTCTGGAAAAATGAGTTGCATTGATTTGTCTTTTTGTTCACCAAGTCGTTTTACTGATTTTAGATGGAATGTTATTGACAACCCTTATGGAAGCGATCATCTTCCCATCATTATCAGTCTAACATCGTCACCATTAATCACCTTTACTAAACCACGGCGTTGGAAACTGCACCTAGCCGACTGGGCACTCTTCCAAAAACATGCCGCTTTAGAAAAACTCTTTTCGGACAGCCTCGATGTCAACGAGCAAAATAAAAAGTTCACAGAATGTATCATTGCCGCTGCTCATTTAGCCATCCCCCAGACTTCGGGACTTGTACGAAGGAATGGAAAGACATGGTATACAAAGGAATGTAGAGAGGCCAAAAAGAAGCAGAACAAAGCCTGGGGAATTTTTCTTCGGTACCCTACACAGGAAAATCTAATTAAATATAAAAAGGCAAGGGCTAAGGCTCGAAATATTCGACGTGATGATGAAAAAAGATCTTGGCAAGGTTATGTGTCTTCAATAAACAGTTCCGTCACAGCAAAGAAAATGTGGGAACAAGTTCGCAAACTCGATGGCAAATTCTCTCCTTTTGCAGTTCCTTTCCTTACACCCCCTGATGCACAAACAAGTATACTCGAGCAGGCTAACCTATTGGGAGAACACTTCTCTCATGTTTCTAGTTCCCTACATTACACAGACTCCTTCTTAAAGTATAAAAACACAGCAGAAAAACAGAGACTTCCTACGAATGGTTATACCAACGAGCCCTACAATAACTTAATTACAGTTCAGGAACTCCATAGAGTATTAACTAATGGCAAGAAAACTGCACCAGGCCCCGATGAAATACACTATGAAATGCTAGCCCATCTGTCCAAACCTGCAGTAGAAGCACTCCTGAAATTTTTTAGCAAAATCTGGGTGTCAGGCAAAATGCCTGATGCTTGGAAGAAGGCTGTCATTGTACCATTCCTGAAGCCTGGAAAACTGCCAAACTCTCCTACTAGTTACAGGCCAATAGCCCTAACTAGCTGCCTTGCCAAATCATTCGAAAGCATAGTCAATACCAGGTTAATGTTCATTCTTGAAGCTCGTGAACTCCTTGATACCACCAGTGCGGCTTCAGAAGAGCTTGTTCAACACTGGATCATCTAGTTCGGCTTGAAAACACGGTCCGAGAAGCCTTCATACATAAACAGCACTGTCTCGCAGTTTTCTTTGATATGGAAAAAGCGTACGACACCACCTGGCGATTTGGGATACTTCGCGATCTGGCAGATCTCGGAATCCGCGGCAGAATGTTGAACTGCTTAAAAGATTTTTTGTCCGACCGCTCGTTCCAAGTACGCCACGGTTCTACACTCTCGAGGAACTTTACACAAGAGAACGGAGTACCGCAAGGATGCATATTAAGTACTACACTTTTCATTGTAAAAACGAATTCCATAGCCAAAGTAATCCCACAGTCTGTTATGTACTCTCTTTATGTTGATGACCACATGCACATCATTGTTCAACACTGGATCATCTAGTTCGGCTTGAAAACACGGTCCGAGAAGCCTTCATACATAAACAGCACTGTCTCGCAGTTTTCTTTGATATGGAAAAAGCGTACACATCATTCAGCCTATCGACGTGTGAACGACAGATGCAACAAGCATTAAAGAAACTGAGTAATTGGGCAGATAAAAATGGATTTAGGTTCTCGCCTCAGAAAACAGTTGCAGTTCTTTTCTCTCTGAGGAGAGGCCTACAGCTCAATCCCACCCTGCACCTAAATGAAACCATACTCCCGATAAAGCAAGAACATAAATTTTTAGGACTAACATTTGACAAGAAGCTCACATTCCTCCCACACATAAACAGCCTGAAATTCAAAGCCTCTCGAGCTCTCAACATCCTAAAAAGTACTCTCAAGGAGACACTGGGGCTCTGATAGGACATGTCTTCTCCATATCTATCGCTCAGTGGTACGCTCCTGTTTAGATTACGGGTGCGTGGTCTATGGGTCAGCAAGACGGCTGGACCCAGTACATAACCTGGGTCTGCGTCTTTCAACTGGTGCATACAGGACATCGCCGGTGGCAAGTCTGTATGTAGAAGCAAACGAACCGCCACTAAAATACAGGAGGACCATGCTTACACTTTCATACGTCCTGAAAATTCGCTCGTTACCAAAACATATTTGTTACTCCATACTTACAAACTGCCCCTCAAGAACACTGTACATCAATAAACCTCGATCCATCAGACCTCTCATACTCCGTTTTGAAGAGCAGTGCTGGGAACTCAACTTGCTGAATGCACTTCCTGATATTGCACGGAGACCTGACCCACTGCCACCTTGGTACAACTTCACTGCTGTGTGTGACTTCACATTAACTCAATTTCGCAAATCACAAACACCGCATGAACACATTATACAAGAGTTCTTGGCATTAAATGAGAAATACAGTGATCACAAGGCATTTTATACAGATGGTTCAAAGACAATATTTCCTGTAGGCAGTGCAGTAATAGAAGACAAACAGGAAAAAACAGTAAGGTTGCCACAGTGTGCCTCAATATTTACTGCCGAATGCTACGCCTTAACCCTAGCAATAGATAAAATAGTCAACATAAACATCAAAAACAGTATCATCTATACAGACTCTCTGAGCGTACTCGCATCACTACATCAAAAAAATGCTACAGAACCTTTAATAGGGGACATAGTCCATTATGTAGTGATAGCAAAAACACAAGGACTTAATATCAAATTTTGCTGGGTACCAAGCCACATAGGAATCAGCGGTAATGAGAGGGCTGATGCATGTGCCGCGGCCGCCTCCATTGCTCAAGTACAGAAGGTGAAAATTCCACATAATGATGCCATAAAATTTATACAAAGAACACTGAGACAAAAGTGGCAGGCTGCATGGGATAACGAAGTTAATAACAAGCTACACCTAGTAAAACCAGTTATAAAAGAATGGAAATCATGCAGCCATCAAGAACGCTTCATGGAGGTTACAGTATGCCGTCTGCGTCTCGGGCACACAAATCTCACACATAATTTTCTACTAATGAAACAAGATAAGCCTACGTGTGGAGAATGCGGAGAAGTACTCACAGTCAACCACATCCTGATTACATGCCCAAAACTAGAGACACTACGGAGAAAGCATTTCACTATTTTTTATGATCGTGCCATCCCTTTCCATCCCAAATTACTTTTAGGAGAAAGAGCAATAATAAACTTAACA
Source organism: Amblyomma maculatum (assembly GCF_055883805.1). Taxonomy (NCBI): domain Eukaryota; kingdom Metazoa; phylum Arthropoda; class Arachnida; order Ixodida; family Ixodidae; genus Amblyomma; species Amblyomma maculatum. The sequence continues at coordinate 147,080,289 of NC_139349.1, forward strand.
TGTGTTCTTAGTTTTTTAAAAGAAGCAGACGTTCTGAATAAACTGTAAACTTTAACGAACCTTCTTCCCTTTTCAAATAGGAACAGATTTTAACCTCGCTCTTGGCGCATGATAGCCTCAGTTGCTTATGCGCCATAAAACCCCAATACAATACAATACAAACCAGCCATATTAGATGTACTAACCTCTTAGTACACAGCCACATGTTTTCGCACAGCCACTGTGCGGTGAGAGCATTATCTAGTGAGGAACCTAGTATACATAGAGGGTCTCAAAATTCCAAAAATAAACAAAGCATCTATAATCAGACCAGCCATATTAAATGTACCAACCTGGACGCATCCTTTTCAAACGCGGATGACAGTGAGATTTCAAAAACAAAACAAAAGGCATGGATTGCGCTCTAACAACTTTAGGCATTTTGCCCTCTGCTTGGGTTAGACCCTTTGCACAGAGAGCGCCTCTGACCCCACCTTTTGTGCCCCGTACGTTTGCACGCAGGAAGCTACAAGAGGGTCGCGCAGTCCACCGGCAGCCATAACTGGCCCCCTACCGCACAGTGGCTGATACGTTTCAACACAGCCAGTGTGCGGTGAGGGCATTATCTTGTGAGGGACATAATATATATACATGATCTCAAGATTCCACAACTAAACAAAGCATCTCTAATCACACCAGCCATAATAAATGTACCAACCTCTCAGCATCCTTTTCAGACGTGGATGACATTGAGATTTCAAAAACAAAAGAAGGCCTGGATTGCGCTCTAACAACGTTAAGCATTTTGCCCTCTGCTTGGGTTAGACCCTTGGCACAGAGAGCGCCTCTGACCCCACCTTTTGTGCTCCGTACGTTTGCACGCAGCAAGCTGCAAGAGGGTCGCGCAGTCCACCGGCAGCCATAACTGACCACCTACCGCACAGTGGCTGATACGTTTCCACACAGCCACTGTGCGGTGAGAGCATTATCTAGTGAGGGACCTAATATACATACATGGTCTTTAAGATTCCATAAATAAACAAAGCATCTCTAATTAGACCAGCCATATAAATGTACTAACCTCTCAGCATTCTTTTCAGACGTGGATGACATTGAGATTTCAAAAACAAAACAAGATCTGGATTCCGCTGAAACATCTTTGTGCATTTTGCCCTCTGCTTAAGTTAGACCTTGGCACAGAGAGCGCCTCTGACCCTACCTTTTGTGCCCAGTACGTTTGCACGCAGGAAGCTACAAGAGGTTCGCACAGTCCACCGGCAGCCATAACTGACCACCTACCGCACAGTGTCTGAAACGTTTTCACACAGCCACTGTGCGGTGAGAGCATTATCTAGTGAGGAACCTAGTATACATAGAGGGTCTCAAAATTCCAAAAATAAACAAAGCATCTATAATCAGACCAGCCATATTAAATGTACCAACCTGGACGCATCCTTTTCGAACGCGAATGACAGTGAGATTTCAAAAACAAAACAAAAGGCATGGATTGCGCTCTAACAACTTTAGGCATTTTGCCCTCTGCTTGGGTTAGACCCTTTGCACAGAGAGCGCCTCTCACCCCACCTTTTGTGCCCCGTACGTTTGCACGCAGGAAGCTATAAGAGAGTCGCGCATTCCACCGGCAGCCATAACTGACCACCTACCGCACAGTGGCTGATACGTTTCAACACAGCCAGTGTGCGGTGAGGGCATTATCTTGTGAGGGACATAATATACATACATGGTCTCAAGATTCCGCAACTAAACAAAGCATCTCTAATCACACCAGCCATATTTAGATGCACCAACCTCTCAGCCTCCTTTTCAGACGTGGATGACATTGAGATTTCAAAATCAAAAGGAGGCCTGGATTCCGCTGGAACATCTTTGTGCATTTTGCCCTCTGCTTGAGTTATACCAATGGCACAGAGAGCGCCTCTGACCCTGCCTTTTGTGCCCCGTACGTTTGCACGCAGGAAGCTACAAGAGGGTCGCGCAGTCCACCGGTAGCCATAACTGACCCCCTACCGCACAGTGTCTGAAACGTTTTCACACAGCCACTGTGCGGTGAGAGCATTATCTAGTGAGGGACCTAGTATACATACATGGTCTCAAGATTCCAAAAATAAAGAAATCATCTCTTATCACACCAGCCATATTAAATGTACCAGCCTGGACGCATCCTTTTCGAACGCGGATGACAGTGAGATTTCAAAAACAAAACAAAAGGCATGGATTGCGCTCTAACAACGTTAAGCATTTTGCCCACTGCTTGGGTTAGACCCTTGGCACAGAGAACGCCTCTGACCCCACGTTTTGTGCTCCGTACGTTTGCACGCACGAAGCTACAGGAGGGTCGCGCAGTCCACCGGCAGCCATAACTGACCACCTACCGCACAGTGGCTGACACGTTTCCACACAGCCACTGTGCGGTGAGAGCATTATCTAGTGAGGGACCTAATATTGTAACCCGCGCTAACCGTGTCAGTTCTGGAGGGAGAAGAAGACGAAGTTCTGCGGAGTGCGCATGGTTCTGGGACGCCGCTGCTTTTGCCTGGTCAAGCGCCTGCTCTCTGCCTCCTGTGCCTCAACCCCGTCCTTTGACCCTGTCCTTCTGGACTGCCGACCGGGTAGCGATAGAACCCGTGACATTCTGGTGGAGACGCGGGGTAAATGCAGCACAGCCCCTCAAAACCCGCTACTCTGAGTTCGCCCCCAAGTCTCAGCCGCCGCACCTTCGACGAAGAGGCCGAGATACGTGCCACCCGGCGACTTCAAGGGCTTGCTCCTGAATTTGGTCTGTTGCCGAACTCCGGCTCTCCACAACTTACAATGGCCCGGAGTACCACGACCCAATGTCAACAGACGGACTCGTTTCTCGCACCATCCGTGGTGTACCTACCGATGGCACCTCGAGCGGCTGCCACGTTCCATGGCGATGCCTCCGAAGATGTGGAAGATTGGCTGGAGCAGTACGAACGTGTGGCCCGCCACCATGGTTGGAATGCCGAAAACTGGCCTCAGAATTTGTATTTCTGCCTGGACAGTACGTTTCGGCACTGGTTCGAAAACCACGAGGCCCCCTTACATCCTGGGACACCTATAAGGAAGAGCTGCGACGGACGTTCGCCAATCAGTATCGGCGACAGCGAGCAGAAGATCTTCTGCAAACAAGAGTACAACGACCCGACGAAACTGTAACGAGTTTTGTTCAAGATTTCCTACGACTTAGCTCCCGTGCCGGCCCCCGTGCCACCGAGGAAAAAAAGGTGCGTGCACTCATGCGGGGCGTCAAGAGTGACATTTTCGGCGGGCTTATTCGTGATCCGTCGACTACGGTGGCACAATTTGTAAATGAGGCGACGAACATTGAGCGAGCCTTGGTTACGCGAGCGGACCATTATCGTCGCCTTGCTGGAGGTCCCAGCGTTTCGAACCTTTCAGCTGCTCGCTTCCCTGCTGGTTCCCTCGACACCGCAAACCTACGCGAGATTATCCGCGAAGTTGTACGCAAGGAAATACGGCAGCTGCTTCCACCTGCTGATGGTACGGCATCCTGCGCCCTCACGGATACTGTCCTTGAAGAAGTACAACGTATACTTTATCCACAGTGCTCCGTGGCTTCTTCACCTACTCAGCACATTGAGACGTACGCGTCCGTTGCTAGTCGCCCGCCGCCGCAGCAGCCACCACCGCCGCCTGCTCGCCGTCAGTATTTGCCAGCACAACCGCGTATCCCTGTGTACGATCTTCGTCCGCAGCAGCAATGGATGAGCAAGGCTGACGCGTGGAGGACAACCGACCAACGCCCACTATGCTTCCACGGCGGAGAAGCAGGCCAAATCTACCGTCGCTGCCCTTACCGCGAGCTTGGTCTTCGCGGTTTCCAGCGGAATGCTCCCCGCCCGGAGTTCGGCGAGCAACCCCGTGACATCGCGGATTATCTGCGCCGTTCACCACCACCCGACCGGTCTTCACGTCGCGACCTTCGCTCGACACCGTCCCGCCGATACGAATCTCCCCTTCACAGCAATCGACGGCAAAGCCTGTCCCCTCATCGGGAAAACTAAGCCCGGCGACGTCTGGAGGTGACGTTGCCGAACCCGTTCCTGTTAAAGAGCCTCCATGTCTTTCGCCCCGCTCCCCCACGCGAACCGACGATCAACCCGACGACCTTCCCGACGAACTTCGCGCCGAACTTCTCGCCGAACTTCCCGCCGAGCTTTCCGACGAGCTTTCTGACGAACTTCACGACGAACTCCCCGACGGAGCTTTCGACGACCGTCGCGCCACAGTGTACAATAACCTCGATGTTGTGATCGACGGATACGACGTGACGGCACTCGTTGACACCGGTGCAGACTATTCTGTTATGAGTGGGGAGCTATGCCGCCGACTTCGCAAGGTAACGACGCAGTGGGATGGCCCCGATATCAGAACCGCTGGAGGCCACCTCGTGAGACAAATCGGCAGATGCACTGCTCGAATTGAGATTAACGGTCTCAGGTGCCCGGTTACCTTTGTTGTACTATCGAAATGTTCCACAGACATTATTCTCGGCATGGATGTTTTGAGTGATTGCAGCGCTGTAATCGACTTTACCGACCTCCGCCTCACGCTCCGTCAACCTCGATATACCTCGGCGCAAACAAAGCCCCAAGTTTGCATGGCACGCGTTTTGGCGGAGCACGTAACCGTACCGCCCCAGTCTAGCGTATTTCTCCCTGTCACGTCCGACCACGTTGCTTCTGGCGAAGTTCTGCTGGAAGGAAGTGCTCAGCTGCTTCTTGAACGGGGTCTTGGTGTTGCTCGAGGTATCGCGCAGCTGGATACTGGCTGCGTACACGTCCTAGTCACCAACTTTTGTTGCACTCCACAGCGCCTTACTAAAGGCAAGCTCTCGGTACCATGGAGAGCATTACCGCCCCTATTCAAGTTGTTGCCTTGTCCGAAGGTGCTTTCTCCTCTTTCTCTTCGCAGCAGAACGATGCACCTTTGGGTGTAAGCATTGCACCTAATCTCCCTGTGAGCGAGAGGGCCAAATTGATAGCGCTGCTTGCAGAATTCCAAGACTGCTTCTCTACGTCATCCGGAGTTCGCCAGACGACCATTGCCAAACACAGAATAATTACCGAGGACGCTGCTCACCCTGTTCGTCAGTCACCTTACCGAGTTTCCTTCAAAGAACGTGAAGTTATTCAGAACCAAGTGCAAGAAATGCTGGCCGACGATATAATCCAACCCTCGCACAGCCCATGGGCAACTCCAGTGATACTAGTAAAGAAAAAGGATGGCACTCTTCGATTCTGTGTTGACTATCGCCGTCTCAATAACGTCACCAAGAAGGATGTTTATCCCCTTCCTCGCATTGATGACGCACTTGATCATCTTCGACATGCCCGTTACTTTTCATCCATAGATCTTAAAAGTGGTTATTGGCAAATCGAAGTTGATGAGCGCGACCGAGAGAAGACTGCTTTTATCACCCCGGATGGTCTATATGAGTTTAAAGTGATGCCGTTCGGCCTCTGTACCGCCCCAGCAACCTTTCAGCGCGTTATGGGCACCGTCTTGGCCGCACTGAAGTGGAAAACTTGTCTGGTCTACCTTGACGATGTTGTAACCTTCTCAAGCACGTTCTCCGATCATCTTCTTCGCCTGAGAGCAGTACTACAAGCTATAAGAAGCGCAGGCCTCACTCTGAAGCCAACAAAGTGCAAGTTTGCCTACGATGAATTAAAATTTTTTTGCCACGTCGTCAGTAGCGCGGGTGTTCGTCCAGATCCCGATAAAACAGCCGCCGTCGCCTCCTTTCCTACACCATCGGACAAGAACGCCGTACGGAGGTTTCTGGGCCTCTGGGCTTGCTATAGGCGCTTTGTTCCCAATTTTTCTCATGTCGCTGCACCACTTACTCATCTCACGAAGGAGAACGTCGCCTTCCAGTGGTCGGATGAACAGCAGCGTGCATTCGACCGCCTTAAACAAAGCTTACAGACCTCCCCTGTACTCGGGCACTTTGACCAGGACGCCGAGACTGAAGTTCATACAGACGCCAGCAACAAGGGCCTCGGAGCCGTGCTCATTCAAAAACAGAACGGGACCGAGCGTGTAGTCGAACATTATCGCAAGTCGAACTTTATCGAAGGCGGAGACTAACTACTCGACCACTGAAAAAGAATGCCTCGCGGTAGTTTGGGCGATTAATAAGTTCAGACCCTACTTGTACGGACGCCCATTTCAGGTGGTTACCGACCATCACTCTCTATGTTGGCTCAGCACTCTGAGAGACCCTTCAGGGCGACTTGCACGGTGGGCCCTTCGGTTGCAAGAATTCGATGTTACAATAGTTTATAAGTCCGGTCGCAGGCACACAGATGCTGACTGCCTCTCGAGAGCCCCTATAGAATCAGCATCTGACGGTAAAGACGACGAGTATGAAGACGCTTTTATAGGTACCATAAGCACGGTCGATATGGCAGCGCGGCAGCGACACGACACTGAACTCCGTGAAGTAATCGACCATCTGGAAGGTCAAAAAGGCACCATTCCACGCGTCTTCTTGCGCGTTCTAACCGCATTACGTCGCGTTCTAACCGCATTACGTCTTCGCAACAATGTGCTATACAAAAAGAGCTTCGCAGCGAGTGCGAGGTCTTGGCTACTGGTTATTCCGGCTGACCTACGTAATGAAATTTTGGACGCCTGTCATGACGACCCAACTTCCGGGCATTTGGGATACAGCCGAACGCTCGCGCGAATTCGTTCCAAGTATTACTGGCCTCAACTTGCTAAGACTGTTCGTCACTATACCAAGACCTGCCGCGAATGTCAAAGACGTAAGACTCCGCCCGTACAACCCGCCGGCCATCTTCACCCCATTCCGCCGCCTATGACTCCGTTCCAGCAGGTAGGAATGGACCTGCTCGGATATTTTCCTACGTCCAACTCGGGACACCGCTGGATTGCTGTTGCTACTGATTACCTCACACGGTATGATGAATCGCGAGCTTTACCTTCTGCAACAGCGGCTGATGTAGCGAAGTTTTTCGTCGAGTCCATCGTCCTCCGTCAAGGTGCTCCCGCAGTCTTGATCACAGATCGCGGTGCCGCGTTCGTGTCCCAGCTAATGGCAGAGATCTTGCGTTTAAGCAACACGCACCACCGGAAAACTACCGCATACCACCCCCAAACGAATGGGCTCACAGAGCGCCTTAATAAGACTATGGCCGACATGATATCTATGTATGTGGACGTCGAGCACCATACATGGGACGATATTCTTCCCTACGTAACTTTCGCTTATAACACCGCAACTCAGGAAACAACCGGGTTTTCGCCGTTCCGCCTGGTGCATGGCCGAGAGGTGACTACCATGCTTGACGCCATGCTTCCCCATGAGCCGGAGGCCTACTCTTACGACGATGTCCAACTGGTATCCCAGCACGCAGAGGAAGCTCGACAGTTGGCACGACGACGCATCCAAGAGCGCCAGCACGTCGATGCACGCAGGTACAACCTCCGGCATCGTGAAGTTCATTTTGCACCTGGTGACAAAGCGTGGGTGTGGACTCCTGTTCGCCGTCGCGGTCTCAGCGAGAAGCTGCTAAAACGTTAGTTTGGCCCATACGAGGTCGTTCGCCGTATAAGCGACGTGAATTACGAGGTGATTCCGATTGTTCCGAGCACATCTCGTCGGCCCCCTCATCCTGAATTGGTGCATGTGGTTCGCCTCAAAACTTACTGTGAACGCTAGAACCAGGTATTCTGACTCTGAGCTCTGCTTGATTTAACGTTTCAGTTACGCTGGAGCGCGCATCGGGACGATGCGCCTTTCAGGGGGAGGAGTAGTGTAACCCACGCTAACCGTGTCAGTTCTGGAGGGAGAAGAAGACGAAGTTCTGCGGAGTGCGCGTGGTTCTGGGACGCCGCTGCTTTTGCCTGGTCAAGCGCCTGCTCTCTGCCTCCTGTGCCTCAACCCCGTCCTTTGACCCTGTCCTTCTGGTCTGTCGACCGGGTAGCGATAGAACCCGTGACAATATACTTACATGGTCTTTAAGATTCCACAAATAAACAAAGCATCTCTAATAAGACCAGCCATATAAATGTACTAACCTCTCAGCATTCTTTTCAGACGTGGATGACATTGAGATTTCAAAAACAAAACAAGGTCTGGATTCCGCTGGAACATCTTTGTGCATTTTGCCCTCTGCTTGAGTTAGACGCTTGGCACAGAGAGCGCCTCTGACCCTACCTTTTGTGCCCAGTGCGTTCGCACGCAGGAAGCTACAAGAGGTTCGCGCAGTCCACCGGCAGCCATAACTGACCACCTACCGCACAGAGGCTGAAACGTTTTCACACAGCCACTGTGCGGTGAGAGAATTATCTAGTGAGGGACCAAGTATACATACATGGTCTCAAGATTCCAAAAATAAACAAGGTATCTCTAATCAGACCAGCCATATTAAATGTACCAACCTGGACGCACCCTTTTCGAACGCGGATGACAGTGAGATTTCAAAAACAAAACAAAAGGCATGGATTGCGCTCTAACAACTTTAGGCATTTTGCCCTCTGCTTGGGTTAGACCCTTTGCACAGAGAGTGCCTCTGACCCCACCTTTTGCGCCCCGTACGTTTGCACGCAGGAAGCTACAAGAGGGTCGCGCAGTCCACCGGCAGCCATAACTGACCACCTACCGCACAGTGGCTGATATGTTTTCACGCAGCCACTGTGCGGTGAGAGAATAACCTAGTGAGGGACCAAGTATACATACATGGTCTCAAGATTCCAAAAATAAACAAGGTATCTCTAATCAGACCAGCCATATTAAATGTACCAACCAGGACGCACCCTTTTCGAACGCGGATGACAGTGAGATTTCAAAAACAAAACAAAAGGCATGGATTGCGCTCTAATAACTTTAGGCATTTTGCCCTCTGCTTGGGTTAGACCCTTTGCACAGAGAGTGCCTCTGACCCCACCTTTTGTGCCCCGTACGTTTGCACGCAGGAAGCTACAAGAGGGTCGCGCAGTCCACCGGCAGCCACAACTGACCACCTACCGCACAGTGGCTGATACGTTTCAACACAGCCACTGTGCGGTGAGAGCATGATCTAGTGAGGGAACTAATATATCTACGTGGTCTCAAGATTGCACAACTAAACAAAGGACCTCTAAGCAGACCAGCCATATTAACTGTACCAACCTCTCCGCATCCTTTCCAAACGTGGATTACTTTAAGATTTTAAAAGCAAAAAAGCCATGGATTGCGCTCTAACAAATTTAAGCATTTTTCCCTCTGCTTGGGTTAGACCCTTGGCATAGAGAGCGCCTCTGACCCCACCTTTTGTGCCCCGTACGTTTGCAGCCAGGAAGCTACAAGTGAGTCGCGCAGTCCACCGGCAGCCATAACTGACCACCTATCGCACAGTGGCTGATACGTTTCTACAGTGCCAGTGTGCGGTGAGGGCATTATCTTGTGAGAGACAATATATATATACATGGTCTCAAGATTCCACAACTAAACAAAGCATCTCTAATCTGACCAGACATATTAAATGTACCAACATCTCAGCATCCTTTTCAGACGTGGATGACATTGATATTTCAAAAACAAAAGGAGGCCTGGATTCCGCTGGAACATCTTTGTGCATTTTGCCCTCTGCTAGAGTTAGACCTTGGCACAGGGAGCGCCTCTGACCCTACCTTTTGTGCCCCGTACTTTTGCACGCAGGAACCTACAAGAGGGTCGCGCAGTCCACCGGCAGCCATAACTGACCACCTACCGCACATTGGCTGATATGTTTTCACACAGCCACTGTGCGGTGAGAGCATTATCTAGTGAGGGACCTAGTATACATACATGGTCTCAAGATTCCAAAAATAAACAAAGCATCTCTAATCAGACCAGCCATATTAAATGTACCAACCTGGACGCATCCTTTTCGAACGCGGATGCCAGTGAGATTTCAAAAACAAAACAAAAGGCATGGATTGCGCTCTAACAACTTTAGGCATTTTGCCCTCTGATTGGGTTAGACCCTTTTCACAGAGAGTTCCTCTGACCCCACTTTTGTGCCCCGTACGTTTGCACGCAGGGAGCTACAAGAGGGTCGCGTAGTCCACCGGCAGCCATAACTGACCCCCTACCGCACAGTGTCTGAAACGTTTTCAGACAGCCACTGTGCGGTGAGAGCATTATCTAGTGAGGCACCTAGTATACATGCATGGTCTCAAGATTCCAAAAATAAACAAATCATCTCTAATCAGACGAGCCATATTAAATGTACCAAACTGGACGCATCGTTTTCGAACGCGGATGACAGTGAGATTTCAAAAACAAAACAATAGGCATGGATTGCGCTCTAACAACGTTAATCATTTTGCCCTCTGCTTGGGTTAGACCCTGAGATTTCAAAAACAAAACAAAAGGCATGGATTGCGCTATAACAACTTTAGGAATTTTGCCCTCTGCTTGGGTTAGACCCTTGGCACAGAGAGCGCCTCTGACCACACCTTTTGTGCCCCGTACGTTTGCACGCGGGAAGCTACAAGAGGATCGCGCAGTCCACCGGCAGCCATAACTGGCCACCTACCGCACAGTGGCTGATACGATTCAACACAGCCACTGTGCGGTGAGAGCATTATCTAGTGAGGGACCTAGTATACATACATGGTCTCAAGATTCCAAAAATAAACAAAGCATCTATAATCAGACCAGCCATAATAAATGTACCAACCTGGACGCATCCTTTTCGAACGCGGATGACAGTGATATTTCAAAAACAAAACAAAAGGCATGGATTGCGCTCTAACAACTTTAGGCATTTTGCCCTCTGCTTGGGTTAGACCCTTTGCACAGAGAGCGCCTCTGACCCCACCTTTTGTGCTCCGTACGTTTGCACGCAGGAAGCTACAAGAGAGTCGGGCAGTCCACCGGCAGCCATTACTGACCATCTACCGCACAGTGGCTGATATGTTTTCGCACAACCACTGTGCGGTGAGAGCATTATCTAGTGAGGAGCCTAGTATACATACATGGTCTCAAGATTCCAAAAATAAACAAAGCATCTATAATCAGACCAGCCATATTAAATGTACCAACCTGGACGCATCCTTTTCAGACATGGATGACATTGAGATTTCAAAAACAAAAGGGGGCCTGGATTCCGCTTGAACATCTTTGTGCCTTTTGCCCTCTGCTTGAGTTATACAATTGGCACAGAGAGCGCCTCTGACCCTGCATTTTGTGCCTCGTACGTTTGCACGCAGGAAGCTACAAAGCTACAAGAGGGTCCCGCAGTCCACCGGCAGCCATAACTGACCACCTGCCGCACAGTGGCTGATATGTTTTCGCACAGCCACTGTGCGGTGAGAGCATTATCTAGTGAGGGACCTAGTATTTATACATGGTCTTAAGATTCCAAACATAAACAAAGCATCTATAATCAGAGCAGCCATAGTAAATGTACCAACCTGGACGCATCCTTTTCGAACGCGGATGACAGTGAGATTTAAAAAACAAAACAAAAGGCAATGATTGCGCTCTAACAACTTTAGGCATGTTGCCCTCTGCTTGGGTTAGACCCTTTGCACAGAGAGCGCCTCTGACCCAACGTTTTGTGCCCCGTACGTTTGCACGCAGGAGGCTACAAGAGTGGTCGCGCAGTCCACCGGCAGCCATAACTGACCACCTACCGCACAGTGGCTGATACGTTTCAACACAGCCGTGTGCGGTGAGGGCGTTATCTTGTGAGGGACCTAATATACATACATGGTCTCAAGATTCCGCAATTAAACAAAGCATCTCTAATCAGACCAGCCATAATAAATGTAAAAACCTCTCAGGATCCTTTTCAGACGTGGATGACATTGAGATCTCAAAAACAAAAGGAGGCCTGGATTCCGCTGGAACATCTTTGTGCATTTTGCCCTCTGCTTGAGTTATACAATTGGCACAGAGAGCGCCTCTGACCCCACCTTTTGTGCCCCGTACGTTTGCACGCAGGAAGCTACAAGAGAGTCGGGCAGTCCACCGGCAGCCATAACTGACCATCTACCGCACAGTGGCTGATATGTTTTCGCACAACCACTGTGCGGTGAGAGCATTATCTAGTGAGGAGCCTAGTATACAACCATGGTCTCAAGATTCCAAAAATAAACAAAGCATCTATAATCAGACCAGCCATATTAAATGTACCAACCTGGACGCATCCTTTTCGATCGCGGATGACAGTGAGTTTTCAAAAACAAAACAAAACAAAAGGCATGGATTGCGCTCTAACAACTCTAGGCATTTTGCCCTCTGCTTGGTTTAGACCCTTTTCACAGAGAGTTCCTCTGACCCCCCTTTTGTGCCCCGCACGTTTGCACGCAGGAAGCTACAAGAGGGGTCGCGCAGTCCACTGGCAGCCATAACTGACCACCTACCGCACAGTGGCTGATACGTTTGCACAGCCAGTGTGCGGTGAGGGCATTATCTTGTGAGGGACATAATATACATACATGTTCTCAAGATTCCGCAACTAAACAAAGCATCTTTAATCAGACCAGCCATATTAAATGTACCAACCTCTCAGCATCCTTTTCAGACGTGGATGACATTGAGATTTCAAAAACAAAAGGGGGCATGGATTCCGCTTGAACATCTTTGTGCATTTTGCCCTCTGCTTGAGTTATACAATTGGCACAGAGAGCGCCTCTGACCCCACCTTTTGTGCCTCGTACGTTTGCACGCAGGAAGCTACAAGAGGGTCGCGCAGTCCACCGGCAGCCATAACTGACCACCTGCCGCACAGTGGCTGATATGTTTTCGCACAGCCACTGGGCGGTGAGAGCATTATCTAGTGAGGGACCTAGTATTTATACATGGTCTCAAGATTCCAAAAATAAACAAAGCATCTATAATCAGACCAGCCATATTAAATGTACCAACCTGGACGCATCTTTTTCGAACGCGGATGACAGTGAGATTTAAAAAACAAAACAAAAGGCATGGATTGCGCTCTAACAACTTTAGGCATTTTGCCCTCTGCTTGGGTTAGACCCTTTGCACAGAGAGCGCCTCTGACCCCACCTTTTGTGCCCCGTAAGTTTGCACGCAGGAAGCTACAAGAGAGTCGCGCAGTCCACCTGCAGCCATAACTGACCACCAACCGCACAGTGGCTGACATGTTTTCGCACAGCCACTGTGCGGTGAGAGCATTATCTAGTGAGGAACCTAGTACACATATATGGTCTCAAGATTCCAAAAATAAACAAAACATCTCTAATCAGACCAGCCATTCTTAATGTACCAACCTGGACGCATCCTTTTCGAACGCCGATGACAGTGAGATTGCAAAAAGAAAACAAAAGTAATGGATTGCGCTCTAACAACGTTAGGCATTTTGCCCTCTGCTTCGGTTTGACCCTTGGCACAGAAAGCGCCTCTGACCCCACTTTTGTGCCCAGTACGTTTGCACGCAGGAAGCTACAAGAGAGTTGCGCAGTCCACCGGCAGCCATAACTGACCACCTACCGCACAGTGGCTGATACGTTTCAACACAGCCACTGTGCGGTGAGAGCATGATCTTGTGAGGGAACTAATATATCTACGCGGTCTCAAGATTTCATAACTAAACAAAGGACCTCTAAGGAGACCAGCCATATTAACTGTACCAACCTCTCCGCATCCTTTCCAAACGTGGATTACTTTAAGATTTTAAAAGCAAAAAAGCCATGGATTGCGCTCTAGCAAATTTAAGCATTTTTCCCTCTGCTTGGGTTAGACCCTTGGCATAGAGAGCGCCTCTGACCCCACCTTTTCTGCCCCGTACGTTTGCATCAGAAAGCTACAAGTGAGTCGCGCAGTCCACCGACAGCCATAACTGACCACCTACCGCAGACCGACTGATACTTTTCTCTACAGCCACTGTGCGGTCAGAGCATGATCTAGTGAGGGAACTAATATATCTACGCGGTCTCAAGAATGCACAACTAAACAAAGGATCTCTAAGCAGACCAGCCATATTAACTGTACCAACCTCTCCGCATCCTTTCCAAACGTAGATGACATTGAGATTTGAAAAGCAAAAGGAGGCCTGGATTCCGCTGGAACATCTTTGTGCATTTTGCCCTCTGCTTGAGTTATACCCTTTGCACAGAGAGCGCCTCTGACCCTGCCTTTTGTGCCCCGTACGTTTGCACGCAGGAAACTTCAAGAGTCGCGCAGTCCACCGGCAACCATACTGACCACCTACCCCACAGTGGCTGATACATTTCCACACAGCCACTGTGCGGTGAGAGCATTATCTAGTGAGGGACCTAATATACATACATGCTCTTAAGATTCCACAACTAAACAAAGTATCTCTAATCAGACCAGCCATATTAAATGTACTAACCTCTCAGCATCATTTTCAGACCTGGGATGACATTGAGATTTCAAACACAAAAGAAGGCCTGGATTCTGCTGGAACATCTTTGTGCATTTTGCCCTCTGCTTTAGTTAGACGCTTGACACAGAGAACGCCTCTGACCCTCCCTTTTGTGCCCCGTACGTTTGCGCGCAGGAAGCTACAAGAGGGCCGCGCAGTCCACCGACAGCCATAACTGACCGCCTACCGCGCAGTGGCTGATACGTTTCTACACTGCCAGTGTGCGGTGAGGGCATTATGTTGTGAGGGACCTAGTATACATACATGGTCTCAAGATTCCAAAAATATACAGAGCATCTCTAATCAGACCAGCCATATTAAATGTACCAACCTGGACGCACCCTTTTCGAACGCCGATGACAGTGAGATTTCAAAAACAAAACAAAAGGCATGGATTGCGCTCTAACAACTTTAGGCATTTTGCCCTCTGCTTGGGTTAGACCCTTGGCACAGAGAGCGCCTGTGACCCCACCTTTTGTGCCCCGTACGTTTGCACGCAGGAAGCTACAAGAGAGTCGCGCAGTCCACCGGCAGCCATAACTGACCACCTACCGCACAGTGGCTGATACGTTTCCACACAGGCACTGTGCGGTGAGGGAATTATCTAGTGAGGGACCTAATATACATACATGGAATCAAGATTCCACCAATAAACAAAGCATCTCTAATATGACCAGCCACATTAAATGTACTAACTTCTCAGCATTCTTTTCAGACGTGGATGACATTGAGATTTCAAAAACAAAAGAAGGCCTGGATTCCGCTGGAACATCTTTGTGCATTTTGCCCTCTGCTTGAGTTAGACCCTTGGCACAGAGAGCGCCTCTGACCCCGCCTTTTGTGCCCCGTACGTTTGCACGCAGGAACCTACAAGAGGGTCGCGCAGTCCACCGGCAGCCATAACTGACCACCTACCGCACATTGGCTGTTATGTTTTCACACAGCCACTGTGCGGTGAGAGCATTATCTAGTGAGGGACCTAGTATACATACATGGTCTCAAGATTCCAAAAATAAACAAAGCATCTATAATCAGACCAGCCATATTAAATGTACCAACCTGGAGGCATCCTTTTCGAACGCGGATGACAGTGAGATTTCAAAAACAAAACAAAAGGCATGGATTGCGCTCTAACAACTTTAGGCATTTTGCCCTCTGATTGGGTTAGACCCTTTTCACAGAGAGTTCCTCTGACCCCCCTTTTGTGCCCCGTACGTTTGCACGCAGGAAGCTACAAGAGTGGTCGCGCAGTCCACCGGCAGCCATAACTGACCACCTACCGCACAGTGGCTGATATGTTTTCACGCAGCCACTGTGCGGTGAGAGAATAACCTAGTGAGGGACCAAGTATACATACATGGTCTCAAGATTCCAAAAATAAACAAGGTATCTCTAATCAGACCAGCCATATTAAATGTACCAACCAGGACGCACCCTTTTCGAACGCGGATGACAGTGAGATTTCAAAAACAAAACAAAAGGCATGGATTGCGCTCTAATAACTTTAGGCATTTTGCCCTCTGCTTGGGTTAGACCCTTTGCACAGAGAGTGCCTCTGACCCCGCCTTTTGTGCCCCGTACGTTTGCACGCAGGAAGCTACAAGAGGGTCGCGCAGTCCACCGGCAGCCACAACTGACCACCTACCGCACAGTGGCTGATACGTTTCAACACAGCCACTGTGCGGTGAGAGCATGATCTAGTGAGGGAACTAATATATCTACGTGGTCTCAAGATTGCACAACTAAACAAAGGACCTCTAAGCAGACCAGCCATATTAACTGTACCAACCTCTCCGCATCCTTTCCAAACGTGGATTACTTTAAGATTTTAAAAGCAAAAAAGCCATGGATTGCGCTCTAACAAATTTAAGCATTTTTCCCTCTGCTTGGGTTAGACCCTTGGCATAGAGAGCGCCTCTGACCCCACCTTTTGTGCCCCGTACGTTTGCAGCCAGGAAGCTACAAGTGAGTCGCGCAGTCCACCGGCAGCCATAACTGACCACCTATCGCACAGTGGCTGATACGTTTCTACAGTGCCAGTGTGCGGTGAGGGCATTATCTTGTGAGAGACAATATATATATACATGGTCTCAAGATTCCACAACTAAACAAAGCATCTCTAATCTGACCAGACATATTAAATGTACCAACATCTCAGCATCCTTTTCAGACGTGGATGACATTGATATTTCAAAAACAAAAGGAGGCCTGGATTCCGCTGGAACATCTTTGTGCATTTTGCCCTCTGCTAGAGTTAGACCTTGGCACAGGGAGCGCCTCTGACCCTACCTTTTGTGCCCCGTACTTTTGCACGCAGGAACCTACAAGAGGGTCGCGCAGTCCACCGGCAGCCATAACTGACCACCTACCGCACATTGGCTGATATGTTTTCACACAGCCACTGTGCGGTGAGAGCATTATCTAGTGAGGGACCTAGTATACATACATGGTCTCAAGATTCCAAAAATAAACAAAGCATCTCTAATCAGACCAGCCATATTAAATGTACCAACCTGGACGCATCCTTTTCGAACGCGGATGCCAGTGAGATTTCAAAAACAAAACAAAAGGCATGGATTGCGCTCTAACAACTTTAGGCATTTTGCCCTCTGATTGGGTTAGACCCTTTTCACAGAGAGTTCCTCTGACCCCACTTTTGTGCCCCGTACGTTTGCACGCAGGGAGCTACAAGAGGGTCGCGTAGTCCACCGGCAGCCATAACTGACCCCCTACCGCACAGTGTCTGAAACGTTTTCAGACAGCCACTGTGCGGTGAGAGCATTATCTAGTGAGGCACCTAGTATACATGCATGGTCTCAAGATTCCAAAAATAAACAAATCATCTCTAATCAGACGAGCCATATTAAATGTACCAAACTGGACGCATCGTTTTCGAACGCGGATGACAGTGAGATTTCAAAAACAAAACAATAGGCATGGATTGCGCTCTAACAACGTTAATCATTTTGCCCTCTGCTTGGGTTAGACCCTGAGATTTCAAAAACAAAACAAAAGGCATGGATTGCGCTATAACAACTTTAGGAATTTTGCTCTCTGCTTGGGTTAGACCCTTGGCACAGAGAGCGCCTCTGACCACACCTTTTGTGCCCCGTACGTTTGCACGCGGGAAGCTACAAGAGGATCGCGCAGTCCACCGGCAGCCATAACTGGCCACCTACCGCACAGTGGCTGATACGATTCAACACAGCCACTGTGCGGTGAGAGCATTATCTAGTGAGGGACCTAGTATACATACATGGTCTCAAGATTCCAAAAATAAACAAAGCATCTATAATCAGACCAGCCATAATAAATGTACCAACCTGGACGCATCCTTTTCGAACGCGGATGACAGTGATATTTCAAAAACAAAACAAAAGGCATGGATTGCGCTCTAACAACTTTAGGCATTTTGCCCTCTGCTTGGGTTAGACCCTTTGCACAGAGAGCGCCTCTGACCCCACCTTTTGTGCTCCGTACGTTTGCACGCAGGAAGCTACAAGAGAGTCGGGCAGTCCACCGGCAGCCATTACTGACCATCTACCGCACAGTGGCTGATATGTTTTCGCACAACCACTGTGCGGTGAGAGCATTATCTAGTGAGGAGCCTAGTATACATACATGGTCTCAAGATTCCAAAAATAAACAAAGCATCTATAATCAGACCAGCCATATTAAATGTACCAACCTGGACGCATCCTTTTCAGACATGGATGACATTGAGATTTCAAAAACAAAAGGGGGCCTGGATTCCGCTTGAACATCTTTGTGCCTTTTGCCCTCTGCTTGAGTTATACAATTGGCACAGAGAGCGCCTCTGACCCTGCATTTTGTGCCTCGTACGTTTGCACGCAGGAAGCTACAAGAGGGTCCCGCAGTCCACCGGCAGCCATAACTGACCACCTGCCGCACAGTGGCTGATATGTTTTCGCACAGCCACTGTGCGGTGAGAGCATTATCTAGTGAGGGACCTAGTATTTATACATGGTCTTAAGATTCCAAACATAAACAAAGCATCTATAATCAGAGCAGCCATAGTAAATGTACCAACCTGGACGCATCCTTTTCGAACGCGGATGACAGTGAGATTTAAAAAACAAAACAAAAGGCAATGATTGCGCTCTAACAACTTTAGGCATGTTGCCCTCTGCTTGGGTTAGACCCTTTGCACAGAGAGCGCCTCTGACCCAACGTTTTGTGCCCCGTACGTTTGCACGCAGGAGGCTACAAGAGTGGTCGCGCAGTCCACCGGCAGCCATAACTGACCACCTACCGCACAGTGGCTGATACGTTTCAACACAGCCGTGTGCGGTGAGGGCGTTATCTTGTGAGGGACCTAATATACATACATGGTCTCAAGATTCCGCAATTAAACAAAGCATCTCTAATCAGACCAGCCATAATAAATGTACCAACCTCTCAGGATCCTTTTCAGACGTGGATGACATTGAGATCTCAAAAACAAAAGGAGGCCTGGATTCCGCTGGAACATCTTTGTGCATTTTGCCCTCTGCTTGAGTTATACAATTGGCACAGAGAGCGCCTCTGACCCCACCTTTTGTGCCCCGTACGTTTGCACGCAGGAAGCTACAAGAGAGTCGGGCAGTCCACCGGCAGCCATAACTGACCATCTACCGCACAGTGGCTGATATGTTTTCGCACAACCACTGTGCGGTGAGAGCATTATCTAGTGAGGAGCCTAGTATACAACCATGGTCTCAAGATTCCAAAAATAAACAAAGCATCTATAATCAGACCAGCCATATTAAATGTACCAACCTGGACGCATCCTTTTCGATCGCGGATGACAGTGAGTTTTCAAAAACAAAACAAAACAAAAGGCATGGATTGCGCTCTAACAACTCTAGGCATTTTGCCCTCTGCTTGGTTTAGACCCTTTTCACAGAGAGTTCCTCTGACCCCCCTTTTGTGCCCCGCACGTTTGCACGCAGGAAGCTACAAGAGGGGTCGCGCAGTCCACTGGCAGCCATAACTGACCACCTACCGCACAGTGGCTGATACGTTTGCACAGCCAGTGTGCGGTGAGGGCATTATCTTGTGAGGGACATAATATACATACATGTTCTCAAGATTCCGCAACTAAACAAAGCATCTTTAATCAGACCAGCCATATTAAATGTACCAACCTCTCAGCATCCTTTTCAGACGTGGATGACATTGAGATTTCAAAAACAAAAGGGGGCATGGATTCCGCTTGAACATCTTTGTGCATTTTGCCCTCTGCTTGAGTTATACAATTGGCACAGAGAGCGCCTCTGACCCCACCTTTTGTGCCTCGTACGTTTGCACGCAGGAAGCTACAAGAGGGTCGCGCAGTCCACCGGCAGCCATAACTGACCACCTGCCGCACAGTGGCTGATATGTTTTCGCACAGCCACTGGGCGGTGAGAGCATTATCTAGTGAGGGACCTAGTATTTATACATGGTCTCAAGATTCCAAAAATAAACAAAGCATCTATAATCAGACCAGCCATATTAAATGTACCAACCTGGACGCATCTTTTTCGAACGCGGATGACAGTGAGATTTAAAAAACAAAACAAAAGGCATGGATTGCGCTCTAACAACTTTAGGCATTTTGCCCTCTGCTTGGGTTAGACCCTTTGCACAGAGAGCGCCTCTGACCCCACCTTTTGTGCCCCGTAAGTTTGCACGCAGGAAGCTACAAGAGAGTCGCGCAGTCCACCTGCAGCCATAACTGACCACCAACCGCACAGTGGCTGACATGTTTTCGCACAGCCACTGTGCGGTGAGAGCATTATCTAGTGAGGAACCTAGTACACATATATGGTCTCAAGATTCCAAAAATAAACAAAACATCTCTAATCAGACCAGCCATTCTTAATGTACCAACCTGGACGCATCCTTTTCGAACGCCGATGACAGTGAGATTGCAAAAAGAAAACAAAAGTAATGGATTGCGCTCTAACAACGTTAGGCATTTTGCCCTCTGCTTCGGTTTGACCCTTGGCACAGAAAGCGCCTCTGACCCCACTTTTGTGCCCAGTACGTTTGCACGCAGGAAGCTACAAGAGAGTTGCGCAGTCCACCGGCAGCCATAACTGACCACCTACCGCACAGTGGCTGATACGTTTCAACACAGCCACTGTGCGGTGAGAGCATGATCTTGTGAGGGAACTAATATATCTACGCGGTCTCAAGATTTCATAACTAAACAAAGGACCTCTAAGGAGACCAGCCATATTAACTGTACCAACCTCTCCGCATCCTTTCCAAACGTGGATTACTTTAAGATTTTAAAAGCAAAAAAGCCATGGATTGCGCTCTAGCAAATTTAAGCATTTTTCCCTCTGCTTGGGTTAGACCCTTGGCATAGAGAGCGCCTCTGACCCCACCTTTTCTGCCCCGTACGTTTGCATCAGGAAGCTACAAGTGAGTCGCGCAGTCCACCGACAGCCATAACTGACCACCTACCGCAGACCGACTGATACTTTTCTCTACAGCCACTGTGCGGTCAGAGCATGATCTAGTGAGGGAACTAATATATCTACGTGGTCTCAAGAATGCACAACTAAACAAAGGATCTCTAAGCAGACCAGCCATATTAACTGTACCAACCTCTCCGCATCCTTTCCAAACGTAGATGACATTGAGATTTGAAAAGCAAAAGGAGGCCTGGATTCCGCTGGAACATCTTTGTGCATTTTGCCCTCTGCTTGAGTTATACCCTTTGCACAGAGAGCGCCTCTGACCCTGCCTTTTGTGCCCCGTACGTTTGCACGCAGGAAACTTCAAGAGTCGCGCAGTCCACCGGCAACCATACTGACCACCTACCCCACAGTGGCTGATACATTTCCACACAGCCACTGTGCGGTGAGAGCATTATCTAGTGAGGGACCTAATATACATACATGCTCTTAAGATTCCACAACTAAACAAAGTATCTCTAATCAGACCAGCCATATTAAATGTACTAACCTCTCAGCATCATTTTCAGACCTGGGATGACATTGAGATTTCAAACACAAAAGAAGGCCTGGATTCTGCTGGAACATCTTTGTGCATTTTGCCCTCTGCTTTAGTTAGACGCTTGACACAGAGAACGCCTCTGACCCTCCCTTTTGTGCCCCGTACGTTTGCACGCAGGAAGCTACAAGAGGGCCGCGCAGTCCACCGACAGCCATAACTGACCGCCTACCGCGCAGTGGCTGATACGTTTCTACACTGCCAGTGTGCGGTGAGGGCATTATGTTGTGAGGGACCTAGTATACATACATGGTCTCAAGATTCCAAAAATATACAGAGCATCTCTAATCAGACCAGCCATATTAAATGTACCAACCTGGACGCACCCTTTTCGAACGCCGATGACAGTGAGATTTCAAAAACAAAACAAAAGGCATGGATTGCGCTCTAACAACTTTAGGCATTTTGCCCTCTGCTTGGGTTAGACCCTTGGCACAGAGAGCGCCTGTGACCCCACCTTTTGTGCCCCGTACGTTTGCACGCAGGAAGCTACAAGAGAGTCGCGCAGTCCACCGGCAGCCATAACTGACCACCTACCGCACAGTGGCTGATACGTTTCCACACAGGCACTGTGCGGTGAGGGAATTATCTAGTGAGGGACCTAATATACATACATGGAATCAAGATTCCACCAATAAACAAAGCATCTCTAATATGACCAGCCACATTAAATGTACTAACTTCTCAGCATTCCTTTCAGACGTGGATGACATTGAGATTTCAAAAACAAAAGAAGGCCTGGATTCCGCTGGAACATCTTTGTGCATTTTGCCCTCTGCTTGAGTTAGACCCTTGGCACAGAGAGCGCCTCTGACCCCGCCTTTTGTGCCCCGTACGTTTGCACGCAGGAACCTACAAGAGGGTCGCGCAGTCCACCGGCAGCCATAACTGACCACCTACCGCACATTGGCTGATATGTTTTCACACAGCCACTGTGCGGTGAGAGCATTATCTAGTGAGGGACCTAGTATACATACATGGTCTCAAGATTCCAAAAATAAACAAAGCATCTATAATCAGACCAGCCATATTAAATGTACCAACCTGGAGGCATCCTTTTCGAACGCGGATGACAGTGAGATTTCAAAAACAAAACAAAAGGCATGGATTGCGCTCTAACAACTTTAGGCATTTTGCCCTCTGATTGGGTTAGACCCTTTTCACAGAGAGTTCCTCTGACCCCCCTTTTGTGCCCCGTACGTTTGCACGCAGGAAGCTACAAGAGTGGTCGAGCAGTCCACCGGCAGCCATAACTGACAACCTACCGCACAGTGGCTGATACGTTTCAACACAGCCAGTGTGCGGTGAGGGCATTATCTTGTGAGGGACATAATATACATACATGGTCTCAAGATTCCGCAACTAAACAAAGCATCTCTAATCAGACCAGCCATATTAAATGTACAAACCTCTCAGCATCCTTTTCAGACGTGGATGACATTGAGATTTCAAAAAACAAAAGGAGGCCTGGATTCCGCTGGAACATCTTTGGGCATTTTGCCCTCTGCTTGAGTTATACAATTGGCACAGAGAGCGCCTCTGACCCTGCATTTTGTGCCCCGTACGTTTGCACGCAGGGAGCTGCAAGAGGGTCGCGCAGTCCACCGGCAGCCATAACTGACCCCCTACCGCACAGTGTCTGAAACGTTTTCAGACAGCCACTGTGCGGTGAGAGCATTATCTAGTGAGGGACCTAGTATACATACATGGTCTCAAGATTCCAAAAATAAAGAAATCATCTCTAATCAGACCAGCCATATTAAATGTACCAAACTGGACGCATCGTTTTCGAACGCGGATGACAGTGAGATTTCAAAAACAAAACAAAAGGCATGGATTGCGCTCTAACAACGTTAATCATTTTGCCCTCTGCTTGGGTTAGACCCTGAGATTTCAAAAACAAAACAAAAGGCATGGATTGCGCTATAACAACTTTAGGAATTTTGCCATCTTGGCACAGAGAGCGCCTCTGACCACACCTTTTGTGCCCCGTACGTTTGCACGCGGGAAGCTACAAGAGGATCGCGCAGTCCACCGGCAGCCATAACTGGCCACCTACCGCACAGTGGCTGATACGTTTCAACCCAGCCAGTGTGCGGTGAGGGCATTATCTTGTGTTGGACATAATATACATACATGATCTCAAGATTCCGCAACTAAACAAAGCATCTCTAATCAGACCAGCCATATTAAATGTACCAACCTCTCAGCATCCTTTTCAGACGTGGATGACATTGAGATTTCAAAAAAAAGGAGGCCTGGATTCCGCGGGAACATCTTCGTGCATTTTGCCCTCTGCTTGAGTTAGACGCTTCGCACAGAGAGCGTCTCTGACCCCACCTTTGGTGCTCCGTACGTTTCTACGCAGGAAGCTACAAGAGAGTCGCGCAGTCCACCTTCAGCCATTACTGGCCACCTACCGCACAGTGGCTGATACGTTTCAACACAGCCACTGTGCGGTGAGAGCATTATCTAGTGAGGGACCTAGTATACATACATGGTCTCAAGATTCCAAAAATAAACAAAGCATCTATAATCAGACCAGCCATATTAAATGTACCAACCTGGACGCATCCTTTTCGAACGCGGATGACAGTGAGATTTCAAAAACAAAACAAAAGGCATGGATTGCGCTCTAACAACTTTAGGCATTTTGCCCTCTGCTTGGTTTAGACCCTTTTCACAGAGAGTTCCTCTGACCCCCCTTTTGTGCCCGCACGTTTGCACGCAGGAAGCTACAAGAGGGGTCGCGCAGTCCACTGGCAGCCATAACTGACCACCTACCGCACAGTGGCTGATACGTTTGCACAGCCAGTGTGCGGTGAGGGCATTCTTGTGAGGGACATAATATACATACATGTTCTCAAGATTCCGCAACTAAACAAAGCATCTTTAATCAGACCAGCCATATTAAATGTACCAACCTCTCAGCATCCTTTTCAGACGTGGATGACATTGAGATTTCAAAAACAAAAGGGGGCCTGGATTCCGCTTGAACATCTTTGTGCATTTTGCCCTCTGCTTGAGTTATACAATTGGCACAGAGAGCGCCTCTGACCCTGCATTTTGTGCCCCGTACGTTTGCACGCAGGGAGCTGCAAGAGGGTCGCGCAGTCCACCGGCAGCCATAACTGACCCCCTACCGCACAGTGTCTGAAACGTTTTCAGACAGCCACTGTGCGGTGAGAGCATTATCTACTGAGGGACCTAGTATACATACATGGTCTCAAGATTCCAAAAATAAAGAAATCATCTCTAATCAGACCAGCCATATTAAATGTACCAAACTGGGCGCATCGTTTTCGAACGCGGATGACAGTTAGATTTCAAAAACAAAACAAAAGGCATGGATTGCGCTCTAACAACGTTAATCATTTTGCCCTCTGCTTGGGTTAGACCCTGAGATTTCAAAAACAAAACAAAAGGCATGGATTGCGCTATAACAACTTTAGGAATTTTGCCCTCTTGGCACAGAGAGCGCCTCTGACCACACCTTTTGTGCCCCGTACGTTTGCACGCGGGAAGCTACAAGAGGATCGCGCAGTCCACCGGCAGCCATAACTGGCCACCTACCGCACAGTGGCTGATACGTTTCAACCCAGCCAGTGTGCGGTGAGGGCATTATCTTGTGTTGGACATAATATACATACATGATCTCAAGATTCCGCAACTAAACAAAGCATCTCTAATCAGACCAGCCATATTAAATGTACCAACCTCTCAGCATCCTTTTCAGACGTGGATGACATTGAGATTTCAAAAACAAAAGGGGGCCTGGATTCCGCTTGAACATCTTTGTGCATTTTGCCCTCTGCTTGAGTTATACAATTGGCACAGAGAGCGCCTCTGACCCCACCTTTTGTGCCTCGTACGTTTGCACGCAGGAAGCTACAAGAGGGTCGCGCAGTCCACCGGCAGCCATAACTGACCACCTGCCGCACAGTGGCTGATATGTTTTCGCACAGCCACTGTGCGGTGAGAGCATTATCTAGTGAGGGACCTAGTATTTATACATGGTCTCAAGATTCCAAAAATAAACAAAGCATCTATAATCAGACCAGCCATATTAAATGTACCAACCTGGACGCATCTTTTTCGAACGCGGATGACAGTGAGATTTAAAAAACAAAACAAAGGGCATGGATTGCGCTCTAACAACTTTAGGCATTTTGCCCTCTGCTTGGGTTAGACCCTTTGCACAGAGAGCGCCTCTGACCCCACCTTTTGTGCCCCGTAAGTTTGCACGCAGGAAGCTACAAGAGAGTCGCGCAGCCCACCTGCAGCCATAACTGACCACCAACCGCACAGTGGCTGACATGTTTTCGCACAGCCACTGTGCGGTGAGAGCATTATCTAGTGAGGAACCTAGTACACATATATGGTCTCAAGATTCCAAAAATAAAGAAAACATCTCTAATCAGACCAGCCATATTAAATGTACCAACCTGGACGCATCCTTTTCGAACGCGGATGACAGTGAGATTGCAAAAACAAAACAAAAGGAATGGATTGCGCTCTAACAACGTTAGGCATTTTGCCCTCTGCTTCGGTTTGACCCTTGGCACAGAAAGCGCCTCTGACCCCACCTTTTGTGCCCAGTACGTTTGCACGCAGGAAGCTACAAGAGAGTTGCGCAGTCCACCGGCAGCCATAACTGACCACCTACCGCACAGTGGCTGATATGTTTCAACACAGCCACTGTGCGGTGAGAGCATGATCTTGTGAGGGAACTAATATATCTACGTGGTCTCAAGACTGCATAACTAAACAAAGGACCTCTAAGGTGACCAGCCATATTAACTGTACCAACCTCTCCGCATCCTTTCCAAACGTGGATTACTTTAAGATTTTAAAAGCAAAAAAGCCATGGATTGCGCTCTAGCAAATTTAAGCATTTTTCCCTCTGCTTGGGTTAGACCCTTGGCATAGAGAGCGCCTCTGACCCCACCTTTTGTGCCCCGTACGTTTGCAGCCAGGAAGCTACAAGTGAGTCGCGCAGTCCACCGACAGCCATAACTGACCACCTACCGCAGACCGACTGATACTTTTCTCTACAGCCACTGTGCGGTCAGAGCATGATCTAGTGAGGGAACTAATATATCTACGTGGTCTCAAGATTGCACAACTAAACAAAGGATCTCTAAGCAGACCAGCCATATTAACTGTACCAACCTCTCCGCATCCTTTCCAAACGTAGATGACATTGAGATTTAAAAAGCAAAAGGAGGCCTGGATTCCGCTGGAACATCTTTGTGCATTTTGCCCTCTGCTTGAGTTATACCCTTTGCACAGAGAGCGCCTCTGACCCTGCCTTTTGTGCCCCGTACGTTTGCACGCAGGAAACTTCAAGAGTCGCGCAGTCCACCGGCAGCCATACTGACCACCTACCCCACAGTGGCTGATACATTTCCACACAGCCACTGTGCGGTGAGAGCATTATCTAGTGAGGGACCTAATATACATACATGCTCTTAAGATTCCACAACTAAACAAAGTATCTCTAATCAGACCAGCCATGTTAAATGTACTAACCTCTCAGCATCATTTTCAGACCTGGGATGACATTGAGATTTCAAACACAAAAGAAGGCCTGGATTCTGCTGGAACATCTTTGTGCATTTTGCCCTCTGCTTTAGTTAGACGCTTGACACAGAGAACGCCTCTGACCCTCCCTTTTGTGCCCCGTACGTTTGCACGCAGGAAGCTACAAGAGGGCCGCGCAGTCCACCGACAGCCATAACTGACCGCCTACCGCGTAGTGGCTGATACGTTTCTACACTGCCAGTGTGCGGTGAGGGCATTATGTTGTGAGGGACCTAGTATACATACATGGTCTCAAGATTCCAAAAATATACAGAGCATCTCTAATCAGACCAGCCATATTAAATGTACCAACCTGGACGCACCCTTTTCGAACGCCGATGACAGTGAGATTTCAAAAACAAAACAAAAGGCATGGATTGCGCTCTAACAACTTTAGGCATTTTGCCCTCTGCTTGGGTTAGACCCTTGGCACAGAGAGCGCCTGTGACCCCACCTTTTGTGCCCCGTACGTTTGCACGCAGGAAGCTACAAGAGAGTCGCGCAGTTCATCTGCAGCCATAACTGACCACCAACCGCACAGTGGCTGATATGTTTTCGCACAGCCACTGTGCGGTGAGGGAATTATCTAGTGAGGGACCTAATATACATACATGGAATCAAGATTCCGCAACTAAACAAAGCATCTCTAATCAGACCAGCCATATTAAATGTACCAACCTCTCAGCATCCTTTTCAGACGTGGATGACATTGAGATTTCAAAAAAAAGGAGGCCTGGATTCCGCTGGAACATCTTCGTGCATTTTGCCCTCTGCTTGAGTTAGACGCTTGGCACAGAGAGCCTCTCTGACCCCACCTTTGGTGCTCCGTACGTTTCTACGCAGGAAGCTACAAGAGAGTCGCGCAGTCCACCTTCAGCCATAACTGGCCACCTACCGCACAGTGGCTGATACGTTTCAACACAGCCACTGTGCGGTGAGAGCATTATCTAGTGAGGGACCTAGTATACATACATGGTCTCAAGATTCCAAAAATAAACAAAGCATCTATAATCAGACCAGCCATATTAAATGTACCAACCTGGACGCATCCTTTTCGAACGCGGATGACAGTGAGATTTCAAAAACAAAACAAAAGGCATGGATTGCGCTCTAACAACTTTAGGCATTTTGCCATCTGCTTGGGTTAGACCCTTTTCACAGAGAGTTCCTCTGACCCCCCTTTTGTGCCCCGTACGTTTGCACGCAGGAAGCTACAAGAGTGGTCGCGCAGTCCACCGGCAGCCATAACTGACCACCAACCGCACAGTGGCTGATACGTTTCAACACAGCAAGTGTGCGGTGAGGGCATTATCTTGTGAGGGACATAATATACATACATGGTCTCAAGATTCCGCCACTAAACAAAGCATCTCTAATCAGACCAGCCATATTAAATGTACCAACCTCTCAGCATCCTTTTCAGACGTGGTTGACATTGAGATTTCAAAAACAAAAGGAGGCCTGGATTCCGCTGGAACATCTTTGTGCATTTTGCCCTCTGCTTGAGTTATACAATTGGCACAGAGAGCGCCTCTGACCCTGCATTTTGTGCCCCGTACGTTTGCACGCAGGAAGCTACAAGAGGGTCGCGCAGTCCACCGGCAGCCATAACTGACCAGCTGCCGCACAGTGGCTGATATTTTTTCGCACAGCCACTGTGCGGTGAGAGCATTATCTAGTGAGGGACCTAGTATATATACATGGTCTCAAGATTCCAAAAATAAACAAAGCATCAATAATCAGACCAGCCATAATAAATGTACCAACCTGGACGCATCCTTTTCGAACGCGGATGACAGTGAGATTTCAAAAACAAAACAAAAGGCATGGATTGCGCTCTAACAACTTTAGGCATTTTGCCCTCTGCTTGGGTTAGACCCTTTGCACAGAGAGCGCCTCTGACCCCACCTTTTGTGCCCCGTACGTTTGCACGCAGGAAGCTACAAGAGAGTCGCGCAGTTCACCTGCAGCCATAACTGACCACCAACCGCACAGTGGCTGATATGTTTTCGCACAGCCACTGTGCGGTGAGAGCATTATCTAGTGAGGAACCTAGTACACATATATGGTCTCAAGATTCCAAAAACAAACAAAACATCTCTAATCAGACCAGCCATATTAAATGTACCAACCTGGACGCATCCTTTTCGAACGCGGATGAGAGTGAGATTGCAAAAATAAAACAAAAGGAATGGATTGCGCTCTAACAACGTTAGGCATTTTGCCCTCTGCTTCGGTTTGACCCTTGGCACAGAAAGCGCCTCTGACCCCACCTTTTGTGCCCCGTACGTTTGCACGCAGGAAGCTACAAGAGAGTTGCGCAGTCCACCGGCAGCCATAACTGACCACCTACCGCACAGTGGCTGATATGTTTCCACACAGCTACTGTGCGGTGAGATCATTATCTGGTGAGGGACCTAGTATACATACATGGTCTCAAGACTCCAAAAATAAACAAATCATTTCTAATCAGACCAGCCATATTAAATGTGTCAACCTGGACGCATCCTTTTCGAACGCGGATGACAGTGAGATTTCAAAAACAAAACAAAAGGCATGGATTGCGCTCTAACAACGTTAAGCATTTTGCCCTCAGCTTGGGTTAGACCCTTGGCACAGGGAACGCCTCTGACCCCACCTTTTGTGCCCCGTACGTTTGCACGCAGGAAGCTACAAGAGGGTCGCGCAGTCCACCGGCAGCCAGAACTGACCCCCTACCGCACAGTGTCTGAACAGTTTTCACACAGCCACTGTGCGGTGAGAGCATTATCTAGTGAGGGACCTAGTATACATACATGGTCTCAAGATTCCAAAAATAAACAAATCATTTCTAATCAGACCAGCCATATTAAATGTACCAACCTGGACGCATCCTTTTCGAACGCGGATGACAGAGAGATTTAAAAAACAAAACAAAAGGCATGGATTGCGCTCTAACAACGCTAAGCATTTTGCCCTCTGCTTTAGTTAGACGCTTGGCAGAGAGAGCGCCTCTGACCCCACCTTTTGTGCCCCGTACGTTTGCACCCAGGAAGCTACAAGATAGTCGCGCAGTCCACCGGCAGCCATAACTGACCACCTACAGCACAGTGGCTGAAACGTTTTCACACAGCCACTGTGCGGTGAGAGGATTATCTAGTGACTGACCTAGTATACATACATGGTCTCAAGACTCCAAAAATAAGCAAATCATCTCTAATCAGACCAGCCATAATAAATGTACCAACCTGGACGCATCCTTTTCGAACGTGGTGACAGTGAGATTTCAAAAAGAAAACAAAAGGCATGGATTGCGCTCTAACAACATTAAGCATTTTGCCCTCTGTTTGGGTTAGACCCTTGGCACAGAGAGCGCCTCTGACCCCACCTTTTGTGCCCCGTACGTTTGCACGCTGTAAGCTACAAGAGAGTCGCGCAGTCCACCGGCAGCCATAACAGGCCACCTACCGCACAGTGGCTGATACGTTTCAACACAGCCAGTGTGCGGTGAGGGCATTATCTTGTGTCGGGACATAATATACATACATGATCTGAAGATTCCACAACTAAACAAAGCATCTCTAATCAGACCAGCCATAATAAATGTACCAACCTCTCAACATCCTTTTCAGACGTGGATGACATTGAGATTTCAAAAACAAAAGAAAGCCTGGATTGCGCTCTAACAACGTTAAGCATTTTGCCCTCTGCTTGGGTTAGACCCTTTGCACAGAGAGCGCCTCTCACCCCACCTTTTGTGCCCCGTACGTTTGCACCCAGGAAGCTACAAGAGAGTCGCGCAGTCCACCGGCAGCCATAACTGACCACCTGCCGCACAGTGGCTGGTATGTTTTCGCACAGCCACTGTGCGGTGAGAGCATTATCTAGTGAGGGACCTGGTATACATACATGGTCTCAAGATTCCAAAAATAAACAAAGCATCTATAATCAGACCAGCCATATTAAATGTGCCAACCTGGACGCATCCTTTTCGAACGCGGATGACAGTGAGATTTCAAAAACAAAACAAAAGGCATGGATTGCGCTCTAACAACTTTAGGCATTTTGCCCTCTGCTTGGGTTAGACCCTTTGCACAGAGAGCGCCTCTGTTCCACCTTTTGTGCCCCGTACGTTTGCACGCAGGAAGCTACAAGAGAGTCGCGCAGTCCACCTGCAGCCATAACTGACCACCAACCGCACAGTGGCTGATATGTTTTCGCACAGCCACTGTGCGGTGAGAGCATTATCTAGTGAGGAACCTAGTACACATATATGGTCTCAAGATTCCAAAAATAAACAAAACATCTCTAACCAGACCAGCCATATTAAATGTACCAACCTGGACGCATCCTTTTCGAACGCGGATGACAGTGAGATTTCAAAAACAAAACAAAAGGCATGGATTGCGCTCTAACAACTTTAGGCATTTTGCCCCCTGCTTGGGTTAGACCCTTTGCACAGAGAGCGCCTCTGACCCCACCTTTTGTGCCACGTACGTTTGCACGCAGGAAGCTACAAGAGAGTCGCGCAGTTCACCTGCAGCCATAACTGACCACCAACCGCACAGTGGCTGATATGTTTTCGCACAGCCACTGTGCGGTGAGAGCATTATCTAGTGAGGAACCTAGTACACATATATGGTCTCAAGATTCCAAAAACAAACAAAACATCTCTAATCAGATTAGCCATATTAAATGTACCAACCTGGACGCATCCTTTTCGAACACGGATGACAGTGAGATTGCAAAAACAAAACAAAAGGAATGGATTGCGCTCTAACAACGTTAGGCATTTTGCCCTCTGCTTCGGTTTGACCCTTGGCACAGAAAGCGCCTCTGACCCTGCCTTTGTGCCCCGTACGTTTGCACGCAGGAAGCTACAAGAGGGTCGCTCAGTCCACCGGCAGCCATAACTGACCACCTACCGCACAGTGGCTGATGTGTTTTCGCACACCTACTGTGCGGTGAGAGCATTATCTAGTGAGGGACCTAGTATATATACATGGTCTCAAGATTCCAAAAATAAACAAAACATCTCTAATCAGACCAGCCATATTAAATGTACCAACCTGGACGCATCCTTTCCGAACGCGGATGACAGTGAGATTTCAAAAACAAAACAAAAGGCATGGATTGCGTTCTAACAACGTTAAGCATTTTGCCCTCTGCTTCGGTTTGACCCTTGGAACAGAAAGCGCCTCTGACCCCACTTTTTGTGCCCCGTACGTTTGCACGCACGAAGCTACACGAGGGTCGCGCAGTCAACCGGCAGCCATAACTGACCACCTACCGCACAGTGGCTGACACGTTTCCACACAGCCACTGTGCGGTGAGAGCATTATCTAGTGAGTGACCTAGTATACATACATGGCCTCAAGATTCCAAAAATAAACAAATCATCTCTAATCAGACCAGCCATATTAAATGTACCAACCTGGACGCATCCTCTTCGAACGCGGATGACAGTGAGATTTCAAAAACAAAACAAAAGGCATGGATTGCGCTCTAACAACTTTAGGCATTTTGCCCTCTGCTTGGGTTAGACCCTTTTCACAGAGAGTTCCTCTGACCCCCCTTTTGTGCAGTGTACGTTTGCACGCAGGAACCTACAAGAGTGGTCGCGCAGTCCACCGGCAGCCATAACTGACCACCTACCGCAAAGTGGCTGATACGTTTCAACACAGCCACTGTGCGGTGAGAGCATTATCTAGTGAGGGACCTAGTATATATACATGGTCTCAAGATTCCAAAAATAAACAAAGCATCTATGATCAGACCAGCCATAATAAATGTACCAACCTGGACGCATCCTTTTCGAACGCGGATGACAGTGAGATTTCAAAAACAAAACAAAAGGCATGGATTGCGCTCTAACAACTTTAGGCATTTTGCCCCCTGCTTGGGTTAGACCCTTTGCACAGAGAGCGCCTCTGACCCCACCTTTTGTGCCCCGTACGTTTGCACGCAGGAAGCTACAAGAGAGTCGCGCAGTTCACCTGCAGCCATAACTGACCACCAACCGCACAGTGGCTGATATGTTTTCGCACAGCCACTGTGCGGTGAGAGCATTATCTAGTGAGGAACCTAGTACACATATATGGTCTCAAGATTCCAAAAACAAACAAAACATCTCTAATCAGACCAGCCATATTAAATGTACCAACCTGGACGCATCCTTTTCGAACGTGGATGACAGTGAGATTGCAAAAACAAAACAAAAGGAATGGATTGCGCTCTAACAACGTTAGGCATTTTGCCCTCTGCTTCGGTTTGACCCTTGGCACAGAAAGCGCCTCTGACCCCACCTTTTGTGCCCCGTACGTTTGCACGCAGGAAGCTACAAGAGAGTTGCGCAGTCCACCGGCAGCCATAACTGACCACCTACCGCACAGTGGCTGATATGTTTCCACACAGCTACTGTGCGGTGAGAGCATTATCTAGTGAGTGACCTAGTATACATACATGGTCTCAAGATTCCAAAAATAAACAAAACATCTCTAATCAGACCAGCCATATTAAATGTGCCAACCTGGACGCATCCTTTTCGAACGCGGATGACAGTGTGATTTCAAAAACAAAACAAAAGGCATGGATTGCGCTCTAACAACTTTAGGCATTTTGCCCTCTGCTTGGGTTAGACCCTTTGCACAGAGAGCGCCTCTGTTCCACCTTTTGTGCCCCGTACGTTTGCACGCAGGAAGCTACAAGGGAGTCGCGCAGTCCACCTGCAGCCATAACTGACCACCAACCGCACAGTGGCTGATATGTTTTCGCACAGCCACTGTGCGGTGAGAGCATTATCTAGTGAGGAACCTAGTACACATATATGGTCTCAAGATTCCAAAAATAAACAAAACATCTCTAATCAGACCAGCCATATTAAATGTACCAACCTGGACGCATCCTTTTCGAACGCGGATGACAGTGAGATTGCAAAAACAAAACAAAAGGAATGGATTGCGCTCTAACAACGTTAGGCATTTTCCCTCTGCTTCGGTTTGACCCTTGGAAGAGAAAGCGCCTCTGACCCTACCTTTTGTGCCCCGTACGTTTGCACGCACGAAGCTACAGGAGGGTGGCGCAGTCCACCGGCAGCCATAACTGACCCCCTACCGCAGAGAGGCTGAAACATTTTCACACAGCCACTGTGCGGTGAGAGCATTATCTAGTGAGTGACCTAGTATACATACATGGTCTCAAGATTCCAAAAATAAACAAAACATCTCTAATCAGACCAGCCATATTAAATGTACCAACCTGGACGCATCCTTTTCGAACGCGGATGCCAGTGAGATTTCAAAAACAAAACAAAAGGCAAGGATTGCGTTCTAACAACGTTAAGCATTTTGCCCTCTGCTTCGGTTTGACCCTTGGAACAGAAAGCGCCTCTGACCCCACCTTTTGTGCCCCGTACGTTTGCACGCACGAAGCTACAGGAGGGTCGCGCAGTCCACCTGCAGCCATAACTGACCACCTACCGCACAGTGGCTGACACGTTTCCACATAGCCACTGTGCGGTGAGAGCATTATCTAGTGAGTGACCTAGTATACATACATGGTCTCAAGATTCCAAAAATAAACAAAACATCTCTAATCAGACCAGCCATATTAAATGTAAAAACCTGGACGCATCCTTTTTGAACGCGGATGACAGCGAGATTGCAAAAACAAAACAAAAGGAATGGATTGCGCTCTAACAACGTTAGGCATTTTGCCCTCTGCTTCGGTTTGACCCTTGGAACAGAAAGCGCCTCTGACCCCACCTTTTGTGCCCCGTACGTCTGAACGCACGAAGTTACAGGAGGGTCGCGCAGTCCACCGGCAGCCATAACTGACCCCCTACCGCAGAGTGGCTGAAACGTTTTCACACAGCCACTGTGCGGTGAGAGCATTATCTGGGGAGGGACATAATATACATACATGATCTCAAGATTCCGACACTAAACAAAGCGTCTCTAATTAGACCAGCCATATTAAATGTAACAACCTCTCAGCATCCTTCTCAGACGTGGATGACATTGAGATTTCAAAAACAAAACAAGGTCTGGATTCCGCTGGAACATCTTTGTGCATTTTGCCCTCTGCTTGAGTTAGACCTTGGCACAGAGAGCGCCTCTGAACCTGCCTTTGTGCCCCGTACGTTTGCACGCAGGAAGCTACAAGAGGGTCGCGCAGTCCACCGGCAGCCATAACTGACCCCCTACCGCAGAGTGGCTGAAACGTTTTCACACAGCCACTGTGCGGTGAGAGCATTATCTAGGGAGGGACATAATATACATACATGATCTCAAGATTCCGCAACTAAACAAAGCATCTCTAATCAGACCAGCAATATTAAATGTACCAACCTCTCAGCATCCTTTTCAGACGTGGATGACATTGAGATTTCAAAAAAAAGGAGGCCTGGATTCCGCTGGAACATCTTCGTGCATTTTGCCCTCTGCTTGAGTTAGACGCTTGGCACAGAGAGCGTCTCTGACGCCACCTTTGGTGCTCCGTACGTTTCTACGCAGGAAGCTACAAGAGAGTCGCGCAGTCCACCTTCAGCCATAACTGGCCACCTACCGCACAGTGGCTGATACGTTTCAACACAGCCACTGTGCGGTGAGAGCATTATCTAGTGAGGGACCTAGTATACATACATGGTCTCAAGATTCCAAAAATAAACAAAGCATCTACAATCAGACCAGCCATATTAAATGTACCAACCTGGACGCATCCTTTTCGAACGCGGATGACAGTGAGATTTCAAAAACAAAACAAAAGGCATGGATTGCGCTCTAACAACTTTAGGCATTTTGCCATCTGCTTGGGTTAGACCCTTTTCACAGAGAGTTCCTCAGACCCCCCTTTTGTGCCCCGTACGTTTGCACGCAGGAAGCTACAAGAGTGGTCGCGCAGTCCACCGGCAGCCATAACTGACCACCTACCGCACAGTGGCTGATACGTTTCAACACAGCAAGTGTGCGGTGAGGGCATTATCTTGTGAGGGACATAATATACATACATGGTCTCAAGATTCCGCCACTAAACAAAGCATCTCTAATCAGACCAGCCATATTAAATGTACCAACCTCTCAGCATCCTTTTCAGACGTGGATGACATTGAGATTTCAAAAACAAAAGGAGGCCTGGATTCCGCTGGAACATCTTTGTGCATTTTGCCCTCTGCTTGAGTTATACAATTGGCACAGTGAGCGCCTCTGACCCCACCTTTTGTGCCCCGTACGTTTGCACGCAGGAAGCTACAAGAGAGTCGGGCAGTCCACCGGCAGCCACAAACTGACCATCTACCGCACAGTGGCTGATACGTTTTCGCACAACCACTGTGCGGTGAGAGCATTATCTATTGAGGAGCCTAGTATACATACAAGGTCTCAAGATTCCAAAAATAACAAACATCAAACAGACCTCCTATAATCAGAACCAGCCTATACCATCCATTCCAACGGACGCATCCTTTCGAACGGGAGTGAGATTCAAAACAAAACAAAAGGCATGGATTGCCTCTAACAACTTTAGGCATTTTTCCCTCTGCTTGGTTAGACCCTTTGCACAGAGAGCGCCTCTGACCCCACCTTTTGTGCCCCGTACCGTTTGCACGCAGGAAGCTACAAGAGAGTCAGAGTCGCGCAGTTCACCTGCAGCCATAACTGACCCACCACCGCACAGTGGCTGATATGTTTTCGCACAGCCACTGTGCGGTGAGAGCATTATCTAGTGAGGAACCTAGTACACATATATGGTCTCAAGATTCCAAAAACAAACAAAATATCTCTAATCAGACCAGCCATATTAAATGTACCAACCTGGACGCATCTTTTCGAACGCGGATGAGAGTGAGATTTCAAAAACAAAACAAAAGGCATGGATTGCGCTCTAACAACGTTAAGCATTTTGCCCTCTGCTTGGGTTAGACGCTTGGCAGAGAGAGCGCCTCTGACCCCACTTTTGTGCCCCGTACGTTTGCACCCAGAAGCTACAAGATAGTCGCGCAGTCCACCGGCAGCCATAACTGACCACCTACAGCACAGTGGCTGAAACGTTTTCACACAGCCACTGTGCGGTGAGAGCATTATCTAGTGACTGACCTTGTATACATACATGGTCTCAAGACTCCAAAAATAAGCAAATCATCTCTAATCAGACCAGCCATAATAAATGTACCAACCTCTCAGCATCCTTTTCAGACGTGGATGACATTGAGATTTCAAAAACAAAAGGAGGCCTGGATTCCGCTGGAACATCTTTGTGCATTTTGCCTCTGCTTGAGTTATACAATTGGCACAGTGAGCGCCTCTGACCACCACCTTTTGTGCCCCGTACGTTTGCACGCAGGAAGCTACAAGAGAGTCGGGCAGTCCACCGGCAGCCACAACTGACCATCTACCGCACAGTGGCTGATACGTTTTCGCACAACCACTGTGCGGTGAGAGCATTATCTATTGAGGAGCCTAGTATACATACAAGGTCTCAAGATTCCAAAAATAAACAAAGCATCTAT
Source organism: Amblyomma maculatum (assembly GCF_055883805.1). Taxonomy (NCBI): domain Eukaryota; kingdom Metazoa; phylum Arthropoda; class Arachnida; order Ixodida; family Ixodidae; genus Amblyomma; species Amblyomma maculatum. The sequence goes on from NC_139349.1 coordinate 147,117,762, forward strand.
AATCAGACCAGCCATATTAAATGTACCAACCTGGACGCATCCTTTTCGAACGCGGATGACAGTGAGATTTCAAAAACAAAACAAAAGGCATGGATTGCGCTCTAACAACTTTAGGCATTTTTCCCTCTGCTTGGGTTAGACCCTTTGCACAGAGAGCGCCTCTGACCCCACCTTTTGTGCCCCGTACGTTTGCACGCAGGAAGCTACAAGAGAGTCGCGCAGTTCACCTGCAGCCATAACTGACCACCAACCGCACAGTGGCTGATATGTTTTCGCACAGCCTGGCTGTGCGGTGAGAGCATTATCTAGTGAGGAACCTAGTACACATATATGGTCTCAAGATTCCAAAAACAAACAAAATATCTCTAATCAGACCAGCCATATTAAATGTACCAACCTGGACGCATCCTTTTCGAACGCGGATGAGAGTGAGATTTCAAAAACAAAACAAAAGGCATGGATTGCGCTCTAACAACGTTAAGCATTTTGCCCTCTGCTTGGGTTAGACGCTTGGCAGAGAGAGCGCCTCTGACCCCACCTTTTGTGCCCCGTACGTTTGCACCCAGGAAGCTACAAGATAGTCGCGCAGTCCACCGGCAGCCATAACTGACCACCTACAGCACAGTGGCTGAAACGTTTTCACACAGCACTGTGCGGTGAGAGCATTATCTAGTGACTGACCTTGTATACATACATGGTCTCAAGACTCCAAAAATAAGCAAATCATCTCTAATCAGACCAGCCATAATAAATGTACCAACCTGGACGCATCCTTTTCGAACGCGGTGACAGTGAGATTTCAAAGTGAAACAAAAGGCATGGATTGCGCTCTAACAACATTAAGCATTTTGCCCTCTGTTTGGGTCAGACCCTTGGCACAGAGAGCGCCTCTGACCCCACCTTTTGTGTCCCGTAGGTTTGCACGCACGAAGCTACAGGAGGGTCGCGCAGTCCACCGGCAGCCATAACTGACCACCTACCGCACAGTGGCTGATATGTTTTCGCACAGCCACTGTGCGGTGAGAGCAATATCTAGTGAGTGACCTAGTATACATACATGGTCTCAAGACTCCAAAAACAAACAAATCATCTCTATTCAGACCAGCCATATTATATGTACCAACCTGGACGCATGCTTTTCGAACGTGGTGACAGTGAGATTTCAAAAAGAAAACAAAATGCATGGATTGCGCTCTAACAACATTAAGCATTTTGCCCTCTGTTTGGGTTAGACCCTTGGCACAGAGAGCGCCTCTGACCCCACCTTTTGTGCCCCGTACGTTTGCACGCTGTAAGCTACAAGAGAGTCGCGCAGTCCACCGGCAGCCATAACTGGCCACCTACCGCACAGTGGCTGATACGTTTCAACACAGCCAGTGTGTGGTGAGGGCATTATCTTGTGTCGGGACATAATATACATACATGATCTGAAGATTCCACAACAAAACAAAGCATCTCTAATCAGACCAGCCATAATAAATGTACCAACCTCTCAACATCCTTTTCAGACGTGGATGACATTGAGATTTCAAAAACAAAAAAAAGCATGGATTGCGCTCTAACAACGTTAAGCATTTTGCCCTCTGCTTGGGTTAGACCCTTTGCACAGAGAGCGCCTCTGACCCCACCTTTTGTGCCCCGTACGTTTGCACCCAGGAAGCTACAAGAGAGTCGCGCAGTCCACCGGCAGCCATAACTGACCACCTGCCGCACAGTGGCTGATATGTTTTCGCACAGCCACTGTGCGGTGAGAGCATTATCTAGTGAGGGACCTGGTATACATACACGGTCTCAAGATTCCAAAAATAAACAAAGCATCTATAATCAGACCAGCCATATTAAATGTGCCAACCTGGACGCATCCTTTTCGAACGCGGATGACAGTGAGATTGCAAAAACAAAACAAAAGGAATGGATTGCGCTCTAACATCGTTAATCATTTTGCCCTCTGCTTGGGTTAGACCCTGAGATTTCAAAAACAAAACAAAAGGCATGGATTGCGCTATAACAACTTTAGGAATTTTGCCCTCTGCTTGGGTTAGACCCTTGGCACAGAGAGCGCCTCTGACCACACCTTTTGTGCCCCGTACGTTTGCACGCGGGAAGCTACAAGAGGATCGCGCAGTCCACCGGCAGCCATAACTGGCCACCTACCGCACAGTGGCTGATACGTTTCAACACAGCCAGTGTGCGGTGAGGGCATTATCTTGTGAGGGACATAATATACATACATGGTCTCAAGATTCCGCCACTAAACAAAGCATCTCTAATCAGACCAGCCATATTAAATGTACCAACCTCTCAGCATCCTTTTCAGACGTGGATGACATTGAGATTTCAAAAACAAAAGGAGGCCTGGATTCCGCTGGAACATCTTTGTGCATTTTGCCCTCTGCTTGAGTTATACAATTGGCACAGAGAGCGCCTCTGACCCCACCTTTTGTGCCCCGTACGTTTGCACGCAGGAAGCTACAAGAGAGTCGGACAGTCCACCGGCAGCCACAACTGACCATCTACCGCACAGTGGCTGATACGTTTTCCCACAACCACTGGGCGGTGAGAGCATTATCTATTGAGGAGCCTAGTATACATACATGGTCTCAAGATTCCAAAAATAAACAAAGCATCTATAATCAGACCAGCCATATTAAATGTACCAACCTGAACGCATCCTTTTCGAACGCGGATGACAGTGAGATTTCAAAAACAAAACAAAAGGCATGGATTGCGCTCTAACAACTTTAGGCATTTTGCCCTCTGCTTGGGTTAGACCCTTTTCACAGAGAGTTCCTCTGACCCCCCTTTTGTGCCGTGTACGTTTGCACGCAGGAACCTACAAGAGTGGTCGCGCAGTCCACCGGCAGCCATAACTGACCACCTACCGCACAGTGGCTGATACGTTTCAACAGAGCCACTGTGCGGTGAGAGCATTATCTAGTGAGGGACCTAGTATATATACATGGTCTCAAGATTCCAAAAATAAACAAAGCATCTATGATCAGACCAGCCATAATAAATGTACCAACCTGGACGCATCCTTTTCGAACGCGGATGACAGTGAGATTTCAAAAACAAAACAAAAGGCATGGATTGCGCTCTAACAACTTTAGGCATTTTGCCCCCTGCTTGGGTTAGACCCTTTCCACAGAGAGCGCCTCTGACCCCACCTTTTGTGCCCCGTACGTCTGCACGCAGGAAGCTACAAGAGAGTCGCGCAGTTCACCTGCAGCCATAACTGACCACCAACCGCACAGTGGCTGATATGTTTTCGCACAGCCACTGTGCGGTGAGAGCATTATATAGTGAGGAACCTAGTACACATATATGGTCTCAAGATTCCAAAAACAAACAAAACATCTCTAATCAGATTAGCCATATTAAATGTACCAACCTGGACGCATCCTTTTCGAACGCGGATGACAGTGAGATTGCAAAAACAAAACAAAAGGAATGGATTGCGCTCTAACAACGTTAGGCATTTTGCCCTCTGCTTCGGTTTGACCCTTGGCACAGAAAGCGCCTCTGACCCTGCCTTTGTGCCCCGTACGTTTGCACGCAGGAAGCTACAAGAGGGTCGCTCAGTCCACCGGCAGCCATAACTGACCACCTACCCCACAGTGGCTGATATGTTTTCGCACACCTACTGTGCGGTGAGAGCATTATCTAGTGAGGGACCTAGTATATATACATGGTCTCAAGATTCCAAAAATAAACAAAACATCTCTAATCAGACCAGCCATATTAAATGTACCAACCTGGACGCATCCTTTCCGAACGCGGATGACAGTGAGATTTCAAAAACAAAACAAAAGGCATGGATTGCGCTCTAACAACGTTAAGCATTTTGCCCTCTGCTTCGGTTTGAACCTTGGAACAGAAAGCGCCTCTGACGCCACCTTTTGTGCCCCGTACGTTTCCACGCACGAAGCTACAGGAGGGTCGCGCAGTCCACCGGCAGCCATAACTGAACACCTACCGCACAGTGGCTGACACGTTTCCACACAGCCACTGTGCGGTGACAGCATTATCTAGTGAGGGACATACTATACATACATGATCTCAAGATTCCGACACTAAACAAAGCGTCTCTAATTAGACCAGCCATATTAAATGTAACAACCTCTCAGCAACCTTCTCAGACGTGGATGACATTGAGATTTCAAAAACAAAACAAGGTCTGGATTCCGCTGGAACATCTTTGTACATTTTGCCCTCTGCTTGAGTTCGTCCTTGGAACAGAGAGCGCCTCTGACCCTGCCTCTGTGCCCCGTACGTTTGCACGCAGGAAGCTACAAGAGGGTCGCTCAGTCCACCGGCAGCCATAACTGACCACCTACCGCACAGTGGCTGATATGTTTTCGCACACCTACTGTGCGGTGAGAGCATTATCTAGTGAGGGACCTAGTATACATACATGGTCTCAAGATTCCAAAAATAAACAAAACATCTCTAATCAGACCAGCCATATTAAATGTACCAACCTGGACGCGTCCTTTTCGAACGCGGATGACAGTGAGATTTCAAAAACAAAACAAAAGGCATGGATTGCGCTCTAACAACTTTAGGCATTTTGCCCTCTGCTTGGGTTAGACCATTTTCACAGAGAGTTCCTCTGACCCCCCTTTTGTGCCGTGTACGTTTGCACGCAGGAACCTACAAGAGTGGTCGCGCATTCACCGGCAGCCATAACTGACCACCTACCGCAAAGTGGCTGATACGTTTCAACACAGCCACTGTGCGGTGAGAGCATTATCTAGTGAGGGACCTAGTATATATACATGGTCTCAAGATTCCAAAACCAAACAAAACATCTCTAATCAGACCAGCCATATTAAATGTACCAACCTGGACGCATCCTTTTCGAACGCGGATGCCAGTGAGATTTCAAAAACAAAACAAAAGGCAAGGATTGCGTTCTAACAACGTTAAGCATTTTGCCCTCTGCTTCGGTTTGACCCTTGGAACAGGAAGCGCCTCTGACCCCACCTTTTGTGCCCCGTACGTTTGCACGCACGAAGCTACAGGAGGGTCGCGCAGTCCACCTGCAGCCATAACTGACCACCTACCGCACAGTGGCTGACACGTTTCCACATAGCCACTGTGCGGTGAGAGCATTATCTAGTGAGTGACCTAGTATACATACATGGTCTCAAGATTCCAAAAATAAACAAAACATCTCTAATCAGACCAGCCATATTAAATGTACCAACCTGGACGCATCCTTTTCGAACGCGGATGACAGCGAGATTGCAAAAACAAAACAAAAGGAATGGATTGCGCTCTAACAGCGTTAGGCATTTTGCCCTCTGCTTCGGTTTGACCCTCGGAACAGAAAGCGCCTCTGACCCCACCTTTTGTGCCCCGTACGTCTGAACGCACGAAGTTACAGGAGGGTCGCGCAGTCCACCGGCAGCCATAACTGACCCCCTACCGCAGAGTGGCTGAAACGTTTTCACACAGCCACTGTGCGGTGAGAGCATTATCTAGGGAGGGACATATTATACATACATGATCTCAAGATTCCGACACTAAATAAAGCGTCTCTAATTAGACCAGCCATATTAAATGTAACAACCTCTCAGCATCCTTCTCAGACGTGGATGACATTGAGATTTCAAAAACAAAACAAGGTCTGGATTCCGCTGGAACATCTTTGTGCATTTTGCCCTCTGCTTGAGTTAGACCTTGGCACAGAGAGCGCCTCTGACCCTGCCTTTGTGCCCCGTACGTTTGCACGCAGGAAGCTACAAGAGGGTCGCGCAGTCCACCGGCAGCCATAACTGACCCTCTACCGCAGAGTGGCTGAAACGTTTTCACACAGCCACTGTGCGGTGAGAGCATTATCTAGGGAGGGACATAATATACATACATGATCTCAAGATTCCGACACTAAACAAAGCGTCTCTAATTAGACCAGCCATATTAAATGTAACAACCTCTCAGCATCCTTCTCAGACGTGGATGACATTGAGATTTCAAAACAAAACAAGGTCTGGATTCCGCTGGAACATCTTTGTGCATTTTGCCCTCTGCTTGAGTTAGACCTTGGCACAGAGAGCGCCCCTGACCCTGCCTTTGTGCCGCGTACGTTTGCACGCGGGAAGCTACAAGAGGATCGCGCAGTCCACCGGCAGCCATAACTGGCCACCTACCGCACAGTGGCTGATACGTTTCAACCCAGCCAGTGTGCGGTGAGGGCATTATCTTGTGTTGGACATAATATACATACATGATCTCAAGATTCCGCAACTAAACAAAGCATCTCTAATCAGACCAGCCATATTAAATGTACCAACCTCTCAGCATCCTTTTCAGACGTGGATGACATTGAGATATCAAAAAAAAGGAGGCCTGGATTCCGCTGGAACATCTTCGTGCATTTTGCCCTCTGCTTGAGTTAGACGCTTGGCACAGAGAGCGTCTCTGACCCCACCTTTGGTGCTCCGTACGTTTCTACGCAGGAAGCTACAAGAGAGTCGCGCAGTCCTCCTTCAGCCATAACTGGCCACCTACCACACAGTGGCTGATACGTTTCAACACAGCCACTGTGCGGTGAGAGCATTATCTAGTGAGGGACCTAGTATACATACATGGTCTCAAGATTCCAAAAATAAACAAAGCATCTACAATCAGCCCAGCCATATTAAATGTACCAACCTGGACGCATCCTTTTCGAACGCGGATGACAGTGAGATTTCAAAAACAAAACAAAAGGCATGGATTGCGCTCTAACAACTTTAGGCATTTTGCCATCTGCTTGGGTTAGACCCTTTTCACAGAGAGTTCCTCTGACCCCCCTTTTGTGCCCCGTACGTTTGCACGCAGGAAGCTACAAGAGTGGTCGCGCAGTCCACCGGCAGCCATAACTGACCACCTACCGCACAGTGGCTGATACGTTTCAACACAGCAAGTGTGCGGTGAGGGCATTATCTTGTGAGGGACATAATATACATACATGGTCTCAAGATTCCGCCACTAAACAAAGCATCTCTAATCAGACCAGCCATATTAAATGTACCAACCTCTCAGCATCCTTTTCAGACGTGGATGACATTGAGATTTCAAAAACAAAAGGAGGCCTGGATTCCGCTGGAACATCTTTGTGCATTTTGCCCTCTGCTTGAGTTATACAATTGGCACAGTGAGCGCCTCTGACCCCACCCTTTGTGCCCCGTACGTTTGCACGCAGGAAGCTACAAGAGAGTCGGGCAGTCCACCGGCAGCCACTACTGACCATCTACCGCACAGTGGCTGATACGTTTTCGCACAACCACTGTGCGGTGAGAGCATTATCTATTGAGGAGCCTAGTATACATACAAGGTCTCAAGATTCCAAAAATAAACAAAGCATCTATAATCAGACCAGCCATATTAAATGTACCAACCTGGACGCATCCTTTTCGAACGCGGATGACAGTGAGATTTCAAAAACAAAACAAAAGGCATGGATTGCGCTCTAACAACTTTAGGCATTTTGCCCTCTGCTTGGGTTAGACCCTTTTCACAGAGAGTTCCTCTGACCCCCCTTTTGTGCCGCGTACGTTTGCACGCAGGAACCTACAAGAGTGGTCGCGCAGTCCACCGGCAGCCATAACTGACCACCTACCGCAGAGTGGCTGATACGTTTCAACACAGCCAGTGTGCGGTGAGGGCATTATCTTGTGAGGGACATAATATACATACATGGTCTCAAGATTCCGCAACTAAACAAAGCATTTCTAATCAGACCAGCCATATTAAATGTACCAACCTCTCAGCATCCTTTTCAGACGTGGATGACATTGAGATTTCAAAAACAAAAGGAGGCCTGGATTCCGCTGGAACATCTTTGTGCATTTTGCCCTCTGCTTGAGTTATACAATTGGCACAGTGAGCGCCTCTGACCCCACCTTTTGTGCCCCGTACGTTTGCACGCAGGAAGCTACAAGAGAGTCGGGCAGTCCACCGGCAGCCACAACTGACCATCTACCGCACAGTGGCTGATACGTTTTCGCACAACCACTGTGCGGTGAGAGCATTATCTATTGAGGAGCCTAGTATACATACATGGTCTCAAGATTCCAAAAATAAACAAAGCATCAATAATCAGACCAGCCATAATAAATGTACCAACCTGGACGCATCCTTTTCGAACGCGGATGACAGTGAGATTTCAAAAACAAAACAAAAGGCATGGATTGCGCTCTAACAACTTTAGGCATTTTTCCCTCTGCTTGGGTTAGACCCTTTGCACAGAGAGCGCCTCTGACCCCACCTTTTGTGCCCCGTACGTTTGCACGCAGGAAGCTACAAGAGAGTCGCGCAGTTCACCTGCAGCCATAACTGACCACCAACCGCACAGTGGCTGATATGTTTTCGCACAGCCACTGTGCGGTGAGAGCATTATCTAGTGAGGAACCTAGTACACATATATGGTCTCAAGATTCCAAAAACAAACAAAATATCTCTAATCAGACCAGCCATATTAAATGTACCAACCTGGACGCATCCTTTTCGAACGCGGATGAGAGTGAGATTTCAAAAACAAAACAAAAGGCATGGATTGCGCTCTAACAACGTTAAGCATTTTGCCCTCTGCTTGGGTTAGACGCTTGGCAGAGAGAGCGCCTCTGACCCCACCTTTTGTGCCCCGTACGTTTGCACCCAGGAAGCTACAAGATAGTCGCGCAGTCCACCGGCAGCCATAACTGACCACCTACAGCACAGTGGCTGAAACGTTTTCACACAGCCACTGTGCGGTGAGAGCATTATCTAGTGACTGACCTTGTATACATACATGGTCTCAAGACTCCAAAAATAAGCAAATCATCTCTAATCAGACCAGCCATAATAAATGTACCAACCTGGACGCATCCTTTTCGAACGCGGTGACAGCGAGATTTCAAAGTGAAACAAAAGGCATGGATTGCGCTCTAACAACATTAAGCATTTTGCCCTCTGTTTGGGTCAGACCCTTGGCACAGAGAGCGCCTCTGACCCCACCTTTTGTGCCCCGTAGGTTTGCACGCACGAAGCTACAGGAGGGTCGCGCAGTCCACCGGCAGCCATAACTGACCACCTACCGCACAGTGGCTGATATGTTTTCGCACAGCCACTGTGCGGTGAGAGCAATATCTAGTGAGTGACCTAGTATACATACATGGTCTCAAGACTCCAAAAACAAACAAATCATCTCTATTCAGACCAGCCATATTAAATGTACCAACCTGGACGCATGCTTTTCGAACGTGGTGACAGTGAGATTTCAAAAAGAAAACAAAAGGCATGGATTGCGCTCTAACAACATTAAGCATTTTGCCCTCTGTTTGGGTTAGACCCTTGGCACAGAGAGCGCCTCTGACCCCACCTTTTGTGCCCCGTACGTTTGCACGCAGGAAGCTACAAGAGAGTCGCGCAGTCCACCTGCAGCCATAACTGACCACCAACCGCACAGTGGCTGATATGTTTTCGCACAGCCACTGTGCGGTGAGAGCATTATCTAGTGAGGAACCTAGTACACATATATGATCTCAAGATTCCAAAAATAAACAAAACATCTCTAACCAGACCAGCCATATTAAATGTACCAACCTGGACGCATCCTTTTCGAACGCGGATGACAGTGAGATTGCAAAAACAAAACAAAAGGAATGGATTGCGCTCTAACATCGTTAATCATTTTGCCCTCTGCTTGGGTTAGACCCTGAGATTTCAAAAACAAAACAAAAGGCATGGATTGCGCTATAACAACTTTAGGAATTTTGCCCTCTGCTTGGGTTAGACCCTTGGCACAGAGAGCGCCTCTGACCACACCTTTTGTGCCCCGTACGTTTGCACGCGGGAAGCTACAAGAGGATCGCGCAGTCCACCGGCAGCCATAACTGGCCACCTACCGCACAGTGGCTGATACGTTTCAACACAGCCAGTGTGCGGTGAGGGCATTATCTTGTGAGGGACATAATATACATACATGGTCTCAAGATTCCGCCACTAAACAAAGCATCTCTAATCAGACCAGCCATATTAAATGTACCAACCTCTCAGCATCCTTTTCAGACGTGGATGACATTGAGATTTCAAAAACAAAAGGAGGCCTGGATTCCGCTGGAACATCGTTGTGCATTTTGCCCTCTGCTTGAGTTATACCCTTGGCACAGAGAGCGCCTCTGACCCTGCCTTTTGTGCCCCGCACGATAGCACGCAGGAAGCTACAAGAGGGTCGCGCAGTCCACCGGCAGCCATAACTGACCCCCTACCGCAGTGTGTCTGAAACGTTTTGACAGAGCCACTGTGCTGTGAGAGCATTATCTAGTGAGGGACCTAGTATACATACATGGTCTCAAGATTCCAAAAATAAACAAAACATCTCTAATCAGACCAGCCATATTAAATGTACGAACCTGTTCGCATCCTTTTCGAACGCGGATGACAGTGAGATTTCAAAAACAAACAAATGGCATGGATTGCGCTCGAACAACGTGAAGCATTTTGCCCTCTGCTTGGGTTAGACCCTTGGCACAGAGAACGCCTCTGACCCCACCGTTTGTGCCCGGTACGTTTGCACGCAGGAAGCTACAGGAGGGTCGCGCAGTCCACCGGCAGCCATAACTGACCACCTACCGCACAGTGGCTGATATGTTTTCACACGGCCACTGTGCGGTGAGAGCATTATCTAGTGAGGGAACTAGTATACATACATGGTCTCAAGATTCCAAAAATAAACAGAGCATCTATAATCAGACCAGCCATAATAAATGTACCAACCTGGATGCATCCTTTTCGAACACGGATGACAGTGAGATTTCAAAAACAAAAGGTATGGATTGCGTTCTAACAACTTTAGGCATTTTGCCCTCTGTTTTTGTTAGACCCTTTGCAGAGAGAGCGCCTCTAACCCCACCTTTTGTGCCCCGTACGTTTGCACGCAGGAAGCTACAGTCGCGCAGTACACCGGCAGCCATAACTGACCACCTACCGCACAGTGGCTGATACGTTTCAACACAGCCAGTGTGCGGTGAGGGCATTATCTTGTGAGGGACATAATATACATTCATGGTCTCAAGATTCCGCAACTAAACAAAGCATCTCTAATCAGACCAGCCATATTAAATGTACTAACCTCTCAGCATCCTTTTCAGACCTGGGATGACGTTGAGATTTCAAAAACAAAAGGAGACCTGGATTCCGCTGGAACATCTTCGTGCATTTTGCCCTCTGCTTGAGTTAGACGCTTGGCACAGAGAGCGCCTCTGATCCCACCTTTTGTACCCCGTACGTTTGCACGCGGGCAGCTACAAGAGAGTCGCGCAGTCCACCGGCAGCCATAACTGGCCACCTACCGCAGAGTGGCTGATACGTTTCAACACAGCCAGTGTGCGGTGAGGGCATTATCTTTTGAGGGACATAATATACATACATGATCTCAAGATTCCGACACTAAACAAAGCATCTCTAATCAGACCAGCCATATTAAATGTAACAACCTATCAGCATCCTTCTCAGACGCGGATGACATTGAGATTTCAAAAACAAAAGGAGGCCTGGATTCCGCTGGAACATCTTTGTGCATTTTGCCCTCTGCTTGAGTTATATCCTTGGCACAGAGAGCGCCTCTGACCCTGCCTTTGTGCCCCGTACTTTTGCACGCAGGAAGCTACAAGAGGGTCGTGCAGTCCACCGGCAGCCATAACTGACCCCCTACCGCACAGTGGCTGAAACGTTTTTAACACAGCCACTGCGCGGTGAGAGCATTATCTAGTGAGGGACCTCGTATACATACATGGTCTCAAGATTCCAAAAATAAACAAAACATCTCTAATCAGACCAGCCATATTAGATGTACTAACCTCTCAGCATCCTTTTCAGACGTGGATGGCATTGAGATTTCAAAAACAAAAGGAGACCTGGATTCCGCTGGAACATCTTTGTGCATTTTGCCCTCTGCTTGAGTTATACCCTTGGCACAGAGAGCGCCTCTGACCCTGCCTTTTATGCCCCGTACGTTTGCACGCAGGAAGCTACAAGAGGGTCGCGCAGTCTACCGGCAGCCTTAACTGACCACCTACCGCGCAGTGGCTGAAACGTTTTCACACAGCCACTGTGCGGTGAGAGCATTATCTAGTGAGCGACCTAGTATACATACATGGTCTCAAGATTGCAAAAATAAACATCTCTAATCAGACCAGACATATTAAATGTACCAACCTGGACGCATCCTTTTCGAACGCGGATGACAGTGAGATTTCAAAAACAAACAAATGGCATGGATTGCGCTCGAACAACGTGAAGCATTTTGCCCTCTGCTTGGGTTGGACCCTTGGCACAGAGAACGCCTCTGACGCCACCTTTTGTGCCCCGTACGTTTGCACGCAGGAAGCTACAGGAGGGTCGCGCAGTCCACCGGCAGCCATAACTGACCACCTACCGCACAGTGGCTGACACGTTTCCACACAGCCACTGTGCGGTGAGAGCATTATCTAGTGAAGGACCTAATATACATACATGTTCTCAAGATTCCACAAATAAACAAAGCATCTCTAATTAAACCAGCCATATTAAATGTACTAACCTCTCAGCATCCTTTTCAGACCTGGGATGACATTGAGATTTCAAAAACAAAAGAAGGCCTGGATTCCGCTGGAACATCTTTGTGCATTTTGCCCTCTGCTTGAGTTAGACCTTGGCACAGAGAGCGCCTCTGACCCTACCTTTTGTGCCCCGTACGTTTGCACGCAGGAAGCTACAAGAGGGTCGCGCAGTCCACCGGCAGCCATAACTGACCACCTACCGCACAGTGGCTGATATGTTTTCACACAGCCACTGTGCGGTGAGAGCATTATTTAGTGAGAGAACTAGTATATATACATGGTCACAAGATTCCAAAAATAAACAAAGCATCTATAATCAGACCAGCCATAATAAATGTACCAACCTGGATGCATCCTTTTCGAACGCGGATGACAGTGAGATTTCAAAAACAAAACAAAAGGAATGGATTGCGCTCTAACACCGTTAGGCATTTTGCCCTCTGTTTCGGTTTGACCCTTGGCACAGAAAGCGCCTCTGACGCCACCTTTCGTGCCCCGTACGTTTGCACGCAGGAAGCTACAAGAGAGTCGCGCAGTCCACCGGCAGCCATAACTGACCACCTACCGCACAGTGGCTGACACGTTTCCACACAGCCACTGTGCGGTGAGAGGATTATCTAGTGAGGGACCTAATATACATACGTGGTCTCAAGATTCCACAAATAAACATAGCATCTCTAATCAGACCAGCCATATTAGATGTACTAACCTCTCAGCAACCTTTTCAGACTTGGATGACATTGAGATTTCAAAACCAAAGGAGGCCTGGATTCCGCTGGAACATCTTTGTGCATTTTGCCCTCTGCTTGAGTTATACCCATGGCACAGAGAGCGCCTCTGACCCTGCCTTTTGTGCCCCGTACGTTTGCACGCAGGAAGCTACAAGAGGGTCGCGCAGTCCACCGGCAGCCATAACTGACCACCTACCGCACAGTGGCTGATACGTTTCCACACAGCCACTGAGCGGTGAAAGCATTATCTATTGAGGGACCTAGTATACATACATGGTCTCAAGATTCCAAAAATAAACAAATCACCTCTAATCACACCAGCCATATTAAATGTACCAACCTGGACGCATCCTTTTCGAACGCGGATAACAGTGAGATTTCAAAAACAAATCAAAAGGCATGGATTGCGCTCTAACAACGTTAAGCATTTTGCCCTCTGCTTGGGTTAGACCCTTGGCACAGAGAACGCCTCTGACCCCACATTTTGTTCCCCGTACGTTTGCACGCACGAAGCTACAGGAGGGTCGCGCAGTCCACCGGCAGCCATAACTGACCACCTACCGCAAAGTGGCTTACACGTTTCCACACAGCCACTATGCGGTGAGAGGATTATCTAGTGAGGGACCTAATATACATACGTGGTCTCAAGATTCCACAAATAAACATAGCATCTCTAATCAAACCAGCCATATTAGATGTACTAACCTCTGAGCATCCTTTTCAGACGTGGATGACATTGAGATTTCAAAAACAAAAGAAGGCCTGGATTCCGCTGGAACATCTTCGTGCATCTCGCCCTCTGCTTGAGTTAGACGCTTGGCGCAGAGAGCGCCTCTGATCCCACCTTTTGTGCCCCGCACGTTAGCACGCAGGAAGCTACAAGAGGGTCGCGCAGTCCACCGGCAGCCATAACTGACCCCCTACCGCAGTGTGTCTGAAACGTTTTGACAGAGCCACTGTGCTGTGAGAGCATTATCTAGTGAGGGACCTAGTATACATACATGGTCTCAGGATTCCAAAAATAAACAAAACATCTCTAATCAGACCAGCCATATAAATGTACGAACCTGTACGCATCCTTTTCGAACGCGGATGACAGTGAGATTTCAAAAACAAACAAATGGCATGGATTGCGCTCGAACAACGTGAAGCATTTTGCCCTCTGCTTGGGTTAGACCCTTGGCACAGAGAACGCCTCTGACCCCACCTTTTGTGCCCCGTACGTTTGCACGCAGGAAGCTACAGGAGGGTCGCGCAGTCCACCAGCAGCCATAACTGACCACCTACCACACAGTGGCTGACACGTTTCCACACAGCCACTGTGCGGTGAGAGGATTATCTAGTGAAGGACCTAATATACATACGTGGCCTCAAGATTCCGCAAATAAACATAGCATCTCTAATCAAACCAGCCATATTAAATGTACTAACCTCTCAGCATCCTTTTCAGACCTGGGATGACATTGAGATTTCAAAAACAAAAGAAGGCCTGGATTCCGCTGGAACATCTTCGTGCATTTTGCCCTCTGCTTGAGTTAGACCTTGGCACAGAGAGCGCCTCTGACCCTACCATTTGTGCCCCGTACGTTTGCACGCAGGAAGCTACAAGAGAGTCGCGCAGTCCACCGGCAGCCATACCTGACCACCTACCGCACAGTGGCTGATATGTTTTCACACGGCCACTGTGCGGTGAGAGCATTATCTAGTGAGGGAACTAGTATACGTACATGGTCTCAAGATTCCAAAAATAAACAAAGCATCTATAATCAGACCAGCCATAATAAATGTACCAACCTGGAGGCATCCTTTTCGAACACGGATGACAGTGAGATTTCAAAAACAAAAGGTATGGATTGCGCTCTAACAACTTTAGGCATTTTGCCCTCTGCTTGGGTTAGACCCTTTGCACAGAGAGCGCCTCTGACCCCACCTTTTGTGCCCCGTACGTTAGCACGCAGGAAGCTACAAGAGGGTCGCGCAGTCCACCGGCAGCCATAACTGACCCCCTACCGCAGTGTTTCTGAAACGTTTTCACACAGCCACTGTGCGGTGAGAGGATTATCTAGTGAGGGACCTAATATACATACGTGGTCTCAAGATTCCACAAATAAACATAGCATCTCTAATCAAACCAGCCATATTAGATGTGCTAACCTCTGAGCATCCTTTTCAGACGTGGATGACATTGAGATTTCAAAAACAAAAGAAGGCCTGATTCCGCTGGAACATCTTCGTGCATTTTGCCCTCTGCTTGAGTTAGACGCTTGGCACAGAGAGCGCCTCTGATCCCACCTTTTGTGCCCCGTACGTTTGCACGCGGGAAGCTACAAGAGAGTCGCGCAGTCCACCGGCAGCCATAACTGGCCACCTACCGCAGAGTGGCTGATACGTTTCAACACAGCCAGTGTGCGGTGAGGGCATTATCTTTTGAGGGACATAATATACATACATGATCTCAAGATTCCGACACTAAACAAAGCATCTCTAATCAGACCAGCCATGTTAAATGTAACAACCTATCAGCATCCTTCTCAGACGTGGATGACATTGAGATTTCAAAAACAAAAGGAGGCCTGGATTCCGCTGGAACATCGTTGTGCATTTTGCCCTCTGCTTGAGTTATACCCTTGGCACAGAGAGCGCCTCTGACCCTGCCTTTTGTGCCCCGCACGATAGCACGCAGGAAGCTACAAGAGGGTCGCGCAGTCCACCGGCAGCCATAACTGACCCCCTACCGCAGTGTGTCTGAAACGTTTTGACAGAGCCACTGTGCTGTGAGAGCATTATCTAATGAGGGACCTAGTATACATACATGGTCTCAAGATTCCAAAAATAAACAAAACATCTCTAATCAGACCAGCCATATTAAATGTACGAACCTGTACGCATCCTTTTCGAACGCGGATGACAGTGAGATTTCAAAAACAAACAAAAGGCATGGATTGCGCTCGAACAACGTGAAGCATTTTGCCCTCTGCTTGGGTTAGACCCTTTTCACAGAGAACGCCTCTGACCCCACCTTTTGTGCCCCGTACGTTTGCACGCAGGAAGCTACAGGAGGGTCGCGCAGTCCACCGGCAGCCATAACTGACCACCTACCGCACAGTGGCTGACACGTTTCCACACAGCCACTGTGCGGTGAGAGCATTATCTAGTGAAGGACCTAATATACATACATGTTCTCAAGATTCCACAAATAAACAGAGCATCTCTAATTAAACCAGCCATATTAAATGTACTAACCTCTCAGCATCCTTTTCAGACCTGGGATGACATTGAGATTTCAAAAACAAAAGAAGGCCTGGATTCCGCTGGAACATCTTTGTGCATTTTGCCCTCTGCTTGAGTTAGACCTTGGCACAGAGAGCGCCTCTGACCCTACCATTTGTGCCCCGTACGTTTGCACGCAGGAAGCCACAAGAGGGTCGCGCAGTCCACCGGCAGCCATAACTGACCACCTACCGCACAGTGGCTGATATGTTTTCACACGGCCACTGTGCGGTGAAGGCATTATCTAGTGAGGGAACTAGTATACATACATGGTCTCAAGATTCCAAAAATAAACAAAGCATCTATAATCAGACCAGCCATAATAAATGTACCAACCTGGATGCATCCTTTTCGAACACGGATGACAGGGAGATTTCAAAAACAAAAGGTATCGATTGCGCTCTAACAACTTTAGGCATTTTGCCCTCTGCTTGGGTTAGACCCTTTGCACAGAGAGCGCCTCTGACCCCACCTTTTGTGCCCCGTACGTTTGCACGCAGGAAGCTACAGTCGCGCAGTACACCGGCAGCCATAACTGACCACCTACCGCACAGTGGCTGATACGTTTCAACACAGCCAGTGTGCGGTGAGGGCATTATCTTGTGAGGGACATAATATACATTCATGGTCTCAAAATTCCGCAACTAAACAAAGCATCTCTAATCAGACCAGCCATATTAATTGTACCAACCTCTCAGCATCCCTTTCAGACGTGGATGACGTTGAGATTTCAAAAACAAAAGGAGGCCTGGATTCCGCTGGAACATCTTTGTGCATTTTGCCCTCTGCTTGAGTTACACCCTTGGCACAGAGAGCGCCTCTTGTGCCCCGTACGTTTGCACGCAGGAAGCTACAAGAGGGTCGCGCAGTACACCGGCAGCCATAACTGAACCCTACCGCACAGTGGCTGAAACGTTTTCAGACAGCCACTGTGCGGTGAGAGCATTATCTAGTGAGTGACCTAGTATAGATACATGGTCTCGAGATTCCAAAAATAAACAAATCATCTCTAATCAGACCAGCCATATTAAATGTACCAACCTGGACGCATCCTTTTCGAACGCGGATGACAGTGGGATTTCAAAAACAAAACAAAGGCATGGATTGCTCTCTAACAACGTTAAGCATTTTGCCCTCTGCTTGGGTTAGACCCTTGGCACAGAGAACGCCTCTGACCCCACATTTTGTGCCCCGTACGTTAGCACGCAGGAAGCTACAAGAGGGTCGCGCAGTCCACCGGCAGCCATAACTGACCCCCTACCGCAGTGTTTCTGAAACGTTTTCACACAGCCACTGTGCGGTGAGAGGATTATCTAGTGAGGGACCTAATATACATACGTGGTCTCAAGATTCCACAAATAAACATAGCATCTCTAATCAAACCAGCCATATTAGATGTGCTAACCTCTGAGCATCCTTTTCAGACGTGGATGACATTGAGATTTCAAAAACAAAAGAAGGCCTGATTCCGCTGGAACATCTTCGTGCATTTTGCCCTCTGCTTGAGTTAGACGCTTGGCACAGAGAGCGCCTCTGATCCCACCTTTTGTGCCCCGTACGTTTGCACGCGGGAAGCTACAAGAGAGTCGCGCAGTCCACCGGCAGCCATAACTGGCCACCTACCGCAGAGTGGCTGATACGTTTCAACACAGCCAGTGTGCGGTGAGGGCATTATCTTTTGAGGGACATAATATACATACATGATCTCAAGATTCCGACACTAAACAAAGCATCTCTAATCAGACCAGCCATATTAAATGTAACAACCTATCAGCACCCTTCTCAGACGTGGATGACATTGAGATTTCAAAAACAAAAGGAGGCCTGGATTCCGCTGGAACATCTTTGTGCATTTTGCCCTCTGCTTGAGTTATACCCTTGGCACTGAGAGCGCCTCTGACCCTGCCTTTGTGCCCCGTATTTTTGCACGCAGGAAGCTACAAGAGGGTCGTGCAGTCCACCGGCAGCCATAACTGACCCCCTACCGCACAGTGGCTGAAACGTTTTCACACAGCCACTGCGCGGTGAGAGCATTATCTAGTGAGGGACCTAGTATACATACATGGTCTCAAGATTCCAAAAATAAACAAAACATCTCTAATCAGACCAACCCCTCAGCATCCTTTTCAGACGTGGATGACATTGAGATTTCAAAAACAAAAGGAGACCTGGATTCCGCTGGAACATCTTTGTGCATTTTGCCCTCTGCTTGAGTTATACGCTTGGCACAGAGAGCGCCTCTGACCCTGCCTTTTGTGCCCCGTACGTTTGCACGCAGGAAGCTACAAGAGGGTCGCGCAGTCCACCGGCAGCCATAACTGACCACCTACCGCACAGTGGCTGATATGTTTTCACACAGCCACTGTGCGGTGAGAGCATTATCTAGTGAGAGAACTAGTATATATACATGGTCACAAGATTCCAAAAATAAACAAAACATCTCTAATCAGACCAGACATATTAACTGTACCAACCTGGACGCATCCTTTTCGAACGCGGATGACAGTGAGATTTCAAAAACAAACAAATGGCATGGATTGCGCTCGAACAACGTGAAGCATTTTGCCCTCTGCTTGGGTTGGACCCTTGGCACAGAGAACGCCTCTGACGCCACCTTTTGTGCCCCGTACGTTTGCACGCAGGAAGCTACAGGAGGGTCGCGCAGTCCACCGGCAGCCATAACTGACCACCTACCGCACAGTGGCTGACACGTTTCCATACAGCCACTGTGCGGTGAGAGCATTATCTAGTGAAGGACCTAATATACATACATGTTCTCAAGATTCCACAAATAAACAAAGCATCTCTAATTAAACAAGCCATATTAAATGTACTAACCTCTCAGCATCCTTTTCAGACCTGGGATGACATTGAGATTTCAAAAACAAAAGAAGGCCTGGATTCCGCTGGAACATCTTTGTGCATTTTGCCCTCTGCTTGAGTTAGACCTTGGCACAGAGAGCGCCTCTGACCCTACCTTTTGTGCCCCGTACGTTTGCACGCAGGAAGCTACAAGAGGGTCGCGCAGTCCACCGGCAGCCATAACTGACCACCTACCGCACAGTGGCTGATACGTTTCCACACAGCCACTGTGCGGTGAGAGCATTATCTAGTGAGGGACCTAATATACACACATGGTCTTTAAGATTCCACAAATAAACAAGGCATCTCTAATTGGAAAAGCCATATAAATCTACTAACCTCTGAGCATTCTTTTCGAATGCGGATGACAGTGAGATTTCAAAAAAAAGGCATGGATTGCGCTCTAACAAGTTTAGGCATTTTGCCCTCTGCTTGGGTTAGACCCTTTGCACAGAGAGCGCCTCTGACCCCACCTTTTGTGCCCCGTACGTTTTCACGCAGGAAGCTACAAGAGAGTCGCGCAGTCCACCGGCAGCCATAACTGATCACCTACCGCACAGTGCCTGATACGTTTCAACACAGCCAGTGTGCGGTGAGGGCATTATCTTGTGAGGGACATAATATACATACATGGTCTCAAGATTCCGCAGCTAAACAAAAACATCTCTAATCAGACCAGCCATATTAGTTGTACCAACCTCTCATCATCCTTTTCAGACGTGGATGACATTGAGATATCAGAAACAAAAGGAGGCCTGAATTCCACTGGAACATCTTTGTGCATTTTGCCCTCTGCTTGAGTTATACCCTTTGCACAGAGAGCGCCTCTGACCCCACCTTTTGTGCCCCGTACGTTTGCACGCAGGAAGCTACAAGAGAGTCGCGCAGTCCACCGGCAGCCATAACTGACCACCTACCGCCCAGTGGCTGATATGTTTCAAAACAGCCAGTGTGCGGTGAGGGCATTCTTTTGTGAGGGACATAATATACATACATGGTCTCAAGATTCCAAAAATAAACAAAACATCTCTAATCAGACCAGCCATATTAAATGTACCAACCTGGACGCATCCTTTTCGAACGCGGATGACAGGGAGATTTCAAAAAAAAACAATTACAAAAGGAATGGATTGCGCTCTAACAACGTTAGGCATTTTGCCCTCTGCTTCGGTTTGACCCTTGGTACAGAAAACGCCTCTGACCCCACCTTTAGTGCCCCGTACGTTTGCACGCAGGAAGCTACAAGAGAGTCGCGCAGTCCAACGGCAGCCATAACTGACCCCCTACCGCACAGTGGCTGAAACGTTTTCACACAGCCACTGTGCGGTGAGAGCATTATCTAGTGAGGGACCTAATATACATACATGGCCTCAAGATTCCGCAACTAAACAAAGCATCTCTAATCAGACCAGCCACATTAAATGTACCAACCTCTCAGCATCTTTTTCATACGTGGATGACATTGAGATTTCAAAAACAAAAGGAGGCCTGGATTCCGCTGGAACATCTTTGTGCATTTTGCCCTCTGCTTGAGTTATACCCTTGGCACAGAGAGCGCCTCTGACCCTGCCTTTTGTGCCCCGCACGTTAGCACGCAGGAAGCTACAAGAGGGTCGCGCAGTCCACCGGCAGCCATAACTGACCCCCTACCGCACAGTGGCTGAAACGTTTTCACACAGCCACTGCGCGGTGAGAGCATTATCTAGTGAGGGACCTAGTATACATACATGGTCTCAAGATTCCAAAAATAAACAAAACATCTCTAATCAGACCAGCCATATTAGATGTACTAACCTCTCAGCATCCTTTTCAGACGTGGATGACATTGAGATTTCAAAAACAGAAGGAGACCTGGATTCCGCTGGAACATCTTTGTGCATTTTGCCCTCTGCTTGAGTTACACCCTTGGCACAGAGAGCGCCTCTGACCCTGCCTTTTGTGCCCCTACGTTTGCAAGCAGGAAGCTACAAGAGGGTCGCGCAGTCTACCGGCAGCCATAACTGACCACCTACCGAGCAGTGGCTGAAACGTTTTCACACAGCCACTGTGCGTTGAGAGCATTATCTAGTGAGGGACCTAGTATACATACATAGTCTCAAGATTCCAAAAATAAACAAAACATCTCTAATCAGACCAGACATATTAAATGTACCAACCTGGACGCATCCTTTTCGAACGCGGATGACAGTGAGATCTCAAAAACAAACAAATGGCATGGATTCCGCTCGAACAACGTGAAGCATTTTGCCCTCTGCTTGGGTTAGACCCTTGGCACAGAGAACGCCTCTGACGCCACCTTTTGTGCCCCGTACGTTTGCACGCAGGAAGCTACAGGAGGGTCGCGCAGTCCACCGGCAGCCATAACTGACCACCTACCGCACAGTGGCTGACACGTTTCAACACAGCCATTGTGCGGTGAGAGCATTATCTGGTGAGGGACCTAATATACATACATGGTCTCAAGATTCCGCAACTAAACAAAGCATCTCTAATCAGACCAGCCACATTAAATGTACCAACCTCTCAGCATCCTTTTCAGACGTGGATGACAATGAGATTTCAAAAACAAAAGGAGGCCTGGATTCCGCTGGAACATCTTTGTGCATTTTGCCCTCTGCTTGAGTTATACCCTTGGTACAGAGAGCGCCTCTGACCCTGCCTTTTGTGCGCCGCACGTTAGCACGCAGGAAGCTACAAGAGGGTCGCGCAGTCCACCGGCAGCCATAACTGACCCCCTACCGCAGTGTTTCTGAAACGTTTTCACACAGCCACTGTGCGGTGAGAGCATTATCTAGTGAGGGACCTAGTATACATACATAGTCTCAAGATTCCAAAAATAAACAAATCATCTCTAATCAGACCAGCCATATTAAATGTACCAACCTGGACGCATCCTTTTCGAACGCGGATGACAGTGAGATGTCAAAAACAAAACAAAAGGCATGGATTGCGCTCTACCAATGTTAAGCATTTTGCCCTCTGCTTGGGTTAGACCCTTGGCACAGAGAATGCCTCTGACCCCACCTTTTGTGCCCCGTACGTTTGCACGCACGAAGCTACAGGAGGGTCGCGCAGTCCACCGGCAGCCATAATTGACCACCTACCGCACAGTGGCTGAAACGTTTCCACGCAGCCACTGTGCGGTGAGAGGATTATCTAGTGAGGGACCTAATATACATACGTGGTGTCAAGATTCCACAAATAAACATAGCATCTCTAATCAAACCAGCCATATTAGATGTACTAACCTCTGAGCATTCTTTTCAGACGTGGATGACATTGAGATTTCAAAAACAAAAGAAGGCCTGGATTCCGCTGGAACATCTTCGTGCATTTTGCCCTCTGCTTGAGTTAGACGCTTGGTACAGAGAGCGCCTCTGATCCCACCTTTTGTGCCCCGTACGTTTGCACGGCGGAAGCTACAAGAGAGTCGCGCTGTCCACCGGCAGCCATAACTGGCCACCTACCGCACAGTGGCTGATACGTTTCAACACAGCCAGTGTGCGGTGAGGGCATTATCTTGTGAGGGACATAATATACATACATGATCTCAAGATTCCGACACTAAACAAAGCATCTCTAATCAGACCAGCCATATTAAATGTAACAACCTCTCAGCATCCTTCTCAGACGTGGATGACATTGAGATATCAAAAACAAAAGGAGGCCTGGATTCCGCTGGAACATCGTTGTGCATTTTGCCCTCTGCTTGAGTTATACCCTTGGCACAGAGAGCGCCTCTGACCCTGCCTTTTGTGCCCCGCACGATAGCACGCAGGAAGCTACAAGAGGGTCGCGCAGTCCACCGGCAGCCATAACTGACCCCCTACCGCAGTGTGTCTGAAACGTTTTGACAGAGCCACTGTGCTGTGAGAGCATTATCTAATGAGGGACCTAGTATACATACATGGTCTCAAGATTCCAAAAATAAACAAAACATCTCTAATCAGACCAGCCATATTAAATGTACGAACCTGTACGCATCCTTTTCGAACGCGGATGACAGTGAGATTTCAAAAACAAACAAAAGGCATGGATTGCGCTCGAACAACGTGAAGCATTTTGCCCTCTGCTTGGGTTAGACCCTTTTCACAGAGAACGCCTCTGACCCCACCTTTTGTGCCCCGTACGTTTGCACGCAGGAAGCTACAGGAGGGTCGCGCAGTCCACCGGCAGCCATAACTGACCACCTACCGCACAGTGGCTGACACGTTTCCACACAGCCACTGTGCGGTGAGAGCATTATCTAGTGAAGGACCTAATATACATACATGTTCTCAAGATTCCACAAATAAACAGAGCATCTCTAATTAAACCAGCCATATTAAATGTACTAACCTCTCAGCATCCTTTTCAGACCTGGGATGACATTGAGATTTCAAAAACAAAAGAAGGCCTGGATTCCGCTGGAACATCTTTGTGCATTTTGCCCTCTGCTTGAGTTAGACCTTGGCACAGAGAGCGCCTCTGACCCTACCATTTGTGCCCCGTACGTTTGCACGCAGGAAGCCACAAGAGGGTCGCGCAGTCCACCGGCAGCCATAACTGACCACCTACCGCACAGTGGCTGATATGTTTTCACACGGCCACTGTGCGGTGAAGGCATTATCTAGTGAGGGAACTAGTATACATACATGGTCTCAAGATTCCAAAAATAAACAAAGCATCTATAATCAGACCAGCCATAATAAATGTACCAACCTGGATGCATCCTTTTCGAACACGGATGACAGTGAGATTTCAAAAACAAAAGGTATCGATTGCGCTCTAACAACTTTAGGCATTTTGCCCTCTGCTTGGGTTAGACCCTTTGCACAGAGAGCGCCTCTGACCCCACCTTTTGTGCCCCGTACGTTTGCACGCAGGAAGCTACAGTCGGGCAGTACACCGGCAGCCATAACTGACCACCTACCGCACAGTGGCTGATACGTTTCAACACAGCCAGTGTGCGGTGAGGGCATTATCTTGTGAGGGACATAATATACATTCATGGTCTCAAAATTCCGCAACTAAACAAAGCATCTCTAATCAGACCAGCCATATTAATTGTACCAACCTCTCAGCATCCCTTTCAGACGTGGATGACGTTGAGATTTCAAAAACAAAAGGAGGCCTGGATTCCGCTGGAACATCTTTGTGCATTTTGCCCTCTGCTTGAGTTACACCCTTGGCACAGAGAGCGCCTCTTGTGCCCCGTACGTTTGCACGCAGGAAGCTACAAGAGGGTCGCGCAGTACACCGGCAGCCATAACTGAACCCTACCGCACAGTGGCTGAAACGTTTTCAGACAGCCACTGTGCGGTGAGAGCATTATCTAGTGAGTGACCTAGTATAGATACATGGTCTCGAGATTCCAAAAATAAACAAATCATCTCTAATCAGACCAGCCATATTAAATGTACCAACCTGGACGCATCCTTTTCGAACGCGGATGACAGTGGGATTTCAAAAACAAAACAAAGGCATGGATTGCTCTCTAACAACGTTAAGCATTTTGCCCTCTGCTTGGGTTAGACCCTTGGCACAGAGAACGCCTCTGACCCCACATTTTGTGCCCCGTACGTTAGCACGCAGGAAGCTACAAGAGGGTCGCGCAGTCCACCGGCAGCCATAACTGACCCCCTACCGCAGTGTTTCTGAAACGTTTTCACACAGCCACTGTGCGGTGAGAGGATTATCTAGTGAGGGACCTAATATACATACGTGGTCTCAAGATTCCACAAATAAACATAGCATCTCTAATCAAACCAGCCATATTAGATGTGCTAACCTCTGAGCATCCTTTTCAGACGTGGATGACATTGAGATTTCAAAAACAAAAGAAGGCCTGATTCCGCTGGAACATCTTCGTGCATTTTGCCCTCTGCTTGAGTTAGACGCTTGGCACAGAGAGCGCCTCTGATCCCACCTTTTGTGCCCCGTACGTTTGCACGCGGGAAGCTACAAGAGAGTCGCGCAGTCCACCGGCAGCCATAACTGGCCACCTACCGCAGAGTGGCTGATACGTTTCAACACAGCCAGTGTGCGGTGAGGGCATTATCTTTTGAGGGACATAATATACATACATGATCTCAAGATTCCGACACTAAACAAAGCATCTCTAATCAGACCAGCCATATTAAATGTAACAACCTATCAGCATCCTTCTCAGACGTGGATGACATTGAGATTTCAAAAACAAAAGGAGGCCTGGATTCCGCTGGAACATCGTTGTGCATTTTGCCCTCTGCTTGAGTTATACCCTTGGCACAGAGAGCGCCTCTGACCCTGCCTTTTGTGCCCCGCACGATAGCACGCAGGAAGCTACAAGAGGGTCGCGCAGTCCACCGGCAGCCATAACTGACCCCCTACCGCAGTGTGTCTGAAACGTTTTGACAGAGCCACTGTGCTGTGAGAGCATTATCTAATGAGGGACCTAGTATACATACATGGTCTCAAGATTCCAAAAATAAACAAAACATCTCTAATCAGACCAGCCATATTAAATGTACGAACCTGTACGCATCCTTTTCGAACGCGGATGACAGTGAGATTTCAAAAACAAACAAAAGGCATGGATTGCGCTCGAACAACGTGAAGCATTTTGCCCTCTGCTTGGGTTAGACCCTTTTCACAGAGAACGCCTCTGACCCCACCTTTTGTGCCCCGTACGTTTGCACGCAGGAAGCTACAGGAGGGTCGCGCAGTCCACCGGCAGCCATAACTGACCACCTACCGCACAGTGGCTGACACGTTTCCACACAGCCACTGTGCGGTGAGAGCATTATCTAGTGAAGGACCTAATATACATACATGTTCTCAAGATTCCACAAATAAACAGAGCATCTCTAATTAAACCAGCCATATTAAATGTACTAACCTCTCAGCATCCTTTTCAGACCTGGGATGACATTGAGATTTCAAAAACAAAAGAAGGCCTGGATTCCGCTGGAACATCTTTGTGCATTTTGCCCTCTGCTTGAGTTAGACCTTGGCACAGAGAGCGCCTCTGACCCTACCATTTGTGCCCCGTACGTTTGCACGCAGGAAGCCACAAGAGGGTCGCGCAGTCCACCGGCAGCCATAACTGACCACCTACCGCACAGTGGCTGATATGTTTTCACACGGCCACTGTGCGGTGAAGGCATTATCTAGTGAGGGAACTAGTATACATACATGGTCTCAAGATTCCAAAAATAAACAAAGCATCTATAATCAGACCAGCCATAATAAATGTACCAACCTGGATGCATCCTTTTCGAACACGGATGACAGTGAGATTTCAAAAACAAAAGGTATCGATTGCGCTCTAACAACTTTAGGCATTTTGCCCTCTGCTTGGGTTAGACCCTTTGCACAGAGAGCGCCTCTGACCCCACCTTTTGTGCCCCGTACGTTTGCACGCAGGAAGCTACAGTCGCGCAGTACACCGGCAGCCATAACTGACCACCTACCGCACAGTGGCTGATACGTTTCAACACAGCCAGTGTGCGGTGAGGGCATTATCTTGTGAGGGACATAATATACATTCATGGTCTCAAAATTCCGCAACTAAACAAAGCATCTCTAATCAGACCAGCCATATTAATTGTACCAACCTCTCAGCATCCCTTTCAGACGTGGATGACGTTGAGATTTCAAAAACAAAAGGAGGCCTGGATTCCGCTGGAACATCTTTGTGCATTTTGCCCTCTGCTTGAGTTACACCCTTGGCACAGAGAGCGCCTCTTGTGCCCCGTACGTTTGCACGCAGGAAGCTACAAGAGGGTCGCGCAGTACACCGGCAGCCATAACTGAACCCTACCGCACAGTGGCTGAAACGTTTTCAGACAGCCACTGTGCGGTGAGAGCATTATCTAGTGAGTGACCTAGTATAGATACATGGTCTCGAGATTCCAAAAATAAACAAATCATCTCTAATCAGACCAGCCATATTAAATGTACCAACCTGGACGCATCCTTTTCGAACGCGGATGACAGTGGGATTTCAAAAACAAAACAAAGGCATGGATTGCTCTCTAACAACGTTAAGCATTTTGCCCTCTGCTTGGGTTAGACCCTTGGCACAGAGAACGCCTCTGACCCCACATTTTGTGCCCCGTACGTTAGCACGCAGGAAGCTACAAGAGGGTCGCGCAGTCCACCGGCAGCCATAACTGACCCCCTACCGCAGTGTTTCTGAAACGTTTTCACACAGCCACTGTGCGGTGAGAGGATTATCTAGTGAGGGACCTAATATACATACGTGGTCTCAAGATTCCACAAATAAACATAGCATCTCTAATCAAACCAGCCATATTAGATGTGCTAACCTCTGAGCATCCTTTTCAGACGTGGATGACATTGAGATTTCAAAAACAAAAGAAGGCCTGATTCCGCTGGAACATCTTCGTGCATTTTGCCCTCTGCTTGAGTTAGACGCTTGGCACAGAGAGCGCCTCTGATCCCACCTTTTGTGCCCCGTACGTTTGCACGCGGGAAGCTACAAGAGAGTCGCGCAGTCCACCGGCAGCCATAACTGGCCACCTACCGCAGAGTGGCTGATACGTTTCAACACAGCCAGTGTGCGGTGAGGGCATTATCTTTTGAGGGACATAATATACATACATGATCTCAAGATTCCGACACTAAACAAAGCATCTCTAATCAGACCAGCCATATTAAATGTAACAACCTATCAGCATCCTTCTCAGACGTGGATGACATTGAGATTTCAAAAACAAAAGGAGGCCTGGATTCCGCTGGAACATCTTTGTGCATTTTGCCCTCTGCTTGAGTTATACCCTTGGCACTGAGAGCGCCTCTGACCCTGCCTTTGTGCCCCGTATTTTTGCACGCAGGAAGCTACAAGAGGGTCGTGCAGTCCACCGGCAGCCATAACTGACCCCCTACCGCACAGTGGCTGAAACGTTTTCACACAGCCACTGCGCGGTGAGAGCATTATCTAGTGAGGGACCTAGTATACATACAGGGTCTCAAGATTCCAAAAATAAACAAAACATCTCTAATCAGACCAACCCCTCAGCATCCTTTTCAGACGTGGATGACATTGAGATTTCAAAAACAAAAGGAGACCTGGATTCCGCTGGAACATCTTTGTGCATTTTGCCCTCTGCTTGAGTTATACGCTTGGCACAGAGAGCGCCTCTGACCCTGCCTTTTGTGCCCCGTACGTTTGCACGCAGGAAGCTACAAGAGGGTCGCGCAGTCCACCGGCAGCCATAACTGACCACCTACCGCACAGTGGCTGATATGTTTTCACACAGCCACTGTGCGGTGAGAGCATTATCTAGTGAGAGAACTAGTATATATACATGGTCACAAGATTCCAAAAATAAACAAAACATCTCTAATCAGACCAGACATATTAACTGTACCAACCTGGACGCATCCTTTTCGAACGCGGATGACAGTGAGATTTCAAAAACAAACAAATGGCATGGATTGCGCTCGAACAACGTGAAGCATTTTGCCCTCTGCTTGGGTTGGACCCTTGGCACAGAGAACGCCTCTGACGCCACCTTTTGTGCCCCGTACGTTTGCACGCAGGAAGCTACAGGAGGGTCGCGCAGTCCACCGGCAGCCATAACTGACCACCTACCGCACAGTGGCTGACACGTTTCCATACAGCCACTGTGCGGTGAGAGCATTATCTAGTGAAGGACCTAATATACATACATGTTCTCAAGATTCCACAAATAAACAAAGCATCTCTAATTAAACAAGCCATATTAAATGTACTAACCTCTCAGCATCCTTTTCAGACCTGGGATGACATTGAGATTTCAAAAACAAAAGAAGGCCTGGATTCCGCTGGAACATCTTTGTGCATTTTGCCCTCTGCTTGAATTAGACCTTGGCACAGAGAGCGCCTCTGACCCTACCTTTTGTGCCCCGTACGTTTGCACGCAGGAAGCTACAAGAGGGTCGCGCAGTCCACCGGCAGCCATAACTGACCACCTACCGCACAGTGGCTGATACGTTTCCACACAGCCACTGTGCGGTGAGAGCATTATCTAGTGAGGGACCTAATATACACACATGGTCTTTAAGATTCCACAAATAAACAAGGCATCTCTAATTGGAAAAGCCATATAAATCTACTAACCTCTGAGCATTCTTTTCGAATGCGGATGACAGTGAGATTTCAAAAAAAAGGCATGGATTGCGCTCTAACAAGTTTAGGCATTTTGCCCTCTGCTTGGGTTAGACCCTTTGCACAGAGAGCGCCTCTGACCCCACCTTTTGTGCCCCGTACGTTTTCACGCAGGAAGCTACAAGAGAGTCGCGCAGTCCACCGGCAGCCATAACTGATCACCTACCGCACAGTGCCTGATACGTTTCAACACAGCCAGTGTGCGGTGAGGGCATTATCTTGTGAGGGACATAATATACATACATGGTCTCAAGATTCCGCAGCTAAACAAAAACATCTCTAATCAGACCAGCCATATTAGTTGTACCAACCTCTCATCATCCTTTTCAGACGTGGATGACATTGAGATATCAGAAACAAAAGGAGGCCTGAATTCCACTGGAACATCTTTGTGCATTTTGCCCTCTGCTTGAGTTATACCCTTTGCACAGAGAGCGCCTCTGACCCCACCTTTTGTGCCCCGTACGTTTGCACGCAGGAAGCTACAAGAGAGTCGCGCAGTCCACCGGCAGCCATAACTGACCACCTACCGCCCAGTGGCTGATATGTTTCAAAACAGCCAGTGTGCGGTGAGGGCATTCTTTTGTGAGGGACATAATATACATACATGGTCTCAAGATTCCAAAAATAAACAAAACATCTCTAATCAGACCAGCCATATTAAATGTACCAACCTGGACGCATCCTTTTCGAACGCGGATGACAGGGAGATTTCAAAAAAAAACAATTACAAAAGGAATGGATTGCGCTCTAACAACGTTAGGCATTTTGCCCTCTGCTTCGGTTTGACCCTTGGTACAGAAAACGCCTCTGACCCCACCTTTAGTGCCCCGTACGTTTGCACGCAGGAAGCTACAAGAGAGTCGCGCAGTCCAACGGCAGCCATAACTGACCACCTGCCGCACAGTGGCTGATATGTTTCAGCACAGCCAGTGTGTGGTGAGGGCATTATCTTGTGAGGGATATAATATACATACATGGTCTCAAGATTCCGCAACTAAACAAAGCATCTCTAATCAAACCAGCCATATTAGATGTACTAACCTCTGAGCATCCTTTTCAGACGTGGATGACATTGAGATTTCAAAAACAAAAGGAGGCCTGGATTCCGCTGGAACATCTTTGTGCATTTTGCCCTCTGCTTGAGTTATACACTTGGCACAGAGAGCGCCTCTGACCCTGCCTTTTGTGCCCCGTACGTTTGCACGCAGGAAGCTACTAGAGGGTCGCGCAGTCCACCGGCAGCCATAACTGACCCCCTACCGCACAGTGTCTGAAACGTTTTCACACAGCCACTGTGCGTTGAGAGCATTATCTAGTGAGGGACCTAGTATACATACATGGTCTCAAGATTCCAAAAATAAACAAAACATCTCTACTCAGACCAGCCATATTAAATGTACCTACCTGGACGCATACTTTTCGAACGCGGATGACAGTGAGATTTCAAAAAAAAAACAAAAACAAAAGGAATTGATTGCGCTCTAACAACGTTAGGCATTTTGCCCTCTGCTTCGGTTTGACCCTTGGCACAGAAAGCGCCTCTGACCCCACCTTTTGTGCCCCGTACGTTTGCACGCAGGAAGCTACAAGAGAGTCGCGCAGTCCACCGGCAGCCATAACTGATCCCCTACCGCACAGTGGCTGAAACGTTTTCACACAGCCACTGCGCGGTGAGAGCATTATCTAGTGAGGGACCTAATATACATACATGTTCTCAAGATTCCACAAATAAACAAAGGATCTCTAATTAAACCAGCCATAATAAATGTACTAACCTCTCAGCATCCTTTTCAGACCTGGGATGACATTGAGATTTCAAAAACAAAAGAAGGCCTGGATTCCGCTGGAACATCTTTGTGCATTTTGCCCTCTGCTTGAGTTAGACTTTGGCACAGAGAGCGCCTCTGACCCTACCTTTTGTGCCCCGTACGTTTCCACCCAGGAAGCTACAAGAGGGTCGCGCAGTCCACCGGCAGCCATAACTGACCACCTACCGCACAGTGGCTGATACGTTTCAACACAGCCAGTGTGCGGTGAGGGCATAATCTTGTGAGGAACCAAGTATACATACATGGTCTCAAGATTCCAAAAATAAACAAAGCATCTATAATCAGACCAGCCATATTAAATGTACCAACCTGGGC
Organism: Amblyomma maculatum; assembly: GCF_055883805.1. Lineage (NCBI taxonomy): Eukaryota > Metazoa > Arthropoda > Arachnida > Ixodida > Ixodidae > Amblyomma > Amblyomma maculatum. Next base: position 147,149,473 of record NC_139349.1, read on the forward strand.
GCATCCTTTTCGAACGCGGATGACAGTGAGATTTGAAAAACAAAACAAAAGGCATGGATTGCGCTCTAACAACTTTAAGCATTTTGCCCTCTGCTTGGGTTAGACCCTTTGCACAGAGAGCGCCTCTGACCCCACCTTTTGTGCCCCGTACGTTTGCACGCAGGAAGCTACAAGAGAGTCGCGTAGTCCACCGGCAGCCATAACTGACCACCTACCGCACAGTGGCTGATACGTTTCAACACAGCCAGTGTGCGGTGAGGGCATTATCTTGTGAGGGACCTAGTATACATACGTAGTCTCAAGATTCCAAAAATAAAAAAATAATCTCTAATCAGACCAGATATTAAATGTACCAACCTGGACGCATCCATTTCGAACGCGGATGACAGTGAGATTTCAAAAGCGAAACAAAAGGCATGGATTGCGCTCTAACAACGTTAAGCATTTTGCCCTCTGCTTGGGTTAGACCCTTTGCACAGAGAACGCCTCTGACCCCACCTTTTGTGCCCCGTACGTTTGCACGCACGAAGCTACAGGAGGTTCGCGCAGTCCACCGGCAGCCATAACTGACCACCTACCGCACAGTGGCTGACACGTTTCCACACAGCCACTGTGCGGTGAGAGCATTATCTAGTGAGGGACCTAATATACATACATGGTCTCAAGATTCCACAAATAAACAAAGCATCTCTAATCAAACCAGCCATATTAGATGTACTAACCTCTGAGCATCCTTTTCAGACGTGGATGACATTGTGATTTCAAAAACAAAAGAAGGCCTGGATTCCGCTGGAACATCTTCGTGCATTTTGCCCTCTGCTTGAGTTAGACGCTTTGCACAGAGAGCGCCTCTGACCCCACCTTTTGTGCCCCGTACGTTTCCACCCAGGAAGCTACAAGAGGGTCGCGCAGTCCACCGGCAGCCATAACTGACCCCCTACCGTAGAGTGTCTGAAACGTTTTCACACAGCCACTGTGCGGTGAGAGCATTATCTAGTGAGGGACATAATATACATACATGATCTCAAGATTCCGACACTAAATAAAGCATCTCTAATCAGACCACCCATATTAAATGTAACAACCTCTCAGCATCCTTCTCAGACGTGGATGACATTGAGATTTCAAAAACAGAAGGAGGCCTGGATTCCGCTTGAACATCTTTGTGCATTTTGCCCTCTGCTTGAGTTATACCCTTGGCACAGAGAGCGCCTCTGACCCTGCCTTTTGTGCCCCGTACGTTTCCACGCAGGAAGCTACAAGAGGGTCGCGCAGAATACCGGCAGCCATAACTGTCCACCTACCGCGCAGTAGCTATAAAGTTTTCACACAGCCACTGTGCGGTGAAAGCATTATCTATTGAGGGACCTAGTATACATACATGGTCTCAAGATTCCAAAAACAAACAAAACATCTCTAATCAGACCAGCCATATTAAATGTACCAACCTGGACGCATCCTTTTCGAACGCGGATGACAGTGAGATTTCAAAAACGAAACAAAAGGAATTGATTGCGCTCTAACAACGTTAGGCATTTTGCCCTCTGCTTCGGTTTGACCCTTGGCACAGAAAGCGCCTCTGACCCCACCTGTTGTGCCCCGTACGTTTGCACGCAGGAAGCTACAAGGGAGTCGCGCAGTCCACCGGCAGCCATAACTGATCCCCTACCGCACAGTGGCTGAAACGTTTTCACACAGCCACTGTGCGGTGAGAGCATTATCTAGTGAGTGACCTAGTATACATACATGGTCTCAAGATTCCAAAAATAAACAAAGCATCTCTAATTAAACCAGCCATAATAAATGTACTAACCACTCAGCATCCTTTACAGACCTGGGATGACATTGAGATTTGAAAAACAAAAGAAGGCCTGGATTCCGCTGGAACATCTTTGTGCATTTTGCCCTCTGTTTGTGTTAGACCTTGGCACAGAGAGCGCCTCTGACCCTACCTTTTGTGCCCCGTACGTGTCGCGCAGTCCACCGGCAGCCATAACTGACCACCTACCGCACAGTGGCTGATATGTTTTCACACAGCCACTGTGCGGTGAGAGCATTATCTAGAGAGGGACCTAATATACATACATGGTCTCAAGATTCCACAAATAAACAAAGCATCTCTAATCAAACCAGCCATATTAGATGTACTAACCTCTGAGCATCCTTTTCAGACGTGGATGACATTGTGATTTCAAAAACAAAAGAAGGCCTGGATTCCGCTGGAACATCTTCGTGCATTTTGCCCTCTGCTTGAGTTAGACGCTTTGCACAGAGAGCGCCTCTGACCCCACCTTTTGTGCCCCGTACGTTTCCACCCAGGAAGCTACAAGAGGGTCGCGCAGTCCACCGGCAGCCATAACTGACCCCCTACCGTAGAGTGTCTGAAACGTTTTCACACAGCCACTGTGCGGTGAGAGCATTATCTAGTGAGGGACATAATATACATACATGATCTCAAGATTCCGACACTAAATAAAGCATCTCTAATCAGACCACCCATATTAAATGTAACAACCTCTCAGCATCCTTCTCAGACGTGGATGACATTGAGATTTCAAAAACAGAAGGAGGCCTGGATTCCGCTTGAACATCTTTGTGCATTTTGCCCTCTGCTTGAGTTATACCCTTGGCACAGAGAGCGCCTCTGACCCTGCCTTTTGTGCCCCGTACGTTTCCACGCAGGAAGCTACAAGAGGGTCGCGCAGTCTACCGGCAGCCATAACTGTCCACCTACCGCGCAGTAGCTATAAAGTTTTCACACAGCCACTGTGCGGTGAAAGCATTATCTATTGAGGGACCTAGTATACATACATGGTCTCAAGATTCCAAAAACAAACAAAACATCTCTAATCAGACCAGCCATATTAAATGTACCAACCTGGACGCATCCTTTTCGAACGCGGATGACAGTGAGATTTCAAAAACGAAACAAAAGGAATTGATTGCGCTCTAACAACGTTAGGCATTTTGCCCTCTGCTTCGGTTTGACCCTTGGCACAGAAAGCGCCTCTGACCCCACCTGTTGTGCCCCGTACGTTTGCACGCAGGAAGCTACAAGGGAGTCGCGCAGTCCACCGGCAGCCATAACTGATCCCCTACCGCACAGTGGCTGAAACGTTTTCACACAGCCACTGTGCGGTGAGAGCATTATCTAGTGAGTGACCTAGTATACATACATGGTCTCAAGATTCCAAAAATAAACAAAGCATCTCTAATTAAACCAGCCATAATAAATGTACTAACCACTCAGCATCCTTTACAGACCTGGGATGACATTGAGATTTGAAAAACAAAAGAAGGCCTGGATTCCGCTGGAACATCTTTGTGCATTTTGCCCTCTGTTTGTGTTAGACCTTGGCACAGAGAGCGCCTCTGACCCTACCTTTTGTGCCCCGTACGTGTCGCGCAGTCCACCGGCAGCCATAACTGACCACCTACCGCACAGTGGCTGATATGTTTTCACACAGCCACTGTGCGGTGAGAGCATTATCTAGAGAGGGACCTAATATACATACATGGTCTCAAGATTCCACAAATAAACAAAGCATCTCTAATCAAACCAGCCATATTAGATGTAATAACCTCTGAGCATCCTTTTCAGACGTGGATGACATTGAGATTTCAAAAACAGAAGGAGGCCTGGATTCCGCTGGAACATCTTCGTGCATTTTGCCCTCTGCTTGGGTTAGACCCTTTGCACAGAGAGCGCCTCTGACCAAACCTTTTGTGCCCCGTACGTTTGCACGCAGGAAGCTACAAGAGAGTCGCGCAGTCCACCGGCAGCAATAACTGACCACCTACCGCACAGTGGCTGATACGTTTCAACACAGCCAGTGTTCGGTGAGGGCATAATCTTGTGAGGAACCAAGTATACATACATGGTCTCAAGATTCCAAAAATAAACAAAGCATCTATAATCAGACCAGCCATATTAAATGTACCAACCTGGGCGCATCCTTTTCGAACGCGGATGACAGTGAGATTTGAAAAACAAAACAAAAGGCATGGATTGCGCTCTAACAACTTTAGGCATTTTGCCCTCTGCTTGGGTTAGACCCTTTGCACAGAGAGCGCCTCTGACCCCACCTTTTGTGCCCCGTACGTTTGCACGCAGGAAGCTACAAGAGAGTCGCGCAGTCCACCGGCAGCCATAACTGACCCCCTACCGCACATTGGCTGAAACGTTTTCACACAGCCACTGTGCGGTGAGAGCATTATCTAGTGAGTGACCTAGTATACATACATGGTCTCAAGATTCCAAAAATAAACAAATCACCTCTAATCAGACCAGCCATATTAAATGTACCAACCTGGACGCATCCTTTTCGAACGCGAATGACAGTGAGATTTCAGAAACAAAACAAAGGGCATGGATTGCGCTCTAACAACGTTAAGCATTTTGCCCTCTGCTTGGGTTAGACCCTTGGCACAGAGAACGCCTCTGACCCCACATTTTGTGCCCCGTACGTTTGCACGCACGAAGCTACAGGAGGGTCTCCCAGTCCACCGGCAGCCATAACTGACCACCTACCGCACAATGGCTGACACGTTTCCACACAGCCACTGTGCGGTGAGAGCATTATCTAGTGAGGGAACTAATATACATACATGGTCTCAAGATTCCAAAAATAAACAAAGCATCTATAGTCAGACCAGCCATATTAAATGTACCAACCTGGGCGCATCCTTTTCGAACGCGGATGACAGTGAGATTTCAAAAACAAAACAAAAGGCATGGATTGCTCTCTAACAACTTTAGGCATTTTGCCCTCTGCTTGGGTTAGACGCTTGGCACAGAGAGCGCCTCTGACACCACTTTTGTGCCCCGTACGTTTGCACGCAGGAAGCTACAAGAGAGTCGCACAGTCCACCGGCAGCCATAACTGGCCACCTACCGCAGAGTGGCTGATAAGTTTCAACACAGCCAGTGTGCGGTGAGGGCATTATCTTGTGGGGGACATAATATACATACATGATCTCAAGATTCCGACACTAAATAAAGCATCTCTAATCAGACCACCCATATTAAATGTAACAGCATCTCAGCATCCTTCTCAGACGTGGACGACATTGAGATTTCAAAAACAAAAGGTATGGATTGCGCTCTAACAACTTTAGGCATTTTGCCCTCGGCTTGGGTTAGACCCTTTGCACAGAGAGCGCCTCTGACCAAACCTTTTGTGCCCCGTATGTTTGCACGCAGGAAGCTACAAGAGAGTCGCGCAGTCCACCGGCAGCCATAACTGACCACCTACCGCACAGTGGCTGATACGTTTCAACACAGCCAGTGTGCGGTGAGGGCATAATCTTGTGAGGAACCAAGTATACATACATGGTCTCAAGATTCCAAAAATAAACAAAGCATCTCTAATCAGACCAGCCACATTAAATGTACCAACCTCTCAGCATCCTTTTCAGACGTGAATGACATTGAGATTTCAAAAACAAAAGGAGTCCTGGATTCCGCTGGAACATCTTTGTGCATTTTGCCCTCTGCTTGAGTTATACCCTTGGCACAGAGAGCGCCTCTGACCCTACCTTTTGTGCCCAGTACGTTTGCACGCAGGAAGCTACAAGAGAGTCGCGCAGTCCACCGGCAGCCATAACTGACCACCTACCGCACAGTGGCTGATATGTTTTCGCACAGCCACTGTGCGGTGAGAGCATTATCTAGTGAGGGAACAAGTATACATACATGGTCTCAAGATTCCAAAAATAAACAAAGCATCTATAATCAGACCAGCCATATAAATGTACCAACCTGGACGCATCCTTTTCGAACGCGGATGACAGTGAGATTTCAAAAACAAAACAAAAGGCATGGATTGCGCTCTAACAACTTTAGGCATTTTGCCCTCTGCTTGGTTTAGACCCTTTGCACAGAGAGCGCCTCTGACCCCACCTTTTGTGCCCCGTACGTTTGCACGCAGGAAGCTACAAGAGAGTCGCGCAGTCCACCGGCAGCCATAACTGATGCCTTACCGCACAGTGGCTGAAACGTTTTCACACAGCCACTGTGCGGTGAGAGCATTATCTAGTGAGGGAACAAGTATACATACATGGTCTCAAGATTCCAAAAATAAACAAAGCATCTGTAATCAGACCAGCCATAAAAAATGTACCAACCTGGACGCATACTTTTCGAACGCGGATGACAGTGAGATTTCAAAAAAAAAAAAGGAATTGTTTGCGCTCTAACAACGTTAGGCATTTTGCCCTCTGCTTCGGTTTGACCCTTGGCACAGAAAGCGACTCTGACCCCACCTTTTGTGCCCCGTACGTTTGCACGCAGGAAGCTACAAGAGAGTCGCGCAGTCCACCGGCAGCCATAACTGATCCCCTACCGCACAGTGGCTGAAACCTTTCCACACAGCCACTGTGCGGTGAGAGCATTATCCAGTGAAGGACCTAATATACATTCATGTTCTCAAGATTCCACAAATGAACAAAGCATCTCTAATTAAACCAGCCATAATAAATGTACTAACCACTCAGCATCCTTTTCAGACCTCGGATGACATTGAGATTTGAAAAACAAAAGAAGGCCTGGATTCCGCTGGAACATCTTTGTGCATTTTGCCCTCTGCTTGAGTTAGACCTTGGCACAGAGAGCGCCTCTGACCCTACCTTTTGTGCACCGTACGTTTGCACGCAGGAAGCTACAAGAGAGTCGCGCAGTCCACCGGCAGCCATAACTGACCACCTACCGCACAGTGGCTGATACGTTTCAACACAGCCAGTGTGCGGTGAGGGCATAATCTTGTGAGGAACCAAGTATACATACATGGTCTCAAGATTCCAAAAATAAACAAAGCATCTATAATCAGACCAGCCATATTAAATGTACCAACCTGGGCGCATCCTTTTCGAACGCGGATGACAGTGAGATTTCAAAAACAAAACAAAAGGCATGGATTGCGCTCTAAAAACGTTAAGCATTTTGCCCTCTGCTTGGGTTAGACCCTTGCCACAGAGAACGCCTCTGACCCCACATTTTGTGCCCCGTACGTTTGCACGCACGAAGCTACAGGAGGGTCTCGCAGTCCACCGGCAGCCATAACTGACCACCTAACGCACAATGGCTGACACGTTTCCACACAGCGACTGTGCGGTGAGAGGATTATCTAGTGAGGGACCTAATATACATACGTGGTCTCAAGATTCCGCAAATAAACATAGCATCTCTAATCAAACCAGCCATATTAGATGTACTAACCTCTGAGCATCCTTTTCAGACGTGGATGACATTGAGATTTCAAAAACAAAAGAAGGCCTGGATTCCGCTGGAACATCTTCGTGCATTTTCCCCTCTGCTTGAGTTAGACGCTTGGCACAGAGAGCGCCTCTGATCCCACCTTTTGTGCCCCGTACGTTTGCACGCAGGAAGCTACAAGAGAGTCGCACAGTCCACCGGCAGCCATAACTGGTCACCTACCGCAGAGTGGCCGATACGTTTCAACACAGCCAGTGTGCGGTGAGGGCATTATCTTGTGAGGGACATAATATATATACATGATCTCAAGATTCCGACACTAAATAAAGCATCTCTAATCAGACCACCCATATTAAATGTAACAACCTCTCAGCATCCTTCTCAGACGTGGATGACATTGAGATTTCAAAAACAAAAGGAGGCCTGGATTCCGCTTGAACATCTTTGTGCATTTTGCCCTCTGCTTGAGTTATACCCTTGGCAAAGAGAGCGCCACTGACCCTGCCTTTTGTGCCCCGTACGTTTGCACGCAGGAAGCTACAAGAGGGTCGCGCAGTCTACCGGCAGCCATAACTGTCCAGCTACCGCGCAGTGGCTATAAAGTTTTCACACAGCCACTGTGCGGTGAGAGCATTATCTATTGAGGGACCTAGTATACATACATGGTCTCAAGATTCCAAAAATAAACAAAACATCTCTAATCAGACCAGCCATATTAAATGTACCAACCTGGACGCATCCTTTTCGAACGCGGATGACAGTGAGATTTCAAAAACAAAACAAAAGGAATTGATTGCGCTCTAACAACGTTAGGCATTTTGCCCTCTGCTTCGGTTTGACCCTAGGCACAGAAAGCGCCTCTGACCCCACCTTTTGTGCCCCGTGCGTTTGCACGCAGGAAGCTACAAGAGAGTCGCGCAGTCCACCGGCAGCCATAACTGATCCCCTACCGCACAGTGGCTGAAACGTTTTCACACAGCCACTGTGCGGTGAGAGCATTATCTAGTGAGTGACCTAGTATACATACATGGTCTCAAGATTCCAAAAATAAACAAAGCATCTGTAATTAAACCAGCCATAATAAATGTACTAACCACTCAGCATCCTTTACAGACCTGGGATGACATTGAGATTTGAAAAACAAAAGAAGGCCTGGATTCCGCTGGAACATCTTTGTGCATTTTGCCCTCTGCTTGAGTTAGACCTTGGCACAGAGAGCGCCTCTGACCCTACCTTTTGTGCCCCGTACGTTTGCACGCAGGAAGCTACAAGAGGGTCGCGCAGTCCACCGGCAGCCATAACTGACCACCTACCGCACAGTGGCTGATATGTTTTCACACAGCCACTGTGCGGTGAGAGCATTATCTAGAGGGGGAACAAGTATACATACATGGTCTCAAGATTCCAAAAATAAACAAAGCATCTATAATCAGACCAGCCATAATAAATGTACCAACCTGGATGCATCCTTTTCGAACGCGGATGAGAGTGAGATTTCAAAAACAAAAGGTATGGATTGCGCTCTAACAACTTTAGGCATTTTGCCCTCGGCTTGGGTTAGACCCTTTGCACAGAGAGCGCCTCTGACCAAACCTTTTGTGCCCCGTACGTTTGCACGCAGGAAGCTACAAGAGAGTCGCGCAGTCCACCGGCAGCCATAACTGACCACCTACCGCACAGTGGCTGATACGTTTCAACACAGCCAGTGTTCCGTGAGGGCATAATCTTGTGAGGAACCAAGTATACATACATGGTCTCAAGATTCCAAAAATAAACAAAGCATCTATAATCAGACCAGCCATATTAAATGTACCAACCTGGGCGCATCCTTTTCGAACGCGGATGACAGTGAGATTTGAAAAACAAAACAAAAGGCATGGATTGCGCTCTAACAACTTTAGGCATTTTGCCCTCTGCTTGGGTTAGACCCTTTGCACAGAGAGCGCCTCTGACCCCACCTTTTGTGCCCCGTACGTTTGCACGCAGGAAGCTACAAGAGAGTCGCGCAGTCCACCGGCAGCCATAACTGACCACCTACCGCACAGTGGCTGATACGTTTCAACACAGCCAGTGTGCGGTGAGGGCATTATCTTGTGAGGGACATAATATGCATACATGATCTCAAGATTCCGACACTAAACAAAGCATCTCTATCAGACCACCCATATTAAATGTAACAACCTCTCAGCATCCTTCTCAGACGTGGATGACATTGAGATTTCAAAAACAAAAGGAGGCCTGGATTCCGCTGGAACATCTTTGTGCATTTCACCCTCTGCTTGAGTTATACCCTTGGCACAGAGAGCGCCTCTGACCCTGCCTTTGTGCCCCGTATGTTTGCACGCAGGAAGCTACAAGAGAGTCGCGCAGTCCACCGGCAGCCATAACTGACCCCCTACCGCACATTGGCTGAAACGTTTTCACACAGCCACTGTGCGGTGAGAGCATTATCTAGTGAGGGACCTAGTATACATACATGGTCTCAAGATTCCAAAAATAAACAAAACATCTCTAATCAGACCAGCCATATTAGATGTACTAACCTCTCAGCATCCTTTTCAGACGTGGATCACATTGAGATTTCAAAAACAAAACAAAAGGCATGGACTGCGCTCTAACAACGTTAAGCATTTTGCCCTCTGCTTGGGTTAGACCATTGGCACAGAGAACGCCTCTGACCCCACATTTTGTGCCCCGTACGTTTGCACGCACGAAGCTACAGGAGGGTCTCGCAGTCCACCGGCAGCCATAACTGACCACCTACCGCACAATGGCTGACACGTTTCCACACAGCCACTGTGCGGTGAGAGCATTATCTAGTGAGGGAACTAGTATACATACATGGTCTCAAGATTCCAAAAATAAACAAAGCATCTATAGTCAGACCAGCCATATTAAATGTACCAACCTGGGCGCATCCTTTTCGAACGCGGATGACAGTGAGATTTCAAAAACAAAACAAATGGCATGGATTGCTCTCTAACAACTTTAGGCATTTTGCCCTCTGCTTGGGTTAGACGCTTGGCACAGAGAGCGCCTCTGACACCACTTTTGTGCCCCGTACGTTTGCACGCAGGAAGCTACAAGAGAGTCGCACAGTCCACCGGCAGCCATAACTGGCCACCTACCGCAGAGTGGCTGATACGTTTCAACACAGCCAGTGTGCGGTGAGGGCATTATCTTGTGGGGGACATAATATACATACATGATCTCAAGATTCCGACACTAAATAAAGCATCTCTAATCAGACCACCCATATTAAATGTAACAACCTCTCAGCATCCTTCTCAGACGTGGACGACATTGAGATTTCAAAAACAAAAGGAGGCCTGGATTCCGCTTGAACATCTTTGTGCATTTTGCCGTCTGCTTGAGTTTTACCCTTGGCACAGAGAGCGCCTCTGACCCTGCCTTTTGTGCCCCGTACGTTTGCACGCAGGAAGCTACAAGAGGGTCGCGCAGTCCACCGGCAGCCATAACTGTCCACCTAATGCGCAGTGGCTATAAAGTTTTCACACAGCCACTGTGCGGTGAGAGCATTATCTATTGAGGGACCTAGTATACATACATGGTCTCAAGATTCCAAAAACAAACAAAACATCTCTAATCAGACCAGCCATATTAAATGTACCAACCTGGACGCATCCTTTTCGAACGCGGATGACAGTGAGATTTCAAAAACAAAACAAAAGGAATTGATTGCGCTCTAACAACGTTAGGCATTTTGCCCTCTGCTTCGGTTTGACCCTTGGCACAGAAAGCGCCTCTGACCCCACCTTTTGTGCCCCGTACGTTTGCACGCAGGAAGCTACAAGAGTCGCGCAGTCCACCGGCAGCCATAACTGATCCCCTACCGCACAGTGGCTGAAACGTTTTCACACAGCCACTGTGCGGTGAGAGCATTATCTAGTGAGTGACCTAGTGTACATACATGGTCTCAAGATTCCAAAAATAAACAAAGCATCTCTAATTAAACCAGCCATAATAAATGTACTAACCTCTCAGCATCCTTTTCAGACCTGGGATGACATTGAGATTTCAAAAACAAAAGGAGGCCTGGATTCCGCTGGAACATCTTTGTGCATTTTGCCCTCTGCTTGAGTTATACCCATGGCACAGAGAGCGCCTCTGACCCTGCCTTTTGTGCCCCGTACGTTTGCACGCAGGAAGCTACAAGAGGGTCGCGCAGTCCACCGGCAGCCATACCTGACCACCTACCGCACAGTGGCTGATATGTTTTCACACAGCCACTGTGCGGTGAGAGCATTATCTAGTGAGGGACTAATGTATACATACATGGTCTCAAGATTCCAAAAATAAACAAAACATCTCTAATCAGACCAGCCATATTAGATGTACTAACCTCTCAGCATCCTTTTCAGACGTGGATGACATTGAGATTTCAAAAACAAAAGGAGGCCTGGATTCCGCTGGAACATCTTTGTGCATTTTGCCCTCTGCTTGAGTTATACCCATGGCACAGAGAGCGCCTCTGACCCTGCCTTTTGTGCCCCGTACGTTTGCACGCAGGAAGCTACAAGAGGGTCGCGCAGTCTACCGGCAGCCATAACTGTCCACCTACCGCGCAGTGGCTATAAAGTTTTCACACAGCCACTGTGCGGTGAGAGCATTATCTATTGAGGGACCTAGTATACATACATGGTCTCAAGATTCCAAAAACAAACAAAACATCTCTAATCAGACCAGCCATATTAAATGTACCAACCTGGACGCATCCTTTTCGAACGCGGATGACAGTGAGATTTCAAAAACAAAACAAAAGGAATTGATTGCGCTCTAACAACGTTAGGCATTTTGCCCTCTGCTTCGGTTTGACCCTTGGCACAGAAAGCGCCTCTGACCCCACCTTTTGTGCCCCGTACGTTTGCACGCAGGAAGCTACAAGAGTCGCGCAGTCCACCGGCAGCCATAACTGATCCCCTACCGCACAGTGGCTGAAACGTTTTCACACAGCCACTGTGCGGTGAGAGCATTATCTAGTGAGTGACCTAGTATACATACATGGTCTCAAGATTCCAAAAATAAACAAAGCATCTCTAATTAAACCAGCCATAATAAATGTACTAACCTCTCAGCATCCTTTTCAGACCTGGGATGACATTGAGATTTCAAAAACAAAAGAAGGCCTGGATTCCGCTGGAACATCTTTGTGCATTTTGCCCTCTGCTTGAGTTAGACCTTGGCACAGAGAGCGCCTCTGACCCTACCTTTTGTGCCCCGTACGTTTGCACGCAGGAAGCTACAAGAGGGTCGCGCAGTCCACCGGCAGCCATACCTGACCACCTACCGCACAGTGGCTGATATGTTTTCACACAGCCACTGTGCGGTGAGAGCATTATCTAGTGAGGGACTAATGTATACATACATGGTCTCAAGGTTCCAAAAATAAACAAGGCATCTCTAATCAGACCAGCCATATTAAATGTACCAACCTGGGCGCATCCTTTTCGAACGCGGATGAGAGTGAGATTTCAAAAACAAAAGGTATGGATTGCGCTCTAACAACTTTAGGCATTTTGTCCTCGGCTTGGGTTAGACCCTTCGCACAGAGAGCGCCTCTGACCAAACCTTTTGTGCCCCGTATGTTTGCACGCAGGAAGCTACAAGAGAGTCGCGCAGTCCACCGGCAGCCATAACTGACCACCTACCGCACAGTGGCTGATACGTTTCAACACAGCCAGTGTGCGGTGAGGGCATAAACTTGTGAGGAGCCAAGTATACATACATGGTCTCAAGATTCTAAAAATAAACAAAGCATCTCTAATCAGACCAGCCACATTAAATGTACCAACCTCTCAGCATCCTTTTCAGACGTGGATGACATTGAGATTTCAAAAACAAAAGGAGGCCTGGATTCCGCTGGAACATCTTTGTGCATTTTGCCCTCTGCTTGGGTTAGACCCTTTGCACAGAGAGCGCCTCTGACCCCACCTTTTGTGCCCCGTACGTTTGCACCCAGGAAGCTACAAGAGAGTCGCGCAGTCCACCGGCAGCCATAACTGACCACCTACCGCACAGTGGCTGACAAGTTTCAACACAGCCAGTGTGCGGTGAGGGCTTTATCTTGTGAGGGACATAATATACATACATGGTCTCAAGATTCCGCAACTAAACAAAGCATCTCTAATCAGACCAGTCATATTAAATGTACCAACCTCTCAGCATCCTTTTGAGACGTGAATGACATTGAGATTTCAAAAACAAAAGGAGTCCTGGATTCCGCTGGAACATCTTTGTGCATTTTGCCCTCTGCTTGAATTATACCCTTGGCACAGAGAGCGCCTCTGACCCTACCTTTTGTGCCCAGTACGTTTGCACGCAGGAAGCTACAAGAGAGTCGCGCAGTCTACCGGCAGCCATAACTGACCACCTACCGCACAGTGGCTGATATGTTTTCGCACAGCCACTGTGCCGTGAGAGCATTATCTAGTGAGGGAACAAGTATACATACATGGTCTCAAGATTCCAAAAATAAACAAAGCATCTATAATCAGACCAGCCATATTAAATGTACCAACTTGGACGCATCCTTTTCGAACGCGGATGACAGTGAGATTTCAAAAACAAAACAAAAGGCATGGATTGCGCTCTAACAACTTTAGGCATTTTGCCCTCTGCTTGAGTTAGACGCTTGGCACAGAGAGCGCCTCTGATTCCACCTTTTGTGCCCCGTACGTTTGCACGCAGGAAGCTGCAAGAGAGTCGCACAGTCCACCGGCAGCCATAACTGGCCACCTACCGCAGAGTGGCTGATACGTTTCAACACAGCCAGTGTGCGGTGAGGGCATTATCTTGTGGGGGACATAATATTGTAACGAGTACAAGGCAGCGATCACTGATCGGAACAGTTTCACGCGCTACACTCAGTTTCGTCCTCTTTGTCCTCAGTTCTTCTTTGTCCTCTTTTCAGAGAGGCATGCGGCATTACCCCCCCTCTTCGAAAGCGGCGACTCGACGCTGAGAGTGTCTTCAGATTATGCACACAGGAGAAGCAGGGAACACAAAGCTGCACACGCGCAAAAGATCACTGCCTCTCATAATACGGTTTCATCCGCACTACATGAACAGTTTCAGCACTTGAGTGCCGCCGTGTTGAAGGTTGTTGGCCCCGAGCAACAACTTCGTAAGTCACGTTACTAAGACGCCGAATGACCTCGTATGGCCCAAAGTAACGGCGAAGTAGTTTCTCGGAGAATCCTCGACGGCGCACTGGTGTCCACACCCAAACAAGATCGCCAGGTTGGTAGTGAACGTCTCGGTGTCGGAGGTTGTACCGACTGGCATCGCGATGTTGTTGTTGTTGTTGAATACGGCATCGTGCGAGCTGGCGCGCTTCTTCGGCCCACTGTAGAAATATGTCGACGTCTGCATAGGCGTTGGTGACATCGTCGCCATGACTTATGGGCAGCATAGCGTCCAACATTGTGGTGACGGGACGACCGTAGACTAGCTGGAATGGCGCAAGACGCGTCGTCTCCTGTTCAGCCGTATTGTATGCAAAAGTTGCATACGGAAGGACTTCATCCCACGTGCGATGCTCAACGTCAACGTACATGAAAATCATGTCTGCAAGCGTTCTATTGAGGCGTTCAGTCAGTCCGTTTGTTTGCGGATGGTAAGCAGTAGTCCTACGATGACTTGTGCGGGTAAGACTGAAGAGAGCCTGCATTAGTTCAGCCGTAAAGGCTGTACCGTGGTCAGTGATAATAACCGATGGGGCACCGTGGCGCAGTACGACGGTCTTAAGAAAAAACTGGGCTACTTCTGCAGCAGTTGCACGGGAAAGTGCCTGTGTCTCGGCGTATCGCGTTAAGTAGTCCGTCGCCACTACTATCCATCTGTGCTCGGATGCGGACGTTGGGAAAGGGCCCAGAAGATCCATGCCCACTTGCTGGAAAGGGGCTGTTGGCGGAGGTATCGGCTGAAGGAGCCCTGCAGGCTTCAGCGGAGGTGTCTTTCGCCGCTGGCAATCTCGGCATGTTCTCACGTAGTGCTGGACTGAAGGTAGCAACTTAGGCCAATAGTACTTTTGTCGAATGCGTGCTAATGTTCGCGTGACTCCTAAATGACCAGCCGAAGGCTCATCGTGGCATGCGTGCAAGATTTCTGGCCTGAGGTCGGACGGCACAACGAGAAGAAAGGTTTCCTTGTTGTGCTGAAAGTTTCTCTTATATAGGACGCGATTTCGAATGCTGTAGGAGGTTAAACCCCGTGCGAAAGCACGTGGGACAGCTACATCAAGGCCTTCGAGATGCTCAATAAGTGGGTGTAAACAGGGGTCAGCCCGTTGACGCTGGGCCATGTCGGTGGTCGTGACGACAGCAAGAAACGGAAAGTCATCGTCTTCTCGGTCGGGAGGGGCAGCATCAACTGGTGCACGAGACAAGCAATCGGCGTCGCTGTGCTTACGGCCGCTCTTGTATACAACCGTAATGTCGTATTCTTGGAGACGGAGGCTCCACCTTGCAAGCCGTCCAGAGGGGTCTTTGAGGTTGGCTAGCCAGCATAACGAATGGTGGTCGCTCACAGCCCTAAAAGGTCGGCCGTAAATATAGGGTCGGAACTTAGTTATGGCCCAAACTACCGCGAGACATTCCTTTTCCGTGGTTGAGTAGTTCGTCTCTGCTTTTGAAAGAGAGCGACTTGCGTAAGCGATAACTTTCTCAGTGCCATTTTGCCACTGAATCAGAACGGCACCGAGTCCGAAATTACTGGCATCGGTATGGATATCCGTAGCGGCGTTTTCGTCAAAATGGGCAAGTATCGGGGCGGCCTGCAGTCGCCGGCGCAACTCGTTGAAAGCATCCTCTTGATCTTCTTGCCACGCAAAAGGAACATTGTCTCGGGTAAGACGCGTAAGAGGCTCGGCAATCACTGAAAAATTCTCTACGAAACGCCTGTAATAGGCACAAAGCCCCAAAAACCTTCTAACGAACTTTTTGTCGGTTGGGCGCGGAAAATTTTTCACAGCAGCAGTCTTGTCGGGATCTGGTTTCACGCCGTCAGAACTAATAACATGGCCAAGAAAGCGGAGCTCCTGGAATCCGAAATGGCATTTCTGTGGTTTTATCGTCAGTTGGGCTGAACGCAGTGCCTGTAGTACCACTCGCAGTCGGTCAAGGTGCTCCTCAAAACTAGCCGCGAAAATGACGACATCGTCGAGATACACTAAGCACGTTTGCCACTTCAGTCCAGAGAGAACGGTGTCCATCATTCGCTGGAAAGTTGCTGGTGCAGAACAGAGACCGAAAGGAAGCACTTTAAATTCATAAAGGCCGTCGGGGGTGAAGAACGCTGTTTTCTCTCTGTCCCTTTCGTCCACTTCTATCTGCCAGTAGCCATTCTTGAGGTCAAGCGACGAGAAATATTTGGCATTGCGTAACCGGTCCAATGCGTCGTCGATACGTGGGAGCGGGTATACGTCCCGTTTCGTAACCTGATTTAACTTACGATAATCGACGCAAAAACGCAGGGTGTTGTCTTTTTTCTTCACCAACACTACAGGCGAAGCCCAGGGGCTGGTAGATGGCTGTATCACGTCATCGGTAAGCATTTCCTGCACCTGTCTTCGAATAGCCTCTCGTTCCGTTGATGACACTCGGTATGGGTGTTGGGAAATCGGCTTGGTCTCCGCGTCAACCATAATGCGGTGTTTGGCTACTGGGGTACGCCCAACTTTCGAAGACGTTGCGAAGCATCCAGCAAATTCATGAAGGAGGTCTAGGAGTCGCCGCCGCTCAACCACCGACAGATTGGCATTAATGTCCACAGTTGATAGAATGTCGGGTGCATTACATTTGGCTGGCGACGGCGGCGCCAGAGTACAGATGTTCCTTGGCTCAATAAAGTCGGCAACATACGCGATGGCCGTTCCTTTCGCAATGTGCTGAAACTCGGTCCCGAAATTCGTAATCCAAAGCTTCGCACAACCGTCCCGTAAGCGAACAAGTCCTCTTGCAGCGCAGATCCCTTTCTCAAGAAGCAAACCCACGCTCGTCTCTGCCAGTACGTCTCGGTTGCATGGTGAGTCGCTTTCTACAAAGACCATAATGCTGCACCGTGGCGGGACCGTAACGTCACCAGCTGTAATACGTAAGGCGGACGTTGATGAACCGTCGACGCTAGATCTCGCAATGGCTTGGCTCGGCGAAAATGTCACTCGTGATTCTTGCAAATTAATTATCGCACCATTAGCCTGTAAGAAGTCCAAGCCGAGTATGACGTCTCGCGAACAGTGGGTAAGTACAACGAAGTCGCAAACATAAACAAATCCGTCAATTGCAACTCTCGCAACGCATCTTCCAGCCGGAGTAATAAGGTGTCCCCCTGCAGTGTGGATCTGAGGCCCAGTCCACTCGGTTAAAACTTTCTTCAATTTCCTGGCTAACCCACTGCTCATAACTGAATAGTCCGCCCCCGTATCAACTAAAGCTGTAATGAGACAATCATCGATAGAAACCGGTATGTCCGAAACTGCGCACTCAGGATCATCGTTACATGTCGCCGTCTGATAGCCGTTATCTTGTACTAAGCTTGATGGAGGATGTTCAGCACTTCGCTCGTCAGCGGCCTCACCTCCGCAGGTCGCTGTTCCTAGTTTTCCCGAAGCCTCGGGGAGCGGGGGCTCGTCGAGCGGCTAGTGCGGGATGTAGAGGGCCGTGGACTTGGAGAACGATAACGGGAAGAGGTAATGACGCGGGACCCGTATTGTGGGACCTCCGGAGGATTCGTATGCGTCGACAGGTACTCCTCGATTTCGGGTGGTCGTTCACCACTCCGAGGACATCGTGCACGCGGATGGAAGCCACGAAGTCCGGCGCGGCGGTACGGACAGAACCTTAACATGTGACCAGCCTCACCACAGTGGTAACAAAGGGGCTGATTGTCAGGGGTACGCCAGACGTCAGTCCTTCGAAATCGTGCTTCGGCTAGAAGAGGAGAATGGCGTGGGCTTGGATCAAGAGTAGGGGGGTTCACTCTGGCTCTGGGAGAGCCGCACCAACAGTGGTGCTGGTTTGGATGCGGCACAGTGGGGTTCCCTCTTGGAGGATCACCGTGGTTATGCTGCTGAAGCACGGCCGCGTACGTTGGCACACTCGGTGGCGGTGGCTGCACACCAGGCACAGACGTTTCCGGGACGACGGCTTGCCTCACTTCTTCGCGAACGACCTCCGCGAGTGATGGGAGCCTCGACGACGATGCTAGACCCTGTAGCTGAATATGTCTCAGCTCTTCCCTGACCACAGATCGAATGAGCTCCCTTAAGGCATCACCAGAACCATTGAAGCCGGAACCGTAGACGACCGGTGACATGGCGGACACGTTACGGTTATAGTGCTGAGCCCTGTGTCGAAGTGTTTGTTCTATTGTGGTGGCCTCCGCTAGAAACTCTGATGCCGTGCCATGTGGATTGCGCACAAGCCCAGCAAATAGTTCTTGCTTCACCCCGCGCATTAGGTGGCGCACTTTCGTCTCCTCTGACATATTTGGATCAGAACGCCTAAAAAGGCGGATCATGTCCTCGTAGAACATTCCAATGCTCTCGTTTGGGGCTTGGATACGAGATTTCAGCGCCGACTCCGCACGCTCTCTTCGGTCGTTGACGGTGTAGGTCGCCAACAGCTGGCGACGAAAGAGGTCCCATGTTGATAGTCTCGTTTCGTGGTTCACGAACCACGTCCGCGCTGAATCTTCGAGAGCAAAGTATACATTATAAAGCTTCCTTTGCTCATCCCAGCCGTTGTAATTGGCGACCCGTTCGAATTGGTCCAGCCAGTCTTCAGCGTCCTCATAAAGCTCGCCATGGAAGGACGGTGGCGTTCGAGACTGGAGGACGACGAAATGGGGTGAAGACTCTCCGCTAGCAGCTATGTTCGTGTTGGATGTATGCATGTTGGCGACAGGCGTGCAGGAAAGAGGCCCGAACTCTGGCGACTGACCTCGAAGGCGGCGGCTGCAACTGCGATGGACCGGTGTCAAATCCGTGGTGGCTCTCGGTTGCCCTTGAGGGGTTGCACTCAGCAAAAAGGGAAATCGTACCCGGCTGCTCCACCAGAAAATGTAACGAGTACAAGGCAGCGATCACTGATCGGAACAGTTTCACGCGCTACACTCAGTTTCGTCCTCTTTGTCCTCAGTTCTTCTTTGTCCTCTTTTCAGAGAGGCATGCGGCAATATACATACATGATCTCAAGATTCCGACACTAAATAAAGCATCTCTAATCAGACCACCCATATTAAATGTAACAACCTCTCAGCATCCTTCTCAGACGTGGATGACATTGAGATTTCAAAAACAAAAGGAGGCCTGGATTCCGCTTGAACATCTTTGTGCATTTTGCCCTCTGCTTGAGTTATACCCTTGGCACAGAGAGCGCCTCTGACCCTGCCTTTTGTGCCCCGTACGCTTGCACGCAGGAAGCTACAAGAGGGTCGCGCAGTCCACCGGCAGCCATAACTGACCCCCTACCGCACAGTGGCTGAAACGTTTTCACACAGCCACTGCGTGGTGAGAGCATTATCTATTGAGAGACCTAGTATACATACATGGTCTCAAGATTCCAAAAATAAACAAAACATCTCTAATCAGACCAGCCATATTAGATGTACTAACCTCTCAGCATCCTTTTCAGACGTGGATGACATTGAGATTTCAAAAACAAAAGGAGGCCTGGATTCCGCTGGAACATCTTTGTGCATTTTGCCCTCTGCTTGAGTTATACCCATGGCACAGAGAGCGCCTCTGACCCTGCCTTTTGTGCCCCGTACGCTTGCACGCAGGAAGCTACAAGAGGGTCGCGCAGTCTACCGGCAGCCATAACTGTCCACCTACCGCGCAGTGGCTATAAAGTTTTCACACAGCCACTGTGCGGTGAGAGCATTATCTATTGAGAGACCTAGTATACATACATGGTCTCAAGATTCCAAAAATAAACAAAACATCTCTAATCAGACCAGCCATATTAGATGTACTAACCTCTCAGCATCCTTTTCAGACGTGGATGACATTGAGATTTCAAAAACAAAAGGAGGCCTGGATTCCGCTGGAACATCTTTGTGCATTTTGCCCTCTGCTTGAGTTATACCCATGGCACAGAGAGCGCCTCTGACCCTGCCTTTTGTGCCCCGTACGTTTGCACGCAGGAAGCTACAAGAGGGTCGCGCAGTCTACCGGCAGCCATAACTGTCCACCTACCGCGCAGTGGCTATAAAGTTTTCACACAGCCACTGTGCGGTGAGAGCATTATCTATTGAGAGACCTAGTATACATACATGGTCTCAAGATTCCAAAAACAAACAAAACATCTCGAATCAGACCAGCCATATTAAATGTACCAACCTGGACGCATCCATTTCGAACGCGGATGACAGTGAGATTTCAAAAACAAAACAAAAGGAATTGATTGCGCTCTAACAACGTTAGGCTATTTGCCCTCTGCTTCGGTTTGACCCTTGGCACAGAAAGCGCCTCTGACCCCACCTTTTGTGCCCCGTACGTTTGCACGCAGGAAGCTACAAGAGAGTCGCGCAGTCCACCGGCAGCCATAACTGATCCCCTACCGCACAGTGGCTGAAACGTTTTCACACAGCCACTGTGCGGTGAGAGCATTATCTAGTGAGTGACCTAGTATACATACATGGTCTCAAGATTCCAAAAATAAACAAAGCATCTCTAATTAAACCAGCCATAATAAATGTACTAACCTCTCTGCATCCTTTTCAGACCTGGGATGACATTGAGATTTCAAAAACAAAAGAAGACCTGGATTCCGCTGGAACATCTTTGTGCATTTTGCCCTCTGCTTGAGTTAGACCTTGGCACAGAGAGCGCCTCTGACCAAACCTTTTGTGCCCCGTATGTTTGCACGCAGGAAGCTACAAGAGAGTCGCGCAGTCCACCGGCAGCCATAACTGACCACCTACCGCACAGTGGCTGATACGTTTCAACACAGCCAGTGTGCGGTGAGGGCATAATCTTGTGAGGAACGAAGTATACATACATGGTCTCAAGATTCCAAAAATAAACAAAGCATCTCTAATCAGACCAGCCACATTAAATGTACCAACCTCTCAGCATCCTTTTCAGACGTGGATGACATTGAGATTTCAAAAACAAAAGGAGTCCTGGATTCCGCTGGAACATCTTTGTGCATTTTGCCCTCTGCTTGAGTTATACCCTTGGCACAGAGAGCGCCTCTGACCCTGCCATTGTGCCCCGTACGTTTGCACGCAGGAAGCTACACGAGGGTCGCGCAGTCCACCGGCAGCCATAACTGACCCCCTACCGCACAGTGGCTGAAACGTTTTCACACAGCCACTGCGCGGTGAGAGCATTATCTAGTGAGGGACCTAGTATGCGTACATGGTCTCAAGATTCCAAAAATAAACAAAACATCTCTAATCAGACCAGCCATATTAGATGTACTAACCTCTCAGCATCCTTTTCAGACGTGGATGACATTGAGATTTCAAAAACAAAAGGAGGCCTGGATTCCGCTGGAACATCTTTGTGCATTTTGCCCTCTGCTTGAGTTATACCCTTGGCACAGAGAGCGCCTCTGACTCTGCCTTTTGTGCCCCGCACGTTTGCACGCAGGAAGCTACAAGAGGGCCGCGCAGTCCACCGGCAGCCATAACTGACCCCCTACCGCACAGTGTCTGAAACGGTTCAACACAGCCAGTGTGCGGTGAGGGCATTATCTTGTGAGGGACATAATATACATACATGGTCTCAAGATTACGCAACTAAACAAAGCATCTCTAATCAGACCAGCCATATTAAATATACCAACCTCTCAGCATCCTTTTCAGACGTGAATGACATTGAGATTTCAAAAACAGAAGGAGGCCTGGATTCCGCTGGAACATCGTTGTGCATTTTGCCCTCTGCTTGAGTTACACCCTTGGCACAGAGAGCGCCTCTCACCCTGCCTTTTGTGCCCCGAACGTTTGCACGCAGGAAGCTACAAGAGGGTCGCGCAGTCCACCGGCAGCCATAACTGACCCCCTACCGCAGAGTGTCTGAAATGTTTTCACACAGCCACTGTGCGGTGAGAGCATTATCTAGTGAAGGACCTAGTATACATACATGGTCTCAAGATTCCAAAAATAAACAAATCATCTCTAATCAGACCAGCCATATTAAATATACCAACCTGGACGCATCCTTTTCGAACGCGGATGACAGTGAGATTTCAAAAACAAAACAAAGGCATGGATTGCGCTCTAACAACGTTAAGCATTTTGCCCTCTGTTTGGGTTAGACCCTTGGCACAGAGAACACCTCTGACCCCACCTTTTGTGCCCCGTACGTTCGCAAGCACGAAGCTACAGGAGGGTCGTGCAGTCCACCGGCAGCCATAACTGACCATCTACCGCACAGTGGCTGACACGTTTCCACACAGCCACTGTGCGGTGAGAGCATTATCTAGTGAGGGACCTAATATACATACATGGTCTCAAGATTCCACAAATAAACAAAGCATGTCTAATCAAACCAGCCATATTAGATGTACTAACCTCTGAGCATCCTTTTCAGACGTGGATGACATTGTAATTTCAAAAACAAAAGAAGGCATGGATTCCGCTGGAACATCTTCGTGCATTTTGCCCTCTGCTTGAATTAGACGCTTGGCACAGAGAGCGCCTCTGACACCACCTGTTGTGCCCCGTACGTTTGCACCCAGGAAGCTACAAGAGAGTCGCGCAGTCCACCGGCAGCCATAACTGGCCACCTACCGCACAGTGGCTGATACGTTTCAACACAGCCAGTGTGCGGTGAGGGCATTATCTAGTGAGGGACCTAGTATACATACATAGTCTCAAGATTCCAAAAATAAACAAATCATCTCTAATCAGACCAGCCATATTAAATGTACCAACCTGGAGGCATCCTTTTCGAACGCGGATGACAGTGAGATTTCAAAAACAAAACAAAAGGAATTGATTGCGCTCTAACAACGTTAGGCATTTTGCCCTCTGCTTCGGTTTGACCCTTGGCACAGAAAGCGCCTCTGACCCCACCTTTCGTGCCCCGTACGTTTGCACGCAGGAAGCTACAAGAGAGTCGCGCAGTCCACCGGCAGCCATAACTGATCCCCTACCGCACAGTGGCTGAAACGTTTTCACACAGCCACTGTGCGGTGAGAGCATTATCTAGTGAGTGACCTAGTATACATACATGGTCTCAAGATTCCAAAAATAAACAAATCACCTTTAATCAGACCAGCCATATTAGATGTACTAACCTCTCAGCATCCTTTTCAGACGTGGATGACATTGAGATTTCAAAAACAAAAGGAGATCTGGATTCCGCTGGAACATCTTTGTGCATTTTGCCCTCTGCTTGAGTTATACCCTTGGCACAGAGAGCGCCTCTGACCCTGCCTTTTGTGCCCCGTCCGTTTGCACGAAGGAAGCTACAAGAGGGTCGCGCAGTCTACTTTCAGCCATAACTGACCACCTACCGCGCAGTGGCTGAAACGTTTTCACACAGCCAATGTGCGGTCAGAGCATTATCTAGTGAGGGACCTAGTATACATACATGGTCTCAAGATTCCAAAAATAAACAAAACATCTCTAATCAGACCAGCCATATTAGATGTACTAACCTCTCAGCATCCTTTTCAGACGTGGATGACATTGAGATTTCAAAAACAAAAGGAGATCTGGATTCCGCTGGAACATCTTTGTGCATTTTGCCCTCTGCTTGAGTTATACCCTTGGCACAGAGAGCGCCTCTGACCCTGCCTTTTGTGCCGCGTCCGTTTGCACGAAGGAAGCTACAAGAGGGTCGCGCAGTCTACCTTCAGCCATAACTGACCACCTACCGCGCAGTGGCTGAAACGTTTTCACACAGCCAATGTGCGGTCAGAGCATTATCTAGTGAGGGACCTAGTATACATACATGGTCTCAAGATTCCAAAAATAAACAAAACATCTCTAATCAGACCAGACATATTAAATGTACCAACCTGGACGCATCCTTTTCGAACGCGGATGACAGTGAGATTTCAAAAACAAACAAATGGCATGGATTGCGCTCGAACAACGTGAAGTATTTTGCCCTCTGCTTGGGTTAGACCCTTGGTACAGAGAAGCCTCTGACCCCACCTTTTGTGCCCCGTACGTTTGCACGCAGGAAGCTACATGAGGGTCGCGCAGTCCACCGGCAGCCATAACTGACCACCTACCGTACAGTGGCTGACACGTTTCCACATAGCCACTGGGCGGTGAGAGCATTATCTAGTGAAGGACCTAATATACATACATGTTCTCAAGATTCCACAAATAAACAAAGCATCTCTAATCAAACCAGCCATATTAGATGTACTAACCTCTCAGCATCCTTTTCAGACCTGGGATGACATTGAGATTTCAAAAACAAAAGAAGGCCTGGATTCCGCTGGAACATCTTTGTGCATTTTGCCCTCTGCTTGAGTTAGACCTTGGCACAGAGAGCGCCTCTGACCCTACCTTTTGTTCACCGTACGTCTGCACGCAGGAAGCTACAAGAGGGTCGCGCAGTCCACCGGCAGCCATAACTGAGCCCCTACCGCACAGTTTCTGAAACGTTTTCACACAGCCACTGTGCGGTGAGAGCATTATCTAGTGAGTGACCTAGTATACATACATGGTCTCAAGATTCCAAAAATAAACAAATCACCTCTAATCAGACCAGCCATATTAAATGTACCAACCTGGACGCATCCTTTTCAAACGCGGATGAGAGTGAGATTTCAAAAACAAAACAAAAGGCATGGATTGCGCTCTAACAACGTTAGGCATTTTGCCCTCTGTTTCGGTTTGACCCTTGGCACAGAAAGCGCCTCTGACCCCACCTTTTGTGCCCCGTACGTTTGCACGCAGGAAGCTACAAGAGAGTCGCGCAGTCCACCGGCAGCCATAACTGAGCCCCTACCGCACAGTGGCTGAAACGTTTTCACACAGCCACTGTGCGGTGAGAGCATTATCTAGTGAGGGAACTAGTATACATACATGGTATCAAGATTCCAAAAATAAACAAAGCATCTATAATCAGACCAGCCATATTAAATGTACCAACCTGGATGCATCCTTTTCGAACGCGGATGACAGTGAGATTTCAAAAACAAAAGGTATGGATTGCGCTCTAACAACTTTAGGCATTTTGCCCTCTGCTTGGGTTAGACGCTTGGCACAGAGAGCGCCTCTGATCCCACCTTTTGTGCCCCGTCAGTTTGCACGCGGGAAGCTACAAGAGAGTCGCGCAGTCCACCGGCAGCCATAACTGGCCACGTACCGCAGAGTGGCTGATACGTTTCAACACAACCCGTGTGCGGTGAGGGCATTATCTTGTGAGGGACATAATATACATACATGATCTCAAGATTCCGACACTAAACAAAGCATCTCTAATCAGACCAGCCATATTAAATGTAACAACCTCTCAGCATCCTTCTCAGACGTGGATGACATTGAGATTTCAAAAACAAAAGGAGGCCTGGATTTCGCTGGAACATCTTTGTGCATTTTGCCCTCTGCTTGAGTTATACCCTTGGCACAGAGAGCGCCTCTGACCCTGCCTTTGTGCCCCGTACGTTTGAACGCAGGAAGCTACAAGAGGGTCGCGCAGTCCACCGGCAGCCATAACTGACCACCTACCGCGCAGTGGCTGAAGCGTTTTCACACAGCCACTGTGCGGTGAGAGCATTATCTAGTGAGGGACCTAGTATACACACATGGTCTCAAGATTCCAAAAATAATTAAAACATCTCTAATCAGACCAGACATATTAAATGTACCAACCTGGACGCATCCTTTTTGAACGCGGATGACAGTGAGATTTCAAAAACAAACAAATGGCATGGATTGCGCTCGAACAATGTGAAGCATTTTGCCCTCTGCTTGGGTTAGACGCTTGGCACAGAGAGCGCCTCTGACCCCACCTTTTGTGCCCCGTACGTTTCCACCCAGGAAGCTACAAGAGAGTCGCGCAGTCCACCGGCAGCCATAACTGACCACCTACCGCACAGTGGCTGACACGGTTCAACACAGCAAGTGTGCGGTGAGGGCATTATCTTGTGAGGGACATAATATACATACATGGTCTCAAGATTCCGCAACTAAACAAAGCATCTCTAATCAGACCACCCATATTAAATGTACCAACCTCTCAGCCTCCTTTTCAGACGTGAATGACATTGAGATTTCAAAAACAAAAGGAGCCCTGGATTCCGCTGGAACATCGTTGTGCATTTTGCCCTCTGCTTGAGTTATACCCTTGGCACAGAGAGCGCCTCCGACCCTGCCTTTTGTGCCCCGCACGTTTGCACGCAGGAAGCTACAAGAGGGTCGCGCAGTAAACCGGCAGCCATAACTGGCCCCCTACCGCTCAGTGGCTGACACGTTTCCACACAGCCACTGTGCGGTGAGAGCATTATCTAGTGAGGCACCTAATATACATACATGGTCTCAAGATTCCACAAATAAACAAAGCATCTCTAATCAAACCAGCCATATTAGATGTACTAACCTCTGAGCATCCTTTTCAGACGTGGATGACATTGTGATTTCAAAAACAAAAGAAGGCCTGGATTCCGCTGGAACATCTTCGTGTATTTTGCCCTCTGCTTGAGTTAGACGCTTGGCACAGAGAGCGCCTCTGACACCACCTTTTGTGCCCCGTACGTTTGCACCCAGGAAGCTACAAGAGAGTCGCGCAGTCCACCGGCAGCCATAACTGGCCACCTACCGCACAGTGGCTGATACGTTTCAACACAGCCAGTGTGCGGTGAGGGCATTATCTTGTGAGGGACATAATATACATACATGGTCTCAAGATTCCAAAAATAAACAAAACATCTCTAATCAGACAAGCCATATTAAATGTACCAACCTGGACGCATCCTTTTCGAACGCGGATGACAGTGAGATTTCAAAAACAAAACAAAAGGAATGGATTGCGCTCTAACAACGTTAGGCATTTTGCCCTCTGTTTCGGTTTGACCCTTGGCACAGAAAGCGCCTCTGACCCCACCTTTTGTGCCCCGTACGTTTGCACGCAGGAAGCTACAAGAGAGTCGCGCAGTCCACCGGCAGCCATAACTGAGCCCCTACCGCACAGTGGCTGAAACGTTTTCACACAGCCACTGTGCGGTGAGAGCATTATCTAGTGAGGGAACTAGTATACATACATGGTATCAAGATTCCAAAAATAAACAAAGCATCTATAATCAGACCAGCCATATTAAGTGTACCAACCTGGATGCATCCTTTTCGAACGCGGATGACAGTGAGATTTCAAAAACAAAAGGTATGGATTGCGCTCTAACAACTTTAGGCATTTTGCCCTCTGCTTGGGTTAGACGCTTGGCACAGAGAACACCTCTGACCCCACCTTTTGTGCCCCGTACGTTTGCACGCACGAAGCTACAGGAGGGTCGCGCAGTCCACCGGCAGCCATAACTGACCACCTACCGCACAGTGGCTGACACGTTTCCACACAGCCACTGTGCGGTGAGAGCATTATCTAGTGAGGCACCTAATATACATACATGGTCTCAAGATTCCACAAATAAACAAAGCATCTCTAATCAAACCAGCCATATTAGATGTACTAACCTCTCAGCATCCTTTTCAGACCTGGGATGACATTGAGATTTCAAAAACAAAAGAAGGCCTGGATTCCGCTGGAACATCTTTGTGCATTTTGCCCTCTGCTTGAGTTAGACCTTGGCACAGAGAGCGCCTCTGACCCTACCTTTTGTGCACCGTACGTCTGCACGCAGGAAGCTACAAGAGGGTCGCGCAGTCCACCGGCAGCCATAACTGAGCCCCTACCGCACAGTTTCTGAAACGTTTTCACACAGCCACTGTGCGGTGAGAGCATTATCTAGTGAGTGACCTAGTATACATACATGGTCTCAAGATTCCAAAAATAAACAAATCACCTCTAATCAGACCAGCCATATTAAATGTACCAACCTGGACGCATCCTTTTCAAACGCGGATGAGAGTGAGATTTCAAAAACAAAACAAAAGGGATGGATTGCGCTCTAACAACGTTAGGCATTTTGCCCTCTGTTTCGGTTTGACCCTTGGCACAGAAAGCGCCTCTGACCCCACCTTTTGTGCCCCGTACGTTTGCACGCAGGAAGCTACAAGAGAGTCGCGCAGTCCACCGGCAGCCATAACTGAGCCCCTACCGCACAGTGGCTGAAACGTTTTCACACAGCCACTGTGCGGTGAGAGCATTATCTAGTGAGGGAACTAGTATACATACATGGTATCAAGATTCCAAAAATAAACAAAGCATCTATAATCAGACCAGCCATATTAAATGTACCAACCTGGATGCATCCTTTTCGAACGCGGATGACAGTGAGATTTCAAAAACAAAAGGTATGGATTGCGCTCTAACAACTTTAGGCATTTTGCCCTCTGCTTGGGTTAGACGCTTGGCACAGAGAGCGCCTCTGATCCCACCTTTTGTGCCCGTACGTTTGCACGCGGGAAGCTACAAGAGAGTCGCGCAGTCCACCGGCAGCCATAACTGGCCACGTACCGCAGAGTGGCTGATACGTTTCAACACAACCAGTGTGCGGTGAGGGCATTATCTTGTGAGGGACATAATATACATACATGATCTCAAGATTCCGACACTAAACAAAGCATCTCTAATCAGACCAGCCATATTAAATGTAACAACCTCTCAGCATCCTTCTCAGACGTGGATGACATTGAGATTTCAAAAACAAAAGGAGGCCTGGATTTCGCTGGAACATCTTTGTGCATTTTGCCCTCTGCTTGAGTTATACCCTTGGCACAGAGAGCGCCTCTGACCCTGCCTTTGTGCCCCGTACGTTTGAACGCAGGAAGCTACAAGAGGGTCGCGCAGTCCACCGGCAGCCATAACTGACCCCCTACCGCACAGTGGCTGAAACGTTTTCACATAGCCACTGCGCGGTGAGAGCATTATCTAATGAGGGACCTAGTATACATACATGGTCTCAAGATTCCAAAAATAAACAAAACATCTCTAATCAGACCAGCCATATTAGATGTACTAACCTCTCAGCATCCTTTTCAGACGTGGATGACATTGAGATTTCAAAAACAGAAGGAGACCTGGATTCCGCTGGAACATCTTTGTGCATTTTGCCCTCTGCTTGAGTTACACCCTTGGCACAGAGAGCGCCTCTGACCCTGCCTTTTGTGCCCCTACGTTTGCACGCAGGAAGCTACAAGAGGGTCGCGCAGTCTACCGGCAGCCATAACTGACAACCTACCGCGCAGTGGCTGAAACGTTTTCACACAGCCACTGTGCTTTGAGAGCATTATCTAGTGAGCGACCTAGTATGCATACATAGTCTCAAGATTCCAAAAATAAACAAAACATGTCTAATCAGACCAGACATATTAAATGCACCAACGTGGACGCATCCTTTTCGAACGCGGATGACAGTGAGATCTCAAAAACAAACAAATGGCATGGATTCCGCTCGAACAACGTGAAGCATTTTGCCCTCTGCTTGGGTTAGACCCTTGGCACAGAGAACGCCTCTGACGCCACCTTTTGTGCCCCGTACGTTTGCACGCAGGAAGCTACAGGAGGGTCGCCCAGTCCACCGGCAGCCATAACTGACCACCTACCGCACAGTGGCTGACACGTTTCAACACAGCCATTGTGCGGTGAGAGCATTATCTGGTGAGGGACCTAATATACATACATGGTCTCAAGATTCCGCAACTAAACAAAGCATCTCTAATCAGACCAGCCACATTAAATGTACCAACCTCTCAGCATCCTTTTCAGACGTGGATGACAATGAGATTTCAAAAACAAAAGGAGGCCTGGATTCCGCTGGAACATCTTTGTGCATTTTGCCCTCTGCTTGAGTTATACCCTTGGTACAGAGAGCGCCTCTGACCCTGCCTTTTGTGCGCCGCACGTTAGCACGCAGGAAGCTACAAGAGGGTCGCGCAGTCCACCGGCAGCCATAACTGACCCCCTACCGCAGTGTTTCTGAAACGTTTTCACACAGCCACTGTGCGGTGAGAGCATTATCTAGTGAGGGACCTAGTATACATACATAGTCTCAAGATTCCAAAAATAAACAAATCATCTCTAATCAGACCAGCCATATTAAATGTACCAACCTGGACGCATCCTTTTCGAACGCGGATGACAGTGAGATGTCAAAAACAAAACAAAAGGCATGGATTGCGCTCTACCAATGTTAAGCATTTTGCCCTCTGCTTGGGTTAGACCCTTGGCACAGAGAATGCCTCTGACCCCACCTTTTGTGCCCCGTACGTTTGCACGCACGAAGCTACAGGAGGGTCGCGCAGTCCACCGGCAGCCATAATTGACCACCTACCGCACAGTGGCTGAAACGTTTCCACGCAGCCAATGTGCGGTGAGAGGATTATCTAGTGAGGGACCTAATATACATACGTGGTCTCAAGATTCCACAAATAAACATAGCATCTCTAATCAAACCAGCCATATTAGATGTACTAACCTCTGAGCATTCTTTTCAGACGTGGATGACATTGAGATTTCAAAAACAAAAGAAGGCCTGGATTCCGCTGGAACATCTTCGTGCATTTTGCCCTCTGCTTGAGTTAGACGCTTGGTACAGAGAGCGCCTCTGATCCCACCTTTTGTGCCCCGTACGTTTGCACGCAGGAAGCTACAAGAGAGTCGCGCTGTCCACCGGCAGCCATAACTGGCCACCTACCGCACAGTGGCTGATACGTTTCAACACAGCCAGTGTGCGGTGAGGGCATTATCTTGTCAGGGACATAATATACATACATGATCTCAAGATTCCGACACTAAACAAAGCATCTCTAATCAGACCAGCCATATTAAATGTAACAACCTCTCAGCATCCTTCTCAGACGTGGATGACATTGAGATATCAAAAACAAAAGGAGGCCTGGATTCCGCTGGAACATCGTTGTGCATTTTGCCCTCTGCTTGAGTTATACCCTTGGCACAGAGAGCGCCTCTGACCCTGCCTTTTGTGCCCCGCACGATAGCACGCAGGAAGCTACAAGAGGGTCGCGCAGTCCACCGGCAGCCATAACTGACCCCCTACCGCGGTGTGTCTGAAACGTTTTGACAGAGCCACTGTGCTGTGAGAGCATTATCTAATGAGGGACCTAGTATACATACATGGTCTCAAGATTCCAAAAATAAACAAAACATCTCTAATCAGACCAGCCATATTAAATGTACGAACCTGTACGCATCCTTTTCGAACGCGGATGACAGTGAGATTTCAAAAACAAACAAAAGGCATGGATTGCGCTCGAACAACGTGAAGCATTTTGCCCTCTGCTTGGGTTAGACCCTTGGCACAGAGAACGCCTCTGACCCCACCTTTTGTGCCCCGTACGTTTGCACGCAGGAAGCTACAGGAGGGTCGCGCAGTCCACCGGCAGCCATAACTGACCACCTACCGCACAGTGGCTGACACGTTTCCACACAGCCACTGTGCGGTGAGAGCATTATCTAGTGAAGGACCTAATATACATACATGTTCTCAAGATTCCACAAATAAACAGAGCATCTCTAATTAAACCAGCCATATTAAATGTACTAACCTCTCAGCATCCTTTTCAGACCTGGGATGACATTGAGATTTCAAAAACAAAAGAAGGCCTGGATTCCGCTGGAACATCTTTGTGCATTTTGCCCTCTGCTTGAGTTAGACCTTGGCACAGAGAGCGCCTCTGACCCTACCATTTGTGCCCCGTACGTTTGCACGCAGGAAGCCACAAGAGGGTCGCGCAGTCCACCGGCAGCCATAACTGACCACCTACCGCACAGTGGCTGATATGTTTTCACACGGCCACTGTGCGGTGAAGGCATTATCTAGTGAGGGAACTAGTATACATACATGGTCTCAAGATTCCAAAAATAAACAAAGCATCTATAATCAGACCAGCCATAATAAATGTACCAACCTGGATGCATCCTTTTCGAACACGGATGACAGTGAGATTTCAAAAACAAAAGGTATGGATTGCGCTCTAACAACTTTAGGCATTTTGCCCTCTGCTTGGGTTAGACCCTTTGCACAGAGAGCGCCTCTGAACCCACCTTTTGTGCCCCGTACGTTTGCACGCAGGAAGCTACAGTCGCGCAGTACACCGGCAGCCACAACTGACCACCTACCGCACAGTGGCTGATACGTTTCAACACAGCCAGTGTGCGGTGAGGGCATTATCTTGTGAGGGACATAATATACATTCATGGTCTCAAAATTCCGCAACTAAACAAAGCATCTCTAATCAGACCAGCCATATTAATTGTACCAACCTCTCAGCATCCCTTTCAGACGTGGATGACGTTGAGATTTCAAAAACAAAAGGAGGCCTGGATTCCGCTGGAACATCTTTGTGCATTTTGCCCTCTGCTTGAGTTACACCCTTGGCACAGAGAGCGCCTCTTGTGCCCCGTACGTTTGCACGCAGGAAGCTACAAGAGGGTCGCGCAGTACACCGGCAGCCATAACTGAACCCTACCGCACAGTGGCTGAAACGTTTTCAGACAGCCACTGTGCGGTGAGAGCATTATCTAGTGAGTGACCTAGTATAGATACATGGTCTCGAGATTCCAAAAATAAACAAATCATCTCTAATCAGACCAGCCATATTAAATGTACCAACCTGGACGCATCCTTTTCGAACGCGGATGACAGTGGGATTTCAAAAACAAAACAAAGGCATGGATTGCGCTCTAACAACGTTAAGCATTTTGCCCTCTGCTTGGGTTAGACCCTTGGCACAGAGAACGCCTCTGACCCCACATTTTGTGCCCTGTACGTTTGCACGCACGAAGCTACAGGAGGGTCGCGCAGTCCACCGGCAGCCATAACTGACCACCTACCGCAAAGTGGCTGACACGTTTCCACACAGCCACTGTGCGGTGAGAGGATTATCTAGTGAGGGACCTAATATACATACGTGGTCTCAAGATTCCACAAATAAA
Source organism: Amblyomma maculatum (assembly GCF_055883805.1). Lineage (NCBI taxonomy): Eukaryota > Metazoa > Arthropoda > Arachnida > Ixodida > Ixodidae > Amblyomma > Amblyomma maculatum. The sequence continues at coordinate 147,182,691 of NC_139349.1, forward strand.
CATAGCATCTCTAATCAAACCAGCCATATTCGATGTACTAACCTCTGAGCATCCTTTTCAGACGTGGATGACATTGAGATTTCAAAAACAAAAGAAGGCCTGGATTCCACTGGAACATCTTCGTGCATCTCTCCCTCTGTTTGAGTTAGACGCTTGGCACAGAGAGCGCCTCTGACCCCACCTTTTGTGCCCCGTACGTTTGCACCCAGGAAGCTACAAGAGAGTCGCGCAGTCCACCGGCAGCCATAACTGACCACCTACCGCACAGTGGCTGATATGTTTTCGCACAGCCACTGTGCCGTGAGAGCATTATCTAGTGAGGGAACAAGTATACATACATGGTCTCAAGATTCCAAAAATAAACAAAGCATCTATAATCAGACCAGCCATATTAAATGTACCAACTTGGACGCATCCTTTTCGAACGCGGATGACAGTGAGATTTCAAAAACAAAACAAAAGGCATGGATTGCGCTCTAACAACTTTAGGCATTTTGCCCTCTGCTTGAGTTAGACGCTTGGCACAGAGAGCGCCTCTGATCCCACCTTTTGTGCCCCGTACGTTTGCACGCAGGAAGCTACAAGAGAGTCGCACAGTCCACCGGCAGCCATAACTGGCCACCTACCGCAGAGTGGCTGATACGTTTCAACACAGCCAGTGTGCGGTGAGGGCATTATCTTGTGGGGGACATAATATTGTAACGAGTACAAGGCAGCGATCACTGATCGGAACAGTTTCACGCGCTACACTCAGTTTCGTCCTCTTTGTCCTCAGTTCTTCTTTGTCCTCTTTTCAGAGAGGCATGCGGCATTACCCCCCCCCTCTTCGAAAGCGGCGACTCGACGCTGAGAGTGTCTTCAGATTATGCACACAGGAGAAGCAGGGAACACAAAGCTGCACACGCGCAAAAAATCACTGCCTCTCATAATACAGTTTCATCCGCACTACATGAACAGTTTCAGCACTTGAGTGCCGCCGTGTTGAAGGTCGTTGGCCCCGAGCAACAACTTCGTAAGTCACGTTACTAAGACGCCGAATGACCTCGTATGGCCCAAAGTAACGGCGAAGTAGTTTCTCGGAGAATCCTCGACGGCGCACTGGTGTCCACACCCAAACAAGATCGCCAGGTTGGTAGTGAACGTCTCGGTGTCGGAGGTTGTACCGACTGGCATCGCGATGTTGTTGTTGTTGAATACGGCATCGTGCGAGCTGGCGCGCTTCTTCGGCCCACTGTAGAAATATGTCGACGTCTGCATAGGCGTTGGTGACATCGTCGCCATGACTTATGGGTAGCATAGCGTCCAACATTGTGGTGACGGGACGACCGTAGACTAGCTGGAATGGCGCAAGACGCGTCGTCTCCTGTTCAGCCGTATTGTATGCAAAAGTTGCATACGGAAGGACTTCATCCCACGTGCGATGCTCAACGTCAACGTACATGAAAATCATGTCTGCAAGCGTTCTATTGAGGCGTTCAGTCAGTCCGTTTGTTTGCGGATGGTAAGCAGTAGTCCTACGATGACTTGTGCGGGTAAGACTGAAGAGAGCCTGCATTAGTTCAGCCGTAAAGGCTGTACCGCGGTCAGTGATAATAACCGATGGGGCACCGTGGCGCAGTACGACGGTCTTAAGAAAAAACTGGGCTACTTCTGCAGCAGTTGCACGGGAAAGTGCCTGTGTCTCGGCGTATCGCGTTAAGTAGTCCGTCGCCACTACTATCCATCTGTGCTCGGATGCGGACGTTGGGAAAGGGCCCAGAAGATCCATGCCCACTTGCTGGAAAGGGGCTGTTGGCGGAGGTATCGGCTGAAGGAGCCCTGCAGGCTTCAGCGGAGGTGTCTTTCGCCGCTGGCAATCTCGGCATGTTCTCACGTAGTGCTGGACTGAAGGTAGCAACTTAGGCCAATAGTACTTTTGTCGAATGCGTGCTAATGTTCGCGTGACTCCTAAATGACCAGCCGAAGGCTCATCGTGGCATGCGTGCAAGATTTCTGGCCTGAGGTCGGACGGCACAACGAGAAGAAAGGTTTCCTTGTTGTGCTGAAAGTTTCTCTTATATAGGACGCGATTTCGAATGCTGTAGGAGGTTAAACCCCGTGCGAAAGCACGTGGGACAGCTACATCAAGGCCTTCGAGATGCTCAATAAGTGGGTGTAAACAGGGGTCAGCCCGTTGACGCTGGGCCATGTCGGTGGTCGTGACGACAGCAAGAAACGGAAAGTCATCGTCTTCTCGGTCGGGAGGGGCAGCATCAACTGGTGCACGAGACAAGCAATCGGCGTCGCTGTGCTTACGGCCGCTCTTGTATACAACCGTAATGTCGTATTCTTGGAGACGGAGGCTCCACCTTGCAAGCCGTCCAGAGGGGTCTTTGAGGTTGGCTAGCCAGCATAACGAATGGTGGTCGCTCACAGCCCTAAAAGGTCGGCCGTAAATATAGGGTCGGAACTTAGTTATGGCCCAAACTACCGCGAGACATTCCTTTTCCGTGGTTGAGTAGTTCGTCTCTGCTTTTGAAAGAGAGCGACTTGCGTAAGCGATAACTTTCTCAGTGCCATTTTGCCACTGAATCAGAACGGCACCGAGTCCGAAATTACTGGCATCGGTATGGATATCCGTAGCGGCGTTTTCGTCAAAATGGGCAAGTATCGGGGCGGCCTGCAGTCGCCGGCGCAACTCGTTGAAATCATCCTCTTGATCTTCTTGCCACGCAAAAGGAACATTGTCTCGGGTAAGACGCGTAAAGGCTCGGCAATCACTGAAAAATTCTCTACGAAACGCCTGTAATAGGCACAAAGCCCCAAAAACCTTCTAACGAACTTTTTGTCGGTTGGGCGCGGAAAATTTTTCACAGCAGCAGTCTTGTCGGGATCTGGTTTCACGCCGTCAGAACTAATAACATGGCCAAGAAAGCGGAGCTCCTGGAATCCGAAATGGCATTTCTGTGGTTTTATCGTCAGTTGGGCTGAACGCAGTGCCTGTAGTACCACTCGCAGTCGGTCAAGGTGCTCCTCAAAACTAGCCGCGAAAATGACGACATCGTCGAGATACACTAAGCACGTTTGCCACTTCAGTCCAGAGAGAACGGTGTCCATCATTCGCTGGAAAGTTGCTGGTGCAGAACAGAGACCGAAAGGAAGCACTTTAAATTCATAAAGGCCGTCGGGGGTGACGAACGCTGTTTTCTCTCTGTCCCTTTCGTCCACTTCTATCTGCCAGTAGCCATTCTTGAGGTCAAGCGACGAGAAATATTTGGCATTGCGTAACCGGTCCAATGCGTCGTCGATACGTGGGAGCGGGTATACGTCCCGTTTCGTAACCTGATTTAACTTACGATAATCGACGCAAAAACGCAGGGTGTTGTCTTTTTTCTTCACCAACACTACAGGCGAAGCCCAGGGGCTGGTAGATGGCTGTATCACGTCATCGGTAAGCATTTCCTGCACCTGTCTTCGAATAGCCTCTCGTTCCGTTGATGACACTCGGTATGGGTGTTGGGAAATCGGCTTGGTCTCCGCGTCAACCATAATGCGGTGTTTGGCTACTGGGGTACGCCCAACTTTCGAAGACGTTGCGAAGCATCCAGCAAATTCATGAAGGAGGTCTAGGAGTCGCCGCCGCTCAACCACCGACAGATTGGCATTAATGTCCACAGTTGATAGAATGTCGGGTGCATTACATTTGGCTGGCGACGGCGGCGCCAGAGTACAGATGTTCCTTGGCTCAATAAAGTCGGCAACATACGCGATGGCCGTTCCTTTCGCAATGTGCTGAAACTCGGTCCCGAAATTCGTAATCCAAAGCTTCGCACAACCGTCCCGTAAGCGAACAAGTCCTCTTGCAGCGCAGATCCCTTTCTCAAGAAGCAAACCCACGCTCGTCTCTGCCAGTACGTCTCGGTTGCATGGTGAGTCGCTTTCTACAAAGACCATAATGCTGCACCGTGGCGGGACCGTAACGTCACCAGCTGTAATACGTAAGGCGGACATTGATGAACCGTCGACGCTAGATCTCGCAATGGCTTGGCTCGGCGAAAATGTCACTCGTGATTCTTGCAAATTAATTATCGCACCATTAGCCTGTAAGAAGTCCAAGCCGAGTATGACGTCTCGCGAACAGTGGGTAAGTACAACGAAGTCGCAAACATAAACAAATCCGTCAATTGCAACTCTCGCAACGCATCTTCCAGCCGGAGTAATAAGGTGTCCCCCTGCAGTGTGGATCTGAGGCCCAGTCCACTCGGTTAAAACTTTCTTCAATTTCCTGGCTAACCCACTGCTCATAACTGAATAGTCCGCCCCCGTATCAACTAAAGCTGTAATGAGACAATCATCGATAGAAACCGGTATGTCCGAAACTGCGCACTCAGGATCATCGTTACATGTCGCCGTCTGATAGCCGTTATCTTGTACTAAGCTTGATGGAGGATGTTCAGCACTTCGCTCGTCAGCGGCCTCACCTCCGCAGGTCGCTGTTCCTAGTTTTCCCGAAGCCTCGGGGAGCGGGGGCTCGTCGAGCGGCTAGTGCGGGATGTAGAGGGCCGTGGACTTGGAGAACGATAACGGGAAGAGGTAATGACGCGGGACCCGTATTGTGGGACCTCCGGAGGATTCGTATGCGTCGACAGGTACTCCTCGATTTCGGGTGGTCGTTCACCACTCCGAGGACATCGTGCACGCGGATGGAAGCCACGAAGTCCGGCGCGGCGGTACGGACAGAACCTTAACATGTGACCAGCCTCACCACAGTGGTAACAAAGGGGCTGATTGTCAGGGGTACGCCAGACGTCAGTCCTTCGAAATCGTGCTTCGGCTAGAAGAGGAGAATGGCGTGGGCTTGGATCAAGAGTAGGGGGGTTCACTCTGGCTCTGGGAGAGCCGCACCAACAGTGGTGCTGGTTTGGATGCGGCACAGTGGGGTTCCCTCTTGGAGGATCACCGTGGTTATGCTGCTGAAGCACGGCCGCGTACGTTGGCACACTCGGTGGCGGTGGCTGCACACCAGGCACAGACGTTTCCGGGACGACGGCTTGCCTCACTTCTTCGCGAACGACCTCCGCGAGTGATGGGAGCCTCGACGACGATGCTAGACCCTGTAGCTGAATATGTCTCAGCTCTTCCCTGACCACAGATCGAATGAGCTCCCTTAAGGCATCACCAGAACCATTGAAGCCGGAACCGTAGACGACCGGTGACATGGCGGACACGTTACGGTTATAGTGCTGAGCCCTGTGTCGAAGTGTTTGTTCTATCGTGGTGGCCTCCGCTAGAAACTCTGATGCCGTGCCAGGTGGATTGCGCACAAGCCCAGCAAATAGTTCTTGCTTCACCCCGCGCATTAGGTGGCGCACTTTCGTCTCCTCTGACATATTTGGATCAGAACGCCTAAAAAGGCGGATCATGTCCTCGTAGAACATTCCAATGCTCTCGTTTGGGGCTTGGATACGAGATTTCAGCGCCGACTCCGCACGCTCTCTTCGGTCGTTGGCGGTGTAGGTCGCCAACAGCTGGCGACGAAAGAGGTCCCATGTTGATAGTCTCGTTTCGTGGTTCACGAACCACGTCCGCGCTGAATCTTCGAGAGCAAAGTATACATTATAAAGCTTCCTTTGCTCATCCCAGCCGTTGTAATTGGCGACCCGTTCGAATTGGTCCAGCCAGTCTTCAGCGTCCTCATAAAGCTCGCCATGGAAGGACGGTGGCGTTCGAGACTGGAGGACGACGAAATGGGGTGAAGACTCTCCGCTAGCAGCTATGTTCGTGTTGGATGTATGCATGTTGGCGACAGGCGTGCAGGAAAGAGGCCCGAACTCTGGCGACTGACCTCGAAGGCGGCGGCTGCAACTGCGATGGACCGGTGTCAAATCCGTGGTGGCTCTCGGTTGCCCTTGAGGGGTTGCACTCAGCAAAAAGGGAAATCGTACCCGGCTGCTCCACCAGAAAATGTAACGAGTACAAGGCAGCGATCACTGATCGGAACAGTTTCACGCGCTACACTCAGTTTCGTCCTCTTTGTCCTCAGTTCTTCTTTGTCCTCTTTTCAGAGAGGCATGCGGCAATATACATACATGATCTCAAGATTCCGACACTAAATAAAGCATCTCTAATCAGACCACCCATATTAAATGTAACAACCTCTCAGCATCCTTCTCAGACGTGGATGACATTGAGATTTCAAAAACAAAAGGAGGCCTGGATTCCGCTTGAACATCTTTGTGCATTTTGCCCTCTGCTTGAGTTATACCCTTGGCACAGAGAGCGCCTCTGACCCTGCCTTTTGTGCCCCGTACGCTTGCACGCAGGAAGCTACAAGAGGGTCGCGCAGTCCACCGGCAGCCATAACTGACCCCCTACCGCACAGTGGCTGAAACGTTTTCACACAGCCACTGCGTGGTGAGAGCATTATCTATTGAGAGACCTAGTATACATACATGGTCTCAAGATTCCAAAAATAAACAAAACATCTCTAATCAGACCAGCCATATTAGATGTACTAACCTCTCAGCATCCTTTTCAGACGTGGATGACATTGAGATTTCAAAAACAAAAGGAGGCCTGGATTCCGCTGGAACATCTTTGTGCATTTTGCCCTCTGCTTGAGTTATACCCATGGCACAGAGAGCGCCTCTGACCCTGCCTTTTGTGCCCCGTACGTTTGCACGCAGGAAGCTACAAGAGGGTCGCGCAGTCTACCGGCAGCCATAACTGTCCACCTACCGCGCAGTGGCTATAAAGTTTTCACACAGCCACTGTGCGGTGAGAGCATTATCTATTGAGAGACCTAGTATACATACATGGTCTCAAGATTCCAAAAACAAACAAAACATCTCAAATCAGACCAGCCATATTAAATGTACCAACCTGGACGCATCCATTTCGAACGCGGATGACAGTGAGATTTCAAAAACAAAACAAAGGCATGGATTGCGCTCTAACAACGTTAAGCATTTTGCCCTCTGTTTGGGTTAGACCCTTGGCACAGAGAACACCTCTGACCCCACCTTTTGTGCCCCGTACGTTCGCAAGCACGAAGCTACAAGAGGGCCGCGCAGTCCACCGGCAGCCATAACTGACCCCCTACCGCACAGTGGCTGAAACGTTTTCACACAGCCACTGCGTGGTGAGAGCATTATCTATTGAGAGACCTAGTATACATACATGGTCTCAAGATTCCAAAAATAAACAAAACATCTCTAATCAGACCAGCCATATTAGATGTACTAACCTCTCAGCATCCTTTTCAGACGTGGATGACATTGAGATTTCAAAAACAAAAGGAGGCCTGGATTCCGCTGGAACATCTTTGTGCATTTTGCCCTCTGCTTGAGTTATACCCATGGCACAGAGAGCGCCTCTGACCCTGCCTTTTGTGCCCCGTACGTTTGCACGCAGGAAGCTACAAGAGGGTCGCGCAGTCCACCGGCAGCCATAACTGACCCCCTACCGCAGAGTGTCTGAAATGTTTTCACACAGCCACTGTGCGGTGAGAGCATTATCTAGTGAAGGACCTAGTATACATACATGGTCTCAAGATTCCAAAAATAAACAAATCATCTCTAATCAGACCAGCCATATTAAATATACCAACCTGGACGCATCCTTTTCGAACGCGGATGACAGTGAGATTTCAAAAACAAAACAAAGGCATGGATTGCGCTCTAACAACGTTAAGCATTTTGCCCTCTGTTTGGGTTAGACCCTTGGCACAGAGAACACCTCTGACCCCACCTTTTGTGCCCCGTACGTTCGCAAGCACGAAGCTACAGGAGGGTCGTGCAGTCCACCGGCAGCCATAACTGACCATCTACCGCACAGTGGCTGACACGTTTCCACACAGCCACTGTGCGGTGAGAGCATTATCTAGTGAGGGACCTAATATACATACATGGTCTCAAGATTCCACAAATAAACAAAGCATGTCTAATCAAACCAGCCATATTAGATGTACTAACCTCTGAGCATCCTTTTCAGACGTGGATGACATTGTAATTTCAAAAACAAAAGAAGGCATGGATTCCGCTGGAACATCTTCGTGCATTTTGCCCTCTGCTTGAGTTAGACGCTTGGCACAGAGAGCGCCTCTGACACCACCTGTTGTGCCCCGTACGTTTGCACCCAGGAAGCTACAAGAGAGTCGCGCAGTCCACCGGCAGCCATAACTGGCCACCTACCGCACAGTGGCTGATACGTTTCAACACAGCCAGTGTGCGGTGAGGGCATTATCTAGTGAGGGACCTAGTATACATACATAGTCTCAAGATTCCAAAAATAAACAAATCATCTCTAATCAGACCAGCCATATTAAATGTACCAACCTGGAGGCATCCTTTTCGAACGCGGATGACAGTGAGATTTCAAAAACAAAACAAAAGGAATTGATTGCGCTCTAACAACGTTAGGCATTTTGCCCTCTGCTTCGGTTTGACCCTTGGCACAGAAAGCGCCTCTGACCCCACCTTTCGTGCCCCGTACGTTTGCACGCAGGAAGCTACAAGAGAGTCGCGCAGTCCACCGGCAGCCATAACTGATCCCCTACCGCACAGTGGCTGAAACGTTTTCACACAGCCACTGTGCGGTGAGAGCATTATCTAGTGAGTGACCTAGTATACATACATGGTCTCAAGATTCCAAAAATAAACAAATCACCTCTAATCAGACCAGCCATATTAGATGTACTAACCTCTCAGCATCCTTTTCAGACGTGGATGACATTGAGATTTCAAAAACAAAAGGAGATCTGGATTCCGCTGGAACATCTTTGTGCATTTTGCCCTCTGCTTGAGTTATACCCTTGGCACAGAGAGCGCCTCTGACCCTGCCTTTTGTGCCCCGTCCGTTTGCACGAAGGAAGCTACAAGAGGGTCGCGCAGTCTACCTTCAGCCATAACTGACCACCTACCGCGCAGTGGCTGAAACGTTTTCACACAGCCAATGTGCGGTCAGAGCATTATCTAGTGAGGGACCTAGTATACATACATGGTCTCAAGATTCCAAAAATAAACAAAACATCTCTAATCAGACCAGCCATATTAGATGTACTAACCTCTCAGCATCCTTTTCAGACGTGGATGACATTGAGATTTCAAAAACAAAAGGAGATCTGGATTCCGCTGGAACATCTTTGTGCATTTTGCCCTCTGCTTGAGTTATACCCTTGGCACAGAGAGCGCCTCTGACCCTGCCTTTTGTGCCGCGTCCGTTTGCACGAAGGAAGCTACAAGAGGGTCGCGCAGTCTACCTTCAGCCATAACTGACCACCTACCGCGCAGTGGCTGAAACGTTTTCACACAGCCAATGTGCGGTCAGAGCATTATCTAGTGAGGGACCTAGTATACATACATGGTCTCAAGATTCCAAAAATAAACAAAACATCTCTAATCAGACCAGACATATTAAATGTACCAACCTGGACGCATCCTTTTCGAACGCGGATGACAGTGAGATTTCAAAAACAAACAAATGGCATGGATTGCGCTCGAACAACGTGAAGTATTTTGCCCTCTGCTTGGGTTAGACCCTTGGTACAGAGAAGCCTCTGACCCCACCTTTTGTGCCCCGTACGTTTGCACGCAGGAAGCTACAGGAGGGTCGCGCAGTCCACCGGCAGCCATAACTGACCACCTACCGTACAGTGGCTGACACGTTTCCACATAGCCACTGCGCGGTGAGAGCATTATCTAGTGAAGGACCTAATATACATACATGTTCTCAAGATTCCACAAATAAACAAAGCATCTCTAATCAAACCAGCCATATTAGATGTACTAACCTCTCAGCATCCTTTTCAGACCTGGGATGACATTGAGATTTCAAAAACAAAAGAAGGCCTGGATTCCGCTGGAACATCTTTGTGCATTTTGCCCTCTGCTTGAGTTAGACCTTGGCACAGAGAGCGCCTCTGACCCTACCTTTTGTGCACCGTACGTCTGCACGCAGGAAGCTACAAGAGGGTCGCGCAGTCCACCGGCAGCCATAACTGAGCCCCTACCGCACAGTTTCTGAAACGTTTTCACACAGCCAGTGTGCGGTGAGGGCATTATCTTGTGAGGGACATAATATACATACATGGTCTCAAGATTCCAAAAATAAACAAAACATCTCTAATCAGACCAGCCATATTAAATGTACCAACCTGGACGCATCCTTTTCGAACGCGGATGACAGTGAGATTTCAAAAACAAAACAAAAGGAATGGATTGCGCTCTAACAACGTTAGGCATTTTGCCCTCTGTTTCGGTTTGACCCTTGGCACAGAAAGCGCCTCTGACCCCACCTTTTGTGCCCCGTACGTTTGCACGCAGGAAGCTACAAGAGAGTCGCGCAGTCCACCGGCAGCCATAACTGAGCCCCTACCGCACAGTGGCTGAAACGTTTTCACACAGCCACTGTGCGGTGAGAGCATTATCTAGTGAGGGAACTAGTATACATACATGGTATCAAGATTCCAAAAATAAACAAAGCATCTATAATCAGACCAGCCATATTAAGTGTACCAACCTGGATGCATCCTTTTCGAACGCGGATGACAGTGAGATTTCAAAAACAAAAGGTATGGATTGCGCTCTAACAACTTTAGGCATTTTGCCCTCTGCTTGGGTTAGACGCTTGGCACAGAGAACACCTCTGACCCCACCTTTTGTGCCCCGTACGTTTGCACGCACGAAGCTACAGGAGGGTCGCGCAGTCCACCGGCAGCCATAACTGACCACCTACCGCACAGTGGCTGACACGTTTCCACACAGCCACTGTGCGGTGAGAGCATTATCTAGTGAGGCACCTAATATACATACATGGTCTCAAGATTCCACAAATAAACAAAGCATCTCTAATCAAACCAGCCATATTAGATGTACTAACCTCTCAGCATCCTTTTCAGACCTGGGAAGACATTGAGATTTCAAAAACAAAAGAAGGCCTGGATTCCGCTGGAACATCTTTGTGCATTTTGCCCTCTGCTTGAGTTAGACCTTGGCACAGAGAGCGCCTCTGACCCTACCTTTTGTGCACCGTACGTCTGCACGCAGGAAGCTACAAGAGGGTCGCGCAGTCCACCGGCAGCCATAACTGAGCCCCTACCGCACAGTTTCTGAAACGTTTTCACACAGCCACTGTGCGGTGAGAGCATTATCTAGTGAGTGACCTAGTATACATACATGGTCTCAAGATTCCAAAAATAAACAAATCACCTCTAATCAGACCAGCCATATTAAATGTACCAACCTGGACGCATCCTTTTCAAACGCGGATGAGAGTGAGATTTCAAAAACAAAACAAAAGGGATGGATTGCGCTCTAACAACGTTAGGCATTTTGCCCTCTGTTTCGGTTTGACCCTTGGCACAGAAAGCGCCTCTGACCCCACCTTTTGTGCCCCGTACGTTTGCACGCAGGAAGCTACAAGAGAGTCGCGCAGTCCACCGGCAGCCATAACTGAGCCCCTACCGCACAGTGGCTGAAACGTTTTCACACAGCCACTGTGCGGTGAGAGCATTATCTAGTGAGGGAACTAGTATACATACATGGTATCAAGATTCCAAAAATAAACAAAGCATCTATAATCAGACCAGCCATATTAAATGTACCAACCTGGATGCATCCTTTTCGAACGCGGATGACAGTGAGATTTCAAAAACAAAAGGTATGGATTGCGCTCTAACAACTTTAGGCATTTTGCCCTCTGCTTGGGTTAGACGCTTGGCACAGAGAGCGCCTCTGATCCCACCTTTTGTGCCCGTACGTTTGCACGCGGGAAGCTACAAGAGAGTCGCGCAGTCCACCGGCAGCCATAACTGGCCACGTACCGCAGAGTGGCTGATACGTTTCAACACAACCAGTGTGCGGTGAGGGCATTATCTTGTGAGGGACATAATATACATACATGATCTCAAGATTCCGACACTAAACAAAGCATCTCTAATCAGACCAGCCATATTAAATGTAACAACCTCTCAGCATCCTTCTCAGACGTGGATGACATTGAGATTTCAAAAACAAAAGGAGGCCTGGATTTCGCTGGAACATCTTTGTGCATTTTGCCCTCTGCTTGAGTTATACCCTTGGCACAGAGAGCGCCTCTGACCCTGCCTTTGTGCCCCGTACGTTTGAACGCAGGAAGCTACAAGAGGGTCGCGCAGTCCACCGGCAGCCATAACTGACCCCCTACCGCACAGTGGCTGAAACGTTTTCACATAGCCACTGCGCGGTGAGAGCATTATCTAATGAGGGACCTAGTATACATACATGGTCTCAAGATTCCAAAAATAAACAAAACATCTCTAATCAGACCAGCCATATTAGATGTACTAACCTCTCAGCATCCTTTTCAGACGTGGATGACATTGAGATTTCAAAAACAGAAGGAGACCTGGATTCCGCTGGAACATCTTTGTGCATTTTGCCCTCTGCTTGAGTTACACCCTTGGCACAGAGAGCGCCTCTGACCCTGCCTTTTGTGCCCCTACGTTTGCACGCAGGAAGCTACAAGAGGGTCGCGCAGTCTACCGGCAGCCATAACTGACAACCTACCGCGCAGTGGCTGAAACGTTTTCACACAGCCACTGTGCTTTGAGAGCATTATCTAGTGAGCGACCTAGTATACATACATAGTCTCAAGATTCCAAAAATAAACAAAACATGTCTAATCAGACCAGACATATTAAATGCACCAACGTGGACGCATCCTTTTCGAACGCGGATGACAGTGAGATCTCAAAAACAAACAAATGGCATGGATTCCGCTCGAACAACGTGAAGCATTTTGCCCTCTGCTTGGGTTAGACCCTTGGCACAGAGAACGCCTCTGACGCCACCTTTTGTGCCCCGTACGTTTGCACGCAGGAAGCTACAGGAGGGTCGCGCAGTCCACCGGCAGCCATAACTGACCACCTACCGCACAGTGGCTGACACGTTTCAACACAGCCATTGTGCGGTGAGAGCATTATCTGGTGAGGGACCTAATATACATACATGGTCTCAAGATTCCGCAACTAAACAAAGCATCTCTAATCAGACCAGCCACATTAAATGTACCAACCTCTCAGCATCCTTTTCAGACGTGGATGACAATGAGATTTCAAAAACAAAAGGAGGCCTGGATTCCGCTGGAACATCTTTGTGCATTTTGCCCTCTGCTTGAGTTATACCCTTGGTACAGAGAGCGCCTCTGACCCTGCCTTTTGTGCGCCGCACGTTAGCACGCAGGAAGCTACAAGAGGGTCGCGCAGTCCACCGGCAGCCATAACTGACCCCCTACCGCAGTGTTTCTGAAACGTTTTCACACAGCCACTGTGCGGTGAGAGCATTATCTAGTGAGGGACCTAGTATACATACATAGTCTCAAGATTCCAAAAATAAACAAATCATCTCTAATCAGACCAGCCATATTAAATGTACCAACCTGGACGCATCCTTTTCGAACGCGGATGACAGTGAGATGTCAAAAACAAAACAAAAGGCATGGATTGCGGTCTACCAATGTTAAGCATTTTGCCCTCTGCTTGGGTTAGACCCTTGGCACAGAGAATGCCTCTGACCCCACCTTTTGTGCCCCGTACGTTTGCACGCACGAAGCTACAGGAGGGTCGCGCAGTCCACCGGCAGCCATAATTGACCACCTACCGCACAGTGGCTGAAACGTTTCCACGCAGCCAATGTGCGGTGAGAGGATTATCTAGTGAGGGACCTAATATACATACGTGGTCTCAAGATTCCACAAATAAACATAGCATCTCTAATCAAACCAGCCATATTAGATGTACTAACCTCTGAGCATTCTTTTCAGACGTGGATGACATTGAGATTTCAAAAACAAAAGAAGGCCTGGATTCCGCTGGAACATCTTCGTGCATTTTGCCCTCTGCTTGAGTTAGACGCTTGGTACAGAGAGCGCCTCTGATCCCACCTTTTGTGCCCCGTACGTTTGCACGCAGGAAGCTACAAGAGAGTCGCGCTGTCCACCGGCAGCCATAACTGGCCACCTACCGCACAGTGGCTGATACGTTTCAACACAGCCAGTGTGCGGTGAGGGCATTATCTTGTCAGCTACATAATATACATACATGATCTCAAGATTCCGACACTAAACAAAGCATCTCTAATCAGACCAGCCATATTAAATGTAACAACCTCTCAGCATCCTTCTCAGACGTGAATGACATTGAGATATCAAAAACAAAAGGAGGCCTGGATTCCGCTGGAACATCGTTGTGCATTTTGCCCTCTGCTTGAGTTATACCCTTGGCACAGAGAGCGCCTCTGACCCTGCCTTTTGTGCCCCGCACGATAGCACGCAGGAAGCTACAAGAGGGTCGCGCAGTCCACCGGCAGCCATAACTGACCCCCTACCGCGGTGTGTCTGAAACGTTTTGACAGAGCCACTGTGCTGTGAGAGCATTATCTAATGAGGGACCTAGTATACATACATGGTCTCAAGATTCCAAAAATAAACAAAACATCTCTAATCAGACCAGCCATATTAAATGTACGAACCTGTACGCATCCTTTTCGAACGCGGATGACAGTGAGATTTCAAAAACAAGCAAAAGGCATGGATTGCGCTCGAACAACGTGAAGCATTTTGCCCTCTGCTTGGGTTAGACCCTTGGCACAGAGAACGCCTCTGACCCCACCTTTTGTGCCCCGTACGTTTGCACGCAGGAAGCTACAGGAGGGTCGCGCAGTCCACCGGCAGCCATAACTGACCACCTACCGTACAGTGGCTGACACGTTTCCACATAGCCACTGCGCGGTGAGAGCATTATCTAGTGAAGGACCTAATATACATACATGTTCTCAAGATTCCACAAATAAACAAAGCATCTCTAATCAAACCAGCCATATTAGATGTACTAACCTCTCAGCATCCTTTTCAGACCTGGGATGACATTGAGATTTCAAAAACAAAAGAAGGCCTGGATTCCGCTGGAACATCTTTGTGCATTTTGCCCTCTGCTTGAGTTAGACCTTGGCACAGAGAGCGCCTCTGACCCTACCTTTTGTGCACCGTACGTCTGCACGCAGGAAGCTACAAGAGGGTCGCGCAGTCCACCGGCAGCCATAACTGAGCCCCTACCGCACAGTTTCTGAAACGTTTTCACACAGCCAGTGTGCGGTGAGGGCATTATCTTGTGAGGGACATAATATACATACATGGTCTCAAGATTCCAAAAATAAACAAAACATCTCTAATCAGACCAGCCATATTAAATGTACCAACCTGGACGCATCCTTTTCGAACGCGGATGACAGTGAGATTTCAAAAACAAAACAAAAGGAATGGATTGCGCTCTAACAACGTTAGGCATTTTGCCCTCTGTTTCGGTTTGACCCTTGGCACAGAAAGCGCCTCTGACCCCACCTTTTGTGCCCCGTACGTTTGCACGCAGGAAGCTACAAGAGAGTCGCGCAGTCCACCGGCAGCCATAACTGAGCCCCTACCGCACAGTGGCTGAAACGTTTTCACACAGCCACTGTGCGGTGAGAGCATTATCTAGTGAGGGAACTAGTATACATACATGGTATCAAGATTCCAAAAATAAACAAAGCATCTATAATCAGACCAGCCATATTAAGTGTACCAACCTGGATGCATCCTTTTCGAACGCGGATGACAGTGAGATTTCAAAAACAAAAGGTATGGATTGCGCTCTAACAACTTTAGGCATTTTGCCCTCTGCTTGGGTTAGACGCTTGGCACAGAGAACACCTCTGACCCCACCTTTTGTGCCCCGTACGTTTGCACGCACGAAGCTACAGGAGGGTCGCGCAGTCCACCGGCAGCCATAACTGACCACCTACCGCACAGTGGCTGACACGTTTCCACACAGCCACTGTGCGGTGAGAGCATTATCTAGTGAGGCACCTAATATACATACATGGTCTCAAGATTCCACAAATAAACAAAGCATCTCTAATCAAACCAGCCATATTAGATGTACTAACCTCTCAGCATCCTTTTCAGACCTGGGAAGACATTGAGATTTCAAAAACAAAAGAAGGCCTGGATTCCGCTGGAACATCTTTGTGCATTTTGCCCTCTGCTTGAGTTAGACCTTGGCACAGAGAGCGCCTCTGACCCTACCTTTTGTGCACCGTACGTCTGCACGCAGGAAGCTACAAGAGGGTCGCGCAGTCCACCGGCAGCCATAACTGAGCCCCTACCGCACAGTTTCTGAAACGTTTTCACACAGCCACTGTGCGGTGAGAGCATTATCTAGTGAGTGACCTAGTATACATACATGGTCTCAAGATTCCAAAAATAAACAAATCACCTCTAATCAGACCAGCCATATTAAATGTACCAACCTGGACGCATCCTTTTCAAACGCGGATGAGAGTGAGATTTCAAAAACAAAACAAAAGGGATGGATTGCACTCTAACAACGTTAGGCATTTTGCCCTCTGTTTCGGTTTGACCCTTGGCACAGAAAGCGCCTCTGACCCCACCTTTTGTGCCCCGTACGTTTGCACGCAGGAAGCTACAAGAGAGTCGCGCAGTCCACCGGCAGCCATAACTGAGCCCCTACCGCACAGTGGCTGAAACGTTTTCACACAGCCACTGTGCGGTGAGAGCATTATCTAGTGAGGGAACTAGTATACATACATGGTATCAAGATTCCAAAAATAAACAAAGCATCTATAATCAGACCAGCCATATTAAATGTACCAACCTGGATGCATCCTTTTCGAACGCGGATGACAGTGAGATTTCAAAAACAAAAGGTATGGATTGCGCTCTAACAACTTTAGGCATTTTGCCCTCTGCTTGGGTTAGACGCTTGGCACAGAGAGCGCCTCTGATCCCACCTTTTGTGCCCGTACGTTTGCACGCGGGAAGCTACAAGAGAGTCGCGCAGTCCACCGGCAGCCATAACTGGCCACGTACCGCAGAGTGGCTGATACGTTTCAACACAACCAGTGTGCGGTGAGGGCATTATCTTGTGAGGGACATAATATACATACATGATCTCAAGATTCCGACACTAAACAAAGCATCTCTAATCAGACCAGCCATATTAAATGTAACAACCTCTCAGCATCCTTCTCAGACGTGGATGACATTGAGATTTCAAAAACAAAAGGAGGCCTGGATTTCGCTGGAACATCTTTGTGCATTTTGCCCTCTGCTTGAGTTATACCCTTGGCACAGAGAGCGCCTCTGACCCTGCCTTTGTGCCCCGTACGTTTGAACGCAGGAAGCTACAAGAGGGTCGCGCAGTCCACCGGCAGCCATAACTGACCCCCTACCGCACAGTGGCTGAAACGTTTTCACATAGCCACTGCGCGGTGAGAGCATTATCTAATGAGGGACCTAGTATACATACATGGTCTCAAGATTCCAAAAATAAACAAAACATCTCTAATCAGACCAGCCATATTAGATGTACTAACCTCTCAGCATCCTTTTCAGACGTGGATGACATTGAGATTTCAAAAACAGAAGGAGACCTGGATTCCGCTGGAACATCTTTGTGCATTTTGCCCTCTGCTTGAGTTACACCCTTGGCACAGAGAGCGCCTCTGACCCTGCCTTTTGTGCCCCTACGTTTGCACGCAGGAAGCTACAAGAGGGTCGCGCAGTCTACCGGCAGCCATAACTGACAACCTACCGCGCAGTGGCTGAAACGTTTTCACACAGCCACTGTGCTTTGAGAGCATTATCTAGTGAGCGACCTAGTATACATACATAGTCTCAAGATTCCAAAAATAAACAAAACATGTCTAATCAGACCAGACATATTAAATGCACCAACGTGGACGCATCCTTTTCGAACGCGGATGACAGTGAGATCTCAAAAACTAACAAATGGCATGGATTCCGCTCGAACAACGTGAAGCATTTTGCCCTCTGCTTGGGTTAGACCCTTGGCACAGAGAACGCCTCTGACGCCACCTTTTGTGCCCCGTACGTTTGCACGCAGGAAGCTACAGGAGGGTCGCGCAGTCCACCGGCAGCCATAACTGACCACCTACCGCACAGTGGCTGACACGTTTCAACACAGCCATTGTGCGGTGAGAGCATTATCTGGTGAGGGACCTAATATACATACATGGTCTCAAGATTCCGCAACTAAACAAAGCATCTCTAATCAGACCAGCCACATTAAATGTACCAACCTCTCAGCATCCTTTTCAGACGTGGATGACAATGAGATTTCAAAAACAAAAGGAGGCCTGGATTCCGCTGGAACATCTTTGTGCATTTTGCCCTCTGCTTGAGTTATACCCTTGGTACAGAGAGCGCCTCTGACCCTGCCTTTTGTGCGCCGCACGTTAGCACGCAGGAAGCTACAAGAGGGTCGCGCAGTCCACCGGCAGCCATAACTGACCCCCTACCGCAGTGTTTCTGAAACGTTTTCACACAGCCACTGTGCGGTGAGAGCATTATCTAGTGAGGGACCTAGTATACATACATAGTCTCAAGATTCCAAAAATAAACAAATCATCTCTAATCAGACCAGCCATATTAAATGTACCAACCTGGACGCATCCTTTTCGAACGCGGATAACAGTGAGATGTCAAAAACAAAACAAAAGGCATGGATTGCGGTCTACCAATGTTAAGCATTTTGCCCTCTGCTTGGGTTAGACCCTTGGCACAGAGAATGCCTCTGACCCCACCTTTTGTGCCCCGTACGTTTGCACGCACGAAGCTACAGGAGGGTCGCGCAGTCCACCGGCAGCCATAATTGACCACCTACCGCACAGTGGCTGAAACGTTTCCACGCAGCCAATGTGCGGTGAGAGGATTATCTAGTGAGGGACCTAATATACATACGTGGTCTCAAGATTCCACAAATAAACATAGCATCTCTAATCAAACCAGCCATATTAGATGTACTAACCTCTGAGCATTCTTTTCAGACGTGGATGACATTGAGATTTCAAAAACAAAAGAAGGCCTGGATTCCGCTGGAACATCTTCGTGCATTTTGCCCTCTGCTTGAGTTAGACGCTTGGTACAGAGAGCGCCTCTGATCCCACCTTTTGTGCCCCGTACGTTTGCACGCAGGAAGCTACAAGAGAGTCGCGCTGTCCACCGGCAGCCATAACTGGCCACCTACCGCACAGTGGCTGATACGTTTCAACACAGCCAGTGTGCGGTGAGGGCATTATCTTGTCAGGGACATAATATACATACATGATCTCAAGATTCCGACACTAAACAAAGCATCTCTAATCAGACCAGCCATATTAAATGTAACAACCTCTCAGCATCCTTCTCAGACGTGGATGACATTGAGATATCAAAAACAAAAGGAGGCCTGGATTCCGCTGGAACATCGTTGTGCATTTTGCCCTCTGCTTGAGTTATACCCTTGGCACAGAGAGCGCCTCTGACCCTGCCTTTTGTGCCCCGCACGATAGCACGCAGGAAGCTACAAGAGGGTCGCGCAGTCCACCGGCAGCCATAACTGACCCCCTACCGCGGTGTGTCTGAAACGTTTTGACAGAGCCACTGTGCTGTGAGAGCATTATCTAATGAGGGACCTAGTATTCATACATGGTCTCAAGATTCCAAAAATAAACAAAACATCTCTAATCAGACCAGCCATATTAAATGTACGAACCTGTACGCATCCTTTTCGAACGCGGATGACAGTGAGATTTCAAAAACAAACAAAAGGCATGGATTGCGCTCGAACAACGTGAAGCATTTTGCCCTCTGCTTGGGTTAGACCCTTGGCACAGAGAACGCCTCTGACCCCACCTTTTGTGCCCCGTACGTTTGCACGCAGGAAGCTACAGGAGGGTCGCGCAGTCCACCGGCAGCCATAACTGACCACCTACCGCACAGTGGCTGACACGTTTCCACACAGCCACTGTGCGGTGAGAGCATTATCTAGTGAAGGACCTAATATACATACATGTTCTCAAGATTCCACAAATAAACAGAGCATCTCTAATCAGACCAGCCATATTAATTGTACCAACCTCTCAGCATCCCATTCAGACCTGGGATGACATTGAGATTTCAAAAACAAAAGAAGGCCTGGATTCCGCTGGAACATCTTTGTGCATTTTGCCCTCTGCTTGAGTTAGACCTTGGCACAGAGAGCGCCTCTTGTGCCCCGTACGTTTGCACGCAGGAAGCTACAAGAGGGTCGCGCAGTCCACCGGCAGCCATAACTGACCACCTACCGCACAGTGGCTGAAACGTTTTCAGACAGCCACTGTGCGGTGAGAGCATTATCTAGTGAGTGACCTAGTATAGATACATGGTCTCGAGATTCCAAAAATAAACAAATCATCTCTAATCAGACCAGCCATATTAAATGTACCAACCTGGACGCATCCTTTTCGAACGCGGATGACAGTGGGATTTCAAAAACAAAACAAAGGCATGGATTGCGCTCTAACAACGTTAAGCATTTTGCCCTCTGCTTGGGTTAGACCCTTGGCACAGAGAACGCCTCTGACCCCACATTTTGTGCCCTGTACGTTTGCACGCACGAAGCTACAGGAGGGTCGCGCAGTCCACCGGCAGCCATAACTGACCACCTACCGCAAAGTGGCTGACACGTTTCCACACAGCCACTGTGCGGTGAGAGGATTATCTAGTGAGGGACCTAATATACATACGTGGTCTCAAGATTCCACAAATAAACATAGCATCTCTAATCAAACCAGCCATATTCGATGTACTAACCTCTGAGCATCCTTTTCAGACGTGGATGACATTGAGATTTCAAAAACAAAAGAAGGCCTGGATTCCACTGGAACATCTTCGTGCATCTCTCCCTCTGCTTGAGTTAGACGCTTGGCACAGAGAGCGCCTCTGATCCCACCTTTTGTGCCCCGTACGTTTGCACGCGGGAAGCTACAAGAGAGTCGCGCTGTCCACCGGCAGCCATAAATAGCCACCTACCGCAGAGTGGCTGATACGTTTCAACACAGCCAGTGTGCGGTGAGGGCATTATCTTGTGAGGGAATAATCTACATACGTGATCTCAAGATTCCGACACTAAACAAAGCATCTCTAATCAGACCAGCCATATTAAATGTAACAACCTCTCAGCATTCTTCTCAGACGTGGATGACATTGAGATTTCAAAAACAAAAGGAGGCCTGGATTCCGCTGGAACATCTTTGTGCATTTTGCCCTCTGCTTGAGTTATACCCTTGGCACAGAGAACGCCTCTGACCCTGCCTTTGTGCACCGTACGTTTGCACGCAGGAAGCTACAAGAGGGTCGCGCAGTCCACCGGCAGCCATAACTGACCCCCTACCGCACAGTGGCTGAAACGTTTTCACACAGGCACTGCGCGGTGAGAGCATTATCTAGTGAGGGACATAATATACATACATGGTCTCAAGATTCCGCAACTAAACAAAGCATCTCTAATCAGAGCAGCCATATTAAATGTACCAACCTCTCAGCATCCTTTTCAGACGTGGATGACATTGAGATTTCAAAAACAAAAGGAGGCCTGGATTCCGCTGGAACGTCTTTGTGCATTTTGCCCTCTGCTTGAGTTACACCCTTGGCACAAAGAGCGCCTCTGACTTTGCCTTTGTGCCCCGTACGTTTGCACGCAGGAAGCTACAAGAGGGTCGCGCAGTCCACCGGCAGCCATAACTGACCACCTACCGCACAGTGGCTGATACGTTTCAACACAGCCAGTGTGCGGTGAGGGCATTATCTTGTGAGGGACATAATATACATACATGGTCTCAAGATTCCGCAACTAAACAAAGCATCTCTAATCAGACCAGCCATATTAGATGTACTAACCTCTCAGCATCCTTTTCAGACGTGGATGACATTGAGATTTCAAAAACAAAAGGAGACCTGGATTCCGCTGGAACATCTTTGTGCATTTTGCCCTCTGCTTGAGTTACACCCTTGGCACAAAGAGCGCCTCTGACCCTGCTTTTTGTGCCCCGTACGTTTGCACGCACGAAGCTACAGGAGGGTCGCGCAGTCCACCGGCAGCCATAACTGACCACCTACCGCACAGTGGCTGATACGTTTCAACACAGCCAGTGTGCGGTGAGGGCATTACCTTGTGAGGGACATAATATACATACATGGTCTCAAGATTCCGCAACTAAACAAAGCATCTCTAATCAGAGCAGCCATATTAAATGTACCAACCTCTCAGCATCCTTTTCAGACGTGGATGACATTGAGATTTCAAAAACAAAAGGAGGCCTGGATTCCGCTGGAACATCTTTGTGCATTTTGCCCTCTGCTTGAGTTACACCCTTGGCACAGAGAGCGCCTCTTGTGCCCCGTACGTTTGCACGCAGGAAGCTACAAGAGGGTCGCGCAGTACACCGGCAGCCATAACTGAACCCTACCGCACAGTGGCTGAAACGTTTTCAGACAGCCACTGTGCGGTGAGAGCATTATCTAGTGAGTGACCTAGTATAGATACATGGTCTCGAGATTCCAAAAATAAACAAATCATCTCTAATCAGACCAGCCATATTAAATGTACCAACCTGGACGCATCCTTTTCGAACGCGGATGACAGTGGGATTTCAAAAACAAAACAAAGGCATGGATTGCGCTCTAACAACGTTAAGCATTTTGCCCTCTGCTTGGGTTAGACCCTTGGCACAGAGAACGCCTCTGACCCCACATTTTGTGCCCTGTACGTTTGCACGCACGAAGCTACAGGAGGGTCGCGCAGTCCACCGGCAGCCATAACTGACCACCTACCGCACAGTGGCTGATACGTTTCCACACAGCCACTGTGCGGTGAGAGCATTATCTAGTGAGGGACCTAATATACATACATGGTCTTTAAGATTCCACAAATAAACAAGGCATCTCTAATTGGAAAAGCCATATAAATCTACTAACCTCTGAGCATTCTTTTCGAATGCGGATGACAGTGAGATTTCAAAAAAAAAAGTCATGGATTGCGCTCTAACAAGTTTAGGCATTTTGCCCTCTGCTTGGGTTAGACCCTTTGCACAGAGAGCGCCTCTGACCCCACCTTTTGTGCCCCGTACGTTTTCACGCAGGAAGCTACAAGAGAGTCGCGCAGTCCACCGGCAGCCATAACTGATCACCTACCGCACAGTGCCTGATACGTTTCAACACAGCCAGTGTGCGGTGAGGGCATTATCTTGTGAGGGACATAATATACATACATGGTCTCAAGATTCCGCAGCTAAACAAAAACATCTCTAATCAGACCAGCCATATTAGTTGTACCAACCTCTATCATCCTTTTCAGACGTGGATGACATTGAGATATCAGAAACAAAAGGAGGCCTGAATTCCACTGGAACATCTTTGTGCATTTTGCCCTCTGCTTGAGTTATACCCTTTGCACAGAGAGCGCCTCTGACCCCACCTTTTGTGCCCCGTACGTTTGCACGCAGGAAGCTACAAGAGAGTCGCGCAGTCCACCGGCAGCCATAACTGACCACCTACCGCCAAGTGGCTGATATGTTTCAAAACAGCCAGTGTGCGGTGAGGGCATTCTTTTGTGAGGGACATAATATACATACATGGTCTCAAGATTCCAAAAATAAACAAAACATCTCTAATCAGACCAGCCATATTAAATGTACCAACCTGGACGAATCTTTTTCGAACGCGGATGACAGGGAGATTTCAAAAAAAAAAACAATTACAAAAGGAATGGATTGCGCTCTAACAACGTTAGGCATTTTGCCCTCTGCTTCGGTTTGACCCTTGGTACAGAAAACGCCTCTGACCCCACCTTTAGTGCCCCGTACGTTTGCACGCAGGAAGCTACAAGAGAGTCGCGCAGTCCAACGGCAGCCATAACTGACCACCTACCGCACAGTGGCTGATATGTTTCAGCACAGCCAGTGTGTGGTGAGGGCATTATCTTGTGAGGGATATAATATACATACATGGTCTCAAGATTCCGCAACTAAACAAAGCATCTCTAATCAAACCAGCCATATTAGATGTACTAACCTCTGAGCATCCTTTTCAGACGTGGATGACATTGAGATTTCAAAAACAAAAGGAGGCCTGGATTCCGCTGGAACATCTTTGTGCATTTTGCCCTCTGCTTGAGTTATACCCTTGGCACAGAGAGCGCCTCTGACCCTGCCTTTTGTGCCCCGTACGTTTGCACGCAGGAAGCTACAAGGGGGTCGCGCAGTCCACCGGCAGCCATAACTGACCCCCTACCGCACAGTGTCTGAAACGTTTTCACACAGCCACTGTGCGGTGAGAGCATTATCTAGTGAGGGACCTAGTATACATACATGGTCTCAAGATTCCAAAAATAAACAAAACATCTCTACTCAGACCAGCCATATTAAATGTACCAACCTGGACGCATACTTTTCGAACGCGGATGACAGTGAGATTTCAAAAAAAAACAAAAACAAAAGGAATTGATTGCGCTCTAACAACGTTAGGCATTTTGCCCTCTGCTTCGGTTTGACCCTTGGCACAGAAAGCGCCTCTGACCCCACCTTTTGTGCCCCGTACGTTTGCACGCAGGAAGCTACAAGAGAGTCGCGCAGTCCACCGGCAGCCATAACTGATCCCCTACCGCACATTGGCTGAAACGTTTTCACACAGCCACTGCGCGGTGAGAGCATTATCTAGTGAGGGACCTAATATACATACATGTTCTCAAGATTCCACAAATAAACAAAGGATCTCTAATTAAACCAGCCATAATAAATGTACTAACCTCTCAGCATCCTTTTCAGACCTGGGATGACATTGAGATTTCAAAAACAAAAGAAGGCCTGGATTCCGCTGGAACATCTTTGTGCATTTTGCCCTCTGCTTGAGTTAGACTTTGGCACAGAGAGCGCCTCTGACCCTACCTTTTGTGCCCCGTACGTTTCCACCCAGGAAGCTACAAGAGGGTCGCGCAGTCCACCGGCAGCCATAACTGACCACCTACCGCACAGTGGCTGATACGTTTCAACACAGCCAGTGTGCGGTGAGGGCATAATCTTGTGAGGAACCAAGTATACATACATGGTCTCAAGATTCCAAATATAAACAAAGCATCTATAATCAGACCAGCCATATTAAATGTACCAACCTGGGCGCATCCTTTTCGAACGCGGATGACAGTGAGATTTGAAAAACAAAACAAAAGGCATGGATTGCGCTCTAACAACTTTAAGCATTTTGCCCTCTGCTTGGGTTAGACCCTTTGCACAGAGAGCGCCTCTGACCCCACCTTTTGTGCCCCGTACGTTTCCACGCAGGAAGCTACAAGAGAGTCGCGTAGTCCACCGGCAGCCATAACTGACCACCTACCGCACAGTGGCAGATACGTTTCAACACAGCCAGTGTGCGGTGAGGGCATTATCTTGTGAGGGGCATAATATACATACATGGTCTCAAGATTCCGCAACTAAACAAAGCATCTCTAATCAGACCAGCCATATTAAATGTACCAACCTCTCAGCATCCTTTTCAGACGTGAATGACATTGAGATTTCAAAAACAAAAGGAGTCCTGGATTCCGCTGGAACATCTTTGTGCATTTTGCCCTCTGCTTGAGTTATACCTTTGGCACAGAGAGCGCCTCTGACCCTGCCTTTTGTGCCCAGTACGTTTGCACGCAGGAAGCTACAAGAGAGTCGCGCAGTCCACCGGCAGCCATAACTGACCACCTACCGCACATTGGCTGATATGTTTTCGCACATCCACTGTGCGATGAGAGCATTATCTAGTGAGGAACCAAGTATATATACATGGTCTCAAGATTCCAAAAATAAACAAAGCATCTATAATCAGACCAGCCATATAAATGTACCAACCTGGACGCATCCTTTTCGAACGCGGATGACAGTGAGATTTCAAAAACAAAACAAAAGGCATGGATTGCGCTCTAACAACTTTAGGCATTTTGCCCTCTGCTTGGTTTAGACCCTTTGCACAGAGAGCGCCTCTGACCCCACCTTTTGTGCCCCGTACGTTTGCACGCAGGAAGCTACAAGAGAGTCGCGCAGTCCACCGGCAGCCATAACTGATCCCCTACCGCACAGTGGCTGAAACGTTTTCACACAGCCACTGTGCGGTGAGAGCATTATCTAGTGAGGGAACAAGTATACATACATGGTCTCAAGATTCCAAAAATAAACAAAGCATCTGTAATCAGACCAGCCATAATAAATGTACCAACCTGGACGCATACTTTTCGAACGCGGGTGACAGTGAGATTTCAAAAAAAAAAGGAATTGTTTGCGCTCTAACAACGTTAGGCATTTTGCCCTCTGCTTCGGTTTGACCCTTGGCACAGAAAGCGCCTCTGACCCCACCTTTTGTGCCCCGTACGTTTGCACGCAGGAAGCTACAAGAGAGTCGCGCAGTCCACCGGCAGCCATAACTGATCCCCTACCGCACAGTGGCTGAAACGTTTCCACACAGCCACTGTGCGGTGAGAGCCTTATCCAGTGAAGGACCTAATATACATACATGTTCTCAAGATTCCACAAATAAACAAAGCATCTCTAATTAAACCAGCCATAATAATTGTACTAACCACTCAGCATCCTTTTCAGACCTCGGATGACATTGAGATTTGAAAAACAAAAGAAGGCCTGGATTCCGCTGGAACATCTTTGTGCATTTTGCCCACTGCTTGAGTTAGACCTTGGCACGAAGAGCGCCTCTGACCCTACCTTTTGTGCACCGTACGTTTGCACGCAGGAAGCTACAAGAGGGTCGCGCAGTCCACCGGCAGCCATAACTGACCACCTACCGCACAGTGGCTGATATGTTTTCACACAGCCACTGTGCGGTGAGAGCATTATCTAGAGAGGGAACAAGTATACATACATGGTCTCAAGATTCCAGAAATAAACAAAGCATCTATAATCAGACCAGCCATAATAAATGTACCAACCTGGATGCATCCTTTTCGAACGCGGATGAGAGTGAGATTTCAAAAACAAAAGGTATGGATTGCGCTCTAACAACTTTAGGCATTTTGCCCTCGGCTTGGGTTAGACCCTTTGCACAGAGAGCGCCTCTGACCAAACCTTTTGTGCCCCGTACGTTTGCACGCAGGAAGCTACAAGAGAGTCGCGCAGTCCACCGGCAGCCATAACTGACCACCTACCGCACAGGGGCTGATACGTTTCAACACCGCCAGTGTGCGGTGAGGGCATAATCTTGTGAGGAACCAAGTATACATACATGGTCTCAAGATTCCAAAAATAAACAAAGCATCTATAATCAGACCAGCCATATTAAATGTACCAACCTGGGCGCATCCTTTTCGAACGCGGATGACAGTGAGATTTGAAAAACAAAACAAAAGGCATGGATTGCGCTCTAACAACTTTAGGCATTTTGCCCTCTGCTTGGGTTAGACCCTTTGCACAGAGAGCGCCTCTGACCCCACCTTTTGTGCCCCGTACGTTTGCACGCAGGAAGCTACAAGAGAGTCGCGTAGTCCACCGGCAGCCATAACTGACCACCTACCGCACAGTGGCTGATACGTTTCAACACAGCCAGTGTGCGGTGAGGGCATTATCTTGTGAGGGACCTAGTATACATACGTAGTCTCAAGATTCCAAAAATAAAAAAATCATCTCTAATCAGACCAGATATTAAATGTACCAACCTGGACGCATCCATTTCGAACGCGGATGACAGTGAGATTTCAAAAACGAAACAAAAGGCATGAATTGCGCTCTAACAACGTTAAGCATTTTGCCCTCTGCTTGGGTTAGACCCTTTGCACAGAGAACGCCTCTGACCCCACCTTTTGTGCCCCGTACGTTTGCACGCACGAAGCTACAGGAGGTTCGCGCAGTCCACCGGCAGCCATAGCTGACCACCTACCGCACAGTGGCTGACACGTTTCCACACAGCCACTGTGCGGTGAGAGCATTATCTAGTGAGGGACCTAATATACATACATGGTCTCAAGATTCCACAAATAAACAAAGCATCTCTAATCAAACCACCCATATTAAATGTGACAACCTCTCAGCATCCTTCTCAGACGTGGATGACATTGAGATTTCAAAAACAAAAGGAGGCCTGGATTCCGCTTGAACATCTTTGTGCATTTTGCCCTCTGCTTGAGTTATACCCTTGGCACAGAGAGCGCCTCTGACCCTGCCTTTTGTGCCCCGTACGTTTCCACGCAGGAAGCTACAAGAGGGTCGCGCAGTCTACCGGCAGCCATAACTGTCCACCTACCGCGCAGTAGCTATAAAGTTTTCACACAGCCACTGTGCGGTGAAAGCATTATCTATTGAGGGACCTAGTGTACATACATGGTCTCAAGATTCCAAAAACAAACAAAACATCTCTAATCAGACCAGCCATATTAAATGTACCAACCTGGACGCATCCTTTTCGAACGCGGATGACAGTGAGATTTCAAAAACGAAACAAAAGGAATTGATTGCGCTCTAACAACGTTAGGCATTTTGCCCTCTGCTTCGGTTTGACCCTTGGCACAGAAAGCGCCTCTGACCCCACCTGTTGTGCCCCGTACGTTTGCACGCAGGAAGCTACAAGAGAGTCGCGCAGTCCACCGGCAGCCATAACTGATCCCCTACCGCACAGTGGCTGAAACGTTTTCACACAGCCACTGTGCGGTGAGAGCATTATCTAGTGAGTGACCTAGTATACATACATGGTCTCAAGATTCCAAAAATAAACAAAGCATCTCTAATTAAACCAGCCATAATAAATGTACTAACCACTCAGCATCCTTTACAGACCTGGGATGACATTGAGATTTGAAAAACAAAAGAAGGCCTGGATTCCGCTGGAACATCTTTGTGCATTTTGCCCTCTGCTTGAGTTAGACCTTGGCACAGAGAGCGCCTCTGACCCTACCTTTTGTGCCCCGTACGTTTGCACGCAGGAAGCTACAAGAGGGTCGCGCAGTCCACCGGCAGCCATAACTGACCACCTACCGCACAGTGGCTGATATGTTTTCACACAGCCACTGTGCGGTGAGAGCATTATCTAGAGAGGGAACAAGTATACTACATACATGGTCTCAAGATTCCAAAAATAAACAAAGCATCTATAATCAGACCAGCCATAATAAATGTACCAACCTGGATGCATCCTTTTCGAACGCGGATGAGAGTGAGATTTCAAAAACAAAAGGTATGGATTGCGCTCTAACAACTTTAGGCATTTTGCCCTCGGCTTGGGTTAGACCTTGGCACAGAGAGCGCCTCTGACCAAACCTTTTGTGCCCCGTACGTTTGCACGCAGGAAGCTACAAGAGAGTCGCGCAGTCCACCGGCAGCCATAACTGACCACCTACCGCACAATGGCTGACACGTTTCCACACAGCCACTGTGCGGTGAGAGCATTATCCAGTGAGGGAACTAATATACATACATGGTCTCAAGATTCCAAAAATAAACAAAGCATCTATAGTCAGACCAGCCATATTAAATGTACCAACCTGGGCGCATCCTTTTCGAACGCGGATGACAGTGAGATTTCAAAAACAAAACAAAAGGCATGGATTGCTCTCTAACAACTTTAGGCATTTTGCCCTCTGCTTGCGTTAGACGCTTGGCACAGAGAACACCTCTGACCCCACATTTTGTGCCCCGTACGTTTGCACGCACGAAGCTACAAGAGAGTCGCACAGTCCACCGGCAGCCATAACTGACCACCTACCGCACAATGGCTGACACGTTTCCACACAGCCACTGTGCGGTGAGAGCATTATCCAGTGAGGGAACTAATATACATACATGGTCTCAAGATTCCAAAAATAAACAAAGCATCTATAGTCAGACCAGCCATATTAAATGTACCAACCTGGGCGCATCCTTTTCGAACGCGGATGACAGTGAGATTTCAAAAACAAAACAAAAGGCATGGATTGCTCTCTAACAAATTTAGGCATTTTGCCCTCTGCTTGCGTTAGACGCTTGGCACAGAGAGCGCCTCTGACACCACTTTTGTGCCCCGTACGTTTGCACGCAGGAAGCTACAGGAGGGTCTCGCAGTCCACCGGCAGCCATAACTGACCACCTACCGCACAATGGCTGACACGTTTCCACACAGCCACTGTGCGGTGAGAGCATTATCCAGTGAGGGAACTAATATACATACATGGTCTCAAGATTCCAAAAATAAACAAAGCATCTATAGTCAGACCAGCCATATTAAATGTACCAACCTGGGCGCATCCTTTTCGAACGCGGATGACAGTGAGATTTCAAAAACAAAACAAAAGGCATGGATTGCTCTCTAACAACTTTAGGCATTTTGCCCTCTGCTTGCGTTAGACCTTGGCACAGAGAGCGCCTCTGACACCACTTTTGTGCCCCGTACGTTTGCACGCAGGAAGCTACAGGAGGGTCTCGCAGTCCACCGGCAGCCATAACTGACCACCTACCGCACAATGGCTGACACGTTTCCACACAGCCACTGTGCGGTGAGAGCATTATCCAGTGAGGGAACTAATATACATACATGGTCTCAAGATTCCAAAAATAAACAAAGCATCTATAGTCAGACCAGCCATATTAAATGTACCAACCTGGGCGCATCCTTTTCGAACGCGGATGACAGTGAGATTTCAAAAACAAAACAAAAGGCATGGATTGCTCTCTAACAACTTTAGGCATTTTGCCCTCTGCTTGCGTTAGACCTTGGCACAGAGAGCGCCTCTGACACCACTTTTGTGCCCCGTACGTTTGCACGCAGGAAGCTACAAGAGAGTCGCACAGTCCACCGGCAGCCATAACTGGCCACCTACCGCAGAGTGGCTGATACGTTTCAACACAGCCAGTGTGCGGTGAGGGCATTATCTTGTGGGGGACATAATATACATACATGATCTCAAGATTCCGACACTAAATAAAGCATCTCTAATCAGACCACCCATATTAAATGTAACAACATCTCAGCATCCTTCTCAGACGTGGACGACATTGAGATTTCAAAAACAAAAGGAGGCCTGGATTCCGCTTGAACATCTTTGTGCATTTTGCCCTCTGCTTGAGTTATACCCTTGGCACAGAGAGCGCCTCTGACCCTGCCTTTTGTGCCCCGTACGTTTGCACGCACGAAGCTACAAGAGAGTCGCGCAGTCCACCGGCAGCCATAACTGATCCCCTACCGCACAGTGGCTGAAACGTTTTCACACAGCCACTGTGCGGTGAGAGCATTATCTAGTGAGTGACCTAGTATACATACATGGTCTCAAGATTCCAAAAATAAACAAAGCATCTCTAATTAAACCAGCCATAATAAATGTACTAACCACTCAGCATCCTTTACAGACCTGGGATGACATTGAGATTTGAAAAACAAAAGAAGGCCTGGATTCCGCTGGAACATCTTTGTGCATTTTGCCCTCTGCTTGAGTTAGACCTTGGCACAGAGAGCGCCTCTGACCCTACCTTTTGTGCCCCGTACGTTTGCACGCAGGAAGCTACAAGAGGGTCGCGCAGTCCACCGGCAGCCATAACTGACCACCTACCGCACAGTGGCTGATATGTTTTCACACAGCCACTGTGCGGTGAGAGCATTATCTAGAGAGGGAACAAGTATACATACATGGTCTCAAGATTCCAAAAATAAACAAGGCATCTCTAATCAGACCAGCCATATTAAATGTACCAACCTGGGCGCATCCTTTTCGAACGCGGATGAGAGTGAGATTTCAAAAACAAAAGGTATGGATTGCGCTCTAACAACTTTAGGCATTTTGCCCTCGGCTTGGGTTAGACCCTTTGCACAGAGAGCGCCTCTGACCAAACCTTTTGTGCCCCGTATGTTTGCACGCAGGAAGCTACAAGAGAGTCGCGCAGTCCACCGGCAGCCATAACTGACCACCTACCGCACAGTGGCTGATACGTTTCAACACAGCCAGTGTGCGGTGAGGGCATAATCTTGTGAGGAACCAAGTATACATACATGGTCTCAAGATTCCAAAAATAAACAAAGCATCTCTAATCAGACCAGCCACATTAAAGGTACCAACCTCTCAGCATCCTTTTCAGACGTGGATGACATTGAGATTTCAAAAACAAAAGGAGGCCTGGATTCCGCTGGAACATCTTTGTGCACTTTGCCCTCTGTTTGAGTTAGACGCTTGGCACAGAGAGCGCCTCTGACCCCACCTTTTGTGCCCCGTACGTTTGCACCCAGGAAGCTACAAGAGAGTCGCGCAGTCCACCGGCAGCCATAACTGACCACCTACCGCACAGTGGCTGATACGTTTCAACACAGCCACTGTGCTGTGAGAGCATTATCTTGTGGGGGACATAATATACATACATGGTCTCAAGATTCCGCAACTAAACAAAGCATCTCTAATCAGACCAGCCATATTAAATGTACCAACCTCTCAGCATCCTTTTCAGACGTGAATGACATTGAGATTTCAAAAACAAAAGGAGGCCTGGATTCCGCTGGAACATCTTTGTGCATTTTGCCCTCTGCTTGAGTTATACCCTTGGCACAGAGAGCGCCTCTGACCCTACCCTTGTGCCCAGTACGTTTGCACGCAGGAAGCTACAAGAGAGTCGCGCAGACCACCGGCAGCCATAACTGACCACCTACCGCACAGTGGCTGATATGTTTTCGCACAGCCACTGTGCGGTGAGAGCATTATCTAGTGAGGGAACAAGTATACATACATGGTCTCAAGATTCCAAAAATAAACAAAGCATCTGTAATCAGACCAGCCATAAAAAATGTACCAACCTGGACGCATACTTTTCGAACGCGGATGACAGTGAGATTTGAAAAACAAAACAAAAGGCATGGATTGCGCTCTAACAACTTTAAGCATTTTGCCCTCTGCTTGGGTTAGACCCTTTGCACAGAGAGCGCCTCTGACCCCACCTTTTGTGCCCCGTACGTTTCCACGCAGGAAGCTACAAGAGAGTCGCGTAGTCCACCGGCAGCCATAACTGACCACCTACCGCACAGTGGCAGATACGTTTCAACACAGCCAGTGTGCGGTGAGGGCATTATCTTGTGAGGGGCATAATATACATACATGGTCTCAAGATTCCGCAACTAAACAAAGTATCTCTAATCAGACCAGCCATATTAAATGTACCAACCTCTCAGCATCCTTTTCAGACGTGAATGACATTGAGATTTCAAAAACAAAAGGAGTCCTGGATTCCGCTGGAACATCTTTGTGCATTTTGCCCTCTGCTTGAGTTATACCTTTGGCACAGAGAGCGCCTCTGACCCTGCCTTTTGTGCCCAGTACGTTTGCACGCAGGAAGCTACAAGAGAGTCGCGCAGTCCACCGGCAGCCATAACTGACCACCTACCGCACATTGGCTGATATGTTTTCGCACATCCACTGTGCGATGAGAGCATTATCTAGTGAGGAACCAAGTATACATACATGGTCTCAAGATTCCAAAAATAAACAAAGCATCTTTAATCAGACCAGCCATATAAATGTACCAACCTGGACGCATCCTTTTCGAACGCGGATGACAGTGAGATTTCAAAAACAAAACAAAAGGCATGGATTGCGCTCTAACAACTTTAGGCATTTTGCCCTCTGCTTGGTTTAGACCCTTTGCACAGAGAGCGCCTCTGACCCCACCTTTTGTGCCCCGTACGTTTGCACGCAGGAAGCTACAAGAGAGTCGCGCAGTCCACCGGCAGCCATAACTGATCCCCTACCGCACAGTGGCTGAAACGTTTTCACACAGCCACTGTGCGGTGAGAGCATTATCTAGTGAGGGAACAAGTATACATACATGGTCTCAAGATTCCAAAAATAAACAAAGCATCTGTATTCAGACCAGCCATAATAAATGTACCAACCTGGACGCATACTTTTCGAACGCGGGTGACAGTGAGATTTCAAAAAAAAAAAAGGAATTGTTTGCGCTCTAACAACGTTAGGCATTTTGCCCTCTGCTTCGGTTTGACCCTTGGCACAGAAAGCGCCTCTGACCCCACCTTTTGTGCCCCGTACGTTTGCACGCAGGAAGCTACAAGAGAGTCGCGCAGTCCACCGGCAGCCATAACTGATCCCCTACCGCACAGTGGCTGAAACGTTTCCACACAGCCACTGTGCGGTGAGAGCCTTATCCAGTGAAGGACCTAATATACATACATGTTCTCAAGATTCCACAAATAAACAAAGCATCTCTAATTAAACCAGCCATAATAAATGTACTAACCACTCAGC
Source organism: Amblyomma maculatum (assembly GCF_055883805.1). Taxonomy (NCBI): domain Eukaryota; kingdom Metazoa; phylum Arthropoda; class Arachnida; order Ixodida; family Ixodidae; genus Amblyomma; species Amblyomma maculatum. The sequence goes on from NC_139349.1 coordinate 147,216,775, forward strand.
ATCCTTTTCAGACCTCGGACGACATTGAGATTTGAAAAACAAAAGAAGGCCTGGATTCCGCTGGAACATCTTTGTGCATTTTGCCCTCTGCTTGAGTTAGACCTTGGCACAGAGAGCGCCTCTGACCCTACCTTTTGTGCACCGTACGTTTGCACGCAGGAAGCTACAAGAGGGTCGCGCAGTCCACCGGCAGCCATAACTGACCACCTACCGCACAGTGGCTGATATGTTTTCACACAGCCACTGTGCGGTGAGAGCATTATCTAGAGAGGGAACAAGTATACATACATGGTCTCAAGATTCCAGAAATAAACAAAGCATCTATAATCAGACCAGCCATAATAAATGTACCAACCTGGATGCATCCTTTTCGAACGCGGATGAGAGTGAGATTTCAAAAACAAAAGGTATGGATTGCGCTCTAACAACTTTAGGCATTTTGCCCTCGGCTTGGGTTAGACCCTTTGCACAGAGAGCGCCTCTGACCAAACCTTTTGTGCCCCGTACGTTTGCACGCAGGAAGCTACAAGAGAGTCGCGCAGTCCACCGGCAGCCATAACTGACCACCTACCGCACAGGGGCTGATACGTTTCAACACCGCCAGTGTGCGGTGAGGGCATAATCTTGTGAGGAACCAAGTATACATACATGGTCTCAAGATTCCAAAAATAAACAAAGCATCTATAATCAGACCAGCCATATTAAATGTACCAACCTGGGCGCATCCTTTTCGAACGCGGATGACAGTGAGATTTGAAAAACAAAACAAAAGGCATGGATTGCGCTCTAGCAACATTAGGCATTTTGCCCTCTGCTTGGGTTAGACCCTTTGCACAGAGAGCGCCTCTGACCCCACCTTTTGTGCCCCGTACGTTTGCACGCAGGAAGCTACAAGAGAGTCGCGCAGTCCACCGGCAGCCATAACTGACCACCTACCGCACAGTGGCTGATACGTTTCAACACAGCCAGTGTGCGGTGAGGGCATTATCTTGTGAGGGACATAATATGCATACATGATCTCAAGATTCCGACACTAAACAAAGCATCTCTATCAGACCACCCATATTAAATGTAACAACCTCTCAGCATCCTTCTCAGACGTGGATGACATTGAGATTTCAAAAACAAAAGGAGGCCTGGATTCCGCTGGAACATCTTTGTGCATTTTGCCCTCTGCTTGAGTTATACCCTTGGCACAGAGAGCGCCTCTGACCCTGCCTTTGTGCCCCGTATGTTTGCACGCAGGAAGCTACAAGAGGGTCGCGCAGTCCACCGGCAGCCATAACTGGCCACCTACCGCACAGTGGCTGATACGTTTCAACACAGCCAGTGTGCGGTGAGGGCATTATCTAGTGAGGGACCTAGTATACATACATGGTCTCAAGATTCCAAAAATAAACAAATCATCTCTAATCAGACCAGCCGTATTAAATGTACCAACCTGGACGCATCCTTTTCGAACGCGAATGACAGTGAGATTTCAAAAACAAAACAAAAGGCATGGATTGCGCTCTAACAACGGTAGGCATTTTGCCCTCTGCTTCGGTTTGACCCTTGGCGCAGAAAGCGCCTCTGACCCCACCTTTTGTGCCCCGTACGTTTGCACGCAGGAAGCTACAAGAGAGTCGCGCAGTCCACCGGCAGCCATAACTGACCCCCTACCGCACATTGGCTGAAACGTTTTCACACAGCCACTGTGCGGTGAGAGCATTATCTAGTGAGTGACCTAGTATACATACATGGTCTCAAGATTCCAAAAATAAACAAATCACCTCTAATCAGACCAGCCATATTAAATGTACCAACCTGGACGCATCCTTTTCGAACGCGAATGACAGTGAGATTTCAGAAACAAAACAAAAGGCATGGATTGCGCTCTAACAACGTTAAGCATTTTGCCCTCTGCTTGGGTTAGACCCTTGGCACAGAGAACGCCTCTGACCCCACATTTTGTGCCCCGTACGTTTGCACGCACGAAGCTACAGGAGGGTCTCGCAGTCCACGGCAGCCATAACTGACCACCTACCGCACAATGGCTGACACGTTTCCACACAGCCACTGTGCGGTGAGAGCATTATCCAGTGAGGGAACTAATATACATACATGGTCTCAAGATTCCAAAAATAAACAAAGCATCTATAGTCAGACCAGCCATATTAAATGTACCAACCTTGGCGCATCCTTTTCGAACGCGGATGACAGTGAGATTTCAAAAACAAAACAAAAGGCATGGATTGCTCTCTAACAACTTTAGGCATTTTGCCCTCTGCTTGCGTTAGACGCTTGGCACAGAGAGCGCCTCTGACACCACTTTTGTGCCCCGTACGTTTGCACGCAGGAAGCTACAAGAGAGTCGCACAGTCCACCGGCAGCCATAACTGGCCACCTACCGCAGAGTGGCTGATACGTTTCAACACAGCCAGTGTGCGGTGAGGGCATTATCTTGTGGGGGACATAATATACATACATGATCTCAAGATTCCGACACTAAATAAAGCATCTCTAATCAGACCACCCATATTAAATGTAACAAAATCTCAGCATCCTTCTCAGACGTGAATGACATTGAGATTTCAAAAACAAAAGGAGTCCTGGATTCCGCTGGAACATCTTTGTGCATTTTGCCCTCTGCTTGAGTTATACCCATGGCTTAGAGAGCGCCTCTGACCCTGCCTTTTGTGCCCCGTACGTTTGCACGCAGGAAGTTACAAGAGGGTCGCGCAGTCTACTGGCAGCCATAACTGTCCACCTACCGCGCAGTGGCTATAAAGTTTTCACACAGCCACTGTGCGGTGAGAGCATTATCTAGTGAGGGACTAATGTATACATACATGGTCTCAAGGTTCCAAAAATAAACAAGGCATCTCTAATCAGACCAGCCATATTAAATGTACCAACCTGGGCGCATCCTTTTTGAACGCGGATGAGAGTGAGATTTCAAAAACAAAAGGTATGGATTGCGCTCTAACAACTTTAGGCATTTTGCCCTCGGCTTGGGTTAGACCCTTTGCACAGAGAGCGCCTCTGACCAAACCTTTTGTGCCCCGTATGTTTGCACGCAGGAAGCTACAAGAGAGTCGCGCAGTCCACCGGCAGCCATAACTGACCACCTACCGCACAGTGGCTGATACGTTTCAACACAGCCAGTGTGCGGTGAGGGCATAATCTTGTGAGGAACCAAGTATACATACATGGTCTCAAGATTCCAAAAATAAACAAAGCATCTCTAATCAGACCAGCCACATTAAAGGTACCAACCTCTCAGCATCGTTTTCAGACGTGGATGACATTGAGATTTCAAAAACAAAAGGAGGCCTGGATTCCGCTGGAACATCTTTGTGCATTTTGCCCTCTGTTTGAGTTAGACGCTTGGCACAGAGAGCGCCTCTGACCCCACCTTTTGTGCCCCGTACGTTTGCACGCAGGAAGCTACAAGAGAGTCGCGCAGACCACCGGCAGCCATAACTGACCACCTACCGCACAGTGGCTGATATGTTTTCGCACAGCCACTGTGCGGTGAGAGCATTACCTAGTGAGGGAACAAGTATACATACATGGTCTCTAGATTCCAAAAATAAACAAAGCATCTGTAATCAGACCAGCCATAAAAAATGTACCAACCTGGACGCATACTTTTCGAACGCGGATGACAGTGAGATTTCAAAAAAAAAAGGAATTGTTTGCGCTCTAACAACGTTAGGCATTTTGCCCTCTGCTTCGGTTTGACCCTTGACACAGAAAGCGACTCTGACCCCACCTTTTGTGCCCCGTACGTTTGCACGCAGGAAGCTACAAGAGAGTCGCGCAGTCCACCGGCAGCCATAACTGATCCCCTACCGCACAGTGGCTGAAACGTTTCCACACAGCCACTGTGCGGTGAGAGCATTATCCAGTGAAGGACCTAATATACATACATGTTCTCAAGATTCCAGAAATAAACAAAGCATCTCTAATTAAACCAGCCATAATAAATGTACTAACCACTCAGCATCCTTTTCAGACCTAGGATGACATTGAGATTTGAAAAACAAAAGAAGGCCTGGATTCCGCTGGAACATCTTTGTGCATTTTGCCCTCTGCTTGAGTTAGACCTTGGCACAGAGAGCGCCTCTGACCCTACCTTTTGTGCACCGTACGTTTGCACGCAGGAAGCTACAAGAGGGTCGCGCAGTCCACCGGCAGCCATAACTGACCACCTACCGCACAGTGGCTGATATGTTTTCACACAGCCACTGTGCGGTGAGAGCATTATCTAGAGAGGGAACAAGTATACATACATGGTCTCAAGATTCCAAAAATAAACAAAGCATCTATAATCAGACCAGCCATATTAAATGTACCAACCTGGGCGCATCCTTTTCGAACGCGGATGACAGTGAGATTTGAAAAACAAAACAAAAGGCATGGATTGCGCTCTAACAACTTTAGGCATTTTGCCCTCTGCTTGGGTTAGACCCTTTGCACAGAGAGTGCCTCTGACCCCACCTTTTGTGCCCCGTACGTTTGCACGCAGGAAGCTACAAGAGAGTCGCGTAGTCCACCGGCAGCCATAACTGACCACCTACCGCACAGTGGCTGATACGTTTCAACACAGCCAGTGTGCGGTGAGGGCATTATCTTGTGGGGGACATAATATACATACATGATCTCAAGATTCCGACACTAAATAAAGCATCTCTAATCAGACCACCCATATTAAATGTAACAAAATCTCAGCATCCTTCTCAGACGTGAATGACATTGAGATTTCAAAAACAAAAGGAGTCCTGGATTCCGCTGGAACATCTTTGTGCATTTTGCCCTCTGCTTGAGTTATACCCATGGCTTAGAGAGCGCCTCTGACCCTGCCTTTTGTGCCCCGTACGTTTGCACGCAGGAAGTTACAAGAGGGTCGCGCAGTCTACTGGCAGCCATAACTGTCCACCTACCGCGCAGTGGCTATAAAGTTTTCACACAGCCACTGTGCGGTGAGAGCATTATCTAGTGAGGGACTAATGTATACATACATGGTCTCAAGGTTCCAAAAATAAACAAGGCATCTCTAATCAGACCAGCCATATTAAATGTACCAACCTGGGCGCATCCTTTTTGAACGCGGATGAGAGTGAGATTTCAAAAACAAAAGGTATGGATTGCGCTCTAACAACTTTAGGCATTTTGCCCTCGGCTTGGGTTAGACCCTTTGCACAGAGAGCGCCTCTGACCAAACCTTTTGTGCCCCGTATGTTTGCACGCAGGAAGCTACAAGAGAGTCGCGCAGTCCACCGGCAGCCATAACTGACCACCTACCGCACAGTGGCTGATACGTTTCAACACAGCCAGTGTGCGGTGAGGGCATAATCTTGTGAGGAACCAAGTATACATACATGGTCTCAAGATTCCAAAAATAAACAAAGCATCTCTAATCAGACCAGCCACATTAAAGGTACCAACCTCTCAGCATCGTTTTCAGACGTGGATGACATTGAGATTTCAAAAACAAAAGGAGGCCTGGATTCCGCTGGAACATCTTTGTGCATTTTGCCCTCTGTTTGAGTTAGACGCTTGGCACAGAGAGCGCCTCTGACCCCACCTTTTGTGCCCCGTACGTTTGCACGCAGGAAGCTACAAGAGAGTCGCGCAGACCACCGGCAGCCATAACTGACCACCTACCGCACAGTGGCTGATATGTTTTCGCACAGCCACTGTGCGGTGAGAGCATTACCTAGTGAGGGAACAAGTATACATACATGGTCTCTAGATTCCAAAAATAAACAAAGCATCTGTAATCAGACCAGCCATAAAAAATGTACCAACCTGGACGCATACTTTTCGAACGCGGATGACAGTGAGATTTCAAAAAAAAAAGGAATTGTTTGCGCTCTAACAACGTTAGGCATTTTGCCCTCTGCTTCGGTTTGACCCTTGGCACAGAAAGCGACTCTGACCCCACCTTTTGTGCCCCGTACGTTTGCACGCAGGAAGCTACAAGAGAGTCGCGCAGTCCACCGGCAGCCATAACTGATCCCCTACCGCACAGTGGCTGAAACGTTTCCACACAGCCACTGTGCGGTGAGAGCATTATCCAGTGAAGGACCTAATATACATACATGTTCTCAAGATTCCAGAAATAAACAAAGCATCTCTAATTAAACCAGCCATAATAAATGTACTAACCACTCAGCATCCTTTTCAGACCTAGGATGACATTGAGATTTGAAAAACAAAAGAAGGCCTGGATTCCGCTGGAACATCTTTGTGCATTTTGCCCTCTGCTTGAGTTAGACCTTGGCACAGAGAGCGCCTCTGACCCTACCTTTTGTGCACCGTACGTTTGCACGCAGGAAGCTACAAGAGGGTCGCGCAGTCCACCGGCAGCCATAACTGACCACCTACCGCACAGTGGCTGATATGTTTTCACACAGCCACTGTGCGGTGAGAGCATTATCTAGAGAGGGAACAAGTATACATACATGGTCTCAAGATTCCAAAAATAAACAAAGCATCTATAATCAGACCAGCCATATTAAATGTACCAACCTGGGCGCATCCTTTTCGAACGCGGATGACAGTGAGATTTGAAAAACAAAACAAAAGGCATGGATTGCGCTCTAACAACTTTAGGCATTTTGCCCTCTGCTTGGGTTAGACCCTTTGCACAGAGAGTGCCTCTGACCCCACCTTTTGTGCCCCGTACGTTTGCACGCAGGAAGCTACAAGAGAGTCGCGTAGTCCACCGGCAGCCATAACTGACCACCTACCGCACAGTGGCTGATACGTTTCAACACAGCCAGTGTGCGGTGAGGGCATTATCTTGTGAGGGACCTAGTATACATACGTAGTCTCAAGATTCCAAAAATAAAAAAATCATCTCTAATCAGACCAGATATTAAATGTACCAACCTGGACGCATCCATTTCGAACGCGGATGACAGTGAGATTTCAAAAACGAAACAAAAGGCATGGATTGCGCTCTAACAACGTTAAGCATTTTGCCCTCTGCTTGGGTTAGACCCTTTGCACAGAGAACGCCTCTGACCCCACCTTTTGTGCCCCGTACGTTTCCACCCAGGAAGCTACAAGAGGGTCGCGCCGTCCACCGGCAGCCATAACTGACCTTTACCGCAGAGTGTCTGAAACGTTTTCACACAGCCACTGTGCGGTGAGAGCATTATCTAGTGAAGGACCTAGTATACATACATTGCCTCAAGATTCCAAAAATAAACAAATCATCTCTAATCAGACCAGCCATATTAAATGTACGAACCTGGACGCATCCTTTTCGAACGCGGATGACAGTGAGATTTCAAAAACAAAACAAAAGGCATGGATTGCGCTCTAAAAACGTTAAGCATTTTGCCCTCTGCTTGGGTTAGACCCTTGCCACAGAGAACGCCTCTGACCCCACATTTTGTGCCCCGTACGTTTGCACGCACGAAGCTACAGGAGGGTCTCGCAGTCCACCGGCAGCCATAACTGACCACCTAACGCACAATGGCTGACACGTTTCCACACAGCCACTGTGCGGTGAGAGGATTATCTAGTGAGGGACCTAATATACATACGTGGTCTCAAGATTCCGCAAATAAACATAGCATCTCTAATCAAACCAGCCATATTAGATGTACTAACCTCTGAGCATCCTTTTCAGACGTGGATGACATTGAGATTTCAAAAACAAAAGAAGGCCTGGATTCCGCTGGAACATCTTCGTGCATTTTCCCCTCTGCTTGAGTTAGACGCTTGGCAAAGAGAGCGCCTCTGATCCCACCTTTTGTGCCCCGTACGTTTGCACGCAGGAAGCTACAAGAGAGTCGCACAGTCCACCGGCAGCCATAACTGGTCACCTACCGCAGAGTGGCCGATACGTTTCAACACAGCCAGTGTGCGGTGAGGGCATTATCTTGTGAGGGACATAATATATATACATGATCTCAAGATTCCGACACTAAATAAAGCATCTCTAATCAGACCACCCATATTAAATGTAACAACCTCTCAGCATCCTTCTCAGACGTGGATGACATTGAGATTTCAAAAACAAAAGGAGGCCTGGATTCCGCTTGAACATCTTTGTCCATTTTGCCCTCTGCTGAGTTATACCCTTGGCACAGAGAGCGCCACTGACCCTGCCTTTTGTGCCCCGTACTTTTGCACGCAGGAAGCTACAAGAGGGTCGCGCAGTCTACCGGCAGCCATAACTGTCCAGCTACCGCGCAGTGGCTATAAAGTTTTCACACAGCCACTGTGCGGTGAGAGCATTATCTAGTGAGGGACCTAGTATACATACATGGTCTCAAGATTCCAAAAACAAACAAAACATCTCTAATCAGACCAGCCATATTAAATGTACCAACCTGGACGCATCCTTTTCGAACGCGGATGACAGTGAGATTTCAAAAACAAAACAAAAGGAATTGATTGCGCTCTAACAACGTTAGGCATTTTGCCCTCTGCTTCGGTTTGACCCTTGGCACAGAAAGCGCCTCTGACCCCACCTTTTGTGCCCCGTGCGTTTGCACGCAGGAAGCTACAAGAGAGTCGCGCAGTCCACCGGCAGCCATAACTGATCCCCTACCGCACAGTGGCTGAAACGTTTTCACACAGCCACTGTGCGGTGAGAGCATTATCTAGTGAGTGACCTAGTATACATACATGGTCTCAAGATTCCAAAAATAAACAAAGCATCTGTAATTAAACCAGCCATAATAAATGTACTAACCACTCAGCATCCTTTACAGACCTGGGATGACATTGAGATCTGAAAAACAAAAGAAGGCCTGGATTCCGCTGGAACATCTTTGTGCATTTTGCCCTCTGCTTGAGTTAGACCTTGGCACAGAGAGCGCCTCTGACCCTACCTTTTGTGCCCCGTACGTTTGCACGCAGGAAGCTACAAGAGGGTCGCGCAGTCCACCGGCAGCCATAACTGACCACCTACCGCACAGTGGCTGATATGTTTTCACACAGCCACTGTGCGGTGAGAGCATTATCTAGAGAGGGAACAAGTATACATACATGGTCTCAAGATTCCAAAAATAAACAAAGCATCTATAATCAGACCAGCCATAATAAATGTACCAACCTGGATGCATCCTTTTCGAACGCGGATGAGAGTGAGATTTCAAAAACAAAAGGTATGGATTGCGCTCTAACAACTTTAGGCATTTTGCCCTCGGCTTGGGTTAGACCCTTTGCACAGAGAGCGCCTCTGACCAAACCTTTTGTGCCCCGTACGTTTGCACGCAGGAAGCTACAAGAGAGTCGCGCAGTCCACCGGCAGCCATAACTGACCACCTACCGCACAGTGGCTGATACGTTTCAACACAGCCAGTGTTCCGTGAGGGCATAATCTTGTGAGGAACCAAGTATACATACATGGTCTCAAGATTCCAAAAATAAACAAAGCATCTATAATCAGACCAGCCATATTAAATGTACCAACCTGGGCGCATCCTTTTCGAACGCGGATGACAGTGAGATTTGAAAAACAAAACAAAAGGCATGGATTGCGCTCTAACAACTTTAGGCATTTTGCCCTCTGCTTGGGTTAGACCCTTTGCACAGAGAGCGCCTCTGACCCCACCTTTTGTGCCCCGTACGTTTGCACGCAGGAAGCTACAAGAGAGTCGCGCAGTCCACCGGCAGCCATAACTGACCACCTACCGCACAGTGGCTGATACGTTTCAACACAGCCAGTGTGCGGTGAGGGCATTATCTTGTGAGGGACATAATATGCATACATGATCTCAAGATTCCGACACTAAACAAAGCATCTCTATCAGACCACCCATATTAAATGTAACAACCTCTCAGCATCCTTCTCAGACGTGGATGACATTGAGATTTCAAAAACAAAAGGAGGCCTGGATTCCGCTGGAACATCTTTGTGCATTTCGCCCTCTGCTTGAGTTATACCCTTGGCACAGAGAGCGCCTCTGACCCTGCCTTTGTGCCCCGTATGTTTGCACGCAGGAAGCGACAAGAGAGTCGCGCAGTCCACCGGCAGCCATAACTGACCCCCTACCGCACATTGGCTGAAACGTTTTCACACAGCCACTGTGCGGTGAGAGCATTATCTAGTGAGGGACCTAGTATACATACATGGTCTCAAGATTCCAAAAATAAACAAAACATCTCTAATCAGACCAGCCATATTAGATGTACTAACCTCTCAGCATCCTTTTCAGACGTGGATGACATTGAGATTTCAAAAACAAAACAAAAGGCATGGATTGCGCTCTAACAACGTTAAGCATTTTGCCCTCTGCTTGGGTTAGACCATTGGCACAGAGAACGCCTCTGACCCCACATTTTGTGCCCCGTACGTTTGCACGCACGAAGCTACAGGAGGGTCTCGCAGTCCACCGGCAGCCATAACTGACCACCTACCGCACAATGGCTGACACGTTTCCACACAGCCACTGTGCGGTGAGAGCATTATCTAGTGAGGGAACTAGTATACATACATGGTCTCAAGATTCCAAAAATAAACAAAGCATCTATAGTCAGACCAGCCATATTAAATGTACCAACCTGGGCGCATCCTTTTCGAACGCGGATGACAGTGAGATTTGAAAAACAAAACAAAAGGCATGGATTGCGCTCTAACAACTTTAGGCATTTTGCCCTCTGCTTGGGTTAGACGCTTGGCACAGAGAGCGCCTCTGACACCACTTTTGTGCCCCGTACGTTTGCACGCAGGAAGCTACAAGAGAGTCGCACAGTCCACCGGCAGCCATAACTGGCCACCTACCGCAGAGTGGCTGATACGTTTCAACACAGCCAGTGTGCGGTGAGGGCATTATCTTGTGGGGGACATAATATACATACATGATCTCAAGATTCCGACACTAAATAAAGCATCTCTAATCAGACCACCCATATTAAATGTAACAACCTCTCAGCATCCTTCTCAGACGTGGACGACATTGAGATTTCAAAAACAAAAGGAGGCCTGGACTCCGCTTGAACATCTTTGTGCATTTTGCCGTCTGCTTGAGTTTTACCCTTGGCACAGAGAGCGCCTCTGACCCTGCCTTTTGTGCCCCGTACGTTTGCACGCAGGAAGCTACAAGAGGGTCGCGCAGTCCACCGGCAGCCATAACTGACCCCCTACCGCGCAGTGGCTATAAAGTTTTCACACAGCCACTGTGCGGTGAGAGCATTATCTATTGAGGGACCTAGTATACATACATGGTCTCAAGATTCCAAAAACAAACAAAACATCTCTAATCAGACCAGCCATATTAGATGTACTAACCTCTCAGCATCCTTTTCAGACGTGGATGACATTGAGATTTCAAAAACAAAAGGAGGCCTGGATTCCGCTGGAACATCTTTGTGCATTTTGCCCTCTGCTTGAGTTATACCCATGGCACAGAGAGCGCCTCTGACCCTGCCTTTTGTGCCCCGTACGTTTGCACGCAGGAAGCTACAAGAGTGTTGCGCAGTCTACCGGCAGCCATAACTGTCCACCTACCGCGCAGTGGCTATAAAGTTTTCACACAGCCACTGTGCGGTGAGAGCATTATCTATTGAGGGACCTAGTATACATACATGGTCTCAAGATTCCAAAAATAAACAAAACATCTCTAATCAGACCAGCCATATTAGATGTACTAACCTCTCAGCATCCTTCTCAGACGTGGACGACATTGAGATTTCAAAAACAAAAGGAGGCCTGGATTCCGCTGGAACATCTTTGTGCATTTTGCCCTCTGCTTGAGTTATACCCATGGCACAGAGAGCGCCTCTGACCCTGCCTTTTGTGCCCCGTACGTTTGCACGCAGGAAGCTACAAGAGTGTTGCGCAGTCCACCGGCAGCCATAACTGACCCCCTACCGCGCAGTGGCTATAAAGTTTTCACACAGCCACTGTGCGGTGAGAGCATTATCTATTGAGGGACCTAGTATACATACATGGTCTCAAGATTCCAAAAATAAACAAAACATCTCTAATCAGACCAGCCATATTAGATGTACTAACCTCTCAGCATCCTTTTCAGACGTGGATGACATTGAGATTTCAAAAACAAAAGGAGGCCTGGATTCCGCTGGAACATCTTTGTGCATTTTGCCGTCTGCTTGAGTTTTACCCTTGGCACAGAGAGCGCCTCTGACCCTGCCTTTTGTGCCCCGTACGTTTGCACGCAGGAAGCTACAAGAGTGTTGCGCAGTCTACCGGCAGCCATAACTGTCCACCTACCGCGCAGTGGCTGAAACGTTTTCACACAGCCACTGTGCGGTGAGAGCATTATCTATTGAGGGACCTAGTATACATACATGGTCTCAAGATTCCAAAAAATAAACAAAACATCTCTAATCAGACCACCCATATTAAATGTAACAACCTCTCAGCATCCTTCTCAGACGTGGACGACATTGAGATTTCAAAAACAAAAGGAGGCCTGGACTCCGCTTGAACATCTTTGTGCATTTTGCCGTCTGCTTGAGTTTTACCCTTGGCACAGAGAGCGCCTCTGACCCTGCCTTTTGTGCCCCGTACGTTTGCACGCAGGAAGCTACAAGAGTGTTGCGCAGTCTACCGGCAGCCATAACTGTCCACCTACCGCGCAGTGGCTGAAACGTTTTCACACAGCCACTGTGCGGTGAGAGCATTATCTATTGAGGGACCTAGTATACATACATGGTCTCAAGATTCCAAAAACAAACAAAACATCTCTAATCAGACCAGCCATATTAAATGTACCAACCTGGACGCATCCTTTTCGAACGCGGATGACAGTGAGATTTCAAAAACAAAACAAAAGGAATTGATTGCGCTCTAACAACGTTAGGCATTTTGCCCTCTGCTTCGGTTTGACCCTTGGCACAGAAAGCGCCTCTGACCCCACCTTTTGTGCCCCGTACGTTTGCACGCAGGAAGCTACAAGAGAGTCGCGCAGTCCACCGGCAGCCATAACTGATCCCCTACCGCACAGTGGCTGAAACGTTTTCACACAGCCACTGTGCGGTGAGAGCATTATCTAGTGAGTGACCTAGTATACATACATGGTCTCAAGATTCCAAAAATAAACAAAGCATCTCTAATTAAACCAGCCATAATAAATGTACTAACCTCTCAGCATCCTTTTCAGACCTGGGATGACATTGAGATTTCAAAAACAAAAGAAGGCCTGGATTCCGCTGGAACATCTTTGTGCATTTTGCCCTCTGCTTGAGTTAGACCTTGGCACAGAGAGCGCCTCTGACCCTACCTTTTGTGCCCCGTACGTTAGCACGCAGGAAGCTACAAGAGGGTCGCGCAGTCCACCGGCAGCCATACCTGACCACCTACCGCACAGTGGCTGATATGTTTTCACACAGCCACTGTGCGGTGAGAGCATTATCTAGTGAGGGACTAATGTATACATACATGGTCTCAAGGTTCCAAAAATAAACAAGGCATCTCTAATCAGACCAGCCATATTAAATGTACCAACCTGGGCGCATCCTTTTCGAACGCGGATGAGAGTGAGATTTTAAAAACAAAAGGTATGGATTGCGCTCTAACAACTTTAGGCATTTTGCCCTCGGCTTGGGTTAGACCCTTTGCACAGAGAGCGCCTCTGACCAAACCTTTTGTGCCCCGTATGTTTGCACGCGGGAAGCTACAAGAGAGTCGCGCAGTCCACCGGCAGCCATAACTGACCACCTACCGCACAGTGGCTGATACGTTTCAACACAGCCAGTGTGCGGCGAGGGCATAAACTTGTGAGGAACCAAGTATACATACATGGTCTCAAGATTCCAAAAATAAACAAAGCATCTCTAATCATACCAGCCACATTAAATGTACCAACCTCTCAGCATCCTTTTCAGACGTGGATGACATTGAGATTTCAAAAACAAAAGGAGGCCTGGATTCCGCTGGAACATCTTTGTGCATTTTGCCCTCTGTTTGAGTTTTACCCTTGGCACAGAGAGCGCCTCTGACCCTGCCTTTTGTGCCCCGTACGTTTGCACGCAGGAAGCTACAAGAGTGTTGCGCAGTCTACCGGCAGCCATAACTGTCCACCTACCGCGCAGTGGCTGAAACGTTTTCACACAGCCACTGTGCGGTGAGAGCATTATCTATTGAGGGACCTAGTATACATACATGGTCTCAAGATTCCAAAAATAAACAAAACATCTCTAATCAGACCAGCCATATTAGATGTACTAACCTCTCAGCATCCTTTTCAGACGTGGATGACATTGAGATTTCAAAAACAAAAGGAGGCCTGGATTCCGCTGGAACATCTTTGTGCATTTTGCCCTCTGCTTGAGTTATACCCATGGCACAGAGAGCGCCTCTGACCCTGCCTTTTGTGCCCCGTACGTTTGCACGCAGGAAGCTACAAGAGTGTTGCGCAGTCTACCGGCAGCCATAACTGTCCACCTACCGCGCAGTGGCTATAAAGTTTTCACACAGCCACTGTGCGGTGAGAGCATTATCTATTGAGGGACCTAGTATACATACATGGTCTCAAGATTCCAAAAACAAACAAAACATCTCTAATCAGACCAGCCATATTAAATGTACCAACCTGGACGCATCCTTTTCGAACGCGGATGACAGTGAGATTTCAAAAACAAAACAAAAGGAATTGATTGCGCTCTAACAACGTTAGGCATTTTGCCCTCTGCTTCGGTTTGACCCTTGGCACAGAAAGCGCCTCTGACCCCACCTTTTGTGCCCCGTACGTTTGCACGCAGGAAGCTACAAGAGAGTCGCGCAGTCCACCGGCAGCCATAACTGATCCCCTACCGCACAGTGGCTGAAACGTTTTCACACAGCCACTGTGCGGTGAGAGCATTATCTAGTGAGTGACCTAGTATACATACATGGTCTCAAGATTCCAAAAATAAACAAAGCATCTCTAATTAAACCAGCCATAATAAATGTACTAACCTCTCAGCATCCTTTTCAGACCTGGGATGACATTGAGATTTCAAAAACAAAAGAAGGCCTGGATTCCGCTGGAACATCTTTGTGCATTTTGCCCTCTGCTTGAGTTAGACCTTGGCACAGAGAGCGCCTCTGACCCTACCTTTTGTGCCCCGTACGTTAGCACGCAGGAAGCTACAAGAGGGTCGCGCAGTCCACCGGCAGCCATACCTGACCACCTACCGCACAGTGGCTGATATGTTTTCACACAGCCACTGTGCGGTGAGAGCACTATCTAGTGAGGGACTAATGTATACATACATGGTCTCAAGGTTCCAAAAATAAACAAGGCATCTCTAATCAGACCAGCCATATTAAATGTACCAACCTGGGCGCATCCTTTTCGAACGCGGATGAGAGTGAGATTTTAAAAACAAAAGGTATGGATTGCGCTCTAACAACTTTAGGCATTTTGCCCTCGGCTTGGGTTAGACCCTTTGCACAGAGAGCGCCTCTGACCAAACCTTTTGTGCCCCGTATGTTTGCACGCGGGAAGCTACAAGAGAGTCGCGCAGTCCACCGGCAGCCATAACTGACCACCTACCGCACAGTGGCTGATACGTTTCAACACAGCCAGTGTGCGGCGAGGGCATAAACTTGTGAGGAACCAAGTATACATACATGGTCTCAAGATTCCAAAAATAAACAAAGCATCTCTAATCATACCAGCCACATTAAATGTACCAACCTCTCAGCATCCTTTTCAGACGTGGATGACATTGAGATTTCAAAAACAAAAGGAGGCCTGGATTCCGCTGGAACATCTTTGTGCATTTTGCCCTCTGTTTGAGTTAGACGCTTGGCACAGAGAGCGCCTCTGACCCCACCTTTTGTGCCCCGTACGTTTGCACCCAGGAAGCTACAAGAGAGTCGCGCAGTCCACCGGCAGCCATAACTGACCACCTACCGCACAATGGCTGACACGTTTCCACACAGCCACTGTGCGGTGAGAGCATTATCTAGTGAGGGAACTAGTATACATACATGGTCTCAAGATTCCAAAAATAAACAAAGCATCTATAGTCAGACCAGCCATATTAAATGTACCAACCTGGGCGCATCCTTTTCGAACGCGGTGACAGTGAGATTTGAAAAACAAAACAAAAGGCATGGATTGCGCTCTAACAACTTTAGGCATTTTGCCCTCTGCTTGGGTTAGACCCTTTGCACAGAGAGCGCCTCTGACCCCACCTTTTGTGCCCCGTACGTTTGCACGCAGGAAGCTACAAGAGAGTCGCGCAGTCCACCGGCAGCCATAACTGACCACCTACCGCACAGTGGCTGATACGTTTCAACACAGCCAGTGTGCGGTGAGGGCATTATCTTGTGAGGGACATAATATGCATACATGATCTCAAGATTCCGACACTAAACAAAGCATCTCTATCAGACCACCCATATTAAATGTAACAACCTCTCAGCATCCTTCTCAGACGTGGATGACATTGAGATTTCAAAAACAAAAGGAGGCCTGGATTCCGCTGGAACATCTTTGTGCATTTCGCCCTCTGCTTGAGTTATACCCTTGGCACAGAGAGCGCCTCTGACCCTGCCTTTGTGCCCCGTATGTTTGCACGCAGGAAGCTACAAGAGAGTCGCGCAGTCCACCGGCAGCCATAACTGACCCCCTACCGCACATTGGCTGAAACGTTTCAACACAGCCAGTGTGCGGTGAGAGCATTATCTAGTGAGGGACCTAGTATACATACATGGTCTCAAGATTCCAAAAATAAACAAAACATCTCTAATCAGACCAGCCATATTAGATGTACTAACCTCTCAGCATCCTTTTCAGACGTGGATGACATTGAGATTTCAAAAACAAAACAAAAGGCATGGATTGCGCTCTAACAACGTTAAGCATTTTGCCCTCTGCTTGGGTTAGACCATTGGCACAGAGAACGCCTCTGACCCCACATTTTGTGCCCCGTACGTTTGCACGCACGAAGCTACAGGAGGGTCTCGCAGTCCACCGGCAGCCATAACTGACCACCTACCGCACAATGGCTGAAACGTTTCCACACAGCCACTGTGCGGTGAGAGCATTATCTAGTGAGGGAACTAGTATACATACATGGTCTCAAGATTCCAAAAATAAACAAAGCATCTATAGTCAGACCAGCCATATTAAATGTACCAACCTGGGCGCATCCTTTTCGAACGCGGATGACAGTGAGATTTCAAAAACAAAACAAAAGGCATGGATTGCTCTCTAACAACTTTAGGCACTTTGCCCTCTGCTTGGGTTAGACGCTTGGCACAGAGAGCGCCTCTGACACCACTTTTGTGCCCCGTACGTTTGCACGCAGGAAGCTACAAGAGAGTCGCACAGTCCACCGGCAGCCATAACTGGCCACCTACCGCAGAGTGGCTGATACGTTTCAACACAGCCAGTGTGCGGTGAGGGCATTATCTTGTGGGGGACATAATATACATACATGATCTCAAGATTCCGACACTAAATAAAGCATCTCTAATCAGACCACCCATATTAAATGTAACAACCTCTCAGCATCCTTCTCAGACGTGGACGACATTGAGATTTCAAAAACAAAAGGAGGCCTGGATTCCGCTTGAACATCTTTGTGCATTTTGCCGTCTGCTTGAGTTTTACCCTTGGCACAGAGAGCGCCTCTGACCCTGCCTTTTGTGCCCCGTACGTTTGCACGCAGGAAGCTACAAGAGGGTCGCGCAGTCCACCGGCAGCCATAACTGTCCACCTACCGCGCAGTGGCTATAAAGTTTTCACACAGCCACTGTGCGGTGAGAGCATTATCTATTGAGGGACCTAGTATACATACATGGTCTCAAGATTCCAAAAACAAACAAAACATCTCTAATCAGACCAGCCATATTAGATGTACTAACCTCTCAGCATCCTTTTCAGACGTGGATGACATTGAGATTTCAAAAACAAAAGGAGGCCTGGATTCCGCTGGAACATCTTTGTGCATTTTGCCCTCTGCTTGAGTTATACCCATGGCACAGAGAGCGCCTCTGACCCTGCCTTTTGTGCCCCGTACGTTTGCACGCAGGAAGCTACAAGAGTGTTGCGCAGTCTACCGGCAGCCATAACTGTCCACCTACCGCGCAGTGGCTATAAAGTTTTCACACAGCCACTGTGCGGTGAGAGCATTATCTATTGAGGGACCTAGTATACATACATGGTCTCAAGATTCCAAAAACAAACAAAACATCTCTAATCAGACCAGCCATATTAAATGTACCAACCTGGACGCATCCTTTTCGAACGCGGATGACAGTGAGATTTCAAAAACAAAACAAAAGGAATTGATTGCGCTCTAACAACGTTAGGCATTTTGCCCTCTGCTTCGGTTTGACCCTTGGCACAGAAAGCGCCTCTGACCCCACCTTTTGTGCCCCGTACGTTTGCACGCAGGAAGCTACAAGAGAGTCGCGCAGTCCACCGGCAGCCATAACTGATCCCCTACCGCACAGTGGCTGAAACGTTTTCACACAGCCACTGTGCGGTGAGAGCATTATCTAGTGAGTGACCTAGTATACATACATGGTCTCAAGATTCCAAAAATAAACAAAGCATCTCTAATTAAACCAGCCATAATAAATGTACTAACCTCTCAGCATCCTTTTCAGACCTGGGATGACATTGAGATTTCAAAAACAAAAGAAGGCCTGGATTCCGCTGGAACATCTTTGTGCATTTTGCCCTCTGCTTGAGTTAGACCTTGGCACAGAGAGCGCCTCTGACCCTACCTTTTGTGCCCCGTACGTTTGCACGCAGGAAGCTACAAGAGGGTCGCGCAGTCCACCGGCAGCCATACCTGACCACCTACCGCACAGTGGCTGATATGTTTTCACACAGCCACTGTGCGGTGAGAGCATTATCTAGTGAGGGACTAATGTATACATACATGGTCTCAAGGTTCCAAAAATAAACAAGGCATCTCTAATCAGACCAGCCATATTAAATGTACCAACCTGGGCGCATCCTTTTCGAACGCGGATGAGAGTGAGATTTCAAAAACAAAAGGTATGGATTGCGCTCTAACAACTTTAGGCATTTTGCCCTCGGCTTGGGTTAGACCCTTCGCACAGAGAGCGCCTCTGACCAAACCTTTTGTGCCCCGTATGTTTGCACGCAGGAAGCTACAAGAGAGTCGCGCAGTCCACCGGCAGCCATAACTGACCACCTACCGCACAGTGGCTGATACGTTTCAACACAGCCAGTGTGCGGTGAGGGCATAAACTTGTGAGGAACCAAGTATACATACATGGTCTCAAGATTCCAAAAATAAACAAAGCATCTCTAATCAGACCAGCCACATTAAATGTACCAACCTCTCAGCATCCTTTTCAGACGTGGATGACATTGAGATTTCAAAAACAAAAGGAGGCCTGGATTCCGCTGGAACATCTTTGTGCATTTTGCCCTCTGTTTGAGTTAGACGCTTGGCACAGAGAGCGCCTCTGACCCCACCTTTTGTGCCCCGTACGTTTGCACCCAGGAAGCTACAAGAGAGTCGCGCAGTCCACCGGCAGCCATAACTGACCACCTACCGCACAGTGGCTGACAAGTTTCAACACAGCCAGTGTGCGGTGAGGGCTTTATCTTGTGAGGGACATAATATACATACATGGTCTCAAGATTCCGCAACTAAACAAAGCATCTCTAATCAGACCAGCCATATTAAATGTACCAACCTCTCAGCATCCTTTTCAGACGTGAATGACATTGAGATTTCAAAAACAAAAGGAGTCCTGGATTCCGCTGGAACATCTTTGTGCATTTTGCCCTCTGCTTGAGTTATACCCTTGGCACAGAGAGCGCCTCTGACCCTACCTTTTGTGCCCAGTACGTTTGCACGCAGGAAGCTACAAGAGAGTCGCGCAGTCCACCGGCAGCCATAACTGACCACCTACCGCACAGTGGCTGATATGTTTTCGCACAGCCACTGTGCCGTGAGAGCATTATCTAGTGAGGGAACAAGTATACATACATGGTCTCAAGATTCCAAAAATAAACAAAGCATCTATAATCAGACCAGCCATATTAAATGTACCAACTTGGACGCATCCTTTTCGAACGCGGATGACAGTGAGATTTCAAAAACAAAACAAAAGGCATGGATTGCGCTCTAACAACTTTAGGCATTTTGCCCTCTGCTTGAGTTAGACGCTTGGCACAGAGAGCGCCTCTGATCCCACCTTTTGTGCCCCGTACGTTTGCACGCAGGAAGCTACAAGAGAGTCGCACAGTCCACCGGCAGCCATAACTGGCCACCTACCGCAGAGTGGCTGATACGTTTCAACACAGCCAGTGTGCGGTGAGGGCATTATCTTGTGGGGGACATAATATTGTAACGAGTACAAGGCAGCGATCACTGATCGGAACAGTTTCACGCGCTACACTCAGTTTCGTCCTCTTTGTCCTCAGTTCTTCTTTGTCCTCTTCTCAGAGAGGCATGCGGCATTACCCCCCCCTCTTCGAAAGCGGCGACTCGACGCTGAGAGTGTCTTCAGATTATGCACACAGGAGAAGCAGGGAACACAAAGCTGCACACGCGCAAAAGATCACTGCCTCTCATAATACGGTTTCATCCGCACTACATGAACAGTTTCAGCACTTGAGTGCCGCCGTGTTGAAGGTCGTTGGCCCCGAGCAACAACTTCGTAAGTCACGTTACTAAGACGCCGAATGACCTCGTATGGCCCAAAGTAACGGCGAAGTAGTTTCTCGGAGAATCCTCGACCACGCACTGGTGTCCACACCCAAACAAGATCGCCAGGTTGGTAGTGAACGTCTCGGTGTCGGAGGTTGTACCGACTGGCATCGCGATGTTGTTGTTGAATACGGCATCGTGCGAGCTGGCGCGCTTCTTCGGCCCACTGTAGAAATATGTCGACGTCTGCATAGGCGTTGGTGACATCGTCGCCATGACTTATGGGTAGCATAGCGTCCAACATTGTGGTGACGGGACGACCGTAGACTAGCTGGAATGGCGCAAGACGCGTCGTCTCCTGTTCAGCCGTATTGTATGCAAAAGTTGCATACGGAAGGACTTCATCCCACGTGCGATGCTCAACGTCAACGTACATGAAAATCATGTCTGCAAGCGTTCTATTGAGGCGTTCAGTCAGTCCGTTTGTTTGCGGATGGTAAGCAGTAGTCCTACGATGACTTGTGCGGGTAAGACTGAAGAGAGCCTGCATTAGTTCAGCCGTAAAGGCTGTACCGCGGTCAGGGATAATAACCGATGGGGCACCGTGGCGCAGTACGACGGTCTTAAGAAAAAACTGGGCTACTTCTGCAGCAGTTGCACGGGAAAGTGCCTGTGTCTCGGCGTATCGCGTTAAGTAGTCCGTCGCCACTACTATCCATCTGTGCTCGGATGCGGACGTTGGGAAAGGGCCCAGAAGATCCATGCCCACTTGCTGGAAAGGGGCTGTTGGCGGAGGTATCGGCTGAAGGAGCCCTGCAGGCTTCAGCGGAGGTGTCTTTCGCCGCTGGCAATCTCGGCATGTTCTCACGTAGTGCTGGACTGAAGGTAGCAACTTAGGCCAATAGTACTTTTGTCGAATGCGTGCTAATGTTCGCGTGACTCCTAAATGACCAGCCGAAGGCTCATCGTGGCATGCGTGCAAGATTTCTGGCCTGAGGTCGGACGGCACAACGAGAAGAAAGGTTTCCTTGTTGTGCTGAAAGTTTCTCTTATATAGGACGCGATTTCGAATGCTGTAGGAGGTTAAACCCCGTGCGAAAGCACGTGGGACAGCTACATCAAGGCATTCGAGATGCTCAATAAGTGGGCGTAAACAGGGGTCAGCCCGTTGACGCTGGGCCATGTCGGTGGTCGTGACGACAGCAAGAAACGGAAAGTCATCGTCGTCTCGGTCGGGAGGGGCAGCATCAACTGGTGCACGAGACAAGCAATCGGCGTCGCTGTGCTTACGGCCGCTCTTGTATACAACCGTAATGTCGTATTCTTGGAGACGGAGGCTCCACCTTGCAAGCCGTCCAGAGGGGTCTTTGAGGTTGGCTAGCCAGCATAACGAATGGTGGTCGCTCACAGCCCTAAAAGGTCGGCCGTAAATATAGGGTCGGAACTTAGTTATGGCCCAAACTACCGCGAGACATTCCTTTTCCGTGGTTGAGTAGTTCGTCTCTGCTTTTGAAAGAGAGCGACTTGCGTAAGCGATAACTTTCTCAGTGCCATTTTGCCACTGAATCAGAACGGCACCGAGTCCGAAATTACTGGCATCGGTATGGATATCCGTAGCGGCGTTTTCGTCAAAATGGGCAAGTATCGGGGCGGCCTGCAGTCGCCGGCGCAACTCGTTGAAAGCATCCTCTTGATCTTCTTGCCACGCAAAAGGAACATTGTCTCGGGTAAGACGCGTAAGAGGCTCGGCAATCACTGAAAAATTCTCTACGAAACGCCTGTAATAGGCACAAAGCCCCAAAAACCTTCTAACGAACTTTTTGTCGGTTGGGCGCGGAAAATTTTTCACAGCAGCAGTCTTGTCAGGATCTGGTTTCACGCCGTCAGAACTAATAACATGGCCAAGAAAGCGGAGCTCCTGGAATCCGAAATGGCATTTCTGTGGTTTTATCGTCAGTTGGGCTGAACGCAGTGCCTGTAGTACCACTCGCAGTCGGTCAAGGTGCTCCTCAAAACTAGCCGCGAAAATGACGACATCGTCGAGATACACTAAGCACGTTTGCCACTTCAGTCCAGAGAGAACGGTGTCCATCATTCGCTGGAAAGTTGCTGGTGCAGAACAGAGACCGAAAGGAAGCACTTTAAATTCATAAAGGCCGTCGGGGGTGACGAACGCTGTTTTCTCTCTGTCCCTTTCGTCCACTTCTATCTGCCAGTAGCCATTCTTGAGATCAAGCGACGAGAAATATTTGGCATTGCGTAACCGGTCCAATGCGTCGTCGATACGTGGGAGCGGGTATACGTCCCGTTTCGTAACCTGATTTAACTTACGATAATCGACGCAAAAACGCAAGGTGTTGTCTTTTTTCTTCACCAACACTACAGGCGAAGCCCAGGGGCTGGTAGATGGCTGTATCACGTCATCGGTAAGCATTTCCTGCACCTGTCTTCGAATAGCCTCTCGTTCCGTTGATGACACTCGGTATGGGTGTTGGGAAATCGGCTTGGTCTCCGCGTCAACCATAATGCGGTGTTTGGCTACTGGGGTACGCCCAACTTTCGAAGACGTTGCGAAGCATCCAGCAAATTCATGAAGGAGGTCTAGGAGTCGCCGCCGCTCAACCACCGACAGATTGGCATTAATGTCCACAGTTGATAGAATGTCGGGTGCATTACATTTGGCTGGCGACGGCGGCGCCAGAGTACAGATGTTCCTTGGCTCAATAAAGTCGGCAACATACGCGATGGCCGTTCCTTTCGCAATGTGCTGAAACTCGGTCCCGAAATTCGTAATCCAAAGCTTCGCACAACCGTCCCGTAAGCGAACAAGTCCTCTTGCAGCGCAGATCCCTTTCTCAAGAAGCAAACCCACGCTCGTCTCTGCCAGTACGTCTCGGTTGCATGGTGAGTCGCTTTCTACAAAGACCATAATGCTGCACCGTGGCGGGACCGTAACGTCACCAGCTGTAATACGTAAGGCGGACGTTGATGAACCGTCGACGCTAGATCTCGCAATGGCTTGGCTCGGCGAAAATGTCACTCGTGATTCTTGCAAATTAATTATCGCACCATTAGCCTGTAAGAAGTCCAAGCCGAGTATGACGTCTCGCGAACAGTGGGTAAGTACAACGAAGTCGCAAACATAAACAAATCCGTCAATTGCAACTCTCGCAACGCATCTTCCAGCCGGAGTAATAAGGTGTCCCCCTGCAGTGTGGATCTGAGGCCCAGTCCACTCGGTTAAAACTTTCTTCAATTTCCTGGCTAACCCACTGCTCATAACTGAATAGTCCGCCCCCGTATCAACTAAAGCTGTAATGAGACAATCATCGATAGAAACCGGTATGTCCGAAACTGCGCACTCAGGATCATCGTTACATGTCGCCGTCTGATAGCCGTTATCTTGTACTAAGCTTGATGGAGGATGTTCAGCACTTCGCTCGTCAGCGGCCTCACCTCCGCAGGTCGCTGTTCCTAGTTTTCCCGAAGCCTCGGGGAGCGGGGGCTCGTCGAGCGGCTAGTGCGGGATGTAGAGGGCCGTGGACTTGGAGAACGATAACGGGAAGAGGTAATGACGCGGGACCCGTATTGTGGGACCTCCGGAGGATTCGTATGCGTCGACAGGTACTCCTCGATTTCGGGTGGTCGTTCACCACTCCGAGGACATCGTGCACGCGGATGGAAGCCACGAAGTCCGGCGCGGCGGTACGGACAGAACCTTAACATGTGACCAGCCTCACCACAGTGGTAACAAAGGGGCTGATTGTCAGGGGTACGCCAGACGTCAGTCCTTCGAAATCGTGCTTCGGCTAGAAGAGGAGAATGGCGTGGGCTTGGATCAAGAGTAGGGGGGTTCACTCTGGCTCTGGGAGAGCCGTACCCACAGTGGTGCTGGTTTGGATGCGGCACAGTGGGGTTCCCTCTTGGAGGATCACCGTGGTTATGCTGCTGAAGCACGGCCGCGTACGTTGGCACACTCGGTGGCGGTGGCTGCACACCAGGCACAGACGTTTCCGGGACGACGGCTTGCCTCACTTCTTCGCGAACGACCTCCGCGAGTGATGGGAGCCTCGACGACGATGCTAGACCCTGTAGCTGAATATGTCTCAGCTCTTCCCTGACCACAGATCGAATGAGCTCCCTTAAGGCATCACCAGAACCATTGAAGCCGGAACCGTAGACGACCGGTGACATGGCGGACACGTTACGGTTATAGTGCTGAGCCCTGTGTCGAAGTGTTTGTTCTATCGTGGTGGCCTCCGCTAGAAACTCTGATGCCGTGCCAGGTGGATTGCGCACAAGCCCAGCAAATAGTTCTTGCTTCACCCCGCGCATTAGGTGGCGCACTTTCGTCTCCTCTGACATATTTGGATCAGAACGCCTAAAAAGGCGGATCATGTCCTCGTAGAACATTCCAATGCTCTCGTTTGGGGCTTGGATACGAGATTTCAGCGCCGACTCCGCACGCTCTCTTCGGTCGTTGGCGGTGTAGGTCGCCAACAGCTGGCGACGAAAGAGGTCCCATGTTGATAGTCTCGTTTCGTGGTTCACGAACCACGTCCGCGCTGAATCTTCGAGAGCAAAGTATACATTATAAAGCTTCCTTTGCTCATCCCAGCCGTTGTAATTGGCGACCCGTTCGAATTGGTCCAGCCAGTCTTCAGCGTCCTCATAAAGCTCGCCATGGAAGGACGGTGGCGTTCGAGACTGGAGGACGACGAAATGGGGTGAAGACTCTCCGCTAGCAGCTATGTTCGTGTTGGATGTATGCATGTTGGCGACAGGCGTGCAGGAAAGAGGCCCGAACTCTGGCGACTGACCTCGAAGGCGGCGGCTGCAACTGCGATGGACCGGTGTCAAATCCGTGGTGGCTCTCGGTTGCCCTTGAGGGGTTGCACTCAGCAAAAAGGGAAATCGTACCCGGCTGCTCCACCAGAAAATGTAACGAGTACAAGGCAGCGATCACTGATCGGAACAGTTTCACGCGCTACACTCAGTTTCGTCCTCTTTGTCCTCAGTTCTTCTTTGTCCTCTTTTCAGAGAGGCATGCGGCAATATACATACATGATCTCAAGATTCCGACACTAAATAAAGCATCTCTAATCAGACCACCCATATTAAATGTAACAACCTCTCAGCATCCTTCTCAGACGTGGATGACATTGAGATTTCAAAAACAAAAGGAGGCCTGGATTCCGCTTGAACATCTTTGTGCATTTTGCCCTCTGCTTGAGTTATACCCTTGGCACAGAGAGCGCCTCTGACCCTGCCTTTTGTGCCCCGTACGCTTGCACGCAGGAAGCTACAAGAGGGTCGCGCAGTCCACCGGCAGCCATAACTGACCCCCTACCGCACAGTGGCTGAAACGTTTTCACACAGCCACTGCGTGGTGAGAGCATTATTTAGTGAGGGACCTAGTATACATACATGGTCTCAAGATTCCAAAAATAAACAAAACATCTCTAATCAGACCAGCCATATTAGATGTACTAACCTCTCAGCATCCTTTTCAGACGTGGATGACATTGAGATTTCAAAAACAAAAGGAGGCCTGGATTCCGCTGGAACATCTTTGTGCATTTTGCCCTCTGCTTGAGTTATACCCATGGCACAGAGAGCGCCTCTGACCCTGCCTTTTGTGCCCCGTACGTTTGCACGCAGGAAGCTACAAGAGGGTCGCGCAGTCTACCGGCAGCCATAACTGTCCACCTACCGCGCAGTGGCTATAAAGTTTTCACACAGCCACTGTGCGGTGAGAGCATTATCTATTGAGGGACCTAGTATACATACATGGTCTCAAGATTCCAAAAACAAACAAAACATCTCTAATCAGACCAGCCATATTAAATGTACCAACCTGGACGCATCCATTTCGAACGCGGATGACAGTGAGATTTCAAAAACAAAACAAAAGGAATTGATTGCGCTCTAACAACGTTAGGCTATTTGCCCTCTGCTTCGGTTTGACCCTTGGCACAGAAAGCGCCTCTGACCCCACCTTTTGTGCCCCGTACGTTTGCACGCAGGAAGCTACAAGAGAGTCGCGCAGTCCACCGGCAGCCATAACTGATCCCCTACCGCACAGTGGCTGAAACGTTTTCACACAGCCACTGTGCGGTGAGAGCATTATCTAGTGAGTGACCTAGTATACATACATGGTCTCAAGATTCCAAAAATAAACAAAGCATCTCTAATTAAACCAGCCATAATAAATGTACTAACCTCTCTGCATCCTTTTCAGACCTGGGATGACATTGAGATTTCAAAAAAAAAAAAAAAAAAACCTGGATTCCGCTGGAACATCTTTGTGCATTTTGCCCTCTGCTTGAGTTAGACCTTGGCACAGAGAGCGCCTCTGACCAAACCTTTTGTGCCCCGTATGTTTGCACGCAGGAAGCTACAAGAGAGTCGCGCAGTCCACCGGCAGCCATAACTGACCACCTACCGCACAGTGGCTGATACGTTTCAACACAGCCAGTGTGCGGTGAGGGCATAATCTTGTGAGGAACCAAGTATACATACATGGTCTCAAGATTCCAAAAATAAACAAAGCATCTCTAATCAGACCAGCCACATTAAATGTACCAACCTCTCAGCATCCTTTTCAGACGTGGATGACATTGAGATTTCAAAAACAAAAGGAGGCCTGGATTCCGCTGGAACATCTTTGTGCATTTTGCCCTCTGTTTGAGTTAGACGCTTGGCACAGAGAGCGCCTCTGACCCCACCTTTTGTGCCCCGTACGTTTGCACCCAGGAAGCTACAAGAGAGTCGCGCAGTCCACCGGCAGCCATAACTGACCACCTACCGCACAGTGGCTGACAAGTTTCAACACAGCCAGTGTGCGGTGAGGGCTTTATCTTGTGAGGGACATAATATACATACATGGTCTCAAGATTCCGCAACTAAACAAAGCATCTCTAATCAGACCAGCCATATTAAATGTACCAATCTCTCAGCATCCTTTTCAGACGTGAATGACATTGAGATTTCAAAAACAAAAGGAGTCCTGGATTCCGCTGGAACATCTTTGTGCATTTTGCCCTCTGCTTGAGTTAGACCTTGGCACAGAGAGCGCCTCTGACCAAACCTTTTGTGCCCCGTATGTTTGCACGCAGGAAGCTACAAGAGAGTCGCGCAGTCCACCGGCAGCCATAACTGACCACCTACCGCACAGTGGCTGATACGTTTCAACACAGCCAGTGTGCGGTGAGGGCATAATCTTGTGAGGAACCAAGTATACATACATGGTCTCAAGATTCCAAAAATAAACAAAGCATCTCTAATCAGACCAGCCACATTAAATGTACCAACCTCTCAGCATCCTTTTCAGACGTGGATGACATTGAGATTTCAAAAACAAAAGGAGGCCTGGATTCCGCTGGAACATCTTTGTGCATTTTGCCCTCTGTTTGAGTTAGACGCTTGGCACAGAGAGCGCCTCTGACCCCACCTTTTGTGCCCCGTACGTTTGCACCCAGGAAGCTACAAGAGAGTCGCGCAGTCCACCGGCAGCCATAACTGACCACCTACCGCACAGTGGCTGACAAGTTTCAACACAGCCAGTGTGCGGTGAGGGCTTTATCTTGTGAGGGACATAATATACATACATGGTCTCAAGATTCCGCAACTAAACAAAGCATCTCTAATCAGACCAGCCATATTAAATGTACCAATCTCTCAGCATCCTTTTCAGACGTGAATGACATTGAGATTTCAAAAACAAAAGGAGTCCTGGATTCCGCTGGAACATCTTTGTGCATTTTGCCCTCTGCTTGAGTTATACCCTTGGCACAGAGAGCGCCTCTGACCCTGCCATTGTGCCCCGTACGTTTGCACGCAGGAAGCTACAAGAGGGTCGCGCAGTCCACCGGCAGCCATAACTGACCCCCTACCGCACAGTGGCTGAAACGTTTTCACACAGCCACTGCGCGGTGAGAGCATTATCTAGTGAGGGACCTAGTATGCGTACATGGTCTCAAGATT
This sequence comes from Amblyomma maculatum, assembly GCF_055883805.1. NCBI lineage: Eukaryota > Metazoa > Arthropoda > Arachnida > Ixodida > Ixodidae > Amblyomma > Amblyomma maculatum. Next base: position 147,245,314 of record NC_139349.1, read on the forward strand.
CCAAAAATAAACAAAACATCTCTAATCAGACCAGCCATATTAGATGTACTAACCTCTCAGCATCCTTTTCAGACGTGGATGACATTGAGATTTCAAAAACAAAAGGAGGCCTGGATTCCGCTGGAACATCTTTGTGCATTTTGCCCTCTGCTTGAGTTATACCCTTGGCACAGAGAGCGCCTCTGACCCTGCCTTTTGTGCCCCGCACGTTTGCACGCAGGAAGCTACAAGAGGGCCGCGCAGTCCACCGGCAGCCATAACTGACCCCCTACCGCACAGTGTCTGAAACGTTTTCACACAGCCACTGTGCGGTGAGAGCATTATCTAGTGAGGGACCTAGTATACATACATAGTGTCAAGATTCCAAAAATAAAAAAATCATCTCTAATCAGACCAGATATTAAATGTACCAACCTGGACGCATCCATTTCGAACGCGGATGACAGTGAGATTTCAAAAACGAAACAAAAGGCATGGATTGCGCTCTAACAACGTTAAGCATTTTGCCCTCTGCTTGGGTTAGACCCTTTGCACAGAGAACGCCTCTGACCCCACCTTTTGTGCCCCGTACGTTTGCACGCACGAAGCTACAGGAGGTTCGCGCAGTCCACCGGCAGCCATAACTGACCACCTACCGCACAGTGGCTGACAGGTTTCCACACAGCCACTGTGCGGTGAGAGCATTATCTAGTGAGGGACCTAATATACATACATGGTCTCAAGATTCCACAAATAAACAAAGCATCTCTAATCAAACCAGCCATATTAGATGTACTAACCTCTGAGCATCCTTTTCAGACGCGGATTGCATTGTGATTTCAAAAACAAAAGAAGGCCTGGATTCCGCTGGAACATCTTCGTGCATTTTGCCCTCTGCTTGAGTTAGACGCTTTGCACAGAGAGCGCCTCTGACCCCACCTTTTGTGCCCCGTACGTTTCCACCCAGGAAGCTACAAGAGAGTCGCGCAGTCCACTGGCAGCCATAACTGACCACCTACCGCACAGTGGCTGACACGGTTCAACACAGCCAGTGTGCGGTGAGGGCATTATCTTGTGAGGGACATAATATACATACATGGTCTCAAGATTCCGCAACTAAACAAAGCATCTCTAATCAGACCAGCCATATTAAATATACCAACCTCTCAGCATCCTTTTCAGACGTGAATGACATTGAGATTTCAAAAACAGAAGGAGGCCTGGATTCCGCTGGAACATCGTTGTGCATTTTGCCCTCTGCTTGAGTTACACCCTTGGCACAGAGAGCGCCTCTGACCCTGCCTTTTGTGCCCCGAACGTTTGCACGCAGGAAGCTACAAGAGGGTCGCGCAGTCCACCGGCAGCCATAACTGACCCCCTACCGCAGAGTGTCTGAAATGTTTTCACACAGCCACTGTGCGGTGAGAGCATTATCTAGTGAAGGACCTAGTATACATACATGGTCTCAAGATTCCAAAAATAAACAAATCATCTCTAATCAGACCAGCCATATTAAATATACCAACCTGGGCGCATCCTTTTCGAACGCGGATGACAGTGAGATTTCAAAAACAAAACAAAGGCATGGATTGCGCTCTAACAACGTTAAGCATTTTGCCCTCTGTTTGGGTTAGACCCTTGGCACAGAGAACACCTCTGACCCCACCTTTTGTGCCCCGTACGTTCGCAAGCACGAAGCTACAGGAGGGTCGTGCAGTCCACCGGCAGCCATAACTGACCATCTACCGCACAGTGGCTGACACGTTTCCACACAGGCACTGTGCGGTGAGAGCATTATCTAGTGAGGGACCTAATATACATACATGGTCTCAAGATTCCACAAATAAACAAAGCATGTCTAATCAAACCAGCCATATTAGATGTACTAACCTCTCAGCATCCTTTTCAGACGTGGATGACATTGTAATTTCAAAAACAAAAGAAGGCATGGATTCCGCTGGAACATCTTCGTGCATTTTGCCCTCTGCTTGAGTTAGACGCTTGGCACAGAGAGCGCCTCTGACACCACCTGTTGTGCCCCGTACGTTTGCACCCAGGCAGCTACAAGAGAGTCGCGCAGTCCACCGGCAGCCATAACTGGCCACCTACCGCACAGTGGCTGATACGTTTCAACACAGCCAGTGTGCGGTGAGGGCATTATCTAGTGAGGGACCTAGTATACATACATAGTCTCAAGATTCCAAAAATAAACAAATCATCTCTAATCAGACCAGCCATATTAAATGTACCAACCTGGAGGCATCCTTTTCGAACGCGGATGACAGTGAGATTTCAAAAACAAAACAAAAGGAATTGATTGCGCTCTAACAACGTTAGGCATTTTGCCCTCTGTTTCGGTTTGACCCTTGGCACAGAAAGCGCCTCTGACCCCACCTTTCGTGCCCCGTACGTTTGCACGCAGGAAGCTACAAGAGAGTCGCGCAGTCCACCGGCAGCCATAACTGATCCCCTACCGCACAGTGGCTGAAACGTTTTCACACAGCCACTGTGCGGTGAGAGCATTATCTAGTGAGTGACCTAGTATACATACATGGTCTCAAGATTCCAAAAATAAACAAATCACCTCTAATCAGACCAGCCATATTAGATGTACTAACCTCTCAGCATCCTTTTCAGACGTGGATGACATTGAGATTTCAAAAACAAAAGGAGATCTGGATTCCGCTGGAACATCTTTGTGCATTTTGCCCTCTGCTTGAGTTATACCCTTGGTACAGAGAGCGCCTCTGGCCCTGCCTTTTGTGCCCCGTCCGTTTGCACGAAGGAAGCTACAAGAGGGTCGTGCAGTCTACCTTCAGCCATAACTGACCACCTACCGCGCAGTGGCTGAAACGTTTTCACACAGCCAATGTGCGGTCAGAGCATTATCTAGTGAGGGACCTAGTATACATACATGGTCTCAAGATTCCAAAAATAAACAAAACATCTCTAATCAGACCAGACATATTAAAAGTACCAACCTGGACGCATCCTTTTCGAACGCGGATGACAGTGAGATTTCAAAAACAAACAAATGGCATGGATTGCGCTCGAACAACGTGAAGTATTTTGCCCTCTGCTTGGGTTAGACGCTTGGCACAGAGAGCGCCTCTGACCCCACCTTTTGTGCCCCGTACATTTGCACCCAGGAAGCTACAAGAGAGTCGCTCAGTCCACCGGCAGCCATAACTGACCACCTACCGCACAGTGGCTGACGCGGTTCAACACAGCCAGTGTGCGGTGAGGGCATTATCTTGAGAGGGACATAATATACATACATGGTCTCAAGATTCCGCAACTAAACAAAGCATCTCTAATCAGACCAGCCATATTAAATGTACCAACCTCTCAGCATCCTTTTCAGACGTGAATGACATTGAGATTTCAAAAACAAAAGGAGGCCTGGATTCCTCTGGAACATCGTTGTGCATTTTGCCCTCTGCTTGAGTTATACCCTTGGCACAGAGAGCGCCTCTGACCCTGCCTTTTGTGCCCCGCACGTTTGCACGCAGGAAGCTACAAGAGGGTCGCGCAGTCCACCAGCAGCCATAACTGGCCCCCTACCGCACAGTTTCTGAAACGTTTTCACACAGCCACTGTGCGGTGAGAGCATTATCTAGTGAGTGACCTAGTATACATACATGGTCTCAAGATTGCAAAAATAAACAAATCACCTCTAATCAGACCAGCCATATTAAATGTACCAACCTGGACGCATCCTTTTCAGACCTGGGATGACATTGAGATTTCAAAAACAAAAGAAGGCCTGGATTCCGCTGGAACATCTTTGTGCATTTTGCCCTCTGCTTGAGTTAGACCTTGGCACAGAGAGCGCCTCTGACCCTACCTTTTGTGCACCGTACGTCTGCACGCAGGAAGCTACAAGAGGGTCGCGCAGTCCACCGGCAGCCATAACTGAGCCCCTACCGCACAGTTTCTGAAACGTTTTCACACAGCCACTGTGCGGTGAGAGCATTATCTAGTGAGTGACCTAGTATACATACATGGTCTCAAGATTGCAAAAATAAACAAATCACCTCTAATCAGACCAGCCATATTAAATGTACCAACCTGGACGCATCCTTTTCAAACGCGGATGAGAGTGAGATTTCAAAAACAAAACAAAAGGCATGGATTGCGCTCTAACAACGTTAGGCATTTTGCCCTCTGTTTCGGTTTGACCCTTGGCACAGAAAGCGCCTCTGACCCCACCTTTTGTGCCCCGTACGTTTGCACGCAGGAAGCTACAAGAGAGTCGCGCAGTCCACCGGCAGCCATAACTGAGCCCCTACCGCACAGTGGCTGAAACGTTTTCACACAGCCACTGTGCGGTGAGAGCATTATCTAGTGAGGGAACTAGTATACATACATGGTATCAAGATTCCAAAAATAAACAAAGCATCTATAATCAGACCAGCCATATTAAATGTACCAACCTGGATGCATCCTTTTCGAACGCGGATGACAGTGAGATTTCAAAAACAAAAGGTATGGATTGCGCTCTAACAACTTTAGGCATTTTGCCCTCAGCTTGGGTTAGACGCTTGGCACAGAGAGCGCCTCTGATCCCACCTTTTGTGCCCCGTACGTTTGCACGCGGGAAGCTACAAGAGAGTCGCGCAGTCCACCGGCAGCCATAACTGGCCACGTACCGCAGAGTGGCTGATACGTTTCAACACAACCAGTGTGCGGTGAGGGCATTATCTTGTGAGGGACATAATATACATACATGATCTCAAGATTCCGACACTAAACAAAGCATCTCTAATCAGACCAGCCATATTAAATGTAACAACCTCTCAGCATCCTTCTCAGACGTGGATGACATTGAGATTTCAAAAACAAAAGGAGGCCTGGATTTCGCTGGAACATCTTTGTGCATTTTGCCCTCTGCTTGAGTTATACCCTTGGCCCAGAGAGCGCCTCTGACCCTGCCTTTGTGCCCCGTACGTTTGAACGCAGGAAGCTACAAGAGGGTCGCGCAGTCCACCGGCAGCCATAACTGACCACCTACCGCGCAGTGGCTGAAGCGTTTTCACACAGCCACTGTGCGGTGAGAGCATTATCTAGTGAGGGACCTAGTATACACACATGGTCTCAAGATTCCAAAAATAATTAAAACATCTCTAATCAGACCAGACATATTAAATGTACCAACCTGGACGCATCCTTTTTGAACGCGGATGACAGTGAGATTTCAAAAACAAACAAATGGCATGGAGTGCGCTCGAACAATGTGAAGCATTTTGCCCTCTGCTTGGGTTAGACGCTTGGCACAGAGAGCGCCTCTGACCCCACCTTTTGTGCCCCGTACGTTTGCACCCAGGAAGCTACAAGAGAGTCGCGCAGTCCACCGGCAGCCATAACTGACCACCTACCGCACAGTGGCTGACACGGTTCAACACAGCAAGTGTGCGGTGAGGGCATTATCTTGTGAGGGACATAATATACATACCTGGTCTCAAGATTCCGCAACTAAACAAAGCATCTCTAATCAGACCACCCATATTAAATGTACCAACCTCTCAGCCTCCTTTTCAGACGTGAATGACATTGAGATTTCAAAAACAAAAGGAGCCCTGGATTCCGCTGGAACATCGTTGTGCATTTTGCCCTCTGCTTGAGTTATACCCTTGGCACAGAGAGCGCCTCTGACCCTGCCTTTTGTGCCCCGCACGTTTGCACGCAGGAAGCTACAAGAGGGTCGCGCAGTCCACCGGCAGCCATAACTGGCCCCCTACCGCACAGTGTCTGAAACGTTTTCACACAGCCACTGTGCGGTGAGAGCATTATCTAGTGAGGGACCTAGTATACATACATGGTGTCAAGATTCCAAAAATAAACAAATCATCTCTAATCAGACCAGCCATATTAAATGTACCAACCTGGACGCATCCTTTTCGAATGCGGATGACAGTAAGATTTCAAAAACAAAACAAAAGGCATGGATTGCGCTCTAACAACGTTAAGCATTTTGCCCTCTGTTTGGGTTAGACCCTTGGCACAGAGAACACCTCTGACCCCACCTTTTGTGCCCCGTACGTTTGCACGCACGAAGCTACAGGAGGGTCGCGCAGTCCACCGGCAGCCATAACTGACCACCTACCGCACAGTGGCTGACACGTTTCCACACAGCCACTGTGCGGTGAGAGCATTATCTAGTGAGGCACCTAATATACATACATGGTCTCAAGATTCCACGAATAAACAAAGCATCTCTAATCAAACCAGCCATATTAGATGTACTAACCTCTGAGCATCCTTTTCAGACGTGGATGACATTGTGATTTCAAAAACAAAAGAAGGCCTGGATTCCGCTGGAACATCTTCGTGTATTTTGCCCTCTGCTTGAGTTATACCCATGGCACAGAGAGCGCCTCTGACCCTGCCTTTTGTGCCCCGTACGTTTGCACGCAGGAAGCTACAAGAGGGTCGCGCAGTCTACCGGCAGCCATAACTGTCCACCTACCGCGCAGTGGCTATAAAGTTTTCACACAGCCACTGTGCGGTGAGAGCATTATCTATTGAGGGACCTAGTATACATACATGGTCTCAAGATTCCAAAAACAAACAAAACATCTCTAATCAGACCAGCCATATTAAATGTACCAACCTGGACGCATCCATTTCGAACGCGGATGACAGTGAGATTTCAAAAACAAAACAAAAGGAATTGATTGCGCTCTAACAACGTTAGGCTATTTGCCCTCTGCTTCGGTTTGACCCTTGGCACAGAAAGCGCCTCTGACCCCACCTTTTGTGCCCCGTACGTTTGCACGCAGGAAGCTACAAGAGAGTCGCGCAGTCCACCGGCAGCCATAACTGATCCCCTACCGCACAGTGGCTGAAACGTTTTCACACATCCACTGTGCGGTGAGAGCATTATCTAGTGAGTGACCTAGTATACATACATGGTCTCAAGATTCCAAAAATAAACAAAGCATCTCTAATTAAACCAGCCATAAAAAATGTACTAACCTCTCTGCATCCTTTTCAGACCTGGGATGACATTGAGATTTCAAAAACAAAAGGAGCCCTGGATTCCGCTGGAACATCTTTGTGCATTTTGCCCTCTGCTTGAGTTAGACCTTGGAACAGAGAGCGCCTCTGACCAAACCTTTTGTGCCCCGTATGTTTGCACGCAGGAAGCTACAAGAGAGTCGCGCAGTCCACCGGCAGCCATAACTGACCACCTACCGCACAGTGGCTGATACGTTTCAACACAGCCAGTGTGCGGTGAGGGCATAATCTTGTGAGGAACCAAGTATACATACATGGTCTCAAGATTCAAAAAATAAACAAAGCATCTCTAATCAGACCAGCCACATTAAATGTACCAACCTCTCAGCATCCTTTTCAGACGTGGATGACATTGAGATTTCAAAAACAAAAGGAGGCCTGGATTCCGCTGGAACATCTTTGTGCATTTTGCCCTCTGTTTGAGTTAGACGCTTGACACAGAGAGCGCCTCTGACCCCACCTTTTGTGCCCCGTACGTTTGCACCCAGGAAGCTACAAGAGAGTCGCGCAGTCCACCGGCAGCCATAACTGACCACCTACCGCACAGTGGCTGACAAGTTTCAACACAGCCAGTGTGCGGTGAGGGCTTTATCTTGTGAGGGACATAATATACATACATGGTCTCAAGATTCCGCAACTAAACAAAGCATCTCTAATCAGACCAGCCATATTAAATGTACCACTCTCTCAGCATCCTTTTCAGACGTGAATGACATTGAGATTTCAAAAACAAAAGGAGTCCTGGATTCCGCTGGAACATCTTTGTGCATTTTGCCCTCTGCTTGAGTTATACCCTTGGCACAGAGAGCGCCTCTGACCCTGCCATTGTGCCCCGTACGTTTGCACGCAGGAAGCTACAAGAGGGTCGCGCAGTCCACCGGCAGCCATAACTGACCCCCTACCGCACAGTGGCTGAAACGTTTTCACACAGCCACTGCGCGGTGAGAGCATTATCTAGTGAGGGACCTAGTATGCGTACATGGTCTCAAGATTCCAAAAATAAACAAAACATCTCTAATCAGACCAGCCATATTAGATGTACTAACCTCTCAGCATCCTTTTCAGACGTGGATGACATTGAGATTTCAAAAACAAAAGGAGGCCTGGATTCCGCTGGAACATCTTTGTGCATTTTGCCCTCTGCTTGAGTTATACCCTTGGCACAGAGAGCGCCTCTGACCCTGCCTTTTGTGCCCCGCACGTTTGCACGCAGGAAGCTACAAGAGGGCCGCGCAGTCCACCGGCAGCCATAACTGACCCCCTACCGCACAGTGTCTGAAACGTTTTCACACAGCCACTGTGCGGTGAGAGCATTATCTAGTGAGGGACCTAGTATACATACATAGTGTCAAGATTCCAAAAATAAAAAAATCATCTCTAATCAGACCAGATATTAAATGTACCAACCTGGACGCATCCATTTCGAACGCGGATGACAGTGAGATTTCAAAAACGAAACAAAAGGCATGGATTGCGCTCTAACAACGTTAAGCATTTTGCCCTCTGCTTGGGTTAGACCCTTTGCACAGAGAACGCCTCTGACCCCACCTTTTGTGCCCCGTACGTTTGCACGCACGAAGCTACAGGAGGTTCGCGTAGTCCACCGGCAGCCATAACTGACCACCTACCGCACAGTGGCTGACAGGTTTCCACACAGCCACTGTGCGGTGAGAGCATTATCTAGTGAGGGACCTAATATACATACATGGTCTCAAGATTCCACAAATAAACAAAGCATCTCTAATCAAACCAGCCATATTAGATGTACTAACCTCTGAGCATCCTTTTCAGACGTGGATGACATTGTGATTTCAAAAACAAAAGAAGGCCTGGATTCCGCTGGAACATCTTCGTGCATTTTGCCCTCTGCTTGAGTTAGACGCTTTGCACAGAGAGCGCCTCTGACCCCACCTTTTGTGCCCCGTACGTTTCCACCCAGGAAGCTACAAGAGAGTCGCGCAGTCCACCGGCAGCCATAACTGACCACCTACCGCACAGTGGCTGACACGGTTCAACACAGCCAGTGTGCGGTGAGGGCATTATCTTGTGAGGGACATAATATACATACATGGTCTCAAGATTCCGCAACTAAACAAAGCATCTCTAATCAGACCAGCCATATTAAATATACCAACCTCTCAGCATCCTTTTCAGACGTGAATGACATTGAGATTTCAAAAACAGAAGGAGGCCTGGATTCCGCTGGAACATCGTTGTGCATTTTGCCCTCTGCTTGAGTTACACCCTTGGCACAGAGAGCGCCTCTGACCCTGCCTTTTGTGCCCCGAACGTTTGCACGCAGGAAGCTACAAGAGGGTCGCGCAGTCCACCGGCAGCCATAACTGACCCCCTACCGCAGAGTGTCTGAAATGTTTTCACACAGCCACTGTGCGGTGAGAGCATTATCTAGTGAAGGACCTAGTATACATACATGGTCTCAAGATTCCAAAAATAAACAAATCATCTCTAATCAGACCAGCCATATTAAATATACCAACCTGGACGCATCCTTTTCGAACGCGGATGACAGTGAGATTTCAAAAACAAAACAAAGGCATGGATTGCGCTATAACAACGTTAAGCATTTTGCCCTCTGTTTGGGTTAGACCCTTGGCACAGAGAACACCTCTGACCCCACCTTTTGTGCCCCGTACGTTCGCACGCACGAAGCTACAGGAGGGTCGTGCAGTCCACCGGCAGCCATAACTGACCACCTACCGCACAGTGGCTGACACGTTTCCACACAGCCACTGTGCGGTGAGAGCATTATCTAGTGAGGCACCTAATATACATACATGGTCTCAAGATTCCACAAATAAACAAAGCATCTCTAATCAAACCAGCCATATTAGATGTACTAACCTCTGAGCATCCTTTTCAGACGTGGATGACATTGTGATTTCAAAAACAAAGGAAGGCCTGGATTCCGCTGGAACATCTTCGTGTATTTTGCCCTCTGCTTGAGTTAGACGCTTGGCACAGAGAGCGCCTCTGACACCACCTTTTGTGCCCCGTACGTTTGCACCCAGGAAGCTACAAGAGAGTCGCGCAGTCCACCGGCAGCCATAACTGACCACCTACCGCACAGTGGCTGACACGGTTCAACACAGCAAGTGTGCGGTGAGGGCATTATCTTGTGAGGGACATAATATACATACATGGTCTCAAGATTCCGCAACTAAACAAAGCATCTCTAATCAGACCACCCATATTAAATGTACCAACCTCTCAGCCTCCTTTTCAGACGTGAATGACATTGAGATTTCAAAAACAAAAGGAGCCCTGGATTCCGCTGGAACATCGTTGTGCATTTTGCCCTCTGCTTGAGTTATACCCTTGGCACAGAGAGCGCCTCTGACCCTGCCTTTTGTGCCCCGCACGTTTGCACGCAGGAAGCTACAAGAGGGTCGCGCAGTCCACCGGCAGCCATAACTGGCCCCCTACCGCCCAGTGTCTGAAACGTTTTCACACAGCCACTGTGCGGTGAGAGCATTATCTAGTGAGGGACCTAGTATACATACATGGTGTCAAGATTCCACAAATAAACAAATCATCTCTAATCAGACCAGCCATATTAAATGTACCAACCTGGACGCATCCTTTTCGAATGCGGATGACAGTAAGATTTCAAAAACAAAACAAAAGGCATGGATTGCGCTCTAACAACGTTAAGCATTTTGCCCTCTGTTTGGGTTAGACCCTTGGCACAGAGAACACCTCTGACCCCACCTTTTGTGCCCCGTACGTTTGCACGCACGAAGCTACAGGAGGGTCGCGCAGTCCACCGGCAGCCATAACTGACCACCTACCGCACAGTGGCTGACACGTTTCCACACAGCCACTGTGCGGTGAGAGCATTATCTAGTGAGGCACCTAATATACATACATGGTCTCAAGATTCCACAAATAAACAAAGCATCTCTAATCAAACCAGCCATATTAGATGTACTAACCTCTGAGCATCCTTTTCAGACGTGGATGACATTGTGATTTCAAAAACAAAGGAAGGCCTGGATTCCGCTGGAACATCTTCGTGTATTTTGCCCTCTGCTTGAGTTAGACGCTTGGCACAGAGAGCGCCTCTGACACCACCTTTTGTGCCCCGTACGTTTGCACCCAGGAAGCTACAAGAGAGTCGCGCAGTCCACCGGCAGCCATAACTGGCCACCTACCGCACAGTGGCTGATACGTTTCAACACAGCCAGTGTGCGGTGAGGGCATTATCTTGTGAGGGACATAATATACATACATGGTCTCAAGATTCCAAAAATAAACAAAACATCTCTAATCAGACCAGCCATATTAAATGTACCAACCTGGACGCATCCTTTTCGAACGCGGATGACAGTGAGATTTCAAAAACAAAACAAAAGGAATGGATTGCGCTCTAACAACGTTAGGCATTTTGCCCTCTGTTTCGGTTTGACCCTTGGCACAGAAAGCGCCTCTGACCCCACCTTTTGTGCCCCGTACGTTTGCACGCAGGAAGCTACAAGAGAGTCGCGCAGTCCACCGGCAGCCATAATTGAGCCCCTACCGCACAGTGGCTGAAACGTTTTCACACAGCCACTGTGCGGTGAGAGCATTATCTAGTGAGGGAACTAGTATACATACATGGTATCAAGATTCCAAAAATAAACAAATCATCTATAATCAGACCAGCCATATTAAATGTACCAACCTGGATGCATCCTTTTCGAACGCGGATGACAGTGAGATTTCAAAAACAAAAGGTATGGATTGCGCTCTAACAACTTTAGGCATTTTGCCCTCTGCTTGGGTTAGACGCTTGGCACAGAGAACACCTCTGACCCCACCTTTTGTGCCCCGTACGTTTGCACGCACGAAGCTACAGGAGGGTCGCGCAGTCCACCGGCAGCCATAACTGACCACCTACCGCACAGTGGCTGACACGTTTCCACACAGCCACTGTGCGGTGAGAGCATTATCTAGTGAGGCACCTAATATACATACATGGTCTCAAGATTCCACAAATAAACAAAGCATCTCTAATCAAACCAGCCATATTAGATGTACTAACCTCTCAGCATCCTTTTCAGACCTGGGATGACATTGAGATTTCAATAACAAAACAAGGCCTGGATTCCGCTGAAACATCTTTGTGCATTTTGCCCTCTGCTTGAGTTAGACCTTGGCACAGAGAGCGCCTCTGACCCTACCTTTTGTGCCCAGTATGTTTGCACGCCGGAAGCTACAAGAGTTTCGCGCAGTCCACCGGCAGCCATTAATGACCACCTACTGCAAATTGGCTGAAACGTTTTCACACAGCCACTGCGCGTTGAGAGCATTATCTAGTGAGGGGCCTAGTATACATACTTGGTCTCAAGATTCAAAAAATAAACAAAGCATCTATAATCAGACCAGCCATATTAAATGTACCAACCTGGACGCATCCTTTTCGAACGCGGATGAGAGTGAGATTTCAAAAACAAAACAAAAGGCATGGATTGCGCTCTAACAACGTTAGGCATTTTGCCCTCTGTTTCGGTTTGACCCTTGGCACAGAAAGCGCCTCTGACCCCACCTTTTGTGCCCCGTACGTTTGCACGCAGGAAGCTACAAGAGAGTCGCGCAGTCCACCGGCAGCCATAACTGAGCCCCTACCGCACAGTGGCTGAAACGTTTTCACACAGCCACTGTGCGGTGAGAGCATTATCTAGTGAGGGACCTAGTATACACACATGGTCTCAAGATTCCAAAAATAATTAAAACATCTCTAATCAGACCAGACATATTAAATGTACCAACCTGGACGCATCCTTTTTGAACGCGGATGACAGTGAGATTTCAAAAACAAACAAATGGCATGGATTGCGCTCGAACAATTTGAAGCATTTTGCCCTCTGCTTGGGTTAGACGCTTGGCACAGAGAGCGCCTCTGACCCCACCTTTTGTGCCCCGTACGTTTGCACCCAGGAAGCTACAAGAGAGTCGCGCAGTCCACCGGCAGCCATAACTGACCACCTACCGCACAGTGGCTGACACGGTTCAACACAGCAAGTGTGCGGTGAGGGCATTATCTTGTGAGGGACATAATATACATACATGGTCTCAAGATTCCGCAACTAAACAAAGCATCTCTAATCAGACCACCCATATTAAATGTACCAACCTCTCAGCCTCCTTTTCAGACGTGAATGACATTGAGATTTCAAAAACAAAAGGAGCCCTGGATTCCGCTGGAACATCGTTGTGCATTTTGCCCTCTGCTTGAGTTATACCCTTGGCACAGAGAGCGCCTCTGACCCTGCCTTTTGTGCCCCGCACGTTTGCACGCAGGAAGCTACAAGAGGGTCGCGCAGTCCACCGGCAGCCATAACTGGCCCCCTACCGCACAGCGTCTGAAACGTTTTCACACAGCCACTGTGCGGTGAGAGCATTATCTAGTGAGGGACCTAGTATACATACATGGTGTCAAGATTCCAAAAATAAACAAATCATCTCTAATCAGACCAGCCATATTAAATGTACCAACCTGGACGCATCCTTTTCGAATGCGGATGACAGTAAGATTTCAAAAACAAAACAAAAGGCATGGATTGCGCTCTAACAACGTTAAGCATTTTGCCCTCTGTTTGGGTTAGACCCTTGGCACAGAGAACACCTCTGACCCCACCTTTTGTGCCCCGTACGTTTGCACGCACGAAGCTACAGGAGGGTCGCGCAGTCCACCGGCAGCCATAACTGACCACCTACCGCACAGTGGCTGACACGTTTCCACACAGCCACTGTGCGGTGAGAGCATTATCTAGTGAGGCACCTAATATACATACATGGTCTCAAGATTCCACAAGTAAACAAAGCATCTCTAATCAAACCAGCCATATTAGATGTACTAACCTCTGAGCATCCTTTTCAGACGTGGATGACATTGTGATTTCAAAAACAAAAGAAGGCCTGGATTCCGCTGGAACATCTTCGTGTATTTTGCCCTCTGCTTGAGTTAGACGCTTGGCACAGAGAGCGCCTCTGACACCACCTTTTGTGCCCCGTACGTTTGCACCCAGGAAGCTACAAGAGAGTCGCGCAGTCCACCGGCAGCCATAACTGGCCACCTACCGCACAGTGGCTGATACGTTTCAACACAGCCAGTGTGCGGTGAGGGCATTATCTTGTGAGGGACATAATATACATACATGGTCTCAAGATTCCAAAAATAAACAAAACATCTCTAATCAGACCAGCCATATTAAATGTACCAACCTGGACGCATCCTTTTCGAACGCGGATGACAGTGAGATTTCAAAAACAAAACAAAAGGAATGGATTGCGCTCTAACAACGTTAGGCATTTTGCCCTCTGTTTCGGTTTGACCCTTGGCACAGAAAGCGCCTCTGACCCCACCTTTTGTGCCCCGTACGTTTGCACGCAGGAAGCTACAAGAGAGTCGCGCAGTCCACCGGCAGCCATAACTGAGCCCCTACCGCACAGTGGCTGAAACGTTTTCACACAGCCACTGTGTGGTGAGAGCATTATCTAGTGAGGGACCTAGTATACATACATGGTCTCAAGATTCCAAAAATAAACAAATCACCTCTAATCAGACCAGCCATATTAAATGTACCAACCTGGACGCATCCTTTTCGAACGCGGATGAGAATAAGATTTCAAAAACAAAACAAAAGGCATGGATTGCGCTCTATCAACGTTAAGCATTTTGCCCTCTGCTTGGGTTAGACCCTTGGCCCAGAGAACGCCTCTGACCCCACATTTTGTGCCCCGTACGTTTGCACGCACGAAGCTACAGGAGGGTCGCGCAGTCCACCGGCAGCCATAACTGACCACCTACCGCGCAGTGGCTTACACGTTTCCACACAGCCACTGTACGGTGAGAGGATTATCTAGTGAGGGACCTAATATACATACGTGGTCTCAATATTCCACAAATAAACATAGCATCTCTAATCAAACCAGCCATATTAGATGTACTAACCTCTGAGCATCCTTTTCAGACGTGGATGACATTGAGATTTCAAAAACAAAAGAAGGCCTAAATTCCACTGGAACATCTTCGTGCATTTTGCCCTCTGCTTGAGTTAGACGCTTGGTACAGAGAGCGCCTCTGATCCCACCTTTTGTGCCCCGTACGTTTGCACGCAGGAAGCTACAAGAGAGTCGCGCAGTCCACCGGCAGCCATAACTGACCACCTACCGCACAGTGGCTCACCCGTTTGCACACAGCCACTGGGCGGTGAGAGCATTATCTAGTTAGGGACCTAATATACATACATGGTCTCAAGATTCCACAAATAAACAAAGCATCTCTAATCAAACCAGCCATATTAGATGTAATAACCTCTGAGCATCCTTTTCAGACGTGGATGACATTTTCAGTTCAAAAACAAAAGAAGGCCTGGATTCTGCTGGAACATCTTCGTGCATTTTGCCCTCTGCTTGAGTTAGACGCTTGGCACAGAGAGCGCCTCTGACCCCAACTTTTGTGCCCCGTACGTTTGCACCCAGGAAGCTACAAGAGGGTCGCGCAGTCCACCGGCAGCCATAACTGACCACCTACCGCACAGTGGCTGATATGTTTTCACACAGCCACTGTGCGGTGAGAGCATTATCTAGTGAGGGAACTAGTATACATACATGGTCTCAAGATTCCAAAAATAAACAAGGCATCTCTAATCAGCCTAGCCATATTAAATGTACCAACCTGAACGCACCCTTTTCGAACGCGGATGACAGGGAGATTTCAAAAACAAAACAAAAGGCATGGATTGCGCTCTAACAACGTTAAGCATTTTGCCCTCTGCTTGGGTTAGACCCTTGGCACAGAGAACGCCTCTGACCCCACCTTTTGTGCCCCGTACGTTTGCACGCACGAAGCTACAGGAGGGTCGCGCAGTCCACCGGCAGCCATAACTGACCACCTACCGCACAGTGGCTGACACGTTTCCACACAGCCACTGTGCGGAGAGAGCATTATCTAGTGAGGGACCTAATATACATACATGGCCTCAAGATTCCACAAATAAACAAAGCATCTCTAATCAAACCAGCCATATTAGATGTACTAACCTCTGAGCATCCTTTTCAGACGTGGATGACATTGAGATTTCAAAAACAAAAGAAGGCCTGGATTGCGCTCTAACAACGTTAAGCATTTTGCCCTCTGCTTGGGTTAGACCCTTGGCACAGAGAGCGCCTTTGACCCCACCTTTTGTGCTCCGTAAGTTTGCACGCAGGAAGCTACAAGAGGATAGCGCAGTCCACCGGCAGCCATAACTGACCACCTACCGCACAGTGGCTGATACTTTTCCACACAGCCACTGTGCGGTGGGAGCATTATCTAGTGAGGGACCTAATATACATTCATGGTCTTTAAGATTCCACAAAAATAAAGCATCTCTAATTAGACCAGCCATATAAATGTACTAACCTCTCAGCATACTTTTCAGACGTGGATGACATTTAGATTTCAAAAACAAAACAAGGCCTGGATTCCGCTGAAACATCTTTGTGCATTTTGCCCTCTGCTTGAGTTAGACCTTGGCACAGAGAGCGCCTCTGACCCTACCTTTTGTGCCCAGTATGTTTGCACGCCGGAAGCTACAAGAGTTTCGCGCAGTCCACCGGCAGCCATTAATGACCACCTACTGCAAATTGGCTGAAACGTTTTCACACAGCCACTGCGCGTTGAGAGCATTATCTAGTGAGGGGCCTAGTATACATACTTGGTCTCAAGATTCAAAAAATAAACAAAGCATCTATAATCAGACCAGCCATATTAAATGTACCAACCTGGACGCATCCTTTTCGAACGCGGATGACAGTGAGATTTCAAAAACAAAAGAAAGCCTGGATTGCGCTCTAACAACGTTAAGCATTTTGCCCTCTGCTTGGGTTAGACCCTTGGCACAGAGAACGCATCTGACCTCACCTTTTGTGCCCCGTACGTTTGCACGCACGAAGCTACGGGAGGATCGCGCAGTCCACCGGCAGCCATATCTGACCACCTACCGCACAGTGGCTGACACGTTTCCACACAGCCACTGTACGGTGAGAGCATTATCTAGTGAGGGACCTAATATACATACATGGCCTCAAGATTGCACAAATAAACAAAGCATCTCTAATCAGACCAGCCATATTAGATGTACTAACCTCTGAGCATCCTTTTCAGACGTGGATGACATTGAGATTTCAAAAACAAAAGAAGGCCTGGATTGCGCTCTAACAACGTTAAGCATTTTGCCCTCTGCTTGGGTTAGACCCATGGCACAGAGAGCGCCTCTGACCCCACCTTTTGTGCCCCGTACGTTTGCACGCAGGAAGCTACAAGAGAGTCGCGCAGTCCACCGGCAGCCATAACTGACCACCTACCGCAGAGTGGCTGATACGTTTCAACACAGCCAGTTTGCGGTGAGGGCATTATCTTGTGGGGGACATAATATACATACATGATCTCAAGATTCCGACACTAAATAAAGCATCTCTAATCAGACCACCCATATTAAATGTACCAACCTCTCAGCATCCTTTTCAGACGTGAATGACATTGAGATTTCAAAAACAAAAGGAGGCCTGGATTCTTCTGGAACAACGTTGTGCATTTTGCCCTCTGCTTGAGTTATACCCTTGGCACAGAGAGCGCCTCTGACCCTGCCTTTTGTGCCCCGCACGTTTGCACGCAGGAAGCTACAAGAGGGTCGCGCAGTCCACCAGCAGCCATAACTGGCCCCCTACCACGCAGTGGCTGAAACGTTTTCACACAGCCACTGTGCGGTGAGAGCATTATCTAGTGAGGGACCTAGTATACACACATGGTCTCAAGATTCCAAAAATAAACAAAACATCTCTAATCAGACCAGCCATATTAAATGTACCAACCTGGACGCATCCTTTTCGAACGCGGATGACAGTGAGATTTCAAAAACAAACAAATGGCATGGATTGCGCTCGAACAACATGAAGCATTTTGCCCTCTGCTTGGGTTAGACCCTTGGTACAGAGAAGCCTCTGACCCCACCTTTTGTGCCCCGTACGTTTGCACGCAGGAAGCTACAGGAGGGTCGCGCAGTCCACCGGCAGCCATAACTGACCACCTACCGTACAGTGGCTGACACGTTTCCACATAGCCACTGTGCGGTGAGAGCATTATCTAGTGAAGGACCTAATATACATACATGTTCTCAAGATTCCACAAATAAACAAAGCATCTCTAATCAAACCAGCCATATTAGATGTACTAACCTCTCAGCATCCTTTTCAGACCTGGGATGACATTGAGATTTCAAAAACAAAAGAAGGCCTGGATTCCGCTGGAACATCTTTGTGCATTTTGCCCTCTGCTTGAGTTAGACCTTGGCACAGAGAGCGCCTCTGACCCTACCTTTTGTGCACCGTACGTCTGCACGCAGGAAGCTACAAGAGGGTCGCGCATTCCACCGGCAGCCATAACTGAGCCCCTACCGCACAGTTTCTGAAACGTTTTCACACAGCCACTGTGCGGTGAGAGCATTATCTAGTGAGTGACCTAGTATACATACATGGTCTCAAGATTCCAAAAATAAACAAATCACCACTAATCAGACCAGCCATATTAAATGTACCAACCTGGACGCATCCTTTTCAAACGCGGATGAGAGTGAGATTTCAAAAACAAAAGGCATGGATTGCGCTCTAACAACGTTAGGCATTTTGCCCTCTGTTTCGGTTTGACCCTTGGCACAGAAAGCGCCTCTGACCCCACCTTTTGTGCCCCGTACGTTTGCACGCAGGAAGCTTCAAGAGAGTCGCGCAGTCCACCGGCAGCCATAACTGAGCCCCTACCGCACAGTGGCTGAAACGTTTTCACACAGCCACTGTGCGGTGAGAGCATTATCTAGTGAGGGAACTAGTATACATACATGTTATCAAGATTCCAAAAATAAACAAAGCATCTATAATCAGACCAGCCATATTAAATGTACCAACCTGGATGCATCCTTTTCGAACGCGGATGACAGTGAGATTTCAAAAACAAAAGGTATGGATTGCGCTCTAACAACTTTAGGCATTTTGCCCTCTGCTTGGGTTAGACGCTTGGCACAGAGAGCGCCTCTGATCCCACCTTTTGTGCCCCGTACGTTTGCACGCGGGAAGCTACAAGAGAGTCGCGCAGTCCACCGGCAGCCATAACTGGCCACGTACCACAGAGTGGCTGATACGTTTCAACACAACCAGTGTGCGGTGAGGGCATTATCTTGTGAGGGACATAATATACATACATGATCTCAAGATTCCGACACTAAACAAAGCATCTCTAATCAGACCAGCCATATTAAATGTAACAACCTCTCAGCATCCTTCTCAGACGTGGATGACATTGAGATTTCAAAAACAAAAGGAGGCCTGGATTTCGCTGGAACATCTTTGTGCATTTTGCCCTCTCCTTGAGTTATACCCTTGGCACAGAGAGCGCCTCTGACCCTGCCTTTGTGCCCCGTACGTTTGCACGCAGGAAGCTACAAGAGGGTCGCGCAGTCCACCGGCAGCCATAACTGACCACCTACCGCGCAGTGGCTGAAACGTTTTCACACAGCCACTGTGCGGTGAGAGCATTATCTAGTGAGGGACCTAGTATACACACATGGTCTCAAGATTCCAAAAATAATTAAAACATCTCTAATCAGACCAGACATATTGCCACCTGACGGTTCGAGGTAGCGCTTAAACGACAAAGAAGTTAGAGACTCTCGCGCGCTTCGGCTAGTTAACCCTTGTGGACTCTTGAGCTTGTGTCTTCGTGCTACCGTTTCTCGGGAACCTCTCTCTCGACTGTGTGTATCTGCCCCTGTCGCCGATACCACTAAATCCCTGTCTTCGTGACAGTTTTGGTGGAGGTGCTGGGTAATTGTCCTCTCAATGTCGCACACCCCTCCGCGAACCAACGACACCGAGCTTTTGCCTGTGGACACGCCAGTTCATCGCGTCAGCCGGAGGAACCTGGGCCTTCCTCCCGAACACGGGCCCTTGGAGTCCACTTCAACAACGAGCCTCCGGCCAGCCACGCAAAGCACTACGACAGTCATGCAAGGTACTCCTGTTTACGTTCAAAACCCCCGAGTGCCGAAATCGTTCCATGGCACTGCGCATGAAGACGTTGAGGATCGGCTAACTCAGTTCGAACGAGTCGCATCCTTTAATCAGTGGGACGACAGCTTAAAGCTACGGAACGCCATTTTCTGCCTGGAAGACCATGCTTTGACATGGTATGAGAACCGAGAAGGTACAATAACATCATGGCCTCAGTTCCGCCGTCTTATCGTAGAGGCGTATATCAGCCTTGATAAGCGCGAACGAGCAGAACGTGCTCTACAATCTCGAAAACAGATGCCAAACGAGTCCGTCATGATGTATGTTGAGGACATGAGGAAACTATTTCGACGTGCGGATCCCAACATGTCTGAAGAGAGAAAGCTGCGCCACCTCATGCATGGGGTTAAAGAACAGCTTTTTGCTGGTCTCGTACGTAGCCCACCAACTACAGTTGACTCATTTTTAACAGAGGCGGTCACCATGGAAAAGATCCTACACCAGCGCCGCTCGGCGGTCTACGACAGCCCAATCCTCGCTACGACTGCTGCCGAGCCTCTTACAGCTGCTGTAAGAAATACTGAACAGCTCCGAGATCTTATTCGTGCGATTGTACGCGAGGAACTGCAGAAGGTTTGTGGCACGTTCCAACCCAGGGGTGATTCTCTCGCACATATGATCCGCGAAGAGATTCAGCAAGTCACGCAGCCATCTCTGCATGTTGCTGAAGCTCAAAGTACCCCTGTTCCTGATTATTCTCGTCCGACTTACGCTGACATTCTCCGACGCCCAGTTCCCGTTAAAGCTCCGTTGTCTACGTTACCACCAACCCAGTGCATGCCCATCCAGCAGCCAATGCAATACATTCCTGTACAGCAGCCTACGCGGTACGTGCGGCCACCGCGATCAAACTTTCGACGAACGGACGTCTGGCAGGCACCTCGGAGCCGCCGCCTTTGCTACCACTGTGGGGAACCTGGTCACATTTTCCGGTGGTGCCCTTATCGGGAACTCGGGCCGGAGGGTTTTTACACCAACGCACCTAGACGCACGTTCGGACAACTACCTCGTGACATTGGAGACAACCTCGCACTAGAGAGCCTCCGGATGGCGCGCCGACAATCCAGGTCTCCATCCCCACGTCGGCAAACCGCTTCAACAACTGGCAACTTCCCGCGAGCACCGCCTGGTCGCTCGCCAAGCCCCCACCGGGAAAACTGAGTAGAGCGACCTCCGGGGGCGGGGCCGCTAAATGTCAGCACAAAGAAGTCCCCCCAATGAGAACAGATATGGATTTTGGAGCAGAAACGACAGCATTTGGTTCACGAGACCGGCTATCGCTGGACATCCCTGTGTGCATCGATGGTCATAATATCAGCGCTTTAGTGGATACCGGAGCAGACTTTTCGATTTTGAGTGGGAAACTGGCAGCGACCCTTAGAAAGGTTATGACACCATGGTGTAGCACACAAATACGCACGGCTGGGGGCATGTAATTACTCCTATTGGACAGTGCACGGCTAGAATCCAGATTCGTACTTCAACGTTCGTTGTCAGCTGCGTCGTTCTCCGGGAATGTTCTCGTGATTTGATTCTCGGTGTGGATTTCCTGCGGGAATATGGCGCCATCATCGATCTCCGACAGCGAACGGTCTCGTTCTCAACGGAGAAAGCGGCTGCCAGCCCCACCGATGGCCAACGTACGAGCGCCCTACGGGTTTCAGCCGAGTGTGTTTCAGTGCCTCCCCGCTCCAGCGTGTTTGTGAGTGTTGTGTGCGACGGGCTTCGTGACGGGTCGATAATAGCTGAAAGCAACCGTTCTCTTTTATTTTCTCATGGCATCTGTGCAGCTCGAAGCTTAATTATTCTCAGCAATGGTCACTCTGAGCTTCTCGTCACGAACTTCACGAATGAATCCCGCCACCTCTATCGCTCTACTGCCATCGCTTTCGGCGAACTGTTAAATGAAGTTTCTGAATGTTTTGCGTTTGACGTTATCGATACTCCCAGTGTTCTAGACCGCATCGATGTTAGCAGTGACCTTTCTTTCTGTCAACAACGCGCCCTGCGTGCCTTACTGCTGGAGTACGCCCCGTGCTTTGCCTCATCATCGAAAGTCCGGCAAACTTCTATCGCCAAGCATCGCATCATAACGTCTGACGATGCCCGACCTATTCGACAGCAGCCGTACCGTATTTCGGCCAAAGAACGTGAGGCAATTCGGACACAAGTCCAGGAAATGCTTAACGATGATGTTATTCAGCCGTCTAAAAGTCCGTGGTCGTCGCCCGTCGTGTTGGTTAAGAAAAAGGATGGCACGCTGCGTTTTTGCGTTGATTACAGGAAACTGAATGACATCACAAAAAAAGATGTATATCCGTTGCCCCGTATCGACGATTCACTCGATCGACTTCGCAACGCCAAGTTCTTTTCCTCCATTGATTTAAAAAGTGGTTATTGGCAGATAGAAGTGGATGAGCGCGATCGGGAAAAGACTGCCTTTGTGACACCCGATGGCTTGTATGAATTTAAAGTATTGCCTTTCGGTCTGTGTTCAGCGCCAGCGACGTTCCAGAGAATGATGGACACCGTACTTGCTGGTCTTAAATGGCAAACCTGTTTGGTTTATTTGGACGACGTCATCGTGTTTTCAGAAACGTTTGACCAACATCTTAAGCGGCTGCGATCGGTATTGGACGCTCTTCGCTCGGCCGATTTGACACTCAAACCGGAAAAATGTCACTTTGGATATCAGCAGCTAAAATTTCTCGGTCATGTGGTTAGCGCTGACGGTGTCCGGCCTGACCCTGATAAAACAGCCGCTGTAGCCAATTTTCCCATCCCTACCACGAAGAAAGCAGTCCGACGTTTCTTGGGCCTGTGCACGTACTATCGCCGTTTCATTGCCGATTTTGCCAAGATTGCAGAACCTTTGACGCGCCTGACACGTGATGACGTCCCGTATGTCTGGTCTTCCGAGCAGCAGGAGGCATTCACCGAGCTGCGCCAACGGCTGCACAACCCTCCCGTTCTTGCACACTTCGATGACGACGCTGCCACCGAAATTCACACCGACGCCAGCAATGTCGGTCTGGGTGCTGTTCTGGTCCAGCACCAGCAAGGCGAGGAAAAAGTGATCGCTTATGCCAGCCGCACCCTTTCTCGGGCAGAATCAAACTATTCAACTTCTGAAAAGGAGTGTCTCGCCGTCGTTTGGGCCACAATGAAATTCCGACCTTACCTCTACGGCCGTAAATTTAAAGTTGTGACAGACCATCATGCTTTGTGTTGGCTAGCTAGTCTTCGAGATCCATCAGGACGTCTTGCACGGTGGAGCCTTCGTATGCAGGAGTTTGATTACTCTATCGTTTATAAATCCGGACGCAAACATGAAGATGCTGACACGCTGTCTCGATCACCCGTGGACTTGGCCCATGACAGTACGGATGAAGACGGCCATTTTCTTGGCATTATCAGTTCCTCTGATTTAAAGGCCCGGCAACGGGCTGACCCAGACCTCAAAACTGTGATCGATCATCTGGAGGGTTTCGATTCTACAGTATCTCGACTGTTTGCTAAGAACTTGCCATCCTTCTGTACGCGCGACGGAATCCTCTACAAGAAAAGCGCCGGCAACAGTGACCGAGCCTATCTTCTAGTCATCCCTGCAGATCTCCGCGATGAAATCCTTCATGCTTGCCATGATGAACCCACCGCTGGACACTTGGGCTTTGCACGCACTCTTACGAGAGTGCGCCAGGCCTACTACTGGCCCAAACTTACCGCCACCGTTCATCGATATGTTAGAGGTTGCCGCGAGTGCCAGCGACGCAAGACACCGCCATTGAAGCCAGCGGGTTTCCTGCAGCCTATTCCCCTACCGCTAGTACCATTCGACCAAATTGGTATGGACTTTCTTGGCCCTTTTCCTCTATCGTCAGCTGGCAATAAGTGGATTATCGTGGCTACAGATTATCTGACACGTTACGCGGAAACTATGGCGGTGCCACGTGCAACATCCTCCGAAGTGGCACAATTTTTCATGACGCAGATTGTCCTCCGCCATGGCGCCCCTTCATACGTCATTACTGATCGTGGCAAGGCATTTACAGCGCGTCTTCTTGAAGAAGTTTTCCAACTAAGCCAGACACATCACCGAAAGACTACCGCTTACCATCCTCAGTCTAATGGCCTTACGGAGCGACTAAACAAAACAATAGCGGACATGCTCGCCATGTATGTCGATGTCCGGCATAAAACATGGGACGAGATATTGCCTTATGTCACATTTGCATATAACACGGCCGTCCAAGAAACAACTCGATTCACTCCGTTTCGCCTAGTATACGGACGCGATGTACAGACCATGCTCGACGCTATGCTGCCATGTGCGGCTGACGACCAGCTGCTTACCGCTGACGCAGAAGAATTCACCACCTACGCTGAGGAAGCTCGCCAACTCGCCCGTAATCACATTACAAAACAGCAAGCAACAGATGCACGCCGATATAACGACCGCCATCGCTATGTCGTGTTCCAGCCTGGTGACAAAGTCTGGGTGTGGACACCTGTCCGGCGCCCAGGCCTGTCAGAAAAACTTCTCAATCGTTACTTCGGACCTTACAGAGTGTTGCGTCGCCTCTCAGAAGTTACGTACGAGGTTATTCCAGACGGAACTGTACCGAGTTCTAGTCGTCAGTGCTCGTCTGACCTGGTGCATGTGCTTCGCATGAAGCCGTATTTTACCCGCTGAAAGTCATATTTGCCATCCGGAGCAGTTTTTTTTCTGTGGACTTGCGGTTTTTTTTTCGAGGGGGGGAATAATGCCACCTGACGGTTCGAGGTAGCGCTTAAACGACAAAGAAGTTAGAGACTCTCGCGCGCTTCGGCTAGTTAACCCTTGTGGACTCTTGAGCTTGTGTCTTCGTGCTACCGTTTCTCGGGAACCTCGCTCTCGACTGTGTGTATCTGCCCCTGTCGCCGATACCCCTAAATCCCTGTCTTCGTGACAATATTAAATGTACCAACCTGGACGCATCCTTTTTGAACGCGGATGACAGTGAGATTTCAAAAACAAACAAATGGCATGGATTGCGCTCGAACAATGTGAAGCATTTTGCCCTCTGCTTGGGTTAGACGCTTGGCACAGAGAGCGCCTCTGACCCCACCTTTTGTGCCCCGTACGTTTGCACCCAGGAAGCTACAAGAGAGTCGCGCAGTCCACCGGCAGCCATAACTGACCACCTACCGCACAGTGGCTGACACGGTTCAACACAGCCAGTGTGCGGTGAGGGCATTATCTTGTGAGGGACATAATATACATACATGCTCTCAAGATTCCGCAACTAAACAAAGCATCTCTAATCAGACCAGCCATATTAAATGTAGCAACCTCTCAGCCTCCTTTTCAGACGTGAATGACATTGAGATTTCAAAAACAAAAGGAGCCCTGGATTCCGCTGGAACATCGTTGTGCATTTTGCCCTCTGCTTGAGTTATACCCTTGGCACAAAGAGCGCCTCTGACCCTGCCTTTTGTGCCCCGCACGTTTGCACGCAGGAAGCTACAAGAGGGTCGCGCAGTCCACCGGCAGCCATAACTGGCCCCCTGCCGCACAGTGTCTGAAACGTTTTCACACAGCCACTGTGCGGTGAGAGCATTATCTAGTGAGGGACCTAGTATACATACATGGTGTCAAGATTCCAAAAATAAACAAATCATCTCTAATCAGACCAGCCATATTAAATGTACCAACCTGGACGCATCCTTTTCGAATGCGGATGACAGTAAGATTTCAAAAACAAAACAAAAGGCATGGATTGCGCTCTAACAACGTTAAGCATTTTGCCCTCTGTTTGGGTTAGACCCTTGGCACAGAGAACACCTCTGACCCCACCTTTTGTGCCCCGTACGTTTGCACGCACGAAGCTACAGGAGGGTCGCGCAGTCCACCGGCAGCCATAACTGACCACCTACCGCACAGTGGCTGACACGTTTCCACACAGCCACTGTGCGGTGAGAGCATTATCTAGTGAGGCACCTAATATACATACATGGTCTCAAGATTCCACAAATAAACAAAGCATCTCTAATCAAACCAGCCATATTAGATGTACTAACAACCTCTGAGCATCCTTTTCAGACGTGGATGACATTGTGATTTCAAAAACAAAAGAAGGCCTGGATTCCGCTGGAACATCTTCGTGCATTTTGCCCTCTGCTTGAGTTAGACGCTTGGCACAGAGAGCGCCTCTGACACCACCTTTTGTGCCCCGTACGTTTGCACCCAGGAAGCTACAAGAGAGTCGCGCAGTCCACCGGCAGCCATAACTGGCCACCTACCGCACAGTGGCTGATACGTTTCAACACAGCCAGTGTGCGGTGAGGGCATTATCTTGTGAGGGACATAATATACATACATGGTCTCAAGATTCCAAAAATAAACAAAACATCTCTAATCAGACCAGCCATATTAAATGTACCAACCTGGACGCATCCTTTTCGAACGCGGATGACAGTGAGATTTCAAAAACAAAACAAAAGGAATGGATTGCGCTCTAACAACGTTAGGCATTTTGCCCTCTGTTTCAGTTTGACCCTTGGCACAGAAAGCGCCTCTGACCCCACCTTTTGTGCCCCGTACGTTTGCACGCAGGAAGCTACAAGAGAGTCGCGCAGTCCACCGGCAGCCATAACTGAGCCCCTACCGCACAGTGGCTGAAACGTTTTCACACAGCCACTGTGCGGTGAGAGCATTATCTAGTGAGGGACCTAGTATACATACATGGGCTCAAGATTCTAAAAATAAACAAATCACCTCTAATCAGACCAGCCATATTAAATGTACCAACCTGGACGCATCCTTTTCGAACGCGGATGAGAGTGAGATTTCAAAAACAAATCAAAAGGCATGGATTGCGCTCTAACAACGTTAAGCATTTTGCCCTCTGCTTGGGTTAGACCCTTGGCCCAGAGAACGCCTCTGACCCCACATTTTGTGCCCCGTACGTTTGCACGCACGAAGCTACAGGAGGGACGCGCAGTCCACCGGCAGCCATAACTGACCACCTACCGCGCAGTGGCTGACACGTTTCCACACAGCCACTGTACGGTGAGAGGATTATCTAGTGAGGGACCTAATATACATACGTGGTCTCAATATTCCACAAATAAACATAGCATCTCTAATCAAACCAGCCATATTAGATGTACTAACCTCTGAGCATCCTTTTCAGACGTGGATGACATTGAGATTTCAAAAACAAAAGAAGGCCTAAATTCCACTGGAACATCTTCGTGCATTTTGCCCTCTGCTTGAGTTAGACGCTTGGTACAGAGAGCGCCTCTGATCCCACCTTTTGTGCCCCGTACGTTTGCACGCAGGAAGCTACAAGAGAGTCGCGCAGTCCACCGGCAGCCATAACTGAACACCTACCGCACAGTGGCTCACCCGTTTGCACACAGCCACTGGGCGGTGAGAGCATTATCTAGTTAGGGACCTAATATACATACATGGTCTCAAGATTCCACAAATAAACAAAGCATCTCTAATCAAACCAGCCATATTAGATGTAATAACCTCTGAGCATCCTTTTCAGACGTGGATGACATTTTCAGTTCAAAAACAAAAGAAGGCCTGGATTCCGCTGGAACATCTTCGTGCATTTTGCCCTCTGCTTGAGTTAGACGCTTGGCACAGAGAGCGCCTCTGACCCCACCTTTTGTGCCCCGTACGTTTGCACCCAGGAAGCTACAAGAGGGTCGCGCAGTCCACCGGCAGCCATAACTGACCACCTACCGCACAGTGGCTGATATGTTTTCACACAGCCACTGTGCGGTGAGAGCATTATCTAGTGAGGGAACTAGTATACATACATGGTCTCAAGATTCCAAAAATAAACAAGGCATCTCTAATCAGCCTAGCCATATTAAATGTACCAACCTGAACGCACCCTTTTCGAACGCGGATGACAGGGAGATTTCAAAAACAAAACAAAAGGCATGGATTGCGCTCTAACAACGTTAAGCATTTTGCCCTCTGCTTCGGTTAGACCCTTGGCACAGAGAACGCCTCTGACCCCACCTTTTGTGCCCCGTACGTTTGCACGCACGAAGCTACAGGAGGGTGGCGCAGTCCACCGGCAGCCATAACTGACCACCTACCGCACAGTGGCTGACAGGTTTCCACACAGCCACTGTGCGGAGAGAGCATTATCTAGTGAGGGACCTAATATACATACATGGCCTCAAGATTCCACAAATAAACAAAGCATCTCTAATCAAACCAGCCATATTAGATGTACTAACCTCTGAGCATCCTTTTCAGACGTGGATGACATTGAGATTTCAAAAACAAAAGAAGGCCTGGATTGCGCTCTAACAACGTTAAGCATTTTGCCCTCTGCTTGGGTTAGACCCTTGGCACAGAGAGCGCCTTTGACCCCACCTTTTGTGCTCCGTAAGTTTGCACGCAGGAAGCTACAAGAGGATAGCGCAGTCCACCGGCAGCCATAACTGACCACCTACCGCACAGTGGCTGATACTTTTCCACACAGCCACTGTGCGGTGGGAGCATTATCTAGTGAGGGACCTAATATACATTCATGGTCTTTAAGATTCCACAAAAATAAAGCATCTCTAATTAGACCAGCCATATAAATGTACTAACCTCTCAGCATACTTTTCAGACGTGGATGACATTTAGATTTCAAAAACAAAACAAGGCCTGGATTCCGCTGAAACATCTTTGTGCATTTTGCCCTCTGCTTGAGTTAGACCTTGGCACAGAGAGCGCCTCTGACCCTACCTTTTGTGCCCAGTATGTTTGCACGCCGGAAGCTACAAGAGTTTCGCGCAGTCCACCGGCAGCCATTAATGACCACCTACTGCAAATTGGCTGAAACGTTTTCACACAGCCACTGCGCGTTGAGAGCATTATCTAGTGAGGGGCCTAGTATACATACTTGGTCTCAAGATTCAAAAAATAAACAAAGCATCTATAATCAGACCAGCCATATTAAATGTACCAACCTGGACGCATCCTTTTCGAACGCGGATGACAGTGAGATTTCAAAAACAAAAGAAAGCCTGGATTGCGCTCTAACAACGTTAAGCATTTTGCCCTCTGCTTGGGTTAGACCCTTGGCACAGAGAACGCATCTGACCTCACCTTTTGTGCCCCGTACGTTTGCACGCACGAAGCTACGGGAGGATCGCGCAGTCCACCGGCAGCCATATCTGACCACCTACCGCACAGTGGCTGACACGTTTCCACACAGCCACTGTACGGTGAGAGCATTATCTAGTGAGGGACCTAATATACATACATGGCCTCAAGATTGCACAAATAAACAAAGCATCTCTAATCAGACCAGCCATATTAGATGTACTAACCTCTGAGCATCCTTTTCAGACGTGGATGACATTGAGATTTCAAAAACAAAAGAAGGCCTGGATTGCGCTCTAACAACGTTAAGCATTTTGCCCTCTGCTTGGGTTAGACCCATGGCACAGAGAGCGCCTCTGACCCCACCTTTTGTGCCCCGTACGTTTGCACGCAGGAAGCTACAAGAGAGTCGCGCAGTCCACCGGCAGCCATAACTGACCACCTACCGCAGAGTGGCTGATACGTTTCAACACAGCCAGTTTGCGGTGAGGGCATTATCTTGTGGGGGACATAATATACATACATGATCTCAAGATTCCGACACTAAATAAAGCATCTCTAATCAGACCACCCATATTAAATGTACCAACCTCTCAGCATCCTTTTCAGACGTGAATGACATTGAGATTTCAAAAACAAAAGGAGGCCTGGATTCTTCTGGAACAACGTTGTGCATTTTGCCCTCTGCTTGAGTTATACCCTTGGCACAGAGAGCGCCTCTGACCCTGCCTTTTGTGCCCCGCACGTTTGCACGCAGGAAGCTACAAGAGGGTCGCGCAGTCCACCAGCAGCCATAACTGGCCCCCTACCACGCAGTGGCTGAAACGTTTTCACACAGCCACTGTGCGGTGAGAGCATTATCTAGTGAGGGACCTAGTATACACACATGGTCTCAAGATTCCAAAAATAAACAAAACATCTCTAATCAGACCAGCCATATTAAATGTACCAACCTGGACGCATCCTTTTCGAACGCGGATGACAGTGAGATTTCAAAAACAAACAAATGGCATGGATTGCGCTCGAACAACATGAAGCATTTTGCCCTCTGCTTGGGTTAGACCCTTGGTACAGAGAAGCCTCTGACCCCACCTTTTGTGCCCCGTACGTTTGCACGCAGGAAGCTACAGGAGGGTCGCGCAGTCCACCGGCAGCCATAACTGACCACCTACCGTACAGTGGCTGACACGTTTCCACATAGCCACTGTGCGGTGAGAGCATTATCTAGTGAAGGACCTAATATACATACATGTTCTCAAGATTCCACAAATAAACAAAGCATCTCTAATCAAACCAGCCATATTAGATGTACTAACCTCTCAGCATCCTTTTCAGACCTGGGATGACATTGAGATTTCAAAAACAAAAGAAGGCCTGGATTCCGCTGGAACATCTTTGTGCATTTTGCCCTCTGCTTGAGTTAGACCTTGGCACAGAGAGCGCCTCTGACCCTACCTTTTGTGCACCGTACGTCTGCACGCAGGAAGCTACAAGAGGGTCGCGCATTCCACCGGCAGCCATAACTGAGCCCCTACCGCACAGTTTCTGAAACGTTTTCACACAGCCACTGTGCGGTGAGAGCATTATCTAGTGAGTGACCTAGTATACATACATGGTCTCAAGATTCCAAAAATAAACAAATCACCACTAATCAGACCAGCCATATTAAATGTACCAACCTGGACGCATCCTTTTCAAACGCGGATGAGAGTGAGATTTCAAAAACAAAAGGCATGGATTGCGCTCTAACAACGTTAGGCATTTTGCCCTCTGTTTCGGTTTGACCCTTGGCACAGAAAGCGCCTCTGACCCCACCTTTTGTGCCCCGTACGTTTGCACGCAGGAAGCTTCAAGAGAGTCGCGCAGTCCACCGGCAGCCATAACTGAGCCCCTACCGCACAGTGGCTGAAACGTTTTCACACAGCCACTGTGCGGTGAGAGCATTATCTAGTGAGGGAACTAGTATACATACATGTTATCAAGATTCCAAAAATAAACAAAGCATCTATAATCAGACCAGCCATATTAAATGTACCAACCTGGATGCATCCTTTTCGAACGCGGATGACAGTGAGATTTCAAAAACAAAAGGTATGGATTGCGCTCTAACAACTTTAGGCATTTTGCCCTCTGCTTGGGTTAGACGCTTGGCACAGAGAGCGCCTCTGATCCCACCTTTTGTGCCCCGTACGTTTGCACGCGGGAAGCTACAAGAGAGTCGCGCAGTCCACCGGCAGCCATAACTGGCCACGTACCACAGAGTGGCTGATACGTTTCAACACAACCAGTGTGCGGTGAGGGCATTATCTTGTGAGGGACATAATATACATACATGATCTCAAGATTCCGACACTAAACAAAGCATCTCTAATCAGACCAGCCATATTAAATGTAACAACCTCTCAGCATCCTTCTCAGACGTGGATGACATTGAGATTTCAAAAACAAAAGGAGGCCTGGATTTCGCTGGAACATCTTTGTGCATTTTGCCCTCTGCTTGAGTTATACCCTTGGCACAGAGAGCGCCTCTGACCCTGCCTTTGTGCCCCGTACGTTTGCACGCAGGAAGCTACAAGAGGGTCGCGCAGTCCACCGGCAGCCATAACTGACCACCTACCGCGCAGTGGCTGAAACGTTTTCACACAGCCACTGTGCGGTGAGAGCATTATCTAGTGAGGGACCTAGTATACACACATGGTCTCAAGATTCCAAAAATAATTAAAACATCTCTAATCAGACCAGACATATTGCCACCTGACGGTTCGAGGTAGCGCTTAAACGACAAAGAAGTTAGAGACTCTCGCGCGCTTCGGCTAGTTAACCCTTGTGGACTCTTGAGCTTGTGTCTTCGTGCTACCGTTTCTCGGGAACCTCTCTCTCGACTGTGTGTATCTGCCCCTGTCGCCGATACCACTAAATCCCTGTCTTCGTGACAGTTTTGGTGGAGGTGCTGGGTAATTGTCCTCTCAATGTCGCACACCCCTCCGCGAACCAACGACACCGAGCTTTTGCCTGTGGACACGCCAGTTCATCGCGTCAGCCGGAGGAACCTGGGCCTTCCTCCCGAACACGGGCCCTTGGAGTCCACTTCAACAACGAGCCTCCGGCCAGCCACGCAAAGCACTACGACAGTCATGCAAGGTACTCCTGTTTACGTTCAAAACCCCCGAGTGCCGAAATCGTTCCATGGCACTGCGCATGAAGACGTTGAGGATCGGCTAACTCAGTTCGAACGAGTCGCATCCTTTAATCAGTGGGACGACAGCTTAAAGCTACGGAACGCCATTTTCTGCCTGGAAGACCATGCTTTGACATGGTATGAGAACCGAGAAGGTACAATAACATCATGGCCTCAGTTCCGCCGTCTTATCGTAGAGGCGTATATCAGCCTTGATAAGCGCGAACGAGCAGAACGTGCTCTACAATCTCGAAAACAGATGCCAAACGAGTCCGTCATGATGTATGTTGAGGACATGAGGAAACTATTTCGACGTGCGGATCCCAACATGTCTGAAGAGAGAAAGCTGCGCCACCTCATGCATGGGGTTAAAGAACAGCTTTTTGCTGGTCTCGTACGTAGCCCACCAACTACAGTTGACTCAT
Organism: Amblyomma maculatum; assembly: GCF_055883805.1. Classification (NCBI taxonomy): domain Eukaryota; kingdom Metazoa; phylum Arthropoda; class Arachnida; order Ixodida; family Ixodidae; genus Amblyomma; species Amblyomma maculatum. Next base: position 147,278,126 of record NC_139349.1, read on the forward strand.
TTTTAACAGAGGCGGTCACCATGGAAAAGATCCTACACCAGCGCCGCTCGGCGGTCTACGACAGCCCAATCCTCGCTACGACTGCTGCCGAGCCTCTTACAGCTGCTGTAAGAAATACTGAACAGCTCCGAGATCTTATTCGTGCGATTGTACGCGAGGAACTGCAGAAGGTTTGTGGCACGTTCCAACCCAGGGGTGATTCTCTCGCACATATGATCCGCGAAGAGATTCAGCAAGTCACGCAGCCATCTCTGCATGTTGCTGAAGCTCAAAGTACCCCTGTTCCTGATTATTCTCGTCCGACTTACGCTGACATTCTCCGACGCCCAGTTCCCGTTAAAGCTCCGTTGTCTACGTTACCACCAACCCAGTGCATGCCCATCCAGCAGCCAATGCAATACATTCCTGTACAGCAGCCTACGCGGTACGTGCGGCCACCGCGATCAAACTTTCGACGAACGGACGTCTGGCAGGCACCTCGGAGCCGCCGCCTTTGCTACCACTGTGGGGAACCTGGTCACATTTTCCGGTGGTGCCCTTATCGGGAACTCGGGCCGGAGGGTTTTTACACCAACGCACCTAGACGCACGTTCGGACAACTACCTCGTGACATTGGAGACAACCTCGCACTAGAGAGCCTCCGGATGGCGCGCCGACAATCCAGGTCTCCATCCCCACGTCGGCAAACCGCTTCAACAACTGGCAACTTCCCGCGAGCACCGCCTGGTCGCTCGCCAAGCCCCCACCGGGAAAACTGAGTAGAGCGACCTCCGGGGGCGGGGCCGCTAAATGTCAGCACAAAGAAGTCCCCCCAATGAGAACAGATATGGATTTTGGAGCAGAAACGACAGCATTTGGTTCACGAGACCGGCTATCGCTGGACATCCCTGTGTGCATCGATGGTCATAATATCAGCGCTTTAGTGGATACCGGAGCAGACTTTTCGATTTTGAGTGGGAAACTGGCAGCGACCCTTAGAAAGGTTATGACACCATGGTGTAGCACACAAATACGCACGGCTGGGGGCATGTAATTACTCCTATTGGACAGTGCACGGCTAGAATCCAGATTCGTACTTCAACGTTCGTTGTCAGCTGCGTCGTTCTCCGGGAATGTTCTCGTGATTTTATTCTCGGTGTGGATTTCCTGCGGGAATATGGCGCCATCATCGATCTCCGACAGCGAACGGTCTCGTTCTCAACGGAGAAAGCGGCTGCCAGCCCCACCGATGGCCAACGTACGAGCGCCCTACGGGTTTCAGCCGAGTGTGTTTCAGTGCCTCCCCGCTCCAGCGTGTTTGTGAGTGTTGTGTGCGACGGGCTTCGTGACGGGTCGATAATAGCTGAAAGCAACCGTTCTCTTTTATTTTCTCATGGCATCTGTGCAGCTCGAAGCTTAATTATTCTCAGCAATGGTCACTCTGAGCTTCTCGTCACGAACTTCACGAATGAATCCCGCCACCTCTATCGCTCTACTGCCATCGCTTTCGGCGAACTGTTAAATGAAGTTTCTGAATGTTTTGCGTTTGACGTTATCGATACTCCCAGTGTTCTAGACCGCATCGATGTTAGCAGTGACCTTTCTTTCTGTCAACAACGCGCCCTGCGTGCCTTACTGCTGGAGTACGCCCCGTGCTTTGCCTCATCATCGAAAGTCCGGCAAACTTCTATCGCCAAGCATCGCATCATAACGTCTGACGATGCCCGACCTATTCGACAGCAGCCGTACCGTATTTCGGCCAAAGAACGTGAGGCAATTCGGACACAAGTCCAGGAAATGCTTAACGATGATGTTATTCAGCCGTCTAAAAGTCCGTGGTCGTCGCCCGTCGTGTTGGTTAAGAAAAAGGATGGCACGCTGCGTTTTTGCGTTGATTACAGGAAACTGAATGACATCACAAAAAAAGATGTATATCCGTTGCCCCGTATCGACGATTCACTCGATCGACTTCGCAACGCCAAGTTCTTTTCCTCCATTGATTTAAAAAGTGGTTATTGGCAGATAGAAGTGGATGAGCGCGATCGGGAAAAGACTGCCTTTGTGACACCCGATGGCTTGTATGAATTTAAAGTATTGCCTTTCGGTCTGTGTTCAGCGCCAGCGACGTTCCAGAGAATGATGGACACCGTACTTGCTGGTCTTAAATGGCAAACCTGTTTGGTTTATTTGGACGACGTCATCGTGTTTTCAGAAACGTTTGACCAACATCTTAAGCGGCTGCGATCGGTATTGGACGCTCTTCGCTCGGCCGATTTGACACTCAAACCGGAAAAATGTCACTTTGGATATCAGCAGCTAAAATTTCTCGGTCATGTGGTTAGCGCTGACGGTGTCCGGCCTGACCCTGATAAAACAGCCGCTGTAGCCAATTTTCCCATCCCTACCACGAAGAAAGCAGTCCGACGTTTCTTGGGCCTGTGCACGTACTATCGCCGTTTCATTGCCGATTTTGCCAAGATTGCAGAACCTTTGACGCGCCTGACACGTGATGACGTCCCGTATGTCTGGTCTTCCGAGCAGCAGGAGGCATTCACCGAGCTGCGCCAACGGCTGCACAACCCTCCCGTTCTTGCACACTTCGATGACGACGCTGCCACCGAAATTCACACCGACGCCAGCAATGTCGGTCTGGGTGCTGTTCTGGTCCAGCACCAGCAAGGCGAGGAAAAAGTGATCGCTTATGCCAGCCGCACCCTTTCTCGGGCAGAATCAAACTATTCAACTTCTGAAAAGGAGTGTCTCGCCGTCGTTTGGGCCACAATGAAATTCCGACCTTACCTCTACGGCCGTAAATTTAAAGTTGTGACAGACCATCATGCTTTGTGTTGGCTAGCTAGTCTTCGAGATCCATCAGGACGTCTTGCACGGTGGAGCCTTCGTATGCAGGAGTTTGATTACTCTATCGTTTATAAATCCGGACGCAAACATGAAGATGCTGACACGCTGTCTCGATCACCCGTGGACTTGGCCCATGACAGTACGGATGAAGACGGCCATTTTCTTGGCATTATCAGTTCCTCTGATTTAAAGGCCCGGCAACGGGCTGACCCAGACCTCAAAACTGTGATCGATCATCTGGAGGGTTTCGATTCTACAGTATCTCGACTGTTTGCTAAGAACTTGCCATCCTTCTGTACGCGCGACGGAATCCTCTACAAGAAAAGCGCCGGCAACAGTGACCGAGCCTATCTTCTAGTCATCCCTGCAGATCTCCGCGATGAAATCCTTCATGCTTGCCATGATGAACCCACCGCTGGACACTTGGGCTTTGCACGCACTCTTACGAGAGTGCGCCAGGCCTACTACTGGCCCAAACTTACCGCCACCGTTCATCGATATGTTAGAGGTTGCCGCGAGTGCCAGCGACGCAAGACACCGCCATTGAAGCCAGCGGGTTTCCTGCAGCCTATTCCCCTACCGCTAGTACCATTCGACCAAATTGGTATGGACTTTCTTGGCCCTTTTCCTCTATCGTCAGCTGGCAATAAGTGGATTATCGTGGCTACAGATTATCTGACACGTTACGCGGAAACTATGGCGGTGCCACGTGCAACATCCTCCGAAGTGGCACAATTTTTCATGACGCAGATTGTCCTCCGCCATGGCGCCCCTTCATACGTCATTACTGATCGTGGCAAGGCATTTACAGCGCGTCTTCTTGAAGAAGTTTTCCAACTAAGCCAGACACATCACCGAAAGACTACCGCTTACCATCCTCAGTCTAATGGCCTTACGGAGCGACTAAACAAAACAATAGCGGACATGCTCGCCATGTATGTCGATGTCCGGCATAAAACATGGGACGAGATATTGCCTTATGTCACATTTGCATATAACACGGCCGTCCAAGAAACAACTCGATTCACTCCGTTTCGCCTAGTATACGGACGCGATGTACAGACCATGCTCGACGCTATGCTGCCATGTGCGGCTGACGACCAGCTGCTTACCGCTGACGCAGAAGAATTCACCACCTACGCTGAGGAAGCTCGCCAACTCGCCCGTAATCACATTACAAAACAGCAAGCAACAGATGCACGCCGATATAACGACCGCCATCGCTATGTCGTGTTCCAGCCTGGTGACAAAGTCTGGGTGTGGACACCTGTCCGGCGCCCAGGCCTGTCAGAAAAACTTCTCAATCGTTACTTCGGACCTTACAGAGTGTTGCGTCGCCTCTCAGAAGTTACGTACGAGGTTATTCCAGACGGAACTGTACCGAGTTCTAGTCGTCAGTGCTCGTCTGACCTGGTGCATGTGCTTCGCATGAAGCCGTATTTTACCCGCTGAAAGTCATATTTGCCATCCGGAGCAGTTTTTTTTCTGTGGACTTGCGGTTTTTTTTTCGAGGGGGGGAATAATGCCACCTGACGGTTCGAGGTAGCGCTTAAACGACAAAGAAGTTAGAGACTCTCGCGCGCTTCGGCTAGTTAACCCTTGTGGACTCTTGAGCTTGTGTCTTCGTGCTACCGTTTCTCGGGAACCTCGCTCTCGACTGTGTGTATCTGCCCCTGTCGCCGATACCCCTAAATCTCTGTCTTCGTGACAATATTAAATGTACCAACCTGGACGCATCCTTTTTGAACGCGGATGACAGTGAGATTTCAAAAACAAACAAATGGCATGGATTGCGCTCGAACAATGTGAAGCATTTTGCCCTCTGCTTGGGTTAGACGCTTGGCACAGAGAGCGCCTCTGACCCCACCTTTTGTGCCCCGTACGTTTGCACCCAGGAAGCTACAAGAGAGTCGCGCAGTCCACCGGCAGCCATAACTGACCACCTACCGCACAGTGGCTGACACGGTTCAACACAGCCAGTGTGCGGTGAGGGCATTATCTTGTGAGGGACATAATATACATACATGCTCTCAAGATTCCGCAACTAAACAAAGCATCTCTAATCAGACCAGCCATATTAAATGTAGCAACCTCTCAGCCTCCTTTTCAGACGTGAATGACATTGAGATTTCAAAAACAAAAGGAGCCCTGGATTCCGCTGGAACATCGTTGTGCATTTTGCCCTCTGCTTGAGTTATACCCTTGGCACAAAGAGCGCCTCTGACCCTGCCTTTTGTGCCCCGCACGTTTGCACGCAGGAAGCTACAAGAGGGTCGCGCAGTCCACCGGCAGCCATAACTGGCCCCCTGCCGCACAGTGTCTGAAACGTTTTCACACAGCCACTGTGCGGTGAGAGCATTATCTAGTGAGGGACCTAGTATACATACATGGTGTCAAGATTCCAAAAATAAACAAATCATCTCTAATCAGACCAGCCATATTAAATGTACCAACCTGGACGCATCCTTTTCGAATGCGGATGACAGTAAGATTTCAAAAACAAAACAAAAGGCATGGATTGCGCTCTAACAACGTTAAGCATTTTGCCCTCTGTTTGGGTTAGACCCTTGGCACAGAGAACACCTCTGACCCCACCTTTTGTGCCCCGTACGTTTGCACGCACGAAGCTACAGGAGGGTCGCGCAGTCCACCGGCAGCCATAACTGACCACCTACCGCACAGTGGCTGACACGTTTCCACACAGCCACTGTGCGGTGAGAGCATTATCTAGTGAGGCACCTAATATACATACATGGTCTCAAGATTCCACAAATAAACAAAGCATCTCTAATCAAACCAGCCATATTAGATGTACTAACAACCTCTGAGCATCCTTTTCAGACGTGGATGACATTGTGATTTCAAAAACAAAAGAAGGCCTGGATTCCGCTGGAACATCTTCGTGCATTTTGCCCTCTGCTTGAGTTAGACGCTTGGCACAGAGAGCGCCTCTGACACCACCTTTTGTGCCCCGTACGTTTGCACCCAGGAAGCTACAAGAGAGTCGCGCAGTCCACCGGCAGCCATAACTGGCCACCTACCGCACAGTGGCTGATACGTTTCAACACAGCCAGTGTGCGGTGAGGGCATTATCTTGTGAGGGACATAATATACATACATGGTCTCAAGATTCCAAAAATAAACAAAACATCTCTAATCAGACCAGCCATATTAAATGTACCAACCTGGACGCATCCTTTTCGAACGCGGATGACAGTGAGATTTCAAAAACAAAACAAAAGGAATGGATTGCGCTCTAACAACGTTAGGCATTTTGCCCTCTGTTTCAGTTTGACCCTTGGCACAGAAAGCGCCTCTGACCCCACCTTTTGTGCCCCGTACGTTTGCACGCAGGAAGCTACAAGAGAGTCGCGCAGTCCACCGGCAGCCATAACTGAGCCCCTACCGCACAGTGGCTGAAACGTTTTCACACAGCCACTGTGCGGTGAGAGCATTATCTAGTGAGGGACCTAGTATACATACATGGGCTCAAGATTCTAAAAATAAACAAATCACCTCTAATCAGACCAGCCATATTAAATGTACCAACCTGGACGCATCCTTTTCGAACGCGGATGAGAGTGAGATTTCAAAAACAAATCAAAAGGCATGGATTGCGCTCTAACAACGTTAAGCATTTTGCCCTCTGCTTGGGTTAGACCCTTGGCCCAGAGAACGCCTCTGACCCCACATTTTGTGCCCCGTACGTTTGCACGCACGAAGCTACAGGAGGGACGCGCAGTCCACCGGCAGCCATAACTGACCACCTACCGCGCAGTGGCTGACACGTTTCCACACAGCCACTGTACGGTGAGAGGATTATCTAGTGAGGGACCTAATATACATACGTGGTCTCAATATTCCACAAATAAACATAGCATCTCTAATCAAACCAGCCATATTAGATGTACTAACCTCTGAGCATCCTTTTCAGACGTGGATGACATTGAGATTTCAAAAACAAAAGAAGGCCTAAATTCCACTGGAACATCTTCGTGCATTTTGCCCTCTGCTTGAGTTAGACGCTTGGTACAGAGAGCGCCTCTGATCCCACCTTTTGTGCCCCGTACGTTTGCACGCAGGAAGCTACAAGAGAGTCGCGCAGTCCACCGGCAGCCATAACTGAACACCTACCGCACAGTGGCTCACCCGTTTGCACACAGCCACTGGGCGGTGAGAGCATTATCTAGTTAGGGACCTAATATACATACATGGTCTCAAGATTCCACAAATAAACACAGCATCTCTAATCAAACCAGCCATATTAGATGTAATAACCTCTGAGCATCCTTTTCAGACGTGGATGACATTTTCAGTTCAAAAACAAAAGAAGGCCTGGATTCCGCTGGAACATCTTCGTGCATTTTGCCCTCTGCTTGAGTTAGACGCTTGGCACAGAGAGCGCCTCTGACCCCACCTTTTGTGCCCCGTACGTTTGCACCCAGGAAGCTACAAGAGGGTCGCGCAGTCCACCGGCAGCCATAACTGACCACCTACCGCACAGTGGCTGATATGTTTTCACACAGCCACTGTGCGGTGAGAGCATTATCTAGTGAGGGAACTAGTATACATACATGGTCTCAAGATTCCAAAAATAAACAAGGCATCTCTAATCAGCCTAGCCATATTAAATGTACCAACCTGAACGCACCCTTTTCGAACGCGGATGACAGGGAGATTTCAAAAACAAAACAAAAGGCATGGATTGCGCTCTAACAACGTTAAGCATTTTGCCCTCTGCTTCGGTTAGACCCTTGGCACAGAGAACGCCTCTGACCCCACCTTTTGTGCCCCGTACGTTTGCACGCACGAAGCTACAGGAGGGTGGCGCAGTCCACCGGCAGCCATAACTGACCACCTACCGCACAGTGGCTGACAGGTTTCCACACAGCCACTGTGCGGAGAGAGCATTATCTACCCAAGCAGCACCCCAGCATTGGTCCAACAATGGTTCATCACTGGAAAAGAATGGCATCAATATTGGACTGATATTGGCATTTGGGCATTTTACTACATTCTCCATTCTTGGCCCATCTTTCGTTCCAAGATTGGTCCAGTGTTCAACCAAGCTGGAGCCACCAATGTAGCACAATATTAGACTTTCCATTCATGCACCATGATTCTTGCCAATACTGTCCAGCATTATACCATCATTGTATTACCAATATTTGTTTAATACCAGCTATTCCATTGATGGCCCATTGTCAATGCCAATATCATACCAATGGTTAGCCATTGCAGGTGCACTGGCTACTCCATTCATGCCGCATATTGTCGATACCAATATTAATCGAACGGTTTATGGGTACACCGGCTACTCCATTCATGTACCATTGATGATGTCAAGATTACACATTTTGTGGCACTGCCTGTGCAGGCCATAAAATGCAGCCTTTTTCATTCTAGCCATATTCGTGAGAGCACATCGAACTTGCTGGAACAATAATGGGCTTTCAAATAGGAATGGCCATAATAATTCAAATTGTCGCTCATGAGCAACCAGTAGATATTCACAAAACAAGGGCATGGTTCACAAAGAGATTATATTTATTGCAATTGTTACTATAGACGACAGTTGTTACTAGCCAGCGCTGAGGGCACACACAGCCGCAGTTAGCAGGGCAGTGGCAGGGTTGGTCAGGGCAGGGCGGGCTCTCGGGAAGTGGAAGGGGCCAGGGAGCTGGAGGGCACACTCATAGGCGTAGTGAGGGGACTGACCCTGCAATTGCATTCACAGGTGGCATGCCTGGTTCGCCAGGGGAGGTTTCAGCAAAACGCCTTTTTCTTCCACCCCCCCCTGTGACAGGAACCAGGCAGCCACCTGCGAATAAATGCGTGTGCCTCCAAATCGTCAACCCCAACTTTTTCGCAAAAGGCACCTGCACAAAAACAATGAGGAAACAAAATTTACACCACTATTACGAGGCATATAAAATCGCGCGCATTATTATAGGAAGATGTAGAAAATTCCAGAATTCATGTAGCGAAATTCATGGTCAATGAGAAACACTATACTGATGAGTTCCAGATTAGTTTCAGCTGCCTTGGGTTTATTAGGATGAAAGACGCACATACATTGCATAGCATGTGCCCTGTTGCATTTTGATCGCCTCCACAGCAATACGGCTGAGACAGCCAGTGTTTCATCCCACACTAGGAATTAGTGCTTGATTGTCGGCTGTCTCCGCATATGACTGGCGCGCTAGTTTTTTGCCGCTCCTACGCTTTCAGCGATGTGCAAACAGTTTATACTAAATATCGTTACCAAGAGAATATTCGGCGACCATTTGCATTTTTTTTAAATGGCTAGATATAATATACACAAGCGATCTAAGCCCACGACTGCTGCACTGGCCGCTGGTTAGCTGATATACGCTTTTGACTGGTTTTGTGGGTAGTTCACTTAAACGGGAGCTCACTTAAACGGGTAGCTCACAGGTGAATCATTTTTACACATATACTGCTTGTCCAAGCAAATTTGATCCAAGGGATAAAAAAAAACATTTCGGAGGCAGGCAAAGGAAACCAGATACATATTGCTGGAAGCTACCTTGAGCGCCACAGAAAAGATTTTGTTTGGAATCCTTAATTGACATTATTTACCTACACTACTGATTAATGACTTACACAATAAATGGTGTTGCTACTTTGAAGAGTACCGGCACAAACCACGTTTGATTATTTGCGATAAAGAACCCTCACGTCTGCTTTTTGAACGCCAGATACAGTAGGAAACCACGAAAATACAAAAATCAGATTCCTGGACAATACAATTGAGGACTTGGCTTGGCTCGACAGCCCTATGTAGCGTTAGACCTACAAGTTGCCTATGGTTTCTTCGTCCGCGCCAGCACATTCGTCCAGCAAGACTGTATTTGTATTTTACAGCTGAAAAATACTGTTCCACTCATTTGTATCCTTACCGCTTTGTAGTCATTATCCGCATTGCAAAGTTCGGCGCGCTCATTGTAACTCGAGCCTTCATGTGCGCCAAAGGGTCGACGCGAAGCAACCATCGCCAGCATATCACTCTTACTCATGCATGGGGCTAGCCATCATAGCGGCAGGTTGTTTTGTCCGCTCAAAATCATGTTGTGAGCAGCACAATCGAGGTGCGCGAATGGGCTGGTAACGGTACCTACATAACCCGGAATTTATCTGCAGCTGGAAAAAAAGGTACACATGAGGTTTCTAACCGCAAATATTGAAACAGGGGTTTCCGAACGTGCTCACCGACTCTAAGTCCTACTTATTGTCTAAAGTGAATATTTAAATATTTAGTACTTGAAGCGAATAACCTCACTTCGCTACGTACACAATCAAAATTTTCTGCGCTGTCCTAAGTGGCTGCCAGCAATGCACCACCGGTTTCCATCGTCTGTTTCTAATGGTTTATTTATAACCCTTGGCTCAAGATATGGGGCGCAGCAGGTGTGATGTAGCTTGAATAAAACCTGCAAGAGATTATATATATGGGTAGATTTGTAAGGTTTACAGATTTCACTTACAAATTCTACGGGAATCGCGTCACTGCGGCCTTTCTTTTACACGTAATAGCGCTATATTCGTGGCTAAAATAAAGTACTCAACGTATTAATTAAGCTTAGCAATTGCAGCTGTAACAGAAAGTGAGGGCCGGCGACAGCTAAGGTGTGCCTAGCTTTCAAATTTTCTTAGATGACACAACCGTTCGAAATATGGAATATTAAAAAAAAGCCCTTGATATTGGCTTTCTCACAGCGTATTATGGGTGCCTTAGTTTAGAAACATAATCCAGGTCCCATGGCCATCTTTCGTTTCCAATGAAATTCTTATATGTGGTGGGCGAATATCTAGACACAAAAGAATTAACTTTAGTTTTTCAAGATACGCGTAGTTCCCTCGAAAAAAAAAAATGTGTGGTATATCTCTAGAGGTAGAAAACGCTGTTTTTTCCATTTCAAAATGTTGCAAGTTTGGATACCATGATTTTGTCATCTACTATGTTTTACTCACTAAATACATGCAGGTTTTACATTTACAAACACTATTGGAAACCTGTTTTGTTTTTGCAGTTGAGTTATTAAAAAATCGCAAACTTTGCTTCAGGAGCGTTATGCTGCAAAAATATTATTCATTTTTAACCTTATGTACTGGCATATGATGCATTAGGTTGGTTGCACTAAATATGTTTTCACTTCCTGACGCATGTTCTTAATTCCAGGCAGTATCTGGAGCTCCAGACCACTAGGTGTGTTCTCCACAACGGATCAAAATTGCTCAGAATTCGAAAACAGCAGTAAAGGGCAAATTTGCTGCAATTAAAAAAAAGATCATCTTCGATTTTCATTTAAATCCCTCTCAAAAATCTTCAGTACCTCAAAAATATCGCGGACTGAAAAGTGTTGCGTTATACTGTTTAAAAATATAACACTAAATATTAAACCGAGTGCTTGTGCTGATAATGGCCAAATTCAGCCTTCATTCTTGCAAGATCCAATAATATCTTGGCACAGAAACTATTTCTCTACATTATCTAGGTTCCATTCTTTATTTATGAAAAAATTTGAAGCTCTAGATTTGTGTGTGTTTCTGCATATCATTTTGAAATTGGACAAAAGTAAGAAAATGTTAAAATAAGGAAAACTGATTAGAATTGAAGAAACGGCCGCAACATCAATTTTTATCAAAATCTGTGGAAACAATGCAAAGTATATTATTAATTTGAGTCAGTAAATATATTGAATTCTGCAAAATGTAATATTAGAAATATAAAAATGCTACAGATGTGCTTATATGGCTCCCCCTTATGGAGTAGGCATCAAAACTTCAAGTTAGTATTTGCTGAATTTAGTTACATTTTACCTTAAGTAAAATTTAAAACCTTGTCAGCGCTTATACATCCTTTTTCTGCTTCTGGGCAAATAGCTTAAAATGGTATTGATTCACTATTTCTGTCCATTTCATGGCAGAACGCAAGTGAAGGCTGAACTTTTTCTCTGTCCTGCATTCTTTTTTATTGCTAGGTGCAATAGTATTCAATCTAGTTTATTAATATATTATTCCATTTCTCAGCTTTGACCACCACTAACAATACCATATTTTTGAAGATGATTTTTCAATGTGTAAGTTTTATAATTACAATCATAAGCAAATTGCTTTCCAGCGTAATTATTTTGGTGGCGTTACAGAGAACACACATAGCAGGTTAGAGTCTCCAAATTCTGCCTTAAATTAACAATATGGCCTGCGTAATAAACACAGAATGTTTTAGTGCAAACGACGTAACACATCACGTCAGTATGTAAGGTTGAACATTAAAATTTTTGTAGCGCGTTGTTCTTGAAGCAAAGTTTGCGATTTTTTACTAAATCAACTGCATCAATGAAACACACTTTTAGTACTTCTTATACAAGTAAATGTTACGCAAATGCGGTGAGTAAAAAGCAATGAATGACAAAATTTTACGCAACCAGCCGGCCTCCAAACTTGCATGCAACTTTTTGAAACGACAAAAACGGCGTTTTCCAGCTTTAGTGATAGGCGCTTTTTTTTTCGAGAATACTACGCCGCATCTGGCAAACCTAAGGGTCATTCCTTTGTGTCGAGACATTAGCCCACTACATATGAAAATTTAATTAAAAAAAATGGTCATGGCACCACGATTACTGTTCCTGTCCGAAGACATCCATATTTGTTTTCATTTCGTCTCTTCAAACAGGCTGGTTTAGCCAATGCGGTGAATAAAAATATCATCGCATATATTAAAGATTTTCGCGCTATATGTTATAGCTAAAGCTACCTATATTGTCACAACTGTCATACATTATTTGTAGCTGAAACAACATCACAAAAGGGATTCGATTGCAAATTGTTCGCTAGTTAAACAGACGTACGAGATGACACACGTATACTTTGTAGAATACAATTTAGGAAAGAGCAGATACAAACTACAGGCGAATAATGCTATGGTATGGAGCATATGTATTACTCCGATTAACAGTAAAAAAATCAACTTTTAACATATTAATATATTCGACAAACTATTGGATGCTCACATAGGAACACAATTAATGAGCTCATCCACGCATATAATGTCTATGGGCATTAGATGTGTGGATGACTTCGTTTTATTCCAATTCGTGCGTCACTCAAAATAATTGAGCGAGAAAAAAGTTAATGTCTACACAATTTTCAGTGAGTATACCACAAATTATACTAAGGTGCCTCATATATGTCACATCACCTAGCAAGTGAAATGGGATAACAGAAGTAATCAGACTCTAACCCTGATCAGCATTTCGCTTTTGCGCCATCTTTGTAAGTTTTTAGGCAGGCTTTTCCACTGATTATCCTCTTCTTTATACCCCTGCCACCCAAAGGACACAAATCTTCTGGGGGTACCGAACTGTTGGTTTTCGCATCAGTGATACAACTTAATCGATCCATTTATACGTGGAAAACACTCTCGATGCGCACCTAAAAAAAAAATGAAAGCATGTATGTGTAGGCGAAATCATTCACCGGCGATTTAATAATATGATTTGAACAATAAAATCAAAGGATCACACTCGAAGTAACAAAAAAGTGGTGGAGAGATAGGAATTGAAGCAATGAAAGGCGGTTGCTTTCTGCAAAAAGCCAATAGCAAGAGGTCCACCGTCTATAAGAATAGGCAATAAAAATGAGCCATATTTAAAGGTGCATGCAGCAGTTACAGTGATGCAGTGCTACCTTTTTTTAGGCAGGCTTTTCCGCTGATTTTCTTCTTCTTTATTGCCCTTCCAACCACAGGACACACATCTTCTGGGGGTTGTCGGTTTTCGCACCAGTGATACCACTCAATCGATCCATTTCTACGTAGAAAACGCTCCCGATGCGCATCTAAAAAAATGAAAGCATGTATGTGCAGGCTAAATCATTCACACATGATAAAACAATATGATTTGAACAATGAAAACAAATGATCACACCCAGAGCAACAAGAAAGTGGTGGAGAGACAGAAATTGAAGCAATGAAAGACGGTTGCTTACTGAACAAAGCCTATAGCAAGAGGTCCTGCGTCTATAAGAATAGGCAATAAATTAAGGCACGTTTATAGGTGCATGCAGCAGTTAAAGCGATGCAGTGTAACCTTTCTTTTTCACTGCAGTGATTGGTATAAATATTACAGCAATTGCTAGGCATCTCAGGCAACCCCATTGAAAACTTCGTCCAAGGTACCGAGGAGCAGTGGCGTGTTATTTGCAGCTGTTAACGGAAAGACAGGCTATCCTATGAGTGCATGCGCATTTCCTCCTTTTTGTACCTTGAATAAAAGCGACTGAACAGTGAGTGTTGCAAGAGGTGCAGCGTACCTAGGAATGGGGAACAAAATTAAGTTTTAGTAAACAGAGGTACAAAAAGAAGCAAATATGCCTGCAATAATAGCATGATGGCCTACCTTTTGATCAACAGCTGTAAACAACCTGTCACTGCCAGTCGGTTATTTAGATAGGCTTATCAATGCCAGAGCTTAAACCTAAGAGCAATATGAGTAATATTTATTGCGGTCACGGCCGTAAACAATTCTAGCGCAACACTCCATTACTGTAACTATGCAACAGTCCATTTATACATATCGTTCATTAAAGAACCATGCACATCATATTAAGTTGCTCTTTTCTACTCCCAAATGATTTCCTATAGAATTAGAATACGTGGATCGCTGCTTCGGTTTCAACATTCTTGCACGATGGCTATGGCGTGCACTTCATGCATACGGTACGGTACGTGAGGTACAAAGAGCTGTAATTGCCGAACAGGCGGACCTGACGGCCTGTCCCATTTCGCCTGAAAGTGCGCGCCGTGATCGAGCACTTCGCGAGCAACATATTTCGGACGATATGGTTGCCTCATACCGGCCGTCAATGTTTTGTACAATGTGTCCCGCGTGCACGTTGTTTACTTTGCAGTGACAGGGACGCAGTGCACACACGGCTTATGTGCCTTTTTGTTTGTATTGTTATTTTCCCCCGCCTTCGAAGCGCGTCTGCGAAATCGCTCTCCTATTGTCGCCGCTTTCTGATAACGCCCTCACCTGAAGGCGCGTGCTCAGAAGGGGGGCGTCGATTAAGAAAATTTTGAAAAGGGGCTCACTTGCGCTGTTCACGGCTTTCAATTCCTCAATATGATATTAACCATTATAAAAGTGGAGGTTCATTATGACTTGATTATAGCCTAATCATCAAGCGGCATCACGCACGCAATGTCCGCCCCACTGTAAAATTCGCTTGCACAGACGGCACGGACAGTTTTCAAAACTTCGTCTGTACATCTGAAAACAAAAAACTGCCCTTAACTCTTCACAAAATCCAAAAACTGTGTGAACATGGCTTCCTGCGCGCAGAAGAGAGGCTGTCCAAAATATATGTACAAAGCCGGGCGCATAGTATCTGGTTACTAATTGATTGCGGCGCGCTGCACAGTCAAAAAACTTCGCAAATGGCTGCCTGCAGTGTTCTGTCACGTGTTGGTGGCATACACACCTGTTACGCACGGCTCCTCTATTTTCGGCGCAAATGCTATTCATATCGCGGCCAGCAAATAAGTCCACGCACTTGGTTGCATGTAACCCGGACGAAAATTCGCTTAGTTCTTGAAGTCATGCTTCGCGCAGTTGTTTCGAGGAGAATACGGAAAGAGAACATTTGGGACTGGCGGGAGATTATATAGAACCAATTATGAAGCAATGGCATGCTGCAAAGATATATACTCACGGTCTAAGATGATGGCGTTCACTGAGTCCGATAATGCCGATGGTATTCCGCCATTGCTGTAATCCGTACTCCGGCGACATATCACAGCTCAGCTATTCACTGATATGTAGCAAGCACAAACCGGAGCACATGGACATGTATAGGCGCAAGAGAAAATTATGCACAGCGCAATGAAAAAGAAAATTAATGAGGGAAGAAATTAAAGAAAGGTTTAAGAAGCTATCACAAGTCTTGTAGCGTCTTCAACAAGCTCTGAAATGAACGCTTCGGGAGGAGGCCGCACAGCAGCGCAGCTGGGGATGCTTTCTGTTGTGTCTTGCACGTAGACGCGTAGGCGAGGGGCAACAGCGAACCGCTCAACCAGTGCGCAATTCCCGCCGCGGTGTTGTGTTCGCATGGGCTGCGCGTGGGAACGAAGGACCAACGACCCTCTCAACATTCCGTTCCTCCCAGCCCTCTTCTGCTTGCACCGGCCAGCCGTGACTTCGGACCGTGCCGATGAGCGGCCGCCAGCGCGCACCGCTCGAGTCGAGTTCTAAAAAATAGTTTTGTTTTGTGTGTTCGCAAACGCATTGTTTCTTCAAGCCAACCCCGTACATAACATTTTCTAAAAAAAATAGAAAGCCTCCCCATCTACCATCCACATGCGTAAATCCATACAGTTGGTGCATCGACAAATGCGCGCGTCCCCTCCCGTTCGCCACCTATGATCGAACAAAGGATTGTCGTTCGACCTTTTATATTTACTTCAAAATATTATATATTGTTGCGTGATGACTGATTAATAATGTCGAAGAGGCGGAGTTCCGAGCTTCTCTTCTATTCTGGCCAACTTTGGTTATAGATTAATCAAATTATGTTCAAGTTATCTAGCTGAAAATTATCTGACTAAATATATACGTTTTTGTTTGTATTCAGTTGTTCGCTTTTCAGGTATGAGTAGATGTTTTTATAAAAATTCTCAACATCGGCCCAGGAAATGAAAATTTCCTAATTTGCAGGCCTTTATTTCAGAAAAGGTTCATAGTAGAGCAGCAATAATTCCACAATATGTTCTCAGCATAATTATCCGCAAACAGCTAAAACTCATATCTTTATGACATTCGAATACAAAGATACGATCGCGCTAATTTACAGAAAACAGCGAATATTGAAAATTTTTAGGAAAAAAAACAGTTTTAAGATTGTTCAAACTTTTTCCACCCATTCTACACTACCTCAGATTTCAAAACCATTAAAAAACACTTTGCATAATTTTGTAGCGCAAGTAATTATGGCCACTTCGATAAAGCCTTTGTCCAATTATAGCGCACCGCGCAGTTCTGAAGATTCTACGGAATTTGTGAATTGTTCAAGGTTTTTAAATTTTGGCATATAATTTTGTAACAGGGAGAAATATATTTACAAAAGAGGATTAAATATATATTCATTGAGGGACAGCCAAGGAGCCAGGCTACGAGGGCCCCCGTTCGACGCACTTCTTTTTCTTAATCTTCCACAAACGAGCGCGCCACTTCGTCCTCATCATTCTCCAGCTATAACAATATTTCTTCGGTCATGTTTTGTCTCGACTTCGCGAATCGACGATGACAGACACAGCAATGAATGATTCAGAATCAATTTTGTGCGCGTCGAGGTTCTGATGCGCTGTGGCATCAGGCAACACACAGACGTTTTTCGCAATCACCTTCACCTTAACGCGGATTGCACAAAAAGACGATAACGTTCAATGAGCAAGCAACGTATTCCAAATCATTTTAGTAGAATGAAAAAATTGGAAAGAACACGGAAAAATGCCTCATTAAAACAATGTTTCTGGGCTGCATTCGTTTTTTCGAATGACTCGACAGCGCACATTATTTTCATTCCTGTACAGTGTTTTTATTCCTTTGCCACCCCCTAGCGCGGCTGGAATGGTCAAACTCTAAACTAATAGGCGGAACAAACTATTTTTGTTGTTTATTGTTGATATATATGTTGTGCGCCATATAAATGTACCGGGGCCTTCATGCTCGTAGTCTGCGCGAAAAACTGTCATTTTTTTACCACCGTGTGAATGCCCAAAACTAAAATGGTAACCTCGCGAGTCTTTCGGCTTTTCATTTTCATGAAAGTGATTGCCAGTGATAGCGTCCAGAAAGTACACACATCATATTCGGTCCTTTCTCCAGGTAAACAGACGATGCTGCGCGTATTTCCTTATGGATAATACAAAAGCACTAGAACAAAAACATCGCTGAGAAAATGGTCATTTGTTCCTTCAACTTGAGGCAACGTTTCCCTTCTCGGCAATGAAAACGCTACCTTCTAATCACTAATTTAATGTCACATGATCATGCTATGGCGACACGGTTTCGTTTTGTATGCGCATTCTCACTGACAACTGGATTTGTACTAGAGTTTAAGTAGATGCAGGGATGTAATCGGCGTCCAATACAGGCATATTGGTCGTGAGTGCTAGCCGGCCTGGGGTCGCACGGTCGTGCTATCATCAGATAAAATTGTGCGACAAACGTATGCGCCTGCGACAAAATCTGCATGCATGCCAATAGCCTAAAACCGTAAACACATTTAGCTGACCCCCAAAAATGCGCCGCATATGAGCGCATCGAACAGACGAATCCACGCAGCTGCAGCGGTATACGTGCTTGAATGCGTTATAGTAATTGTCGTCCCGTACGTGGTACTCTGTGAGGTCCGAACGATCGGCTGAAATGTTGTCGGAATTAAATGCCGCGGTTTGGCGTCCAGCGCACGTGTATTCAACCATAAAAATGTAGAATTTGTTTTGATTGAATGGTCAACGGAAAATATTCACTTCGGTAGCCCACTAAAGCTGCGTTTTTAGGATGGCAATGACAATCGGGAGATCAGGGTGCAAAGTGGTCCATCGTGGGCAGTTTTCATACAGGGATAGCTAATATTGAAAAAACACAAGACAAATTGGTCCATTACAGCCAGTTTAAAAAAAACGGGACGGTCAACGTCGGAAGAACAAAGGACACCTTGTTCCATTGTAGCCAGTTTTAAAAACTGAACGGGCAACGCCGGAAGAACACAGGACAGCATGGTCCATTGTAGCCAGTTTTAAAAAAGGAATGGCCAACGACGGCGGAACACAGGACAACTTGGTCCATTGTAGCCAGCTTTAAAAAACTGAACATCCAATACTGGAAGAACAGAGGATAACATTGTCCATTGTAGTCATGTTTAAAAACCGGAACCTCCAATGCTGGAACAACATAGGACAACTTGGTCCATTGTAGCCAGTTTTTAAAAACGGAAAATCCAACGACGGAGGAACGCAGGACAACTTGGCCCATTATAGCCAGTTTTAAAACCCGGTGCGACCATATTGGAGAAACAATGGCAATCTCGGTCCAATATAGACATTCTATATGTACGGCAGCGCCAATATCGGGAACTCACTGTACATCTTGGCCCAAGCTAGCCAGTGCTGGCTATTGGCAGTGCCAACACTGGGAGAGCATTGGCTAGCCTGGGCCATTGTTGAACATGGTGTTGACTGGCATGTCCTATGTTGGGAGCATGCTGGTTAGGCTGGCCCACTGTGGGGCCACTGTTTGCCATCGTACTTACAACATTGGCCCAATGCTTTGTGCTGCCTGGGTAGTGAGGGACCTAATATACATACATGGCCTCAAGATTCCACAAATAAAGAAAGCATCTCTAATCAAACCAGCCATATTAGATGTACTAACCTCTGAGCATCCTTTTCAGACGTGGATGACATTGAGATTTCAAAAACAAAAGAAGGCCTGGATTGCGCTCTAACAACGTTAAGCATTTTGCCCTCTGCTTGGGTTAGACCCATGGCACAGAGAGCGCCTCTGACCCCACCTTTTGTGCCCCGTACGTTTGCACGCAGGAAGCTACAAGAGAGTCGCGCAGTCCACCGGCAGCCATAACTGGCCACGTACCGCAGAGTGGCTGATACGTTTCAACACAGCCAGTGTGCGGTGAGGGCATTATCTTTTGAGGGACATAATATACATACATGGTCTCAAGATTCCGTAACTAAACAAAGCATTTCTAATCAGACCAGCCATATTAAATGTGCCAACCTCTCAGCATCCTTTTCAGACGTGGATGACATTGAGATTTCAAAAACAAAAGGAGGCCTGGATTCCGCTGGAACATCTTTGTTCATTTTGCCCTCTGCTTGAGTTATACTCTTGGCACAGAGAGCGCCTCTGACCCTGCCTTTTGTGCCCCGTACGTTTGCACGCAGGAAGCTACAAGATGGTCGCGCAGTCCACCGGCAGCCATAACTTACCACCTACCGCACAATGGCTGACACGTTTCCACACAGCCACTGTGCGGTGAGAGCATTATCTAGTGAGGGAACTAGTATACATACATGGTCTCAAGATTCCAAAAATAAACAAAGCATCTATAGTCAGACCAGCCATATTAAATGTACCAACCTGGGCGCATCCTTTTCGAACGCGGATGACAGTGAGATTTCAAAAACAAAACAAAAGGCATGGATTGCTCTCTAACAACTTTAGGCATTTTGCCCTCTGCTTGGGTTAGACGCTTGGCACAGAGAGCGCCTCTGACACCACTTTTTGTGCCCCGTACGTTTGCACGCAGGAAGCTACAAGAGAGTCGCACAGTCCACCGGCAGCCATAACTGGCCACCTACCGCAGAGTGGCTGATACGTTTCAACACAGCCAGTGTGCGGTGAGGGCATTATCTTGTGGGGGACATAATATACATACATGATCTCAAGATTCCGACACTAAATAAAGCTTCTCTAATCAGACCACCCATATTAAATGTAACAATCTCTCAGCATCCTTCTCAGACGTGGACGACATTGAGATTTCAAAAACAAAAGGAGGCCTGGATTCCGCTTGAACATCTTTGTCCATTTTGCCCTCTGCTTGAGTTATACCCTTGGCACAGAGAGCGCCTCTGACCCTACCTTTTGTGCCCAGTACGTTTGCACGCAGGAAGCTACAAGAGGGTCGCGCAGTCCACCGGCAGCCATAACTGACCCCCTACCGCGCAGTGGCTATAAAGTTTTCACACAGCCACTGTGCGGTGAGAGCATTATCTATTGAGGGACCTAGTATACATACATGGTCTCAAGATTCCAAAAATAAACAAAACATCTCTAATCAGACCAGCCATATTAGATGTACTAACCTCTCAGCATTCTTTTCAGACGTGGATGACATTGAGATTTCAAAAACAAAAGGAGGCCTGGATTCCGCTGGAACATCTTTGTGCATTTTGCCCTCTGCTTGAGTTATACCCATGGCACAGAGAGCGCCTCTGACCCTGCCTTTTGTGCCCCGTACGTTTGCACGCAGGAAGCTACAAGAGGGTCGCGCAGTCTATCGGCAGCCATAACTGTCCACCTACCGCGCAGTGGCTATAAAGTTTTCATACAGCCACTGTGCGGTGAGAGCATTATCTATTGAGGGACCTAGTATACATACATGGTCTCAAGATTCCAAAAAACAAACAAAACATCTCTAATCAGACCAGCCATATTAAATGTACCAACCTAGACGCATCCTTTTCGAACGCGGATGACAGTGAGATTTCAAAAACAAAACAAAAGGAATTGATTGCGCTCTAACAACGTTAGGCATTTTGCCCTCTGCTTCGGTTTGACCCTTGCCACAGAAAGCGCCTCTGACCCCACCTTTTGTGCCCCGTACGTTTGCACGCAGGAAGCTACAAGAGAGTCGCGCAGTCCACCGGCAGCCATACCTGACCACCTACCGCACAGTGGCTGATATGTTTTCACACAGCCACTGTGCTGTGAGAGCATTATCTAGTGAGGGACTAATGTATACATACATGGTCTCAAGGTTCCAAAAATAAACAAGGCATCTCTAATCAGACCAGCCATATTAAATGTACCAACCTGGGCGCATCCTTTTCGAACGCGGATGAGAGTGAGATTTCAAAAACAAAAGGTATGGATTGCGCTCTAACAACTTTAGGCATTTTGCCCTCGGCTTGGGTTAGACCCTTTGCACAGAGAGCGCCTCTGACCAAACCTTTTGTGCCCCGTATGTTTGCACGCAGGAAGCTACAAGAGAGTCGCGCAGTCCACCGCCAGCCATAACTGACCACCTACCGCACAGTGGCTGATACGTTTCAACACAGCCAGTGTGCGGTGAGGGCATAATCTTGTGAGGAACCAAGTATTCATACATGGTCTCAAGATTCCAAAAATAAACAAAGCATCTCTAATCAGACCAGCCACATTAAATGTACCAACCTCTCAGCATCCTTTTCAGACGTGGATGACATTGAGATTTCAAAAACAAAAGGAGGCCTGGATTCCGCTGGAACATCTTTGTGCATTTTGCCCTCTGTTTGAGTTAGACGCTTGGCACAGAGAGCGCCTCTGACCCCACCTTTTGTGCCCCGTACGTTTGCACCCAGGACGCTACAAGAGAGTCGCGCAGTCCACCGGCAGCCATAACTGACCACCTACCGCACAGTGGCTGATACGTTTCAACACAGCCAGTGTGCGGTGAGGGCTTTATCTTGTGAGGGACTAATGTATACATACATGGTCTCAAGGTTCCAAAAATAAACAAGGCATCTCTAATCAGACCAGCCATATTAAATGTACCAACCTGGGCGCATCCTTTTCGAACGCGGATGAGAGTGAGATTTCAAAAACAAAAGGTATGGATTGCGCTCTAACAACTTTAGGCATTTTGCCCTCGGCTTGGGTTAGACCCTTTGCACAGAGAGCGCCTCTGACCAAACCTTTTGTGCCCCGTATGTTTGCACGCAGGAAGCTACAAGAGAGTCGCGCAGTCCACCGCCAGCCATAACTGACCACCTACCGCACAGTGGCTGATACGTTTCAACACAGCCAGTGTGCGGTGAGGGCATAATCTTGTGAGGAACCAAGTATTCATACATGGTCTCAAGATTCCAAAAATAAACAAAGCATCTCTAATCAGACCAGCCACATTAAATGTACCAACCTCTCAGCATCCTTTTCAGACGTGGATGACATTGAGATTTCAAAAACAAAAGGAGGCCTGGATTCCGCTGGAACATCTTTGTGCATTTTGCCCTCTGTTTGAGTTAGACGCTTGGCACAGAAAGCGCCTCTGACCCCACCTTTTGTGCCCCGTACGTTTGCACGCAGGAAGCTACAAGAGAGTCGCGCAGTCCACCGGCAGCCATACCTGACCACCTACCGCACAGTGGCTGATATGTTTTCACACAGCCACTGTGCTGTGAGAGCATTATCTAGTGAGGGACTAATGTATACATACATGGTCTCAAGGTTCCAAAAATAAACAAGGCATCTCTAATCAGACCAGCCATATTAAATGTACCAACCTGGGCGCATCCTTTTCGAACGCGGATGAGAGTGAGATTTCAAAAACAAAAGGTATGGATTGCGCTCTAACAACTTTAGGCATTTTGCCCTCGGCTTGGGTTAGACCCTTTGCACAGAGAGCGCCTCTGACCAAACCTTTTGTGCCCCGTATGTTTGCACGCAGGAAGCTACAAGAGAGTCGCGCAGTCCACCGCCAGCCATAACTGACCACCTACCGCACAGTGGCTGATACGTTTCAACACAGCCAGTGTGCGGTGAGGGCATAATCTTGTGAGGAACCAAGTATTCATACATGGTCTCAAGATTCCAAAAATAAACAAAGCATCTCTAATCAGACCAGCCACATTAAATGTACCAACCTCTCAGCATCCTTTTCAGACGTGGATGACATTGAGATTTCAAAAACAAAAGGAGGCCTGGATTCCGCTGGAACATCTTTGTGCATTTTGCCCTCTGTTTGAGTTAGACGCTTGGCACAGAGAGCGCCTCTGACCAAACCTTTTGTGCCCCGTATGTTTGCACGCAGGAAGCTACAAGAGAGTCGCGCAGTCCACCGCCAGCCATAACTGACCACCTACCGCACAGTGGCTGATACGTTTCAACACAGCCAGTGTGCGGTGAGGGCATAATCTTGTGAGGAACCAAGTATTCATACATGGTCTCAAGATTCCGCAACTAAACAAAGCATCTCTAATCATACCAGCCATATTAAATGTACCAACCTCTCAGCATCCTTTTCAGACGTGAATGACATTGAGATTTCAAAAACAAAAGGAGTCCTGGATTCCGCTGGAACATCTTTGTGCATTTTGCCCTCTGCTTGAGTTATACCCTTGGCACAGAGAGCGCCTCTGACCCTACCTTTTGTGCCCAGTACGTTTGCACGCAGGAAGCTACAAGAGAGTCGCGCAGTCCACCGGCAGCCATAACTGACCACCTACCGCACAGTGGCTGATATGTTTTCGCACAGCCACTGTGCGGTGAGAGCATTATCTAGTGAGGGAACAAGTATACATACATGGTCTCAAGACTCCAAAAATAAACAAAGCATCTATAATCAGACCAGCCATATTAAATGTACCAACCTGGACGCATCCTTTTCGAACGCGGATGACAGTGAGATTTCAAAAACAAAACAAAAGGCATGGATTGCGCTCTAACAACTTTAGGCATTTTGCCCTCTGCTTGAGTTAGACGCTTGGCACAGAGAGCGCCTCTGATCCCACCTTTTGTGCCCCGTACGTTTGCACGCAGGAAGCTACAAGAGAGTCGCACAGTCCACCGGCAGCCATAACTGGCCACCTACCGCAGAGTGGCTGATACGTTTCAACACAGCCAGTGTGCGGTGAGGGCATTATCTTGTGGGGGACATAATATACATACATGATCTCAAGATTCCGACACTAAATAAAGCATCTCTAATCAGACCACCCATATTAAATGTAACAACCTCTCAGCATCCTTCTCAGACGTGGATGACATTGAGATTTCAAAAACAAAAGGAGGCCTGGATTCCGCTTGAACATCTTTGTGCATTTTGCCCTCTGCTTGAGTTATACCATTGGCACAGAGAGCGCCTCTGACCCTGCCTTTTGTGCCCCGTACGTTTGCACGCAGGAAGCTACAAGAGGGTCGCGCAGTCCACCGGCAGCCATAACTGACCCCCTACCGCGCAGTGGCTATAAAGTTTTCACACAGCCACTGTGCGGTGAGAGCATTATCTATTGAGGGACCTAGTATACATACATGGTCTCAAGATTCCAAAAACAAACAAAACATCTCTAATCAGACCAGCCATATTAAATGTACCAACCTGGACGCATCCATTTCGAACGCGGATGACAGTGAGATTTCAAAAACAAAACAAAAGGAATTGATTGCGCTCTAACAACGTTAGGCATTTTGCCCTCTGCTTCGGTTTGACCCTTGGCACAGAAAGCGCCTCTGACCCCACCTTTTGTGCCCCGTACGTTTGCACGCAGGAAGCTACAAGAGAGTCGCGCAGTCCACCGGCAGCCATAACTGATCCCCTACCGCACAGTGGCTGAAACGTTTTAACACAGCCGCTGTGCGGTGAGAGCCTTATCTAGTGAGTGACCTAGTATACATACATGGTCTCAAGATTCCAAAAATAAACAAAGCATCTCTAATTAAACCAGCCATAATAAATGTACTAACCTCTCTGCATCCTTTTCAGACCTGGGATGACATTGAGATTTCAAAAACAAAAGAAGGCCTGGATTCCGCTGGAACATCTTTGTGCATTTTGCCCTCTGCTTGAGTTAGACCTTGGCACAGCGAGCGCCTCTGACCAAACCTTTTGTGCCCCGTATGTTTGCACGCAGGAAGCTACAAGAGAGTCGCGCAGTCCACCGGCAGCCATAACTGACCACCTACCGCACAGTGGCTGATACGTTTCAACACAGCCAGTGTGCGGTGAGGGCATAATCTTGTGAGGAACCAAGTATACATACACGGTCTCAAGATTCCAAAAATAAACAAAGCATCTCTAATCAGACCAGCCACATTAAATGTACCAACCTCTCAGCATCCTTTTCAGACGTGGATGACATTGAGATTTCAAAAACAAAAGGAGGCCTCGATTCCGCTGGAACATCTTTGTGCATTTTGCCCTCTGTTTGAGTTAGACGCTTGGCACAGAGAGCGCCTCTGACCCCACCTTTTGTGCCCCGTACGTTTGCACCCAGGAAGCTACAAGAGAGTCGCGCAGTCCACCGGCAGCCATAACTGACCACCTACCGCACAGTGGCTGACAAGTTTCAACACAGCCAGTGTGCGGTGAGGGCATAATCTTGTGAGGAACCAAGTATACATACATGGTCTCAAGATTCCAAAAATAAACAAAGCATCTCTAATCAGACCAGCCACATTAAATGTACCAACCTCTCAGCATCCTTTTCAGACGTGGATGACATTGAGATTTCAAAAACAAAAGGAGGCCTCGATTCCGCTGGAACATCTTTGTGCATTTTGCCCTCTGTTTGAGTTAGACGCTTGGCACAGAGAGCGCCTCTGACCCCACCTTTTGTGCCCCGTACGTTTGCACCCAGGAAGCTACAAGAGAGTCGCGCAGTCCACCGGCAGCCATAACTGACCACCTACCGCACAGTGGCTGACAAGTTTCAACACAGCCAGTGTGCGGTGAGGGCATAATCTTGTGAGGAACCAAGTATACATACATGGTCTCAAGATTCCAAAAATAAACAAAGCATCTCTAATCAGACCAGCCACATTAAATGTACCAACCTCTCAGCATCCTTTTCAGACGTGGATGACATTGAGATTTCAAAAACAAAAGGAGGCCTCGATTCCGCTGGAACATCTTTGTGCATTTTGCCCTCTGTTTGAGTTAGACGCTTGGCACAGAGAGCGCCTCTGACCCCACCTTTTGTGCCCCGTACGTTTGCACCCAGGAAGCTACAAGAGAGTCGCGCAGTCCACCGGCAGCCATAACTGACCACCTACCGCACAGTGGCTGACAAGTTTCAACACAGCCAGTGTGCGGTGAGGGCATAATCTTGTGAGGAACCAAGTATGCATACATGGTCTCAAGATTCCAAAAATAAACAAAACATCTCTAATCAGACCAGCCATATTAGATGTACTAACCTCTCAGCATCCTTTTCAGACGTGGATGACATTGAGATTTCAAAAACAAAAGGAGGCCTGGATTCCGCTGGAACATCTTTGTGCATTTTGCCCTCTGCTTGAGTTATACCCTTGGCACAGAGAGCGCCTCTGACCCTGCCTTTTGTGCCCCGCACGTTTGCACGCAGGAAGCTACAAGAGGGCCGCGCAGTCCACCGGCAGCCATAACTGACCCCCTACCGCACAGTGTCTGAAACGTTTTCACACAGCCCCTGTGCGGTGAGAGCATTATCTAGTGAAGGACCTAGTATACATACATAGTGTCAAGATTCCAAAAATAAAAAAATCATCTCTAATCAGACCAGATATTAAATGTACCAACCTGGACGCATCCATTTCGAACGCGGATGACAGTGAGATTTCAAAAACGAAACAAAAGGCATCGATTGCGCTCTAACAACGTTAAGCATTTTGCCCTCTGCTTGGGTTAGACCCTTTGCACAGAGAACGCCTCTGACCCCACCTTTTGTGCCCCGTACGTTTGCAAGCACGAAGCTACAGGAGGTTCGCGCAGTCCACCGGCAGCCATAACTGACCACCTACCGCACAGTGGCTGACACGTTTCCACACAGCCACTGCGCGGTGAGAGCATTATCTAGTGAGGGACCTAATATACATACATGGTCTCCAGATTCCACAAATAAACAAAGCATCTCTAATCAAACCAGCCATATTAGATGTACTAACCTCTGAGCATCCTTTTCAGACGTGGATGACATTGTGATTTCAAAAACAAAAGAAGGCCTGGATTCCGCTGGAACATCTTCGTGTATTTTGCCCTCTGCTTGAGTTAGACGCTTTGCACAGAGAGCGCCTCTGACCCCACCTTTCTTGCCCCGTACGTTTCCACCCAGCAAGCTACAAGAGAGTCGTGCAGTCCACCGGCAGCCATAACTGACCACCTACCGCACAGTGGCTGACACGGTTCAACACAGCCAGTGTGCGGTGAGGGCATTATCTTGTGAGGGACATAATATACATACATGGTCTCAAGATTCCGCAACTAAACAAAGCATCTCTAATCAGACCAGCCATATTAAATATACCAACCTCTCAGCATCCTTTTCAGACGTGAATGACATTGAGATTTCAAAAACAGAAGGAGGCCTGGATTCCGCTGGAACATCGTTGTGCATTTTGCCCTCTGCTTGAGTTACACCCTTGGCACAGAGAGCGCCTCTGACCCTGCCTTTTGTGCCCCGAACGTTTGCACGCAGGAAGCTACAAGAGGGTCGCGCAGTCCACCGGCAGCCATAACTGACCCCCTACCGCAGAGTGTCTGAAAGGTTTTCACACAGCCACTGTGCGGTGAGAGCATTATCTAGTGAAGGACCTAGTATACATACATGGTCTCAAGATTCCAAAAATAAACAAATCATCTGTAATCAGACCAGCCATATTAAATATACCAACCTGGACGCATCCTTTTCGAACGCGGATGACAGTGAGATTTCAAAAACAAAACAAAAGGCATGGATTGCGCTCTAACAACGTTAAGCATTTTGCCCTCTGTTTGGGTTAGACCCTTGGCACAGAGAACACCTCTGACCCCCCCTTTTCTGCCCCGTACGTTCGCACGCACGAAGCTACAGGAGGGTCGTGCAGTCCACCGGCAGCCATAACTGACCACCTACCGCACAGTGGCTGACACGTTTCCACACAGCCACTGCGCGGTGAGAGCATTATCTAGTGAGGGACCTAATATACATACATGGTCTCAAGATTCCAAAAATAAACAAAGCATCTCTAATCAGACCAGCCGCATTAAATGTACCAACCTCTCAGCATCCTTTTCAGACGTGGATGACATTGAGATTTCAAAAACAAAAGGAGGCCTCGATTCCGCTGGAACATCTTTGTGCATTTTGCCCTCTGTTTGAGTTAGACGCTTGGCACAGAGAGCGCCTCTGACCCCACCTTTTGTGCCCCGTACGTTTGCACCCAGGAAGCTACAAGAGAGTCGCGCAGTCCACCGGCAGCCATAACTGGCCACCTACCGCACAGTGGCTGATACGTTTTAACACAGCCGCTGTGCGGTGAGAGCCTTATCTAGTGAGTGACCTAGTATACATACATGGTCTCAAGATTCCAAAAATAAACAAAGCATCTCTAATTAAACCAGCCATAATAAATGTACTAACCTCTCTGCATCCTTTTCAGACCTGGGATGACATTGAGATTTCAAAAACAAAAGAAGGCCTGGATTCCGCTGGAACATCTTTGTGCATTTTGCCCTCTGCTTGAGTTAGACCTTGGCACAGCGAGCGCCTCTGACCAAACCTTTTGTGCCCCGTATGTTTGCACGCAGGAAGCTACAAGAGAGTCGCGCAGTCCACCGGCAGCCATAACTGACCACCTACCGCACAGTGGCTGATACGTTTCAACACAGCCAGTGCGCGGTGAGGGCATAATCTTGTGAGGAACCAAGTATACATACATGGTCTCAAGATTCCAAAAATAAACAAAGCATCTCTAATCAGACCAGCCAGATTAAATGTACCAACCTCTCAGCATCCTTTTCAGACGTGGATGACATTGAGATTTCAAAAACAAAAGGAGGCCTCGATTCCGCTGGAACATCTTTGTGCATTTTGCCCTCTGCTTGAGTTAGACCTTGGCACAGCGAGCGCCTCTGACCAAACCTTTTGTGCCCCGTATGTTTGCACGCAGGAAGCTACAAGAGAGTCGCGCAGTCCACCGGCAGATATAACTGACCACCTACCGCACAGTGGCTGACACGGTTCAACACAGCCAGTGTGCGGTGAGGGCATTATCGTGTGAGGGACATAATATACATACATGGTCTCAAGATTCCGCAACTAAACAAAGCATCTCTAATCAGACCAGCCATATTAAATATACCAACCTCTCAGCATCCTTTTCAGACGTGAATGACATTGAGATTTCAAAAACAGAAGGAGGCCTGGATTCCGCTGGAACATCGTTGTGCATTTTGCCCTCTGCTTGAGTTACACCCTTGGCACAGAGAGCGCCTCTGACCCTGCCTTTTGTGCCCCGAACGTTTGCACGCAGGAAGCTACAAGAGGGTCGCGCAGTCCACCGGCAGCCATAACTGACCCCCTACCGCAGAGTGTCTGAAACGTTTTCACACAGCCACTGTGCGGTGAGAGCATTATCTAGTGAAGGACCTAGTATACATACATGGTCTCAAGATTCCAAAAATAAACAAATCATCTGTAATCAGACCAGCCATATTAAATATACCAACCTGGACGCATCCTTTTCGAACGCGGATGACAGTGAGATTTCAAAAACAAAACAAAAGGCATGGATTG
Source organism: Amblyomma maculatum (assembly GCF_055883805.1). Classification (NCBI taxonomy): domain Eukaryota; kingdom Metazoa; phylum Arthropoda; class Arachnida; order Ixodida; family Ixodidae; genus Amblyomma; species Amblyomma maculatum. The sequence continues at coordinate 147,308,022 of NC_139349.1, forward strand.
CGCTCTAACAACGTTAAGCATTTTGCCCTCTGTTTGGGTTAGACCCTTGGCACAGAGAACACCTCTGACCCCACCTTTTGTGCCCCGTACGTTCGCACGCACGAAGCTACAGGAGGGTCGTGCAGTCCACCGGCAGCCATAACTGACCACCTACCGCACAGTGGCTGACACGTTTCCACACAGCCACTGTGCGGTGAGAGCATTATCTAGTGAGGGACCTAATATACATACATGGTCTGAAGATTCCACAAATAAACAAAGCATGTCTAATCAAACCAGCCATATTAGATGTACTAACCTCTGAGCATCCTTTTCAGACGTGGATGACATTGTAATTTCAAAAACAAAAGAAGGCATGGATTCCGCTGGAACATCTTCGTGCATTTTGCCCTCTGCTTGAGTTAGACGCTCGGCACAGAGAGCGCCTCTGACACCACCTGTTGTGCCCCGTACGTTTGCACCCAGGAAGCTACAAGAGAGTCGCGCAGTCCACCGGCAGCCATAACTGGCCACCTACCGCACAGTGGCTGATACGTTTCAACACAGCCAGTGTGCGGTGAGGGCATTATCTAGTGAGGGACCTAGTATACATACATATTCTCAAGATTCCAAAAATAAACAAATCATCTCTAATCAGACCAGCCATATTAAATGTACCAACCTGGACGCATCCTTTTCCAACGCGGATGACAGTGAGATTTCAAAAACAAAACAAAAGGAATTGATTGCGCTCTAACAACGTTAGGCAATTTGCCCTCTGCTTCGGTTTGACCCTTGGCACAGAAAGCGCCTCTGACCCCACCTTTCGTGCCCCGTACTTTTGCACGCAGGAAGCTACAAGAGAGTCGCGCAGTCCACCGGCAGCCATAACTGATCCCCTACCGCACAGTGGCTGAAACGTTTTCACACAGCCACTGTGCGGTGAGAGCATTATCTAGTGAGTGACCTAGTATACATACATGGTCTCAAGATTCCAAAAATAAACAAATCACCTCTAATCACACCAGCCATATTAAATGTACCAACCTGGACGCATCCGTTTCGAACGCGGATGACAGTGAGATTTTAAAAACAAATCAAAAGGCATGGATTGCGCTCTAACAAATTTAAGCATTTTGCCCTCTGCTTGAGTTATACCCTTGGCAAAGAGAGCGCCTCTGACCCTGCCTTTGTGCCCCGTACGTTTGCACGCAGGAAGCTACAAGAGGGTCGCACAGTCCACCGGCAGCCATAACTGACCCCCTACCGCACAGTGGCTGAAACGTTTTCACACAGCCAATGTGCGGTCAGAGCATTATCTAGTGAGGGACCTAGTATACATACATGGTCTCAAGATTCCAAAAATAAACAAAACATCTCTAATCAGACCAGACATATTAAATGTACCAACCTGGACGCATCCTTTTCGAACGCGGATGACAGTGAGATTTGAAAAACAAACAAATGGCATGGATTGCGCTCGAACAACGTGAAGTATTTTGCCCTCTGCTTGGGTTAGACGCTTGGCACAGAGAGCGCCTCTGACCCCACCTTTTGCGCCCCGTACATTTGCACCCAGGAAGCTAAAAGAGAGTCGCGCAGTCCACCGGCAGCCATAACTGACCACCTACCGTACAGTGGCCGACACGGTTCAACACAGCCAGTGTGCGGTGAGGGCATTATCTTGTGAGGGACATAATATACATACATGGTCTCAAGATTCCGCAACTAAACAAAGCATCTCTAATCAGACCAGCCATATTAAATGTACCAACCTCTCAGCATCCTTTTCAGACGTCGATGACATTGAGATTTCAAAAACAAAAGGAGATCTGGATTCCGCTGGAACATCTTTGTGCATTTTGCCCTCTGCTTGAGTTATACCCTTGGCACAGAGAGCGCCTCTGACCCTGCCTTTTGTGCCCCGTCCGTTTGCACGAAGGAAGCTACAAGAGGGTCGCGCAGTCTACCTTCAGCCATAACTGACCACCTACCGCGCAGTGGCTGAAACGTTTTCACACAGCCAACGTGCGGTCAGAGCATTATCTAGTGAGGGACCTAGTATACACACATGGTCTCAAGATTCCAAAAATAAACAAAACATCTCTAATCAGACCAGCCATATTAAATGTACCAACCTGGACGCATCCTTTTCGAACGCGGATGACAGTGAGATTTCAAAAACAAACAAATGGCATGGATTGCGCTCGAACAACATGAAGCATTTTGCCCTCTGCTTGGGTTAGACCCTTGGTACAGAGAAGCCTCTGACCCCACCTTTTGTGCCCCGTACGTTTGCACCCAGGAAGCTACAAGAGAGTCGCGCAGTCCACCGGCAGCCATAACTGGCCACCTACCGCACAGTGGCTGATACGTTTCAACACAGCCAGTGTGCGGTGAGGGCATTATCTAGTGAGGGACCTAGTATACATACATATTCTCAAGATTCCAAAAATAAACAAATCATCTCTAATCAGACCAGCCATATTAAATGTACCAACCTGGACGCATCCTTTTCCAACGCGGATGACAGTGAGATTTCAAAAACAAAACAAAAGGAATTGATTGCGCTCTAACAACGTTAGGCAATTTGCCCTCTGCTTCGGTTTGACCCTTGGCACAGAAAGCGCCTCTGACCCCACCTTTCGTGCCCCGTACTTTTGCACGCAGGAAGCTACAAGAGAGTCGCGCAGTCCACCGGCAGCCATAACTGATCCCCTACCGCACAGTGGCTGAAACGTTTTCACACAGCCACTGTGCGGTGAGAGCATTATCTAGTGAGTGACCTAGTATACATACATGGTCTCAAGATTCCAAAAATAAACAAATCACCTCTAATCACACCAGCCATATTAAATGTACCAACCTGGACGCATCCGTTTCGAACGCGGATGACAGTGAGATTTTAAAAACAAATCAAAAGGCATGGATTGCGCTCTAACAAATTTAAGCATTTTGCCCTCTGCTTGAGTTATACCCTTGGCAAAGAGAGCGCCTCTGACCCTGCCTTTGTGCCCCGTACGTTTGCACGCAGGAAGCTACAAGAGGGTCGCGCAGTCCACCGGCAGCCATAACTGACCCCCTACCGCACAGTGGCTGAAACGTTTTCACACAGCCAATGTGCGGTCAGAGCATTATCTAGTGAGGGACCTAGTATACATACATGGTCTCAAGATTCCAAAAATAAACAAAACATCTCTAATCAGACCAGACATATTAAATGTACCAACCTGGACGCATCCTTTTCGAACGCGGATGACAGTGAGATTTGAAAAACAAACAAATGGCATGGATTGCGCTCGAACAACGTGAAGTATTTTGCCCTCTGCTTGGGTTAGACGCTTGGCACAGAGAGCGCCTCTGACCCCACCTTTTGCGCCCCGTACATTTGCACCCAGGAAGCTAAAAGAGAGTCGCGCAGTCCACCGGCAGCCATAACTGACCACCTACCGTACAGTGGCCGACACGGTTCAACACAGCCAGTGTGCGGTGAGGGCATTATCTTGTGAGGGACATAATATACATACATGGTCTCAAGATTCCGCAACTAAACAAAGCATCTCTAATCAGACCAGCCATATTAAATGTACCAACCTCTCAGCATCCTTTTCAGACGTCGATGACATTGAGATTTCAAAAACAAAAGGAGATCTGGATTCCGCTGGAACATCTTTGTGCATTTTGCCCTCTGCTTGAGTTATACCCTTGGCACAGAGAGCGCCTCTGACCCTGCCTTTTGTGCCCCGTCCGTTTGCACGAAGGAAGCTACAAGAGGGTCGCGCAGTCTACCTTCAGCCATAACTGACCACCTACCGCGCAGTGGCTGAAACGTTTTCACACAGCCAACGTGCGGTCAGAGCATTATCTAGTGAGGGACCTAGTATACACACATGGTCTCAAGATTCCAAAAATAAACAAAACATCTCTAATCAGACCAGCCATATTAAATGTACCAACCTGGACGCATCCTTTTCGAACGCGGATGACAGTGAGATTTCAAAAACAAACAAATGGCATGGATTGCGCTCGAACAACATGAAGCATTTTGCCCTCTGCTTGGGTTAGACCCTTGGTACAGAGAAGCCTCTGACCCCACCTTTTGTGCCCCGTACGTTTGCACCCAGGAAGCTACAAGAGAGTCGCGCAGTCCACCGGCAGCCATAACTGGCCACCTACCGCACAGTGGCTGATACGTTTCAACACAGCCAGTGTGCGGTGAGGGCATTATCTAGTGAGGGACCTAGTATACATACATATTCTCAAGATTCCAAAAATAAACAAATCATCTCTAATCAGACCAGCCATATTAAATGTACCAACCTGGACGCATCCTTTTCCAACGCGGATGACAGTGAGATTTCAAAAACAAAACAAAAGGAATTGATTGCGCTCTAACAACGTTAGGCAATTTGCCCTCTGCTTCGGCTTGACCCTTGGCACAGAAAGCGCCTCTGACCCCACCTTTCGTGCCCCGTACTTTTGCACGCAGGAAGCTACAAGAGAGTCGCGCAGTCCACCGGCAGCCATAACTGATCCCCTACCGCACAGTGGCTGAAACGTTTTCACACAGCCACTGTGCGGTGAGAGCATTATCTAGTGAGTGACCTAGTATACATACATGGTCTCAAGATTCCAAAAATAAACAAATCACCTCTAATCACACCAGCCATATTAAATGTACCAACCTGGACGCATCCGTTTCGAACGCGGATGACAGTGAGATTTTAAAAACAAATCAAAAGGCATGGATTGCGCTCTAACAAATTTAAGCATTTTGCCCTCTGCTTGAGTTATACCCTTGGCAAAGAGAGCGCCTCTGACCCTGCCTTTGTGCCCCGTACGTTTGCACGCAGGAAGCTACAAGAGGGTCGCGCAGTCCACCGGCAGCCATAACTGACCCCCTACCGCACAGTGGCTGAAACGTTTTCACACAGCCAATGTGCGGTCAGAGCATTATCTAGTGAGGGACCTAGTATACATACATGGTCTCAAGATTCCAAAAATAAACAAAACATCTCTAATCAGACCAGACATATTAAATGTACCAACCTGGACGCATCCTTTTCGAACGCGGATGACAGTGAGATTTGAAAAACAAACAAATGGCATGGATTGCGCTCGAACAACGTGAAGTATTTTGCCCTCTGCTTGGGTTAGACGCTTGGCACAGAGAGCGCCTCTGACCCCACCTTTTGCGCCCCGTACATTTGCACCCAGGAAGCTAAAAGAGAGTCGCGCAGTCCACCGGCAGCCATAACTGACCACCTACCGTACAGTGGCCGACACGGTTCAACACAGCCAGTGTGCGGTGAGGGCATTATCTTGTGAGGGACATAATATACATACATGGTCTCAAGATTCCGCAACTAAACAAAGCATCTCTAATCAGACCAGCCATATTAAATGTACCAACCTCTCAGCATCCTTTTCAGACGTCGATGACATTGAGATTTCAAAAACAAAAGGAGATCTGGATTCCGCTGGAACATCTTTGTGCATTTTGCCCTCTGCTTGAGTTATACCCTTGGCACAGAGAGCGCCTCTGACCCTGCCTTTTGTGCCCCGTCCGTTTGCACGAAGGAAGCTACAAGAGGGTCGCGCAGTCTACCTTCAGCCATAACTGACCACCTACCGCGCAGTGGCTGAAACGTTTTCACACAGCCAACGTGCGGTCAGAGCATTATCTAGTGAGGGACCTAGTATACACACATGGTCTCAAGATTCCAAAAATAAACAAAACATCTCTAATCAGACCAGCCATATTAAATGTACCAACCTGGACGCATCCTTTTCGAACGCGGATGACAGTGAGATTTCAAAAACAAACAAATGGCATGGATTGCGCTCGAACAACATGAAGCATTTTGCCCTCTGCTTGGGTTAGACCCTTGGTACAGAGAAGCCTCTGACCCCACCTTTTGTGCCCCGTACGTTTGCACCCAGGAAGCTACAAGAGAGTCGCGCAGTCCACCGGCAGCCATAACTGGCCACCTACCGCACAGTGGCTGATACGTTTCAACACAGCCAGTGTGCGGTGAGGGCATTATCTAGTGAGGGACCTAGTATACATACATATTCTCAAGATTCCAAAAATAAACAAATCATCTCTAATCAGACCAGCCATATTAAATGTACCAACCTGGACGCATCCTTTTCCAACGCGGATGACAGTGAGATTTCAAAAACAAAACAAAAGGAATTGATTGCGCTCTAACAACGTTAGGCAATTTGCCCTCTGCTTCGGTTTGACCCTTGGCACAGAAAGCGCCTCTGACCCCACCTTTCGTGCCCCGTACTTTTGCACGCAGGAAGCTACAAGAGAGTCGCGCAGTCCACCGGCAGCCATAACTGATCCCCTACCGCACAGTGGCTGAAACGTTTTCACACAGCCACTGTGCGGTGAGAGCATTATCTAGTGAGTGACCTAGTATACATACATGGTCTCAAGATTCCAAAAATAAACAAATCACCTCTAATCACACCAGCCATATTAAATGTACCAACCTGGACGCATCCGTTTCGAACGCGGATGACAGTGAGATTTTAAAAACAAATCAAAAGGCATGGATTGCGCTCTAACAAATTTAAGCATTTTGCCCTCTGCTTGAGTTATACCCTTGGCAAAGAGAGCGCCTCTGACCCTGCCTTTGTGCCCCGTACGTTTGCACGCAGGAAGCTACAAGAGGGTCGCGCAGTCCACCGGCAGCCATAACTGACCCCCTACCGCACAGTGGCTGAAACGTTTTCACACAGCCAATGTGCGGTCAGAGCATTATCTAGTGAGGGACCTAGTATACATACATGGTCTCAAGATTCCAAAAATAAACAAAACATCTCTAATCAGACCAGACATATTAAATGTACCAACCTGGACGCATCCTTTTCGAACGCGGATGACAGTGAGATTTGAAAAACAAACAAATGGCATGGATTGCGCTCGAACAACGTGAAGTATTTTGCCCTCTGCTTGGGTTAGACGCTTGGCACAGAGAGCGCCTCTGACCCCACCTTTTGCGCCCCGTACATTTGCACCCAGGAAGCTAAAAGAGAGTCGCGCAGTCCACCGGCAGCCATAACTGACCACCTACCGTACAGTGGCCGACACGGTTCAACACAGCCAGTGTGCGGTGAGGGCATTATCTTGTGAGGGACATAATATACATACATGGTCTCAAGATTCCGCAACTAAACAAAGCATCTCTAATCAGACCAGCCATATTAAATGTACCAACCTCTCAGCATCCTTTTCAGACGTCGATGACATTGAGATTTCAAAAACAAAAGGAGATCTGGATTCCGCTGGAACATCTTTGTGCATTTTGCCCTCTGCTTGAGTTATACCCTTGGCACAGAGAGCGCCTCTGACCCTGCCTTTTGTGCCCCGTCCGTTTGCACGAAGGAAGCTACAAGAGGGTCGCGCAGTCTACCTTCAGCCATAACTGACCACCTACCGCGCAGTGGCTGAAACGTTTTCACACAGCCAACGTGCGGTCAGAGCATTATCTAGTGAGGGACCTAGTATACACACATGGTCTCAAGATTCCAAAAATAAACAAAACATCTCTAATCAGACCAGCCATATTAAATGTACCAACCTGGACGCATCCTTTTCGAACGCGGATGACAGTGAGATTTCAAAAACAAACAAATGGCATGGATTGCGCTCGAACAACATGAAGCATTTTGCCCTCTGCTTGGGTTAGACCCTTGGTACAGAGAAGCCTCTGACCCCACCTTTTGTGCCCCGTACGTTTGCACCCAGGAAGCTACAAGAGAGTCGCGCAGTCCACCGGCAGCCATAACTGGCCACCTACCGCACAGTGGCTGATACGTTTCAACACAGCCAGTGTGCGGTGAGGGCATTATCTAGTGAGGGACCTAGTATACATACATATTCTCAAGATTCCAAAAATAAACAAATCATCTCTAATCAGACCAGCCATATTAAATGTACCAACCTGGACGCATCCTTTTCCAACGCGGATGACAGTGAGATTTCAAAAACAAAACAAAAGGAATTGATTGCGCTCTAACAACGTTAGGCAATTTGCCCTCTGCTTCGGTTTGACCCTTGGCACAGAAAGCGCCTCTGACCCCACCTTTCGTGCCCCGTACTTTTGCACGCAGGAAGCTACAAGAGAGTCGCGCAGTCCACCGGCAGCCATAACTGATCCCCTACCGCACAGTGGCTGAAACGTTTTCACACAGCCACTGTGCGGTGAGAGCATTATCTAGTGAGTGACCTAGTATACATACATGGTCTCAAGATTCCAAAAATAAACAAATCACCTCTAATCACACCAGCCATATTAAATGTACCAACCTGGACGCATCCGTTTCGAACGCGGATGACAGTGAGATTTTAAAAACAAATCAAAAGGCATGGATTGCGCTCTAACAAATTTAAGCATTTTGCCCTCTGCTTGAGTTATACCCTTGGCAAAGAGAGCGCCTCTGACCCTGCCTTTGTGCCCCGTACGTTTGCACGCAGGAAGCTACAAGAGGGTCGCGCAGTCCACCGGCAGCCATAACTGACCCCCTACCGCACAGTGGCTGAAACGTTTTCACACAGCCAATGTGCGGTCAGAGCATTATCTAGTGAGGGACCTAGTATACATACATGGTCTCAAGATTCCAAAAATAAACAAAACATCTCTAATCAGACCAGACATATTAAATGTACCAACCTGGACGCATCCTTTTCGAACGCGGATGACAGTGAGATTTGAAAAACAAACAAATGGCATGGATTGCGCTCGAACAACGTGAAGTATTTTGCCCTCTGCTTGGGTTAGACGCTTGGCACAGAGAGCGCCTCTGACCCCACCTTTTGCGCCCCGTACATTTGCACCCAGGAAGCTAAAAGAGAGTCGCGCAGTCCACCGGCAGCCATAACTGACCACCTACCGTACAGTGGCCGACACGGTTCAACACAGCCAGTGTGCGGTGAGGGCATTATCTTGTGAGGGACATAATATACATACATGGTCTCAAGATTCCGCAACTAAACAAAGCATCTCTAATCAGACCAGCCATATTAAATGTACCAACCTCTCAGCATCCTTTTCAGACGTCGATGACATTGAGATTTCAAAAACAAAAGGAGATCTGGATTCCGCTGGAACATCTTTGTGCATTTTGCCCTCTGCTTAAGTTATACCCTTGGCACAGAGAGCGCCTCTGACCCTGCCTTTTGTGCCCCGTCCGTTTGCACGAAGGAAGCTACAAGAGGGTCGCGCAGTCTACCTTCAGCCATAACTGACCACCTACCGCGCAGTGGCTGAAACGTTTTCACACAGCCAACGTGCGGTCAGAGCATTATCTAGTGAGGGACCTAGTATACACACATGGTCTCAAGATTCCAAAAATAAACAAAACATCTCTAATCAGACCAGCCATATTAAATGTACCAACCTGGACGCATCCTTTTCGAACGCGGATGACAGTGAGATTTCAAAAACAAACAAATGGCATGGATTGCGCTCGAACAACATGAAGCATTTTGCCCTCTGCTTGGGTTAGACCCTTGGTACAGAGAAGCCTCTGACCCCACCTTTTGTGCCCCGTACGTTTGCACCCAGGAAGCTACAAGAGAGTCGCGCAGTCCACCGGCAGCCATAACTGGCCACCTACCGCACAGTGGCTGATACGTTTCAACACAGCCAGTGTGCGGTGAGGGCATTATCTAGTGAGGGACCTAGTATACATACATATTCTCAAGATTCCAAAAATAAACAAATCATCTCTAATCAGACCAGCCATATTAAATGTACCAACCTGGACGCATCCTTTTCCAACGCGGATGACAGTGAGATTTCAAAAACAAAACAAAAGGAATTGATTGCGCTCTAACAACGTTAGGCAATTTGCCCTCTGCTTCGGTTTGACCCTTGGCACAGAAAGCGCCTCTGACCCCACCTTTCGTGCCCCGTACTTTTGCACGCAGGAAGCTACAAGAGAGTCGCGCAGTCCACCGGCAGCCATAACTGATCCCCTACCGCACAGTGGCTGAAACGTTTTCACACAGCCACTGTGCGGTGAGAGCATTATCTAGTGAGTGACCTAGTATACATACATGGTCTCAAGATTCCAAAAATAAACAAATCACCTCTAATCACACCAGCCATATTAAATGTACCAACCTGGACGCATCCGTTTCGAACGCGGATGACAGTGAGATTTTAAAAACAAATCAAAAGGCATGGATTGCGCTCTAACAAATTTAAGCATTTTGCCCTCTGCTTGAGTTATACCCTTGGCAAAGAGAGCGCCTCTGACCCTGCCTTTGTGCCCCGTACGTTTGCACGCAGGAAGCTACAAGAGGGTCGCGCAGTCCACCGGCAGCCATAACTGACCCCCTACCGCACAGTGGCTGAAACGTTTTCACACAGCCAATGTGCGGTCAGAGCATTATCTAGTGAGGGACCTAGTATACATACATGGTCTCAAGATTCCAAAAATAAACAAAACATCTCTAATCAGACCAGACATATTAAATGTACCAACCTGGACGCATCCTTTTCGAACGCGGATGACAGTGAGATTTGAAAAACAAACAAATGGCATGGATTGCGCTCGAACAACGTGAAGTATTTTGCCCTCTGCTTGGGTTAGACGCTTGGCACAGAGAGCGCCTCTGACCCCACCTTTTGCGCCCCGTACATTTGCACCCAGGAAGCTAAAAGAGAGTCGCGCAGTCCACCGGCAGCCATAACTGACCACCTACCGTACAGTGGCCGACACGGTTCAACACAGCCAGTGTGCGGTGAGGGCATTATCTTGTGAGGGACATAATATACATACATGGTCTCAAGATTCCGCAACTAAACAAAGCATCTCTAATCAGACCAGCCATATTAAATGTACCAACCTCTCAGCATCCTTTTCAGACGTCGATGACATTGAGATTTCAAAAACAAAAGGAGATCTGGATTCCGCTGGAACATCTTTGTGCATTTTGCCCTCTGCTTGAGTTATACCCTTGGCACAGAGAGCGCCTCTGACCCTGCCTTTTGTGCCCCGTCCGTTTGCACGAAGGAAGCTACAAGAGGGTCGCGCAGTCTACCTTCAGCCATAACTGACCCCCTACCGCACAGTGTCTGAAACGTTTTCACACAGCCCCTGTGCGGTGAGAGCATTATCTAGTGAAGGACCTAGTATACATACATAGTGTCAAGATTCCAAAAATAAAAAAATCATCTCTAATCAGACCAGATATTAAATGTACCAACCTGGACGCATCCATTTCGAACGCGGATGACAGTGAGATTTCAAAAACGAAACAAAAGGCATCGATTGCGCTCTAACAACGTTAAGCATTTTGCCCTCTGCTTGGGTTAGACCTTTTGCACAGAGAACGCCTCTGACCCCACCTTTTGTGCCCCGTACGTTTGCAAGCACGAAGCTACAGGAGGTTCGCGCAGTCCACCGGCAGCCATAACTGACCACCTACCGCACAGTGGCTGACACGTTTCCACACAGCCACTGCGCGGTGAGAGCATTATCTAGTGAGGGACCTAATATACATACATGGTCTCCAGATTCCACAAATAAACAAAGCATCTCTAATCAAACCAGCCATATTAGATGTACTAACCTCTGAGCATCCTTTTCAGACGTGGATGACATTGTGATTTCAAAAACAAAAGAAGGCCTGGATTCCGCTGGAACATCTTCGTGTATTTTGCCCTCTGCTTGAGTTAGACGCTTTGCACAGAGAGCGCCTCTGACCCCACCTTTCTTGCCCCGTACGTTTCCACCCAGCAAGCTACAAGAGAGTCGTGCAGTCCACCGGCAGCCATAACTGACCACCTACCGCACAGTGGCTGACACGGTTCAACACAGCCAGTGTGCGGTGAGGGCATTATCTTGTGAGGGACATAATATACATACATGGTCTCAAGATTCCGCAACTAAACAAAGCATCTCTAATCAGACCAGCCATATTAAATATACCAACCTCTCAGCATCCTTTTCAGACGTGAATGACATTGAGATTTCAAAAACAGAAGGAGGCCTGGATTCCGCTGGAACATCGTTGTGCATTTTGCCCTCTGCTTGAGTTACACCCTTGGCACAGAGAGCGCCTCTGACCCTGCCTTTTGTGCCCCGAACGTTTGCACGCAGGAAGCTACAAGAGGGTCGCGCAGTCCACCGGCAGCCATAACTGACCCCCTACCGCAGAGTGTCTGAAAGGTTTTCACACAGCCACTGTGCGGTGAGAGCATTATCTAGTGAAGGACCTAGTATACATACATGGTCTCAAGATTCCAAAAATAAACAAATCATCTGTAATCAGACCAGCCATATTAAATATACCAACCTGGACGCATCCTTTTCGAACGCGGATGACAGTGAGATTTCAAAAACAAAACAAAAGGCATGGATTGCGCTCTAACAACGTTAAGCATTTTGCCCTCTGTTTGGGTTAGACCCTTGGCACAGAGAACACCTCTGACCCCCCCTTTTCTGCCCCGTACGTTCGCACGCACGAAGCTACAGGAGGGTCGTGCAGTCCACCGGCAGCCATAACTGACCACCTACCGCACAGTGGCTGACACGTTTCCACACAGCCACTGCGCGGTGAGAGCATTATCTAGTGAGGGACCTAATATACATACATGGTCTCAAGATTCCAAAAATAAACAAAGCATCTCTAATCAGACCAGCCACATTAAATGTACCAACCTCTCAGCATCCTTTTCAGACGTGGATGACATTGAGATTTCAAAAACAAAAGGAGGCCTCGATTCCGCTGGAACATCTTTGTGCATTTTGCCCTCTGTTTGAGTTAGACGCTTGGCACAGAGAGCGCCTCTGACCCCACCTTTTGTGCCCCGTACGTTTGCACCCAGGAAGCTACAAGAGAGTCGCGCAGTCCACCGGCAGCCATAACTGGCCACCTACCGCACAGTGGCTGATACGTTTTAACACAGCCGCTGTGCGGTGAGAGCCTTATCTAGTGAGTGACCTAGTATACATACATGGTCTCAAGATTCCAAAAATAAACAAAGCATCTCTAATTAAACCAGCCATAATAAATGTACTAACCTCTCTGCATCCTTTTCAGACCTGGGATGACATTGAGATTTCAAAAACAAAAGAAGGCCTGGATTCCGCTGGAACATCTTTGTGCATTTTGCCCTCTGCTTGAGTTAGACCTTGGCACAGCGAGCGCCTCTGACCAAACCTTTTGTGCCCCGTATGTTTGCACGCAGGAAGCTACAAGAGAGTCGCGCAGTCCACCGGCAGCCATAACTGACCACCTACCGCACAGTGGCTGATACGTTTCAACACAGCCAGTGTGCGGTGAGGGCATAATCTTGTGAGGAACCAAGTATACATACATGGTCTCAAGATTCCAAAAATAAACAAAGCATCTCTAATCAGACCAGCCAGATTAAATGTACCAACCTCTCAGCATCCTTTTCAGACGTGGATGACATTGAGATTTCAAAAACAAAAGGAGGCCTCGATTCCGCTGGAACATCTTTGTGCATTTTGCCCTCTGCTTGAGTTAGACCTTGGCACAGCGAGCGCCTCTGACCAAACCTTTTGTGCCCCGTATGTTTGCACGCAGGAAGCTACAAGAGAGTCGCGCAGTCCACCGGCAGATATAACTGACCACCTACCGCACAGTGGCTGACACGGTTCAACACAGCCAGTGTGCGGTGAGGGCATTATCGTGTGAGGGACATAATATACATACATGGTCTCAAGATTCCGCAACTAAACAAAGCATCTCTAATCAGACCAGCCATATTAAATATACCAACCTCTCAGCATCCTTTTCAGACGTGAATGACATTGAGATTTCAAAAACAGAAGGAGGCCTGGATTCCGCTGGAACATCGTTGTGCATTTTGCCCTCTGCTTGAGTTACACCCTTGGCACAGAGAGCGCCTCTGACCCTGCCTTTTGTGCCCCGAACGTTTGCACGCAGGAAGCTACAAGAGGGTCGCGCAGTCCACCGGCAGCCATAACTGACCCCCTACCGCAGAGTGTCTGAAACGTTTTCACACAGCCACTGTGCGGTGAGAGCATTATCTAGTGAAGGACCTAGTATACATACATGGTCTCAAGATTCCAAAAATAAACAAATCATCTGTAATCAGACCAGCCATATTAAATATACCAACCTGGACGCATCCTTTTCGAACGCGGATGACAGTGAGATTTCAAAAACAAAACAAAAGGCATGGATTGCGCTCTAACAACGTTAAGCATTTTGCCCTCTGTTTGGGTTAGACCCTTGGCACAGAGAACACCTCTGACCCCACCTTTTGTGCCCCGTACGTTCGCACGCACGAAGCTACAGGAGGGTCGTGCAGTCCACCGGCAGCCATAACTGACCACCTACCGCACAGTGGCTGACACGTTTCCACACAGCCACTGTGCGGTGAGAGCATTATCTAGTGAGGGACCTAATATACATACATGGTCTGAAGATTCCACAAATAAACAAAGCATGTCTAATCAAACCAGCCATATTAGATGTACTAACCTCTGAGCATCCTTTTCAGACGTGGATGACATTGTAATTTCAAAAACAAAAGAAGGCATGGATTCCGCTGGAACATCTTCGTGCATTTTGCCCTCTGCTTGAGTTAGACGCTCGGCACAGAGAGCGCCTCTGACACCACCTGTTGTGCCCCGTACGTTTGCACCCAGGAAGCTACAAGAGAGTCGCGCAGTCCACCGGCAGCCATAACTGGCCACCTACCGCACAGTGGCTGATACGTTTCAACACAGCCAGTGTGCGGTGAGGGCATTATCTAGTGAGGGACCTAGTATACATACATATTCTCAAGATTCCAAAAATAAACAAATCATCTCTAATCAGACCAGCCATATTAAATGTACCAACCTGGACGCATCCTTTTCCAACGCGGATGACAGTGAGATTTCAAAAACAAAACAAAAGGAATTGATTGCGCTCTAACAACGTTAGGCAATTTGCCCTCTGCTTCGGTTTGACCCTTGGCACAGAAAGCGCCTCTGACCCCACCTTTCGTGCCCCGTACTTTTGCACGCAGGAAGCTACAAGAGAGTCGCGCAGTCCACCGGCAGCCATAACTGATCCCCTACCGCACAGTGGCTGAAACGTTTTCACACAGCCACTGTGCGGTGAGAGCATTATCTAGTGAGTGACCTAGTATACATACATGGTCTCAAGATTCCAAAAATAAACAAATCACCTCTAATCACACCAGCCATATTAAATGTACCAACCTGGACGCATCCGTTTCGAACGCGGATGACAGTGAGATTTTAAAAACAAATCAAAAGGCATGGATTGCGCTCTAACAAATTTAAGCATTTTGCCCTCTGCTTGAGTTATACCCTTGGCAAAGAGAGCGCCTCTGACCCTGCCTTTGTGCCCCGTACGTTTGCACGCAGGAAGCTACAAGAGGGTCGCGCAGTCCACCGGCAGCCATAACTGACCCCCTACCGCACAGTGGCTGAAACGTTTTCACACAGCCAATGTGCGGTCAGAGCATTATCTAGTGAGGGACCTAGTATACATACATGGTCTCAAGATTCCAAAAATAAACAAAACATCTCTAATCAGACCAGACATATTAAATGTACCAACCTGGACGCATCCTTTTCGAACGCGGATGACAGTGAGATTTGAAAAACAAACAAATGGCATGGATTGCGCTCGAACAACGTGAAGTATTTTGCCCTCTGCTTGGGTTAGACGCTTGGCACAGAGAGCGCCTCTGACCCCACCTTTTGCGCCCCGTACATTTGCACCCAGGAAGCTAAAAGAGAGTCGCGCAGTCCACCGGCAGCCATAACTGACCACCTACCGTACAGTGGCCGACACGGTTCAACACAGCCAGTGTGCGGTGAGGGCATTATCTTGTGAGGGACATAATATACATACATGGTCTCAAGATTCCGCAACTAAACAAAGCATCTCTAATCAGACCAGCCATATTAAATGTACCAACCTCTCAGCATCCTTTTCAGACGTCGATGACATTGAGATTTCAAAAACAAAAGGAGATCTGGATTCCGCTGGAACATCTTTGTGCATTTTGCCCTCTGCTTGAGTTATACCCTTGGCACAGAGAGCGCCTCTGACCCTGCCTTTTGTGCCCCGTCCGTTTGCACGAAGGAAGCTACAAGAGGGTCGCGCAGTCTACCTTCAGCCATAACTGACCACCTACCGCGCAGTGGCTGAAACGTTTTCACACAGCCAACGTGCGGTCAGAGCATTATCTAGTGAGGGACCTAGTATACACACATGGTCTCAAGATTCCAAAAATAAACAAAACATCTCTAATCAGACCAGCCATATTAAATGTACCAACCTGGACGCATCCTTTTCGAACGCGGATGACAGTGAGATTTCAAAAACAAACAAATGGCATGGATTGCGCTCGAACAACATGAAGCATTTTGCCCTCTGCTTGGGTTAGACCCTTGGTACAGAGAAGCCTCTGACCCCACCTTTTGTGCCCCGTACGTTTGCACCCAGGAAGCTACAAGAGAGTCGCGCAGTCCACCGGCAGCCATAACTGGCCACCTACCGCACAGTGGCTGATACGTTTCAACACAGCCAGTGTGCGGTGAGGGCATTATCTAGTGAGGGACCTAGTATACATACATATTCTCAAGATTCCAAAAATAAACAAATCATCTCTAATCAGACCAGCCATATTAAATGTACCAACCTGGACGCATCCTTTTCCAACGCGAATGACAGTGAGATTTCAAAAACAAAACAAAAGGAATTGATTGCGCTCTAACAACGTTAGGCATTTTGCCCTCTGCTTCGGTTTGACCCTTGGCACAGAAAGCGCCTCTGACCCCACCTTTCGTGCCCCGTACTTTTGCACGCAGGAAGCTACAAGAGAGTCGCGCAGTCTACCTTCAGCCATAACTGACCACCTACCGCGCAGTGGCTGAAACGTTTTCACACAGCCAACGTGCGGTCAGAGCATTATCTAGTGAGTGACCTAGTATACATACATGGTCTCAAGATTCCAAAAATAAACAAATCACCTCTAATCACACCAGCCAGATTAAATGTACCAACCTCTCAGCATCCTTTTCAGACGTGGATGACATTGAGATTTCAAAAACAAAAGGAGGCCTCGATTCCGCTGGAACATCTTTGTGCATTTTGCCCTCTGCTTGAGTTAGACCTTGGCACAGCGAGCGCCTCTGACCAAACCTTTTGTGCCCCGTATGTTTGCACGCAGGAAGCTACAAGAGAGTCGCGCAGTCCACCGGCAGATATAACTGACCACCTACCGCACAGTGGCTGACACGGTTCAACACAGCCAGTGTGCGGTGAGGGCATTATCGTGTGAGGGACATAATATACATACATGGTCTCAAGATTCCGCAACTAAACAAAGCATCTCTAATCAGACCAGCCATATTAAATATACCAACCTCTCAGCATCCTTTTCAGACGTGAATGACATTGAGATTTCAAAAACAGAAGGAGGCCTGGATTCCGCTGGAACATCGTTGTGCATTTTGCCCTCTGCTTGAGTTACACCCTTGGCACAGAGAGCGCCTCTGACCCTGCCTTTTGTGCCCCGAACGTTTGCACGCAGGAAGCTACAAGAGGGTCGCGCAGTCCACCGGCAGCCATAACTGACCCCCTACCGCAGAGTGTCTGAAACGTTTTCACACAGCCACTGTGCGGTGAGAGCATTATCTAGTGAAGGACCTAGTATACATACATGGTCTCAAGATTCCAAAAATAAACAAATCATCTGTAATCAGACCAGCCATATTAAATATACCAACCTGGACGCATCCTTTTCGAACGCGGATGACAGTGAGATTTCAAAAACAAAACAAAAGGCATGGATTGCGCTCTAACAACGTTAAGCATTTTGCCCTCTGTTTGGGTTAGACCCTTGGCACAGAGAACACCTCTGACCCCACCTTTTGTGCCCCGTACGTTCGCACGCACGAAGCTACAGGAGGGTCGTGCAGTCCACCGGCAGCCATAACTGACCACCTACCGCACAGTGGCTGACACGTTTCCACACAGCCACTGTGCGGTGAGAGCATTATCTAGTGAGGGACCTAATATACATACATGGTCTGAAGATTCCACAAATAAACAAAGCATGTCTAATCAAACCAGCCATATTAGATGTACTAACCTCTGAGCATCCTTTTCAGACGTGGATGACATTGTAATTTCAAAAACAAAAGAAGGCATGGATTCCGGTGGAACATCTTCGTGCATTTTGCCCTCTGCTTGAGTTAGACGCTCGGCACAGAGAGCGCCTCTGACACCACCTGTTGTGCCCCGTACGTTTGCACCCAGGAAGCTACAAGAGAGTCGCGCAGTCCACCGGCAGCCATAACTGGCCACCTACCGCACAGTGGCTGATACGTTTCAACACAGCCAGTGTGCGGTGAGGGCATTATCTAGTGAGGGACCTAGTATACATACATATTCTCAAGATTCCAAAAATAAACAAATCATCTCTAATCAGACCAGCCATATTAAATGTACCAACCTGGACGCATCCTTTTCCAACGCGGATGACAGTGAGATTTCAAAAACAAAACAAAAGGAATTGATTGCGCTCTAACAACGTTAGGCAATTTGCCCTCTGCTTCGGTTTGACCCTTGGCACAGAAAGCGCCTCTGACCCCACCTTTCGTGCCCCGTACTTTTGCACGCAGGAAGCTACAAGAGAGTCGCGCAGTCCACCGGCAGCCATAACTGATCCCCTACCGCACAGTGGCTGAAACGTTTTCACACAGCCACTGTGCGGTGAGAGCATTATCTAGTGAGTGACCTAGTATACATACATGGTCTCAAGATTCCAAAAATAAACAAATCACCTCTAATCACACCAGCCATATTAAATGTACCAACCTGGACGCATCCGTTTCGAACGCGGATGACAGTGAGATTTTAAAAACAAATCAAAAGGCATGGATTGCGCTCTAACAAATTTAAGCATTTTGCCCTCTGCTTGAGTTATACCCTTGGCAAAGAGAGCGCCTCTGACCCTGCCTTTGTGCCCCGTACGTTTGCACGCAGGAAGCTACAAGAGGGTCGCGCAGTCCACCGGCAGCCATAACTGACCCCCTACCGCACAGTGGCTGAAACGTTTTCACACAGCCAATGTGCGGTCAGAGCATTATCTAGTGAGGGACCTAGTATACATACATGGTCTCAAGATTCCAAAAATAAACAAAACATCTCTAATCAGACCAGACATATTAAATGTACCAACCTGGACGCATCCTTTTCGAACGCGGATGACAGTGAGATTTGAAAAACAAACAAATGGCATGGATTGCGCTCGAACAACGTGAAGTATTTTGCCCTCTGCTTGGGTTAGACGCTTGGCACAGAGAGCGCCTCTGACCCCACCTTTTGCGCCCCGTACATTTGCACCCAGGAAGCTAAAAGAGAGTCGCGCAGTCCACCGGCAGCCATAACTGACCACCTACCGTACAGTGGCCGACACGGTTCAACACAGCCAGTGTGCGGTGAGGGCATTATCTTGTGAGGGACATAATATACATACATGGTCTCAAGATTCCGCAACTAAACAAAGCATCTCTAATCAGACCAGCCATATTAAATGTACCAACCTCTCAGCATCCTTTTCAGACGTCGATGACATTGAGATTTCAAAAACAAAAGGAGATCTGGATTCCGCTGGAACATCTTTGTGCATTTTGCCCTCTGCTTGAGTTATACCCTTGGCACAGAGAGCGCCTCTGACCCTGCCTTTTGTGCCCCGTCCGTTTGCACGAAGGAAGCTACAAGAGGGTCGCGCAGTCTACCTTCAGCCATAACTGACCACCTACCGCGCAGTGGCTGAAACGTTTTCACACAGCCAACGTGCGGTCAGAGCATTATCTAGTGAGGGACCTAGTATACACACATGGTCTCAAGATTCCAAAAATAAACAAAACATCTCTAATCAGACCAGCCATATTAAATGTACCAACCTGGACGCATCCTTTTCGAACGCGGATGACAGTGAGATTTCAAAAACAAACAAATGGCATGGATTGCGCTCGAACAACATGAAGCATTTTGCCCTCTGCTTGGGTTAGACCCTTGGTACAGAGAAGCCTCTGACCCCACCTTTTGTGCCCCGTACGTTTGCACCCAGGAAGCTACAAGAGAGTCGCGCAGTCCACCGGCAGCCATAACTGGCCACCTACCGCACAGTGGCTGATACGTTTCAACACAGCCAGTGTGCGGTGAGGGCATTATCTAGTGAGGGACCTAGTATACATACATATTCTCAAGATTCCAAAAATAAACAAATCATCTCTAATCAGACCAGCCATATTAAATGTACCAACCTGGACGCATCCTTTTCCAACGCGAATGACAGTGAGATTTCAAAAACAAAACAAAAGGAATTGATTGCGCTCTAACAACGTTAGGCATTTTGCCCTCTGCTTCGGTTTGACCCTTGGCACAGAAAGCGCCTCTGACCCCACCTTTCGTGCCCCGTACTTTTGCACGCAGGAAGCTACAAGAGAGTCGCGCAGTCTACCTTCAGCCATAACTGACCACCTACCGCGCAGTGGCTGAAACGTTTTCACACAGCCAACGTGCGGTCAGAGCATTATCTAGTGAGTGACCTAGTATACATACATGGTCTCAAGATTCCAAAAATAAACAAATCACCTCTAATCACACCAGCCATATTAAATGTACCAACCTGGACGCATCCGTTTCGAACGCGGATGACAGTGAGATTTTAAAAACAAATCAAAAGGCATGGATTGCGCTCTAACAAATTTAAGCATTTTGCCCTCTGCTTGAGTTATACCCTTGGCACAGAGAGCGCCTCTGATCCTGCCTTTGTGCCCCGTACGTTTGCACGCAGGAAGCTACAAGAGGGTCGCGCAGTCTACCTTCAGCCATAACTGACCACCTACCGCGCAGTGGCTGAAACGTTTTCACACAGCCAATGTGCGGTCAGAGCATTATCTAGTGAGGGACCTAGTATAAATACATGGTCTCAAGACTCCAAAAATAAACAAAACATCTCTAATCAGACCAGACATATTAAATGTACCAACCTGGACGCATCCTTTTCGAACGCGGATGACAGTGAGATTTGAAAAACAAACAAATGGCATGGATTGCGCTCGAACAACATGAAGCATTTTGCCCTCTGCTTGGGTTAGACCCTTGGTACAGAGAAGCCTCTGACCCCACCTTTTGTGCCCCGTACGTTTGCACGCAGGAAGCTACAGGAGGGTCGCGCAGTCCACCGGCAGCCATAACTGACCACCTACCGTACAGTGGCTGACACGTTTCCACATAGCCACTGTGCGGTGAGAGCATTATCTAGTGAAGGACCTAATATACATATATGTTCTCAAGATTCCAAAAATAAACAAAGGATCTCTAATCAAACCAGCCATATTAGATGTACTAACCTCTCAGCATCCTTTTCAGACCTGGGATGACATTGAGATTTCAAAAACAAAAGAAGTCCTGGATTCCGCTGGAACATCTTTGTGCATTTTGCCCTCTGCTTGAGTTAGACCTTGGCACAGAGAGCGCCTCTGACCCTACCTTTTGTGCACCGTACGTCTGCACGCAGGAAGCTACAAGAGGGTCGCGCAGTCCACCGGCAGCCATAACTGAGCCCCTACCGCACAGTTTCTGAAACGTTTTCACACAGCCACTGTGCGGTGAGAGCATTATCTAGTGAGTGACCTAGTATACATACATGGTCTCAAGATTCCAAAAATAAACAAAGCATCTCTAATTAAACCAGCCATAATAAATGTACTAACCTCTCTGCATCCTTTTCAGACCTGGGATGACATTGAGATTTCAAAAACAAAAGAAGGCCTGGATTCCGCTGGAACATCTTTGTGCATTTTGCCCTCTGCTTGAGTTAGACCTTGGCACAGCGAGCGCCTCTGACCAAACCTTTTGTGCCCCGTATGTTTGCACGCAGGAAGCTACAAGAGAGTCGCGCAGTCCACCGGCAGCCATAACTGACCACCTACCGCACAGTGGCTGATACGTTTCAACACAGCCAGTGTGCGGTGAGGGCATAATCTTGTGAGGAACCAAGTATACATACACGGTCTCAAGATTCCAAAAATAAACAAAGCATCTCTAATCAGACCAGCCACATTAAATGTACCAACCTCTCAGCATCCTTTTCAGACGTGGATGACATTGAGATTTCAAAAACAAAAGGAGGCGTCGATTCCGCTGGAACATCTTTGTGCATTTTGCCCTCTGTTTGAGTTAGACGCTTGGCACAGAGAGCGCCTCTGACCCCACCTTTTGTGCCCCGTACGTTTGCACCCAGGAAGCTACAAGAGAGTCGCGCAGTCCACCGGCAGCCATAACTGACCACCTACCGCACAGTGGCTGACAAGTTTCAACACAGCCAGTGTGCGGTGAGGGCATAATCTTGTGAGGAACCAAGTATACATACATGGTCTCAAGATTCCAAAAATAAACAAAGCATCTCTAATCAGACCAGCCACATTAAATGTACCAACCTCTCAGCATCCTTTTCAGACGTGGATGACATTGAGATTTCAAAAACAAAAGGAGGCCTCGATTCCGCTGGAACATCTTTGTGCATTTTGCCCTCTGTTTGAGTTAGACGCTTGGCACAGAGAGCGCCTCTGACCAAACCTTTTGTGCCCCGTATGTTTGCACGCAGGAAGCTACAAGAGAGTCGCGCAGTCCACCGGCAGCCATAACTGACCACCTACCGCACAGTGGCTGAAACGTTTCAACACAGCCAGTGTGCGGTGAGGGCATAATCTTGTGAGGAACCAAGTATACATACATGGTCTCAAGATTCCAAAAATAAACAAAGCATCTCTAATCAGACCAGCCACAATAAATGTACCAACCTCTCAGCATCCTTTTCAGACGTGGATGACATTGATATTTCAAAAACAAAAGGAGGCCTCGATTCCGCTGGAACATCTTTGTGTATTTTGCCCTCTGTTTGAGTTAGACGCTTGGCACAGAGAGCGCCTCTGACCCCACCTTTTGTGCCCCGTACGTTTGCACCCTGGAAGCTACAAGAGAGTCGCGCAGTCCACCGGCAGCCATAACTGACCACCTACCGCACAGTGGCTGATACGTTTCAACACAGCCAGTGTGCGGTGAGGGCATAATCTTGTGAGGAACCAAGTATACATACATGGTCTCAAGATTCCAAAAATAAACAAAGCATCTCTAATCAGACCAGCCATATTAAATGTACCAACCTCTCAGCATCCTTTTCAGACGTGAATGACATTGAGATTTCAAAAACAAAAGGAGTCCTGGATTCCGCTGGAACATCTTTGTGCATTTTGCCCTCTGCTTGAGTTATACCCTTGGCACAGAGAGCGCCTCTGACCCTACCTTTTGTGCCCAGTACGTTTGCACGCAGGAAGCTACAAGAGAGTCGCGCAGTCCACCGGCAGCCATAACTGACCACCTACCGCACAGTGGCTGATATGTTTTCGCACAGCCCCTGTGCGGTGGGAGCATTATCTAGTGAGGGAACAAGTATACATACATGGTCTCAAGATTCCAAAAATAAACAAAGCATCTATAATCAGACCAGCCATATTAAATGTACCAACCTGGACGCATCCTTTTCGAACGCGGATGACAGTGGGATTTCAAAAACAAAACAAAAGGCATGGATTGCGCTCTAACAACTTTAGGCATTTTGCCCTCTGCTTGAGTTAGACGCTTGGCACAGAGAGCGCCTCTGATCCCACATTTTGTGCCCCGTACGTTTGCACGCAGGAAGCTACAAGAGAGTCGCACAGTCCACCGGCAGCCATAACTGGCCACCTACCGCAGAGTGGCTGATACGTTTCATCACAGCCAGTGTGCGGTGAGGGCATTATCTTGTGGGGGACATAATATACATACATGATCTCAAGATTCCGACACTAAATAAAGCATCTCTAATCAGACCACCCATATTAAATGTAACAACCTCTCAGCATCCTTCTCAGACGTGGATGACATTGAGATTTCAAAAACAAAAGGAGGCCTGGATTCCGCTTGAACATCTTTGTGCATTTTGCCCTCTGCTTGAGTTATACCATTGGCACAGAGAGCGCCTCTGACCCTGCCTTTTGTGCCCCGTACGTTTGCACGCAGGAAGCTACAAGAGGGTCGCGCAGTCCACCGGCAGCCATAACTGACCCCCTACCGCGCAGTGGCTATAAAGTTTTCACACAGCCACTGTGCGGTGAGAGCATTATCTATTGAGGGACCTAGTATACATACATGGTCTCAAGATTCCAAAAACAAACAAAACATCTCTAATCAGACCAGCCATATTAAATGTACCAACCTGGACGCATCCATTTCGAACGCGGATGACAGTGAGATTTCAAAAACAAAACAAAAGGAATTGATTGCGCTCTAACAACGTTAGGCATTTTGCCCTCTGCTTCGGTTTGACCCTTGGCACAGAAAGCGCCTCTGACCCCACCTTTTGTGCCCCGTACGTTTGCACGCAGGAAGCTACAAGAGAGTCGCGCAGTCCACCGGCAGCCATAACTGATCCCCTACCGCACAGTGGCTGAAACGTTTTAACACAGCCGCTGTGCGGTGAGAGCCTTATCTAGTGAGTGACCTAGTATACATACATGGTCTCAAGATTCCAAAAATAAACAAAGCATCTCTAATTAAACCAGCCATAATAAATGTACTAACCTCTCTGCATCCTTTTCAGACCTGGGATGACATTGAGATTTCAAAAACAAAAGAAGGCCTGGATTCCGCTGGAACATCTTTGTGCATTTTGCCCTCTGCTTGAGTTAGACCTTGGCACAGCGAGCGCCTCTGACCAAACCTTTTGTGCCCCGTATGTTTGCACGCAGGAAGCTACAAGAGAGTCGCGCAGTCCACCGGCAGCCATAACTGACCACCTACCGCACAGTGGCTGATACGTTTCAACACAGCCAGTGTGCGGTGAGGGCATAATCTTGTGAGGAACCAAGTATACATACACGGTCTCAAGATTCCAAAAATAAACAAAGCATCTCTAATCAGACCAGCCACATTAAATGTACCAACCTCTCAGCATCCTTTTCAGACGTGGATGACATTGAGATTTCAAAAACAAAAGGAGGCCTCGATTCCGCTGGAACATCTTTGTGCATTTTGCCCTCTGTTTGAGTTAGACGCTTGGCACAGAGAGCGCCTCTGACCCCACCTTTTGTGCCCCGTACGTTTGCACCCAGGAAGCTACAAGAGAGTCGCGCAGTCCACCGGCAGCCATAACTGACCACCTACCGCACAGTGGCTGACAAGTTTCAACACAGCCAGTGTGCGGTGAGGGCATAATCTTGTGAGGAACCAAGTATACATACATGGTCTCAAGATTCCAAAAATAAACAAAGCATCTCTAATCAGACCAGCCACATTAAATGTACCAACCTCTCAGCATCCTTTTCAGACGTGGATGACATTGAGATTTCAAAAACAAAAGGAGGCCTCGATTCCGCTGGAACATCTTTGTGCATTTTGCCCTCTGTTTGAGTTAGACGCTTGGCACAGAGAGCGCCTCTGACCCCACCTTTTGTGCCCCGTACGTTTGCACCCAGGAAGCTACAAGAGAGTCGCGCAGTCCACCGGCAGCCATAACTGACCACCTACCGCACAGTGGCTGACAAGTTTCAACACAGCCAGTGTGCGGTGAGGGCATAATCTTGTGAGGAACCAAGTATACATACAAGGTCTCAAGATTCCAAAAATAAACAAAGCATCTCTAATCAGACCAGCCACATTAAATGTACCAACCTCTCAGCATCCTTTTCAGACGTGGATGACATTGAGATTTCAAAAACAAAAGGAGGCCTCGATTCCGCTGGAACATCTTTGTGCATTTTGCCCTCTGTTTGAGTTAGACGCTTGGCACAGAGAGCGCCTCTGACCCCACCTTTTGTGCCCCGTACGTTTGCACCCAGGAAGCTACAAGAGAGTCGCGCAGTCCACCGGCAGCCATAACTGACCACCTACCGCACAGTGGCTGACAAGTTTCAACACAGCCAGTGTGCGGTGAGGGCATAATCTTGTGAGGAACCAAGTATGCATACATGGTCTCAAGATTCCAAAAATAAACAAAACATCTCTAATCAAACCAGCCATATTAGATGTACTAACCTCTGAGCATCCTTTTCAGACGTGGATGACATTGTGATTTCAAAAACAAAAGAAGGCCTGGATTCCGCTGGAACATCTTCGTGTATTTTGCCCTCTGCTTGAGTTAGACGCTTTGCACAGAGAGCGCCTCTGACCCCACCTTTCTTGCCCCGTACGTTTCCACCCAGCAAGCTACAAGAGAGTCGTGCAGTCCACCGGCAGCCATAACTGACCACCTACCGCACAGTGGCTGACACGGTTCAACACAGCCAGTGTGCGGTGAGGGCATTATCTTGTGAGGGACATAATATACATACATGGTCTCAAGATTCCGCAACTAAACAAAGCATCTCTAATCAGACCAGCCATATTAAATATACCAACCTCTCAGCATCCTTTTCAGACGTGAATGACATTGAGATTTCAAAAACAGAAGGAGGCCTGGATTCCGCTGGAACATCGTTGTGCATTTTGCCCTCTGCTTGAGTTACACCCTTGGCACAGAGAGCGCCTCTGACCCTGCCTTTTGTGCCCCGAACGTTTGCACGCAGGAAGCTACAAGAGGGTCGCGCAGTCCACCGGCAGCCATAACTGACCCCCTACCGCAGAGTGTCTGAAAGGTTTTCACACAGCCACTGTGCGGTGAGAGCATTATCTAGTGAAGGACCTAGTATACATACATGGTCTCAAGATTCCAAAAATAAACAAATCATCTGTAATCAGACCAGCCATATTAAATATACCAACCTGGACGCATCCTTTTCGAACGCGGATGACAGTGAGATTTCAAAAACAAAACAAAAGGCATGGATTGCGCTCTAACAACGTTAAGCATTTTGCCCTCTGTTTGGGTTAGACCCTTGGCACAGAGAACACCTCTGACCCCCCCTTTTCTGCCCCGTACGTTCGCACGCACGAAGCTACAGGAGGGTCGTGCAGTCCACCGGCAGCCATAACTGACCACCTACCGCACAGTGGCTGACACGTTTCCACACAGCCACTGCGCGGTGAGAGCATTATCTAGTGAGGGACCTAATATACATACATGGTCTCAAGATTCCACAAATAAACAAAGCATGTTTAATCAAACCAGCCATATTAGATGTACTAACCTCTGAGCATCCTTTTCAGACGTGGATGACATTGTAATTTCAAAAACAAAAGAAGGCATGGATTCCGCTGGAACATCTTCGTGCATTTTGCCCTCTGCTTGAGTTAGACGCTCGGCACAGAGAGCGCCTCTGACACCACCTGTTGTGCCCCGTACGTTTGCACCCAGGAAGCTACAAGAGAGTCGCGCAGTCCACCGGCAGCCATAACTGGCCACCTACCGCACAGTGGCTGATACGTTTCAACACAGCCAGTGTGCGGTGAGGGCATTATCTAGTGAGGGACCTAGTATACATACATATTCTCAAGATTCCAAAAATAAACAAATCATCTCTAATCAGACCAGCCATATTAAATGTACCAACCTGGACGCATCCTTTTCCAACGCGGATGACAGTGAGATTTCAAAAACAAAACAAAAGGAATTGATTGCGCTCTAACAACGTTAGGCAATTTGCCCTCTGCTTCGGTTTGACCCTAGGCACAGAAAGCGCCTCTGACCCCACCTTTCGTGCCCCGTACTTTTGCACGCAGGAAGCTACAAGAGAGTCGCGCAGTCCACCGGCAGCCATAACTGATCCCCTACCGCACAGTGGCTGAAACGTTTTCACACAGCCACTGTGCGGTGAGAGCATTATCTAGTGAGTGACCTAGTATACATACATGGTCTCAAGATTCCAAAAATAAACAAATCACCTCTAATCACACCAGCCATATTAAATGTACCAACCTGGACGCATCCGTTTCGAACGCGGATGACAGTGAGATTTTAAAAACAAATCAAAAGGCATGGATTGCGCTCTAACAAATTTAAGCATTTTGCCCTCTGCTTGAGTTATACCCTTGGCAAAGAGAGCGCCTCTGACCCTGCCTTTGTGCCCCGTACGTTTGCACGCAGGAAGCTACAAGAGGGTCGCGCAGTCCACCGGCAGCCATAACTGACCCCCTACCGCACAGTGGCTGAAACGTTTTCACACAGCCAATGTGCGGTCAGAGCATTATCTAGTGAGGGACCTAGTATACATACATGGTCTCAAGATTCCAAAAATAAACAAAACATCTCTAATCAGACCAGACATATTAAATGTACCAACCTGGACGCATCCTTTTCGAACGCGGATGACAGTGAGATTTGAAAAACAAACAAATGGCATGGATTGCGCTCGAACAACGTGAAGTATTTTGCCCTCTGCTTGGGTTAGACGCTTGGCACAGAGAGCGCCTCTGACCCCACCTTTTGCGCCCCGTACATTTGCACCCAGGAAGCTAAAAGAGAGTCGCGCAGTCCACCGGCAGCCATAACTGACCACCTACCGTACAGTGGCCGACACGGTTCAACACAGCCAGTGTGCGGTGAGGGCATTATCTTGTGAGGGACATAATATACATACATGGTCTCAAGATTCCGCAACTAAACAAAGCATCTCTAATCAGACCAGCCATATTAAATGTACCAACCTCTCAGCATCCTTTTCAGACGTCGATGACATTGAGATTTCAAAAACAAAAGGAGATCTGGATTCCGCTGGAACATCTTTGTGCATTTTGCCCTCTGCTTGAGTTATACCCTTGGCACAGAGAGCGCCTCTGACCCTGCCTTTTGTGCCCCGTCCGTTTGCACGAAGGAAGCTACAAGAGGGTCGCGCAGTCTACCTTCAGCCATAACTGACCACCTACCGCGCAGTGGCTGAAACGTTTTCACACAGCCAACGTGCGGTCAGAGCATTATCTAGTGAGGGACCTAGTATACACACATGGTCTCAAGATTCCAAAAATAAACAAAACATCTCTAATCAGACCAGCCATATTAAATGTACCAACCTGGACGCATCCTTTTCGAACGCGGATGACAGTGAGATTTCAAAAACAAACAAATGGCATGGATTGCGCTCGAACAACATGAAGCATTTTGCCCTCTGCTTGGGTTAGACCCTTGGTACAGAGAAGCCTCTGACCCCACCTTTTGTGCCCCGTACGTTTGCACCCAGGAAGCTACAAGAGAGTCGCGCAGTCCACCGGCAGCCATAACTGGCCACCTACCGCACAGTGGCTGATACGTTTCAACACAGCCAGTGTGCGGTGAGGGCATTATCTAGTGAGGGACCTAGTATACATACATATTCTCAAGATTCCAAAAATAAATAAATCATCTCTAATCAGACCAGCCATATTAAATGTACCAACCTGGACGCATCCTTTTCCAACGCGAATGACAGTGAGATTTCAAAAACAAAACAAAAGGAATTGATTGCGCTCTAACAACGTTAGGCATTTTGCCCTCTGCTTCGGTTTGACCCTTGGCACAGAAAGCGCCTCTGACCCCACCTTTCGTGCCCCGTACTTTTGCACGCAGGAAGCTACAAGAGAGTCGCGCAGTCCACCGGCAGCCATAACTGATCCCCTACCGCACAGTGGCTGAAACGTTTTCACACAGCCACTGTGCGGTGAGAGCATTATCTAGTGAGTGACCTAGTATACATACATGGTCTCAAGATTCCAAAAATAAACAAATCACCTCTAATCACACCAGCCATATTAAATGTACCAACCTGGACGCATCCGTTTCGAACGCGGATGACAGTGAGATTTTAAAAACAAATCAAAAGGCATGGATTGCGCTCTAACAAATTTAAGCATTTTGCCCTCTGCTTGAGTTATACCCTTGGCACAGAGAGCGCCTCTGATCCTGCCTTTGTGCCCCGTACGTTTGCACGCAGGAAGCTACAAGAGGGTCGCGCAGTCTACCTTCAGCCATAACTGACCACCTACCGCGCAGTGGCTGAAACGTTTTCACACAGCCAATGTGCGGTCAGAGCATTATCTAGTGAGGGACCTAGTATAAATACATGGTCTCAAGACTCCAAAAATAAACAAAACATCTCTAATCAGACCAGACATATTAAATGTACCAACCTGGACGCATCCTTTTCGAACGCGGATGACAGTGAGATTTGAAAAACAAACAAATGGCATGGATTGCGCTCGAACAACATGAAGCATTTTGCCCTCTGCTTGGGTTAGACCCTTGGTACAGAGAAGCCTCTGACCCCACCTTTTGTGCCCCGTACGTTTGCACGCAGGAAGCTACAGGAGGGTCGCGCAGTCCACCGGCAGCCATAACTGACCACCTACCGTACAGTGGCTGACACGTTTCCACATAGCCACTGTGCGGTGAGAGCATTATCTAGTGAAGGACCTAATATACATATATGTTCTCAAGATTCCACAAATAAACAAAGGATCTCTAATCAAACCAGCCATATTAGATGTACTAACCTCTCAGCATCCTTTTCAGACCTGGGATGACATTGAGATTTCAAAAACAAAAGAAGTCCTGGATTCCGCTGGAACATCTTTGTGCATTTTGCCCTCTGCTTGAGTTAGACCTTGGCACAGAGAGCGCCTCTGACCCTACCTTTTGTGCACCGTACGTCTGCACGCAGGAAGCTACAAGAGGGTCGCGCAGTCCACCGGCAGCCATAACTGAGCCCCTACCGCACAGTTTCTGAAACGTTTTCACACAGCCACTGTGCGGTGAGAGCATTATCTAGTGAGTGACCTAGTATACATACATGGTCTCAAGATTCCAAAAATAAACAAATCACCTCTAATCAGACCAGCCATATTAAATGTACCAACCTGGACGCATCCTTTTCAAACGCGGATGAGAGTGAGATTTCAAAAACAAAACAAAAGGCATGGATTGCGCTCTAACAACGTTAGGCATTTTGCCCTCTGTTTCGGTTTGACCCTTGGCACAGAAAGCGCCTCTGACCCCACCTTTTGTGCCCCGTACGTTTGCACGCAGGAAGCTACAAGAGAGTCGCGCAGTTCACCGGCAGCCATAACTGAGCCCCTACCGCACAGTGGCTGAAACGTTTTCACACAGCCACTGTGCGGTGAGAGCATTATCTAGTGAGGGAACTAGTATACATACATGGTATCAAGATTCCAAAAATAAACAAAGCATCTATAATCAGACCAGCCATATTAAATGTACCAACCTGGATGCATCCTTTTCGAACGCGGATGACAGTGAGATTTCAAAAACAAAAGGTATGGATTGCGCTCTAACAACTTTAGGCATTTTGCCCTCTGCTTGGGTTAGACGCTTGGCACAGAGAGCGCCTCTGATCCTGCCTTTGTGCCCCGTACGTTTGCACGCAGGAAGCTACAAGAGGGTCGCGCAGTCTACCTTCAGCCATAACTGACCACCTACCGCGCAGTGGCTGAAACGTTTTCACACAGCCAATGTGCGGTCAGAGCATTATCTAGTGAGGGACCTAGTATAAATACATGGTCTCAAGACTCCAAAAATAAACAAAACATCTCTAATCAGACCAGACATATTAAATGTACCAACCTGGACGCATCCTTTTCGAACGCGGATGACAGTGAGATTTGAAAAACAAACAAATGGCATGGATTGCGCTCGAACAACATGAAGCATTTTGCCCTCTGCTTGGGTTAGACCCTTGGTACAGAGAAGCCTCTGACCCCACCTTTTGTGCCCCGTACGTTTGCACGCAGGAAGCTACAGGAGGGTCGCGCAGTCCACCGGCAGCCATAACTGACCACCTACCGTACAGTGGCTGACACGTTTCCACATAGCCACTGTGCGGTGAGAGCATTATCTAGTGAAGGACCTAATATACATATATGTTCTCAAGATTCCACAAATAAACAAAGGATCTCTAATCAAACCAGCCATATTAGATGTACTAACCTCTCAGCATCCTTTTCAGACCTGGGATGACATTGAGATTTCAAAAACAAAAGAAGTCCTGGATTCCGCTGGAACATCTTTGTGCATTTTGCCCTCTGCTTGAGTTAGACCTTGGCACAGAGAGCGCCTCTGACCCTACCTTTTGTGCACCGTACGTCTGCACGCAGGAAGCTACAAGAGGGTCGCGCAGTCCACCGGCAGCCATAACTGAGCCCCTACCGCACAGTTTCTGAAACGTTTTCACACAGCCACTGTGCGGTGAGAGCATTATCTAGTGAGTGACCTAGTATACATACATGGTCTCAAGATTCCAAAAATAAACAAATCACCTCTAATCAGACCAGCCATATTAAATGTACCAACCTGGACGCATCCTTTTCAAACGCGGATGAGAGTGAGATTTCAAAAACAAAACAAAAGGCATGGATTGCGCTCTAACAACGTTAGGCATTTTGCCCTCTGTTTCGGTTTGACCCTTGGCACAGAAAGCGCCTCTGACCCCACCTTTTGTGCCCCGTACGTTTGCACGCAGGAAGCTACAAGAGAGTCGCGCAGTTCACCGGCAGCCATAACTGAGCCCCTACCGCACAGTGGCTGAAACGTTTTCACACAGCCACTGTGCGGTGAGAGCATTATCTAGTGAGGGAACTAGTATACATACATGGTATCAAGATTCCAAAAATAAACAAAGCATCTATAATCAGACCAGCCATATTAAATGTACCAACCTGGATGCATCCTTTTCGAACGCGGATGACAGTGAGATTTCAAAAACAAAAGGTATGGATTGCGCTCTAACAACTTTAGGCATTTTGCCCTCTGCTTGGGTTAGACGCTTGGCACAGAGAGCGCCTCTGATCCCACCTTTTGTGCCCCGTACGTTTGCACGCGGGAAGCTACAAGAGAGTCGCGCAGTCCACCGGCAGCCATAACTGGCCACGTATCGCAGAGTGGCTGATACGTTTCAACACAACCAGTGTGCGGTGAGGGCATTATCTTGTGAGGGACATAATATACATACATGATCTCAAGATTCCGACACTAGACAAAGCATCTCTAATCAGACCAGCCATATTAAATGTAACAACCTCTCAGCATCCTTCTCAGACGTGGATGACATTGAGATTTCAAAAACAAAAGGAGGCCTGGATTTCGCTGGAACATCTTTGTGCATTTTGCCCTCTGCTTGAGTTATACCCTTGGCACAGAGAGCGCCTCTGACCCTGCCTTTGTGCCCCGTACGTTTGCACGCAGGAAGCTACAAGAGGGTCGCGCAGTCCACCGGCAGCCATAACTGACCACCTACCGCGCAGTGGCTGAAACGTGTTCACACAGCCACTGTGCGGTGAGAGCATTATCTAGTGAGGGACCTAGTATACATACATGGTGTCAAGATTCCAAAAATAAACAAATCATCTCTAATCAGACCAGCCATATTAAATGTACCAACCTGGACGCATCCTTTTCGAACGCGGATGACAGTAAGATTTCAAAAACAAAACAAAAGGCATGGATTGCGCTCTAACAATGTTAAGCATTTTGCCCTCTGTTTGGGTTAGACCCTTGGCACAGATAACACCTCTGACCCCACCTTTTGTGCCCCGTACGTTTGCACGCACGAAGCTACAGGAGGGTCGCGCAGTCCACCGGCAGCCATAACTGACCACCTACCGCACAGTGGCTGACACGTTTCCGCACAGCCACTGTGCGGTGAGAGCATTATCTAGTGAGGCACCTAATATACATACATGGTCTCAAGATTCCACAAATAAACAAAGGATCTCTAATCAAACCAGCCATATTAGATGTACTAACCTCTCAGCATCCTTTTCAGACCTGGGATGACATTGAGATTTCAAAAACAAAAGAAGTCCTGGATTCCGCTGGAACATCTTTGTGCATTTTGCCCTCTGCTTGAGTTAGACCTTGGCACAGAGAGCGCCTCTGACCCTAC
Source organism: Amblyomma maculatum (assembly GCF_055883805.1). Classification (NCBI taxonomy): domain Eukaryota; kingdom Metazoa; phylum Arthropoda; class Arachnida; order Ixodida; family Ixodidae; genus Amblyomma; species Amblyomma maculatum. The sequence continues at coordinate 147,341,907 of NC_139349.1, forward strand.
CTTTTGTGCACCGTACGTCTGCACGCAGGAAGCTACAAGAGGGTCGCGCAGTCCACCGGCAGCCATAACTGAGCCCCTACCGCACAGTTTCTGAAACGTTTTCACACAGCCACTGTGCGGTGAGAGCATTATCTAGTGAGTGACCTAGTATACATACATGGTCTCAAGATTCCAAAAATAAACAAATCACCTCTAATCAGACCAGCCATATTAAATGTACCAACCTGGACGCATCCTTTTCAAACGCGGATGAGAGTGAGATTTCAAAAACAAAACAAAAGGCATGGATTGCGCTCTAACAACGTTAGGCATTTTGCCCTCTGTTTCGGTTTGACCCTTGGCACAGAAAGCGCCTCTGACCCCACCTTTTGTGCCCCGTACGTTTGCACGCAGGAAGCTACAAGAGAGTCGCGCAGTTCACCGGCAGCCATAACTGAGCCCCTACCGCACAGTGGCTGAAACGTTTTCACACAGCCACTGTGCGGTGAGAGCATTATCTAGTGAGGGAACTAGTATACATACATGGTATCAAGATTCCAAAAATAAACAAAGCATCTATAATCAGACCAGCCATATTAAATGTACCAACCTGGATGCATCCTTTTCGAACGCGGATGACAGTGAGATTTCAAAAACAAAAGGTATGGATTGCGCTCTAACAACTTTAGGCATTTTGCCCTCTGCTTGGGTTAGACGCTTGGCACAGAGAGCGCCTCTGATCCTGCCTTTGTGCCCCGTACGTTTGCACGCAGGAAGCTACAAGAGGGTCGCGCAGTCTACCTTCAGCCATAACTGACCACCTACCGCGCAGTGGCTGAAACGTTTTCACACAGCCAATGTGCGGTCAGAGCATTATCTAGTGAGGGACCTAGTATAAATACATGGTCTCAAGACTCCAAAAATAAACAAAACATCTCTAATCAGACCAGACATATTAAATGTACCAACCTGGACGCATCCTTTTCGAACGCGGATGACAGTGAGATTTGAAAAACAAACAAATGGCATGGATTGCGCTCGAACAACATGAAGCATTTTGCCCTCTGCTTGGGTTAGACCCTTGGTACAGAGAAGCCTCTGACCCCACCTTTTGTGCCCCGTACGTTTGCACGCAGGAAGCTACAGGAGGGTCGCGCAGTCCACCGGCAGCCATAACTGACCACCTACCGTACAGTGGCTGACACGTTTCCACATAGCCACTGTGCGGTGAGAGCATTATCTAGTGAAGGACCTAATATACATATATGTTCTCAAGATTCCACAAATAAACAAAGGATCTCTAATCAAACCAGCCATATTAGATGTACTAACCTCTCAGCATCCTTTTCAGACCTGGGATGACATTGAGATTTCAAAAACAAAAGAAGTCCTGGATTCCGCTGGAACATCTTTGTGCATTTTGCCCTCTGCTTGAGTTAGACCTTGGCACAGAGAGCGCCTCTGACCCTACCTTTTGTGCACCGTACGTCTGCACGCAGGAAGCTACAAGAGGGTCGCGCAGTCCACCGGCAGCCATAACTGAGCCCCTACCGCACAGTTTCTGAAACGTTTTCACACAGCCACTGTGCGGTGAGAGCATTATCTAGTGAGTGACCTAGTATACATACATGGTCTCAAGATTCCAAAAATAAACAAATCACCTCTAATCAGACCAGCCATATTAAATGTACCAACCTGGACGCATCCTTTTCAAACGCGGATGAGAGTGAGATTTCAAAAACAAAACAAAAGGCATGGATTGCGCTCTAACAACGTTAGGCATTTTGCCCTCTGTTTCGGTTTGACCCTTGGCACAGAAAGCGCCTCTGACCCCACCTTTTGTGCCCCGTACGTTTGCACGCAGGAAGCTACAAGAGAGTCGCGCAGTTCACCGGCAGCCATAACTGAGCCCCTACCGCACAGTGGCTGAAACGTTTTCACACAGCCACTGTGCGGTGAGAGCATTATCTAGTGAGGGAACTAGTATACATACATGGTATCAAGATTCCAAAAATAAACAAAGCATCTATAATCAGACCAGCCATATTAAATGTACCAACCTGGATGCATCCTTTTCGAACGCGGATGACAGTGAGATTTCAAAAACAAAAGGTATGGATTGCGCTCTAACAACTTTAGGCATTTTGCCCTCTGCTTGGGTTAGACGCTTGGCACAGAGAGCGCCTCTGATCCTGCCTTTGTGCCCCGTACGTTTGCACGCAGGAAGCTACAAGAGGGTCGCGCAGTCTACCTTCAGCCATAACTGACCACCTACCGCGCAGTGGCTGAAACGTTTTCACACAGCCAATGTGCGGTCAGAGCATTATCTAGTGAGGGACCTAGTATAAATACATGGTCTCAAGACTCCAAAAATAAACAAAACATCTCTAATCAGACCAGACATATTAAATGTACCAACCTGGACGCATCCTTTTCGAACGCGGATGACAGTGAGATTTGAAAAACAAACAAATGGCATGGATTGCGCTCGAACAACATGAAGCATTTTGCCCTCTGCTTGGGTTAGACCCTTGGTACAGAGAAGCCTCTGACCCCACCTTTTGTGCCCCGTACGTTTGCACGCAGGAAGCTACAGGAGGGTCGCGCAGTCCACCGGCAGCCATAACTGACCACCTACCGTACAGTGGCTGACACGTTTCCACATAGCCACTGTGCGGTGAGAGCATTATCTAGTGAAGGACCTAATATACATATATGTTCTCAAGATTCCACAAATAAACAAAGGATCTCTAATCAAACCAGCCATATTAGATGTACTAACCTCTCAGCATCCTTTTCAGACCTGGGATGACATTGAGATTTCAAAAACAAAAGAAGTCCTGGATTCCGCTGGAACATCTTTGTGCATTTTGCCCTCTGCTTGAGTTAGACCTTGGCACAGAGAGCGCCTCTGACCCTACCTTTTGTGCACCGTACGTCTGCACGCAGGAAGCTACAAGAGGGTCGCGCAGTCCACCGGCAGCCATAACTGAGCCCCTACCGCACAGTTTCTGAAACGTTTTCACACAGCCACTGTGCGGTGAGAGCATTATCTAGTGAGTGACCTAGTATACATACATGGTCTCAAGATTCCAAAAATAAACAAATCACCTCTAATCAGACCAGCCATATTAAATGTACCAACCTGGACGCATCCTTTTCAAACGCGGATGAGAGTGAGATTTCAAAAACAAAACAAAAGGCATGGATTGCGCTCTAACAACGTTAGGCATTTTGCCCTCTGTTTCGGTTTGACCCTTGGCACAGAAAGCGCCTCTGACCCCACCTTTTGTGCCCCGTACGTTTGCACGCAGGAAGCTACAAGAGAGTCGCGCAGTTCACCGGCAGCCATAACTGAGCCCCTACCGCACAGTGGCTGAAACGTTTTCACACAGCCACTGTGCGGTGAGAGCATTATCTAGTGAGGGAACTAGTATACATACATGGTATCAAGATTCCAAAAATAAACAAAGCATCTATAATCAGACCAGCCATATTAAATGTACCAACCTGGATGCATCCTTTTCGAACGCGGATGACAGTGAGATTTCAAAAACAAAAGGTATGGATTGCGCTCTAACAACTTTAGGCATTTTGCCCTCTGCTTGGGTTAGACGCTTGGCACAGAGAGCGCCTCTGATCCCACCTTTTGTGCCCCGTACGTTTGCACGCGGGAAGCTACAAGAGAGTCGCGCAGTCCACCGGCAGCCATAACTGGCCACGTATCGCAGAGTGGCTGATACGTTTCAACACAACCAGTGTGCGGTGAGGGCATTATCTTGTGAGGGACATAATATACATACATGATCTCAAGATTCCGACACTAGACAAAGCATCTCTAATCAGACCAGCCATATTAAATGTAACAACCTCTCAGCATCCTTCTCAGACGTGGATGACATTGAGATTTCAAAAACAAAAGGAGGCCTGGATTTCGCTGGAACATCTTTGTGCATTTTGCCCTCTGCTTGAGTTATACCCTTGGCACAGAGAGCGCCTCTGACCCTGCCTTTGTGCCCCGTACGTTTGCACGCAGGAAGCTACAAGAGGGTCGCGCAGTCCACCGGCAGCCATAACTGACCACCTACCGCGCAGTGGCTGAAACGTGTTCACACAGCCACTGTGCGGTGAGAGCATTATCTAGTGAGGGACCTAGTATACATACATGGTGTCAAGATTCCAAAAATAAACAAATCATCTCTAATCAGACCAGCCATATTAAATGTACCAACCTGGACGCATCCTTTTCGAACGCGGATGACAGTAAGATTTCAAAAACAAAACAAAAGGCATGGATTGCGCTCTAACAATGTTAAGCATTTTGCCCTCTGTTTGGGTTAGACCCTTGGCACAGATAACACCTCTGACCCCACCTTTTGTGCCCCGTACGTTTGCACGCACGAAGCTACAGGAGGGTCGCGCAGTCCACCGGCAGCCATAACTGACCACCTACCGCACAGTGGCTGACACGTTTCCGCACAGCCACTGTGCGGTGAGAGCATTATCTAGTGAGGCACCTAATATACATACATGGTCTCAAGATTCCACAAATAAACAAAGCATCTCTAATCAAACCAGCCATATTAGATGTACTAACCTCTGAGCATCCTTTTCAGACGTGGATGACATTGTGATTTCAAAAACAAAAGAAGGCCTAAATTCCACTGGAACATCTTCGTGCATTTTGCCCTCTGCTTGAGTTAGACGCTTGGCACAGAGAGCGCCTCTGACACCACCTTTTGTGCCCCGTACGTTTGCACCCAGGAAGCTACAAGAGAGTCGCGCAGTCCACCGGCAGCCATAACTGGCCACCTACCGCACAGTGGCTGATACGTTTCAACACAGCCAGTGTGCGGTTAGGGCATTATCTTGTGAGGGACATAATATACATACATGGTCTCAAGATTCCAAAAATAAACAAAACATCTCTAGTCAGACCAGCCATATTAAATGTACCAACCTGGACGCATCCTTTTCGAACGCGGATGACAGTGAGATTTCAAAAACAAAACAAAAGGAATGGATTGCGCTCTAACAACGTTAGGCATTTTGCCCTCTGTTTCGGTTTGACCCTTGGCACAGAAAGCGCCTCTGACCCCACCTTTTGTGCCCCGTACGTTTGCACTCAGGAAGCTACAAGAGAGTCGCGCAGTCCACCGGCAGCCATAACTGAGCCCCTACCGCACAGTGGCTGAAACGTTTTCACACAGCCACTGTGCGGTGAGAGCATTATCTAGTGAGGGACCTAGTATACATACATGGTCTCAAGATTCCAAAAATAAACAAATCACCTCTAATCAGACCAGCCATATTAAATGTACCAACCTGGACGCATCCTTTTCGAACGCGGATGAGAGTGAGATTTCAAAAACAAAACAAAAGGCATGGATTGCGCTCTAACAACGTTAAGCTTTTTGCCCTCTGCTTGGGTTAGACCCTTGGCACAGAGAACGCCTCTGACCCCACATTTTGTGCCCCGTACGTTTGCACGCACGAAGCTACAGGAGGGTCGCGCAGTCCACCGGCAGCCATAACTGACCACCTACCGCGCAGTGGCTGACACGTTTCCACACAGCCACTGTACGGTGAGAGGATTATCTAGTGAGGGACCTAATATACATACGTGGTCTCAATATTCCACAAATAAACATGGCATCTCTAATCAAACCAGCCATATTAGATGTACTAACCTCTGAGCATCCTTTTCAGACGTGGATGACATTGAGATTTCAAAAACAAAAGAAGGCCTAAATTCCACTGGAACATCTTCGTGCATTTTGCCCTCTGCTTGAGTTAGACGCTTATTACAGAGAGCGCCTCTGATCCCACCTTTTGTGCCCCGTACGTTTGCACGCAGGAAGCTACAAGAGAGTCGCGCAGTCCACCGGCAGCCATAACTGACCACCTACCGCACAGTGGCTCACCCGTTTGCACACAGCCACTGGGCGGTGAGAGCATTATCTAGTTAGGGACCTAATATACATACATGGTCTCAAGATTCCACAAATAAACAAAGCATCTCTAATCAAACCAGCCATATTAGATGTAATAACCTCTGAGCATCCTTTTCAGACGTGGATGACATTTTCAGTTCAAAAACAAAAGAAGGCCTGGATTCCGCTGGAACATCTTCGTGCATTTTGCCCTGTGCTTGAGTTAGACGCTTGGCACAGAGAGCGCCTCTGACACCACCTTTTGTGCCCCGTACGTTTGCACCCAGGAAGCTACAAGAGAGTCGCGCAGTCCACCGGCAGCCATAACTGGCCACCTACCGCACAGTGGCTGATACGTTTCAACACAGCCAGTGTGCGGTGAGGGCATTATCTTGTGAGGGACATAATATACATACATGGTCTCAAGACTCCAAAAATAAACAAAACATCTCTAATCAGACCCGCCATATTAAATGTACCAACCTGGACGCATCCTTTTCGAACGCGGATGACAGTGAGATTTCAAAAACAAAACAAAAGGAATGGATTGCGCTCTAACAACGTTAGGCATTTTGCCCTCTGTTTCGGTTTGACCCTTGGCACAGAAAGCGCCTCTGACCCCACCTTTTGTGCCCCGTACGTTTGCACGCAGGAAGCTACAAGAGAGTCGCGCAGTCCACCGGCAGCCATAACTGAGCCCCTACCGCACAGTGGCTGAAACGTTTTCACACAGCCACTGTGCGGTGAGAGCATTATTTAGTGAGGGACCTAGTATACATACATGGTCTCAAGATTCCAAAAATAAACAAATCACCTCTAATCAGACCAGCCATATTAAATGTACCAACCTGGATGCATCCTTTTCGAACGCGGATGAGAGTGAGATTTCAAAAACAAAACAAAAGGCATGGATTGCGCTCTAACAACGTTAAGCATTTTGCCCTCTGCTTGGGTTAGACCCTTGGCACAGAGAACGCCTCTGACCCCACATTTTGTGCCCCGTACGTTTGCACGCACGAAGCTACAGGAGGGTCGCGCAGTCCACCGGCAGCCATAACTGACCACCTACCGCGCAGCGGCTGACACGTTTCCACACAGCCACTGTACGGTGAGAGGATTATCTAGTGAGGGACCTAATATACATACGTGGTCTCAATATACAGTATGGGCACGCTTTGAAAAAGTGTAAGCTTAGGAATGACCCTTCGAAGGCGCGTTGCACCCGTTGTGCGGGGCCGCATGCCTTGGCAGCTTGCCCGAGTTCCATCCGGGATCCTAACGTTAAGTGTGCCCCTTGTGCTGCCGCCGGTCGCCCATCAAATCATCATGCGGGACACGTGTCATGTTCTATTTTCAATGAACTCTCGGACAAGATCCGCGCGCGAACTAAGTATGGGCCGTGCACGGAACACAAGCACAGTGAAAATGGCACACAATAAGAAGACGCATCGGTCTGCAGCCTCGGGCATCACAGTTTGGCAATGGAACTGCCGTAGCTTCAGACGGAAAAGGGCATCCCTACAACTCTACATTCAGAACCACGCAACTACTCCGGATGTCATAGCCATTCAGGAAACAGGCTGCTCGCCCACTTTGACCGGATACAATACCACCTCCCTATCTGCACGCACTGCATTTCTCGTCAAAAACACTCTCACGGCCATAGACCATACACTCAGCAATCAAGCCATTGAGCATACGCTCACTGAAATACTGCCGCCTACACCAGATGCCCCCAGCCTTTTCATAACGAACGTTTACGACCCACCCCGAGCCAAAGGACACGGCTTCCTCACATTTCTATCCGACATCAAACGCATATCTGGCTCACATACACTGATAGTAGGTGATTTTAACGCTGGACACACAGCCTGGGGATACCTTAAAAACACTCCCAAGGGCACACGTCTGTACAACGCATTTATGCAACTCTCTCTCACCCTCATCACGGACCCCAACGCCCCTACCCGAATCGGCACTAGCACCGCCAGAGACACCACCCCAGACATTACACTGACCAACATTCGCTCTCCCATTTTCTACAACGTACTACCAGACACACTGTGCAGCGACCATTATATTATCCAAACTCAAGTGCAATATGGCGCAAAACAGTTCACATCCAAGAGCCAGCGTCTCACTAATTGGAAAGAATTTCGTGAGCAATTAGCGGTAGTCACTTCCGAGGACAGCAATCTCCCACTGGACGCCTGGGTAGATAAGCTTCAGTCTGCACTCAAACGCACCACTAAAAACATCAAAATCACTCCGCAAGCACCTCAAATCGACCCTCATCTTTTGCATCTCTGGGAGGCAAGGCGAAGCCTCGTTAGGAGATGGAAAAGACAACGACACAACAGAAAACTCCGCCTCCGAATCGCACATATTACCACTGAGGCCATAGAGTATGCATCCAATCTGGCAAACTCGAACTGGCGAAACCTCTGCAATAGCCTTCAGGGTACTTTAGGCACGCGAAAAACTTGGAATATTCTCCGAACCCTGCTCGACCCCACAGCCACCAAACAACAGACAGCCATCAACACGCACCGCCTCATTCACACTACAGCACAACAAGGCACAGACATGCTTCAATACCTCACACAGCGATACATTTCGCCCCCGCTCCCACCTTCTTCCACGCCCCCATCCCCTCCCCCACCTAACCCAAGACTAGATGAGGACATAACCACCGCGGAGGTACGGTCCACCCTCGCCCATATCACTCGTAGCACCGCACCCGGGCCAGACCAAATTGCATACAAACTCCTTCGAAACCTTGATGATACATCTCTTTCTCAACTCACAGCTTACTACAACCAACATTGGAGGGAGGGTACTTTACCAGCCTCTTCGAAACATGCTGCAATCAACTTCATTCCTAAGCCCGGAAAACCCCTTTCCTTAGACAACCTACGCCCCATTTCTCTCACAAGTTGTCTTGGCAAACTCTATGAACATGTAATCCTTAGACGGCTTCAACCTGAACTCGAATCTACCGGTTTTTTTGCCCACTCTCAATTCGGCTTCCGCCCACATCTCTGTACCCACGACATTCTACTGCACCTGAAAGAGACCATCCTAAACAATACCCTCCATAAACATGCCACACGGGCTATACTTGCACTTGATATACAAAAGGCATTTGACAACGTGAGCCATGACCACATTCTGTCTACCCTTGCCACAACTAACTGCGGGCTACGCATCTGGCGCTACGTTGAGGCATTCCTAACGAAACGCACGGCTCATATCACACTCGGGTCCTACACCTCCCCGACCATCTATTTACCCAACCGAGGCACACCGCAGGGCTCAGTCCTCTCACCCGTCCTCTTTAACATCGCCCTAACTCCCTTAGCCCGGATACTCGAGACTATACCTGACCTTCAGCACGCAATATACGCAGACGACATCACACTATGGACTACTAAGGGTTGCCCTGGCCAAGTTGAACAAACTTTGCAATTCGCTACAGATGCCATCCACACATATACAAAGGCTATAGGTCTTGCGTGTGCACCGCAGAAATCTGAGCTCCTAGTCATCAAGCCTTCCCCACGTGCCCCAACCATCACCGTACTCCTTGACAACGCTCCGATTCCCAAAGTACCACGGCTCCGACTGCTAGGTCTCCACATTCAACAGGACACTAGAGCCACCTACACCATACACCTCCTGCAGCGCCAAATCAACCAGATAACACATCTCATTCGTCGCATTTCAAGCCGCAATCATGGCCTCAAGGAAAAAGACACTTTAAGACTCGTAGATGCCCTTATCGTTAGTCGACTAGCTTACCACCTCCCCTACCATCACATCACCAAAACCCAACTCAATAAACTTAACGTCCTACACCGCTCAGCCGTTAAAGCAGCCCTCCATTTACCTCGTCATACCAGTACAATTAGGCTCCTTCAATTAGGCATTCATAACAATGTTGAGGAGATCATAGAGGCGCACCTCTCCAGCCAGCAACGTCGACTCCGCACAACATCTACAGGCACTCATCTCTTGCGCTCAATGGGCTACAATACCCCTGATCCCTCACCTCATACTCATATACCCATCCCTCCGCATCTGCGGAGCCTCCTCGAGCTCAAACCCCTCCCACAAAATATGGATCCCGAACCCCACAAAGGTCGTCGCGCAGCCCGTGCCTCATATTTTTCCAAACAGTACTCCACACGCCAAGACATCATCTACACGGATGCTTCACACAATCCGGACATTCCACACATCTGCACTGCTGTATTCACGGACATTCGCCGCTCAACATTCAATGCCGCCTCCATCCACTGCACTAGCATCGCCGCGGCCGAATGCTTGGCCATTACACTTGCAATTGCACACATCAGTCAGTTGCAGACTCAGCACACCACAATATGCACAGACTCCCAAACAGCATACAGATATCTACTGCGAGGAACCCTCCCACACTCATCTGCTAAAATATTATCTACTCTACCTACCCCTCCCGATACCATCACCATCACATGGGTTCCTGGGCATGAGGACATCCTCGGAAATGAGCGCGCTCATGGGTTTGCCCGAGAACTAAGCTTCCGGGCGCCGGTGGATGTCCTCCCCAAACCTTCATTATACACCACCATCGAACCTCTTGACTACACTACAATTGTTCAGTACTATCGTCGCTGCCGTGCCACGTTCCCGCCACCACATCCCACGCTTTCTCACATCGACAGCACGTACTGGCGACAACTCCAAACACATTCGTTTCCATCTCCTCAATTTGCCCACATATTTCACCCCACGGACTTCCCACCGTACTGCACCACATGCAACGCCACCCCACCCACTCTCTATCATTACTTATGGGAATGCCCACATCCAATCCGCGTTCCTCCCGTCAAAAACCCCACCCCCTCCTCCTGGGAGGCTGCCCTTCTAGCCAGCAACCTGCAGATCAGTTACGGCTGGTCGAGCGGGCTAAGCTAGAAGGAACAGCCAGAGGGCTCCTGGACTAAGAGGTCCTCCTGGGAGTGTTTACATTTTTTTTTAATAAAGTTTTTTCCTCCTCCTCCTCCTCAATATTCCACAAATAAACATGGCATCTCTAATCAAACCAGCCATATTAGATGTACTAACCTCTGAGCGTCCTTTTCAGACGTGGATGACATTGAGATTTCAAAAACAAAAGAAGGCCTAAATTCCACTGGAACATCTTCGTGCATTTTGCCCTCTGCTTGAGTTAGACGCTTGGTACAGAGAGCGCCTCTGATCCCACCTTTTGTGCCCCGTACGTTTGCACGCAGGAAGCTACAAGAGAGTCGCGCAGTCCACCGGCAGCCATAACTGACCACCTACCGCACAGTGGCTCACCCGTTTGCACACAGCCACTGGGCGGTGAGAGCATTATCTAGTTAGGGACCTAATATACATACATGGTCTCAAGATTCCACAAATAAACAAAGCATCTCTAATCAAACCAGCCATATTAGACGTAATAACCTCTGAGCATCCTTTTCAGACGTGGATGACATTTTCAGTTCAAAAACAAAAGAAGGCCTGGATTCCGCTGGAACATCTTCGTGCATTTTGCCCTCTGCTTGAGTTAGACGCTTGGCACAGAGAGCGCATCTGATCCCACCTTTTCTGCCCCGTACGTTTGCACGCGGGAAGCTACAAGAGAGTCGCGCAGTCCACCGGCAGCCATAACTGGCCACGTACCGCAGAGTGGCTGATACGTTTCAACACAACCAGTGTGCGGTGAGGGCATTATCTTGTGAGGGACATAATATACATACATGATCTCAAGATTCCGACACTAAACAAAGCATCTCTAATCAGACCAGCCATATTAAATGTAACAACCTCTCAGCATCCTTCTCAGACGTGGATGACATTGAGATTTCAAAAACAAAAGGAGGCCTGGATTTCGCTGGAACATCTTTGTGCATTTTGCCCTCTGCTTGAGTTATACCCTTGGCACAGAGAGCGCCTCTGATCCTGCCTTTGTGCCCCGTACGTTTGCACGCAGGAAGCTACAAGAGGGTCGCGCAGTCCACCGGCAGCCATAACTGACCACCTACCGCGCAGTGGCTGAAACGTTTTCACACAGCCACTGTGCGGTGAGAGCATTATCTAGTGAGGGACCTAGTATACACACATGGTCTCAAGATTCCAAAAATAAACAAAACATCTCTAATCAGACCAGACATATTAAATGTACCAACCTGGACGCATCCTTTTTGAACGCGGATGACAGTGAGATTTCAAAAACAAACAAATGGCATGGATTGCGCTCGAACAATGTGAAGCATTTTGCCCTCTGCTTGGGTTAGACGCTTGGCACAGAGAGCGCCTCTGACCCCACCTTTTGTGCCCCGTACGTTTGCACCCAGGAAGCTACAAGAGAGTCGCGCAGTCCACCGGCAGCCATAACTGACCACCTACCGCACAGTGGGTGACACGGTTCAACACAGCCAGTGTGCGGTGAGGGCATTATCTTGTGAGGGACATAATATACATACATGGTCTCAAGATTCCGCAACTAAACAAAGCATCTCTAATCAGACCAGCCATATTAAATGTACCAACCTCTCAGCCTCCTTTTCAGACGTGAATGACATTGAGATTTCAAAAACAAAAGGAGCCCTGGATTCCGCTGGCACATCGTTGTGCATTTTGCCCTCTGCTTGAGTTATACCCTTGGCACAGAGAGCGCCTCTGACCCTGCCTTTTGTGCCCCGCACGTTTGCACGCAGGAAGCTACAAGAGGGTCGCGCAGTCCACCGGCAGCCATAACTGGCCCCCTACCGCACAGTGTCTGAAACGTTTTCACACAGCCACTGTGCGGTGAGAGCATTATCTAGTGAGGGACCTAGTATACATACATGGTGTCAAGATTCCAAAAATAAACAAATCATCTCTAATCAGACCAGCCATATTAAATGTACCAACCTGGACGCATCCTTTTCAAACGCGGATGACAGTAAGATTTCAAAAACAAAACAAAAGGCATGGATTGCGCTCTAACAACGTTAAGCATTTTGCCCTCTGTTTGGGTTAGACCCTTGGCACAGATAACACCTCTGACCCC